>NC_090821.1:42329214-43529214 GCF_000390325.3 Nicotiana tomentosiformis | reverse complement strand
GACATGGCCGTTTTTAATGCGTTAAAGGCTTCCGCTCACCTGGGACCCGAATCCCTAAGGCGTGACCTTCTTTAGGAGTTCTGTCAATGGCACTACAATGATAAAGTAATGTTTCACAAACCACCGATAAAATTTGCATAGGCCAAGGAACGCCATCAAGGCATAGATATCCTTAGGCGGCAGCCAATCTGTGATAGCCTGAATCTTCTGTTGGTCCATCTTGATCCCCCCTTCCTCAATGACATGTCCAAGGAAGTCAATCTATTTTTGGGCGAAGTAGCACTTAGATTGCTTCACATATAATTTGTGCTCCCGCAGTCGGGATAGGACCTTCCTCAGGTTCTCCAGGTGTTCCTCCAGTGTTTTTTCTATATACCACAATGTCCTCCAAGAATGTCGTCCAAGTAGACCGCTACGAATTTGTCAATGTACTCTCGGAAGACTTGGTTCATTAGGGTGCAAAATGTGGTTGGAGAATTAGTCAAGCTGAATGGCATGACTAGGAAGTCGTACAACTCATATCTTGTCACACAGGTCGTCTTGTGTTCATCTCCCTCCACAATCCGAACTTGCTAGTAACCTGTCTTCAGGTCTATTTTGGTGAACACTGCAACACCACCCAGTCTATCGAGCAAGTCTACTATTAGCGGGATAGGGTACTTGTTCTTCATAGTGATTTTGTTTAGGGCTCGGTAATCCACACAAAGTCACAGGTTGCCATCCTATTTATTTTGGAATAACACATGGGACCTATAAGGGGACTTGGAGGGCACAATAATCCTCAGGACTAGCATTTTTGTTAACTGTCTTCGAAGCTCAGCGAGTTCGGGTTGTGACATTCTGTAAGGTGCCCAGGTAGGTGGCTTCGCACCCGTCACCAACTCAATCTCATGGTCTATAGTGCGTCTAGGCAGGAGTCGCTTTAGCATGTCTTGTGGCATGCTGTCTTCAAACTCCCTTAGCAGCCCCTTCACGGGCGAAGGAATGGGGCCCGAAGAGCGTTCAATATCTTCAATACAGAGGGTAGCCAGGAACGTAGGTTCATGTATTTTGACTCCCTTCTTCAACTGTAAGGCCAAGATGTTCTCCGTGTCCATCAATATGGTTGTGCATGGGATAATGCAGGGCTTGGTCCAGTTGGCTCCCATCATTAGCAATATATGTGCATAAGGTACATGAATGGTGTTGGTTTACCTCATGAATTCCAACCCAACTATTATCTCGAAG
Source organism: Nicotiana tomentosiformis (assembly GCF_000390325.3). Taxonomy (NCBI): domain Eukaryota; kingdom Viridiplantae; phylum Streptophyta; class Magnoliopsida; order Solanales; family Solanaceae; genus Nicotiana; species Nicotiana tomentosiformis. The sequence goes on along the minus strand of NC_090821.1, from coordinate 43,527,987 downwards.
TCATCTATGATCACCACACACAAGTTGAATTTTCCTTCATAAGGACCCAGCTTCACTGGCACTCCTTTGGCTATTCCACCCACTGGCTGAGGCGGTGAGTTGATAGCCTTGACACAACCTCTGACTTTTACCACAACTAGACCAAGGCGATCTACCTGAGTTTAGTTTAAGTAGTTGTGAGTAGCGCCCGTGCCTATCATTACCCGAATGGGCTTGCCATTAACTTTCATCTCAATGAACATCAAGGTATTCTCTTGGTTAAGAGGACGCCCCTCATCCTCTTTATTTCTCTCTTTCTTGGGGGTTGGGCATGGGTCATTCTTCTTACAAATACCTATACTGGTTTTCGCTAAGGCCTTAGAAATAGAACAAACAAGTGCGTTGAAGGAACGTATTGGTTTTTTCTGGTCAGCATTATATGTGTCATCATCCGTCCCATCATCAAAGGTTTGATAGGCATTCATCTATGCTTGTGGGCATTCATTATTCCAATGTGGCCTGCCACAATGACGGCATCCTGAAGGGGGCTTCCTCCCTCGATCATTATTATGAGATGCAGTACTATTACTGCCTGAGAAAGGAGTCTTAAATTTGATTGCACTCCGATCTCCTCCACTTCTGCTAAGGCCACCATTTCTAGGTTGGGCCCCTTTGTATCCTCCACAGACAGGCGGTTGAGGCTTATCCTTCCGATCATCCACTTGATAGTCCCCAAGGAATTCTGCTGCTTGGATTGGCTTAGGTAAAGTGTCTACCCTTTGTCTTTGCAGCTTCATATGAGCATAAGGTTTCAAACCTTCCAGGAATGTGAAGAGTTTGTCTTTTCCCCCCATATCCCGTATATCAGCATGAGCGTGGAGAATTCCCACATGTAATCCTGCACTGACTTGGTTTGGTGGAGCTCTCGTAGCTCTCTCCGCGCATTGTACTCAATAATTTTGGGGAAGAACTATAGGCATATGGCTGCCTTCAATTTTTCCCATGTCTTGAGAGTGTCTTCGCTGGCCCTGATGGCTTTGTATTTCACCCGCCACCAGAGTTTAGCATCACCCTAAAGATACATGGTAGAAGTTTCTACCTTTGTTGTTTCTCCTAACTCCCCCACAGAATAGAAGTACTGTTCGATGTCGAATATGAAGTTCTCCACTTCCTTGGCATTCCGAGCTCCATTATATGGTTTTGGCTCAGGAATCTTCAGCTTTTGTGGCATAAAGGTGAGGTTCACAGCACCCCCGATCTGGTTTCTGCCCCCTCAAAGTAGGCCTTGTAGTGCAGCATTGACAATGTTGAGCTGGCCCAAGTTGTCTATAGTTTGTTGCATGGCAATCACCCTGTCTGCCTCTTGTGCCCTATGGGATAAATCCTCGGTCCATTCCTATTGGAGGCCCTCAAATTTATAAAATATTTCGGCTGCTTCTGTGGCTGCCGTTTGCTGGTCTCCTTCAGAGTCGCGACTGATGTTCGCGATGTCACCTTTGGCCTGCCACATCCTGCGGTACAGGTCGTCCAACCGTAGCAATAGGATGGTTCTTAGATCAGGCACCATATTCACGATGGGTCGTAATACATCAACTGTCTCTTCAAGGGTTGCAATACGGTCCCTATGATTCACCATGGTCAGAAATGGTGGTAATGGCAATGTGTTCCCTCATCCGATGTCAAGCCTAAGCTCTGATACCAACTTTTATATGGCGCCTTCCTGAGATTCCTTGGAAGGGCAATGTAAGGCTAAGCAACCGATGTTCGTGCAGGTACACTAGATGATATTGTCAGTGTCATACGAAAAAACCAATGTCAAGAGCAATTAAGAGAACAAAAAAGAGAATTGAGAATGAAATAAAGCTTGATTACATTGATGAAAGCTATTACAGAAAAGCAATAGGGTGTCGAGTGGGAGAGACATCAGTACAGAGAATTATTTTCTTGCTTGAAAGTTTGATTGCTTGATCCCTCTAATAATGCTTAAAAAAATCAAAGTTACAGGACTTGACATAACTAAGCTAGAGAGATATAATGGAAATACATGAAGTAAAACTACTCTATATTTACAATAGAAATGATTTAGATTTCTACAAAGCAGAAGCAAGTCCGTTGGAAGAAACCTTGTCTTTAGCATCAGAGTCTGTGTGCGCGGTTCTATCTGCACGTGCGATGCTATTGGCATCTGCCTGCGGCTGGGCGCTGGCGAGGGCTATTGGCGGAGTGACATAGGCATAAGCGTGCTTGTGTCCAAGACCACGGGGCTATCCATGGCGCTAGGCGTTGGAAGGCTTGCCAGGACACCATGGGGCACGTCCAAGGGGTCATAGGGCATGGCTGGAAATCTGACCATGACATGTGGCGTGTTGTTACAAGGGTTAGAGGTAATCCTTAGGTTTGTAAGAGTTTGTAAACATTGTCATTTGGCTCAGAGTTGTAGTGAAGTGTTTGAAAAATATCCTACTGGAAAGTAGGTTATGGTTTTTTCACCTTTTGAGCCGGGTGTTTTCCATGTAAAAATACTTGTGTGCTTTACTTTCTGCATTACTTATTCCGAAATTGTAGTTTAAGGAACACATAGAAGAATCAGGTTCTTTTATAATCCAGTGCACGTGAAAATTAGGCACCATACTAATCAACCCCCTCTTCTTGTGTGGTATTGAAGTATAAAACATCAATTGGTATCTGAGCGGGTTATCCTTGAAGAGGCTAACACCTTAGAAAAAGATCAAGATGAGTACACCACCTGGAAATTAGGAAGGGAAATCCATTGCTAGGCCACCACTCTTTAATGGACAGTACTACAATGGTGGAAAGTAAGTATGAGAGATCATTTGCAGCCAGAAGATTATGAGCTATGAGATATAATCATTGATGGCCCATTGTCAACACTCAAGAAGAATGCTGAAGGTGAAGATTTTCTTGAAACAAGAGTTGATTGCACTATCAAGGATTTGAAGAAGTGGGAGAAAAATGCTAAAGCAAAGAAATGACTTGTTTGTGGACTTGGTCCTTATGAGTACAGCAAAATCCAAGGCTGCTCCATTGCCAAGAAAATATGGGACACACTGCAAATGGCTCATGAAGGAATAACTCAAGTGAATTAAGGTCTCTTGGAAGGATTATCTCTTAATAAGAAATGGTTGAAAATATCCTAACTAGGGTTTTACCAGTCACTTGGGAAAGCAAGATCACTGCCATTCAAGAATCAAAGAACATTGCTACACTTTCTTGGGATGAATTGATTGGAAATCTCAAAGCTTATGAACTTAGGAGACAAACCATGAAGATGGATGTACCTAAGAAGGAAAGGAGTCTGGCACTCAGAATCACTGAAGTTTCTAATTTAGAAGATGATGAAATGGCAATGATCACCAAAGACTTCAATAAGTACCTAAGGAGAAGATTAGGTTCTTCAAGAAGTGGAAGCTATAGCAAGTCCAAAGCCCCAGAAAAGCAGGTGAATGATGGGTACTATAAATGTGGAAAGACCGATCACATGATCAACAATTATCCTTTGTGAGAGATTGAATGGAAAAAGGAAAGAGCTGAATGAAGGGAAAGGAAGAAGGAACATGTTCATCCCAAAAAGAATAATAACAAATGATCAACCAAATCAATGGTTGCTGCTTAGGAAGATAGCTCAGATGAGGGTTCTGATGAGAATGACGATGATGATGAACGAGCCCTAATGTCTATTAGAGAATCTAAGGAAGAACCTAATGAAGAACATGAGGTAAGTTTCCTTCAATTAAAATATAAAATCAAAATTTTTTCTAATGAAAGATTATCACAATTACTGCTGGAGTTAATTGATGAGTCTGAAGATGTAAGTATTTAAAAGGAATGGCTATCAAAGAAGTGTGTCATTTTGAAAGCAAAGTGCAAAAACTTGAAAATTAGGGCCTGTGAAACTAAAAAAGAAAATATTGTTTTGAAGAACCTGATTCATGCACTTGATACAATTGTCTTAGGACTTAGATCTAAAAATCTGAAATTGAAGTTAGGGACAGGTAAAGAAATAGCTAGTGTCACACAACTCACACTAGAAGAAGATTTAGGAAAGACAAACGATGAGCTATACAAAAGGGATGAATTGGTAAGAGTTTTGAAAGAGGACTTGACAAAGGTTAAGCATGGGCTTGATAGAATATTTAAATGGAATAGGTCCTCCTATGCACTTTCATGTCTACAAGAACACTATAGTAGCAACTGAAAAGGACTTGGCTTTAGGAATTCTGCACCTAAATGGGATCCCAAAAGCAAGTACATGGATAATGGTTGCTCAAAGCAAGTACATGGATAGTGGTCCAACTGAAGGAGAGCAGTCAAATATGGTACATGGATAGTGGTTACTCAAAGCACATGACAGGGAACAAGAACCCGTTCCTTTCACTTGCGGCCTTTGGAGGAGGTAATGTCTATTTTGGAAATAGAAATAAAGGTGAGATCGTTGGAGTTGGAAAGGTAGGAAAATCTGATTCTCACTTAATTGAGAATGTCTACTTGATAGATGAATTAAAATACATCCTGATAAGTATCTCACAATTGTGTGATAGGGGAAATGGTAGCTTTCACGTCTACAAAATATTTTGTGATTAATCTTACCACTAACAAAATAGTTTTGTAGGGAAAAAGAGTGAACAATATATATATGGTGGATTTGTCTACACTTTCAGATAATGAACTCACTTGCTTGAGTGTCATGGAAATTGATCCCCTCCTTTGGTATAAGAGACTTGAACATGCTAGTCTAAGTCAACTCAACAAATTAGTCTCCAAGGACTTGGTGACAGGGTTTCTTAACATTAAGTTCAATGAAGATAAAGTTTGTGACGCTTGTGCAAGTGGGGAAGAAGGTAAGATATTCTTTCAAAAGTAAGAAAATGGTGAGTACTACCAGGTCGATAGGAGTGGTCCATATGGTTCTGCGAGGACCAATAAGGACAATGTGCAGAGGTGTTAAAAGATATGTTATAGTGCTTGTTTGCAACAATCCGACCAGTCATTTTGAGAATTTGCATTTAGTTTGGTGGTTTAAGATTGTGAGTAGCTTCATATGAGGTATTATGACTTGCATGTATGGTCAGTTTTGAATTTTGAGTGGTTCGAGATTGATTTGAAAAATGATTCTCAACTAGGAAGCTTTAAGTTGGAAGAGTTGATCGAGTTTGACTTTTGTGTATTTGACCTATGATCGGAGTTTTGATGGTTCCATTAGGTCTGGTGGTGATTTTGGACTTGGGTGTATGCCTGAATTTGTATTTGGATGTTTCTAGAAGGTTTTAGCTCTAATTGGCAAAAGTTAGCAATTTGAAGTTTTGAAAAGCTCATAGATTTGACCGGGAGTTAACTTCGATGTTATAAGGTTTGGATTGTGGTTCCGGGAATTGGAATAGGTTTTTTTATGTCATTTGGAACTTATGTGCAAAATTTGAGGTGACTCTGAGTTGTTTAGATGTGTTCGGCGTAAGTTTGAAATTTAAAAATTTGAAATAGTTCATTAAGATTGATTTGAGGCGTGATTCATGGATTTGATATTATTATGTGTAATTTTAGGCCTCGAGTAGGTCCGTGTTATATTTTGGGACTTTTTGGTATGTTGGGACGGGTTCCCGAGGGGCTCCGGTGTATTTTGGGTTGGTTTCATGCCATTTCTCTTATGTTTGCATTGTTGGTTTTTGCTGGTATCTAAAGTGAAATGCGTTAGCAAGGGTGTCACCTTGATTGCGGATAAGGAGTTGGAAGCTAGGTGTTTTTACTCTACGTGTTCGCAACTGGAAGATTGCGTTCGCGGAGCTTGAGTGGTTTGGCCATCGCGTTCGCAGGAGAGAGCTCGCGATCGCATTTCAGCATGCGTGTTGGGGGATTTGTCTTCGCGTTCATGTGGGATTGGGCGCATTCGTGTAGTTCTGTACTTATGTTCATCGCGTTCGCGTGGAATGTGTCGTAAACGCGAAGTGTATTTGGCAATGCTATTTTCTTCTATGCGATCACGAGGGTTATGCCGCGATCGTGATGCATATAACTGGGCAGTGCTTATACGTACTCTTTTTCGGACTTTGAGCTCATTTTATCAATTTTTTAGTTCTTGGATATGGGTAATTATGGAGGGGATTTTTACCATTTGAATTTGGGTAAGTATTTTTGACTCGGATTTGATTATTTTACATGATTCCATATTTGATTTTAGTATTTAATTGATGAATCTAAAAGAGAAATTGGGGGTTTTGTCTAAACTTTTCTAAAGTGAATAATTCGGTATTGAACGTCGATTCGGATTCAGAATTAGATGATATTAGTATGGTTGGACTCGTATTTGAGTGGGTTATCGGAATTTGTGAGCTTTGTTAGATTCTGGGATACGGGTCCGGGTTGACTTTTTGGTTGACTTTGAGTATTTGATGATAGATTCAACCTTTATCGTTTGGGTTTGATTCCTTTGGCACTATTTGATGTTTTTGAGTTACTTTTGGCTAGTTTTGAGTCGTACGGAGGTCGATTCGTGGGGGATGGCGCTTCTAGAGTATTGATTTGGCTTGCTTGAGATAAGTATCTTAAACTTTGTTGAGGCACTAGTTGCCTGAGTTATTTGTGATAGCTACGTGTTATGGGTGGCGCACATGTGTAGGGATTGAGCCCATTTGCGTGCACGGGATATTATTCATGCTCGAGTATTTCTTAGGCTATGATATGACTTGAGTTGATTGCTAAGATTCATGCTGTGATAGTTATCATATTTGTACCTTATTGTGAGCTATTTGAGCCATATTTTAGGTTACATATAGGGTATTCTCCTAATTGAACCTATTAATTGCTACCTTTGTAATGTATTAGCATGATTGAGCTATGATAGCACACTTTGCACATACATACACCTTAGCATGTCACATATACTAGTACAGGAGTATGAAATTTGATGCTCTTTGATCATGTACATATATTCTTGCATATATGTTTTATGTGTTAAATGGATTGGACTGGTAGCCCGTGACCACGCTAGGTGAATTGTGATATTAAGCATGTGATCACGTCAGACGAATTGTGATATTGAGCATGTGACCATGCCGGGTGGATTGTGATATTTAGCATGTGACCACATCGGCAGATTGTGATATTTAACTTGTAACCACGCCGGGCGGATTGTGATATTGAGCCTGTGACTATGCCGCCAAGAATTTGATATTGAGCATGTGACCACGTAGGGCAGATTATGATATTTAGCCTATGACCACGTCGGGCGGATTGTGATATTTAGTTTATGACTACGCCGGGCGGATTGTGATATTGAGCATGTGACCACACCGGGCAGATTGTGATATTGAGCTTGTGACCATGTCAGACAGATTTTGATATTTAGCCTGTGACCATGCCGTGCGGATTGTGATATTGAGCCTATAACCATGTCGGGCGGATCTGTGATGTTGAGCCTGTGACCATGCTGAACAGATTATGATAGTATGTGAGTTCTCTGTGCTGCGTGCGGATATTGATCCATCCCCCTAGGTCACCCTCTAATATTTCTTCTTGATGGTGTACACACGGATTTGTGAGAAACCGATGGGTTTCTGGTTGATGTTGTTACACCCCACACATAAAGCTAAATAATGGTAAGTTTGGCTTCTAGTGCGGCTAATCAGTCGGTGACGCGTATGAGGATAGAAGATGGCTACGTTTTTCTTATGACCTCTGCCAGTTGTCCCACCGGGTATAGTGATTGGGGCAGTAAACCATTTTGCATGAGGATGGGCAGAATATTCTAGACTTGGTATAGTATAAAAAGGTAGTGTAGCTCATTCTCTTTTATTCTAGGAAGTGTCACCCACTTTAACTCCCCCAAAATGCTCTCAAACCTTCCTTAAGAGTCTCTAAGTAGACTAAACTGAATCAGAGGCGATTCTAGTAGGATTTAGCATGAAGAATCTTTGGATCATCACTGTGATACCTGTTATCTTGATTTTTGGAGACTCATGTGAGGCAGAGTTAATCACCACGAAGGTGTAGGAATCCAGGAAAAAGTAGCTAGTTTGTTAATAAGGTATGTATGGCAGCCTTCTATCTTGGCATGAATTGATTTAAGCGATTCCTTCTAAACGATTCTGATGTTCTAAGCCTTTCTTGATGATATGCTTCCTATTCTTATACGTTTTGTACTGGTAACACCTTCTTTTATGACTGAAATGTTCCCAGATGGTATTCTGAGGTCGGAAAATGTGATCTTGCATTGTACTGATATATATATATATATATATATATATATATATATATATATATATATATATGAGCCCTTGCATGGCTAGGTATGACCGAGCTCTTTATAAGGCCGGGTACGGGATGATGTGCTATGAAACACTACTGAGCCCTTGTGTGGCCGAGTATGACCGAGATCTGTTAAGTCCGAGTACAATTAAGACCTCTTGAGGCCGAGTACGATGTGATGGAAGAGATAAACTTTACCGAGTCCTCTACGAGGCCGAGTACGATATGAAATGATATGTCCCAGAGTGGCTGAGTAATATTATATTATATTTAATGCATAGTCTCCATGAGTGACTTAACCATTTATAAAGCTTGCATACTTTTGAGTTTTATGGTTTCTACAGTTTACGCCCCCGGTGGCTTGTCTTCGGTATTCTGGTTTAAATCATTTATTCATATCTCTTATGTTATGTCTTTGATTTGCATGCCTTCCCAGTCTTACATATGCAATACATTTTCCATACTGATGATCCTTTCTTTTGGGTGTTGTTTATGCCCATAGGTATAGATAGATCCGGTGACGTCCCTCCCAATAGAGTGTGTGTTTCAATCGATTTTTGCACTCCAATTCTCCAGAGTAGCTGTTCAGAAGTCGATAGGTACTGAAGTGTATGTTCCAGTAATTTTGGGTATAGTTTGGCCCTGCCCAGACCAAGTTATGTGTTATGGTGCTCTTAGAGGCTTGTAGACCAGTGTTCAAAAGTATGTAAATATTATAAAGACCCTGTTTTATATGTGTGTGTGTGTGTGTGTGTGTGTGTGTGTGTGTGTATATATATATATATATATATATATATATATATATATATATATATATTCGTGGCAGAACATGGCCATGGCACGACGCAGGACATGACGGGATATGGCAGGGCGTGGTCGTACGTGGCCATGGCCTGACGTCGGACGTGGCAGGATGCAGGACATGGCAGGACGCTGGACATGGCAGGATGCAGGACATGGCAGGACGCTGGACATGGCAGGACATGGCAGGACATAGCCATGGCACGACGTCGGACGTGGCAGGACATGGCCATCGCACGACGCAGGACATGACGGGACATGGTAGGGCGTGGTCGTACGTCGCCGTGGCAGGACATGGCCACGGCAGGACGCAGGACATGGCAGGGCGTAGCCATGGCAAGGCGTCGGACGTGGTAGGACATGGCCATGGCATAACGCAGGACATGACGGGACATGATAGGGCATGGTCGTATGTGGCCATGGCCCGACATCGGACGTAGAAGGATATGACCACGGCAGGACGCAGGACATGGCAGGACACAGGACATGGCAGGGCGTGGCCATGGCACGGCATCGGATTTGGCAGGACATGGCCATCGCACGATGCAGGACATGACGGGACATGGCAGGGCGTGGCCATGACATGGCATCAGACGTGGCAGGACATGGCCATAGCACGACGTAGGACATGGCAGGGCATGGTCGTATGTGGCCATGGCCCGACGTCGGACGTGGCAGGACATGGCCACGGCAGGACGCAGGACATGGAAGGACGCAGGACATGGTAGGGCGTGGATATGGCACGGCGTCAGACGTGGCAGAACATGGCCATGGGACGACGCAGGACATGACTGGACATGGCAGGGCATGGTCGTACGTGGCCATGGCCCGACGTCAGACGTGGCAGGACATGGCCATGGCAGGACGCAGGACATGGTAGGATGCAGGACATGGTAGGACGGAGGACATGGCAGGGCGTGGCCATGGCATGGCATCGGACGTGGCAGGACATGGCCATGGCATGACGCAGGACATGGCGGGATGCAGGACATGGCAGGGCGTGGCCATGGCACGGCGTCGGACGTCGCAGGACATGGCCATGGAACGACGCAGGACTTGACATGACATGGCCACGGTAGGACGTAGGACATGGCAAGACGCAGGACATGACAGGACGCAGGACATGGCATGGCGTGTCCATGGCACGGCGTCGGACGTGGCAGGACATGACCATAGCACGATGCAGGACATGATGGGACATGGCAGGGCATGGTCGTACGTGGCCATGGCCCGACGTCAGACGTGGCCATGGCCCGACGTCGGACGTGGAAGGACATGGCCATGGCAGGACGCAGGACATGGCAATGGAACGACATCAGAAGTGGCAGGACATGGCCATGGCACGACGTAGGACATGACAGGACATGGCAGGGCGTGGTCGTGCGTGGCCATGGCCCGACGTCGAAGGTGGCAGGACATGGCCATAGCAGGACTCAAAAGATGGCAAGACGCAGGACATGGCAGGGCGTGGCCATGGCACGACGTCGGACGTGGAAGGACATGGCCAAGGCAGGACGCAGGACATGGCAATGGAACGACGTCAGAAGTGGCAGGACATGGCCATGGCACGACGTAGGACATGACAGGACATGGCAGGGCGTGGTTGTGTGTGGCCATGGCCCGACGTCGGAGGTGGCAGGACATGGCCATGGCAGGACTCAGAAGATGGCAAGACGCAGGACATGGCAGGGCGTGGCCATGGCACGACGTCGGATGTGCTAGGACATGGCCATGGCACGATGCAGGACATGACGGGACATGGCAGGGCGTGGTCATACGTGGCCATGTCCCGATGTCGGACGTGGCAGGATGCAGGACATGGCAGGACATGGCAGGGCGTGGCCATGGCACAATGTCGGACGTGGCAGTACATGGCCATGGCATGATGCAGGACATGGAAGGGCGTGGTCGTACGTGGCTATGGCCCGACATCGGACGTGGCAGGATATAGCCATGGCAGGACGCAGAACATGGCAGGACATAGCAGGACGCAGGACATGGCACGGCATCGAACGTGGCAGGACATGGACATCGCACGACGCATGACATGATGGGACATGGCAGGGCATGGTCGTACGTGGCCATGGCCCGACATCAGATGTGGCAGGATATGGCAGGATGCAGGACACAGGACATAGCAGGGCGTGGCCATGGCCCGACGTGGGATGTGGCGCGCGCGCGCACACACACACACACACACACACACACACACACACACACATATATATATATATATATATATATATATATATATATAAATATCTCTCCCACAGTCAGTTGTGTTAAATTGAATGTTTAATCGGAGGCCTTATTGGCCCAGGTTATATGTTGAAAGGTCTAGTATGGACATCGGTTCACATAGGCTTTCGGGCTTCGTGTACCAATCGCACTTCCCAAGGTTGGGGTGTGATGAACTTGGTATCGGAGCAAGTCTGTCCTAGGGAGCCTGCAGGTTGTATCCAGTAGAGTCTTGTTTATGGGTATGTCGTGCACCATACTTATAAATAAGAGGCTACATGATATTTATGATGGATGCCTTTATTTCTGATCTAGATCGTGCGATACAGTTAATTTATAAGTATTCGCTTCTAATCCTCATCTTGTTTATGCTTATAGCGATGCCTACCACGAGATGTCAGGCAAATATTCACGAATTGAATGAAAAGATAGGGGAGGGTACCAGGCAGGTGCCGCCTGCCAATATGAAGCAACGTGAAACCGTAATGAGGCTGATACTTAGGTTTCGGGGATAGCACCACTACCCCCGGAATAGCTTAGAGAAACTAGTGTACCTCATGTTCCTCCCCCGGTTGCTTCTGACCAAGATACAGATATGAAAAGTGCAGTGCAGTTGTTGACTCGATTAGTGGCCTCTCAGGCCCAACGTCAGGCCCCTACCACCTCATATAGAGCAGTCAGTACGACATTTTGGGATTTCATAAATTTGGACCCCCCGGTATTTACAAAAATAGATTCAAACGAAGATCTCCAGAATTTTCTAGATCAGATGCATCAAACTTTATGAGTTATGCATTCCATTGATATTGAGTTCATAGAACATGCCTCTTAGAGATTGCGAGATATAGTTGTGACTTGGTATGAAACTTGGGAACAATCTATGGGACCTCTTGCTCCACAAGCAAGATAGAGGGAGTTTTCTGAGGCATTCTTACAACAGTATTTGCTCGTTGAGCTCCGATGATCAAAACAAGATAGATTCTTATGGTTGGAACAAGGTAATATGAGTGTCCGTGAGTATATCATGCAATTTAACTCTTTATCTAGGTATGTTCCTACGGTTGTGGCCGAGATGAGTGACCGAGTACATCGATTTGTGGGCTATTTGGGATCCCATCTGATAAATGAATGCACCACAACTTCTTTGAATCCGATTATGGATATTGCTCGTAGTTAAGCTTATGTTCAGAACTTGGAGGATCGCAAGAGGCTACAACGAGTTGCTCGAGAACATGACTAGGGCCAGTCTAAGAGAGCACGGCCCACAGGTGATACAGGAGAGTTTTGAGGCTGGTTTAGACCTCCATTTCCTCGGCATTCACCTTATTCGATGGCTGACGTACCATCACAGTCCCAGGGCTAGCTACGAGAATAGACCACTTATTTTGGTCAGGGCCAGAATTCCTACGGATAGAGCTCACAGAATAGTGGGGATCCTAGTAGGGTGAGACCCTCGATGCTGCATTGTGGCCGATGTGGTAGAAATCATTTTGGGAATTGCCTCTAAGGTTCAGGTTTGTGTTATTCTTGTGGGCTACCTAGTCATATCATGAGCTTTTACCTAGTGAGATATATGGGTGGCATGATGCTACCAATGGGACCTGCAGCAGCTTCTTCATCATCAGCACATCCTCGTAAGCAAGATATGTAACCACCGGTGGGGAAAGGTAGAGGTAGAGCTGGAGTGACTAGCTCGGGTGGACAACATAACCGCATGTATGCGTTATCAGGCCAATAGAACCTAGAGTCATCACTGTACGTGGTGACAGGTATAATATCCGTATTTTTCATTAGTGTGTATGCTTTGACAGATCCCAGTTCTACCTTGTCGTATATTACTCCATTTTTTGCTGCTAAGTGTAGTAAAGAACCTGAATTGTTACGATAACCATTAGTGTGTATGCTTTGACAGATCCCAGTTCTACCTTGTCGTATACTACTCCATTTTTTGCTGGTAAGTGTAGTAAAGAACCTGAATTGTTATGATAACCATTTGAAGTGTCCACGCCTGTGGGCGAGTCCGTGGTAGTTAGGCGGGTATATCGAGGTTGCAATGTAATGCGTTAGGATCATCATACCTTAGATGATTTCAATGAATTAGAAATGATAGAATTTGATGTTATTATGGGCATGGATTTCTGACTTCTTCTTATGATATGGTGGATTGTTGGAAGAAAGTTGTTAGCATTAACTTTCCGGGAGAGTCTGTTATCGAATGGAAGGGTGATGTTACAGTGCCAAAAGTGAAGTTTATTTCTTACCTTAAAGCACGAAAGATGATCACGAAAGGATGTTTTTATCATTTGGTGTGGGTGCAGGATGCAGAGGCGAAGCCTCCGAACCTTTAACTGGTTCCGGTTGTTAGTGCATTTCTCGATGTGTTCCCTGACGAGCTCTCGGGTATTTCACGTGAGAGAGAGATCAAGTTTTCCATCTATGTGCCACTCGATATGCAACCGATATCTATCCGTCCATACCATATGGCCCCTGCTAAGTTGAAGGAATTGAAAGCTCAATTGATAGATCTTTTAGGTTAAGGCTTTATCCGACCCAGTACTTCCCCGTGGGAAGCCCCAGTGCTATTGGTCGAAAGAAAGATGTGTACCCAAATCGATGGGCCGCGACGGGCACCCGGTACCTTACTCAACCGAGTATCAACGTAACGTATCTTTCTTATTACATCATCATAGGTAAGTGGGACACAAGGGGCGTCATGAGATAATTAGAGTAAACATGAGGGAATACCCGACATAGAACGACCCAACCTGAAATAGAAACTCATATTTGTGACATACGGGCCTATAAGACTAATGTGATCCATTATATACTTAACATATAGGCCGACAAGGCCATACAAGTATCCGTATACATGACATCTATCTACAAGCCTCTAAGAGTACATACTTATCATAAAGGTCAGGACAGGGCTCCGCCATACCAAAAAATACACGTCTAAATCATACTGACCAAACAAGCAACTCCTGAGCAAATGGAGCTCACCAACATCTTCCGTTGAGCTGATAGCCTACTTGGAGGACTCTCGACCTGTCTATCGGGACCTGCGGGCATGAAACGCAGCTTCCCCAGGCAAAAGGGACATCAGTACAAATAATGTACCGAGTATGTAAGGAATAAAAATCAGTAAATAATAGACATGAGAGAAACATGGAGTAAAATACTCGACATGTATATCTGAATAACTCTGTGAATCACTTCATATATATAATGTCATTCATATGCGTATAAATTTCATACCATGCATAGGTATATGCGTTCATAACATCATCAAGCCTCTGAGGGCATCCCATCATATCATCTCGTCCACTGTGGGCAATTCATCAACGTATACCAGTTGTTCAGGTGGTGGTGCGTATATAATGCCGTAACCTTTTTCCATATCCCATATACATATAATATACATATATACGCGTATATAACGCCATCTGGTCATGGGTCAATGTAAATGAATGCAATGCATGGGAAGTACGTCAATAAAATCTTTTGGGGTGTCATAAGGCCACTATACCTTTGAGTAATATCATTAAACAAACTTTATCAACTTACGTATTTTCTGAGACCCATGAACAGATGATAGAATAATATGACACATGGGGAATCAAAAACATAAGCATCTATGGTATTTCTATGAATAGAGTCATTTATGGAAATTGTGCATTTGCTCATTTCGTTTGTATCGTATTGATCATGCCAAAAATAAAGAAGGGATAGCCTTAACATACCTGAATCGATTCTCTTGACAATCCTCTAACATACGTTAATTGCGATAAAATACGGAACAAGTCATATGAAAAGCTCGAAGCAATCACGTTGCTATGCAAAGAATATCTTGGCCGAAACTTTTCCTTAAGCACTTAGCAATAACGTTGCTATGCAAGGATATTTTGGAAAATGATTTAACGCTTACTATGTAAGAAAGCTTGGCTGAAGCTCTTACAATTAAAGTTACTAATGTATGGAAGCTTGGTTGAAATGCTTTCTTATGAGATTATAAAAGTTATCCAACTTTTTAGGTGGCCCCACATAATAAGATGACTAAGACACTTAATTCTCTAAAGTCGCAACATTTCTTTAGGACTTATGAGTCATATTTTAACCAAGGTTCTTGGCTGCCACGTTTTTTGCTTGTCAAGCATATCCAAATTACTTAATTAACTTAACCACTTAGTTAATCTCCCACTAAAAATCCATAATTATCTAATTATCCACATAATTAAGAATTATCTCAAATTACTTAAAATATTACTCATTTTTAGCACACCTTATACACCTCACTATCATGGTCACGTGGTACCTTGTATGGCACTAGTCCATAAATACCTGGTATTTTAGCTCCAGCCGCATTTTATCTCAAAATGTCAAACTTCGATGAAATTCATTTTCTTCGATTTGCTTACCCTCTCACCTTCACGAATTTACTCATCACTTGTTTGAAATAACATAATGCTTATAATCTCCAAAATAATCTCATTCCCTAACTTATGTCGATTAACTTACGATGAAACTTTAACATATGAAAATGCGGGATGTAACATCTCATTTTCCGAGCTTCCATTAATTTACTTATGGCGTACTTCCATGTACAAAAACATGGGGTGTAACATCATTCCCCCCTTTTGGAACATTCGTTCTCGAATATTGACTGATGCACTTATCATTTTCATGACTTATGCCTTCCAAATACTTTAGTACTCTCCTTGCCATCTAGGAAACTGTTCTGTGAATAATTCCAAAGATCGGGACATTCCCCCCTTTAGGCCTCTTTCTCACACCATGACTTGTGGTCATAATTCTTCCAATCTCGCAACTATTGCTACCTTTTGTCATAGATCCATTTATCCATTCGTATGACTTTACTGCCATAACTCTTACTATGATTTATCGTTACCGAGGTCTGCTACCGAACTCTAGGTTACTTTCGTTGCTTATCGCATATGTATAAATCTAAGTCCTTTAATATTTCCTCATTACTGTTCATCTTAAGAATGGCGGCCTAATCTCATCTCTTACTTTGTGACTTTTGTCCATCCATTGTTAATTCACCTCAATATTAATCTACAATATACCACTGATAACTTAAAACTTCTTACGTCATACCTTGCCACTATGGCTTACGTTGCATCGAGGAATATTTGAAGTGATTTTCCTGATCCACTTAGGGGTGATACTGTACTTCAATGACCGTATTTTATAGCATCCCAATGTGATTCACTTACGTGGGTATTTTAATCTCGTACAATTCATGAAATCCTCTTCAAATCATTACTCACTCGAAGGCGTAAACGTCATCCTTTATTCATCATAATTACACCCTCATTGTACTATCAGTGTAGCATTCCATCTCTTCTAAATGCTACTAGTCTTAGACTCCTTTGAGTTCATTCAGGCTATACGGAGCTTTCTATAATTTAGAGAAACCATCAGCTCTTCTTGTTTTCATTATCTTAATCCCGAGGACTTATCCATTCTCGTCACCTTCTCACTCGCCTTTTCTTATCCTTACTCCTGTCTTCCTAAAACCTTAAGAAAAGTGTGAACTTGAAGGCAAGTCGAAAGGGACTTGAAGAAATGTGTAAGCTTGGTAATGGTTCGGGTTGGCATGGTAACAGAAATGATCGGTTCTTTTTGTTCTTTTGGTGTGGCGAGGCTTTGTAAGCGTGTCATGGAAATACTCTTGAGTTTGTCGATATACGTGATTTGGTTGATTAGAGGGATTCAGTTTTGATGGCTTGGTTTTGTGCTAATGGGTTTCAAAGAGTTCTCGATGATTTCGACCGCGGCTTGGGCGGATGTTTTCTAGACATGGGGAGTTTGTTGTGTGTGTATTTCTCTTGGATGGGCTCAAGTGAAATATTTTTGGCTTATGGAATATGTATCCTGCTTGTGATTTAGAGTTGACAATGGGATCCCCATATTTTTGTATGATGGCATGATAGATGCGGCGCGGCGTGTGGGATTAAAGTTTGCATATACGAGGTTGTGGTTCCATTCGAAGGGAAGGTCACGAGTTCTTGGCAGCATGGATGGTTTTAGATGTTTAGAAGAATGTTGTTATTATCTGGTATCGCCTGAGAAGAGTGCGTGTTTCAGAAGGCGCACTGTGTTTTGACTTGAGGATGCTCGACTAGTATTATGGTATTCCCCTGGTTGATTGACTGTTGATGTTCACATTTTGCTATGTGGCGCGAAAGAGTTATGGAAGTAATTTTTTGTGAGATGGCTGTGTATGATGGATGTGTTAGTCATTTGAGTGGGGGAGATGGGATCGGACATTAAGATTTCTGTATTCTAGGGAATTGAAGTTTGGGAGGGATCTCAGAGGCAGATTATTCCTTGGATGCGGATGGTGAAGTTATGTTAAGTGTTTTATGACTGATTGTATGTGTTATGGTTAGGTTACTGTGTACTTTTGGAAAGTTACTTTACCTATTTGTGGATGACCGAAGTTGATTTGTGGGCCCATTAGTAGGCTTGATGGGAATATGTGCTCTGCATTAGATCAGGTTTGCTTACTCCGCACAACTAGTCTGGGTGTGACATTAATTGGAGTTGATATTATTCGCGTTCTAATATGTTCAATGTGTTACTCTCCTATGCTACGATGGGTTGTGAGACTACTAACTATTTGCTCGCATGATGCGGTTTTGTTGGGCTTTGAGGCGAAATTCGAGTGAGATGGTTCTTGGGGTATTGAATAATGGATTGCGCCTTAGTTATGGTCTTCCTGTCTGTGGTATATTGTGCTATTTGTTTCTCTATGGTTATGGTCATGCACTTTGCGTGTTTGTTGTCGATATACATATGGTTATTGATTTTGAGCATCATGACTTAAGGTATTCAATGTGGACCAGTGTACGGATTGGGTCACGCACCGCGGCCGAGTTGTGGTGGTATCTGTTGAGATTGCGAGACGATTCTTTCATTTAATTCTCTTTCCATCATTGGGTACATTCGAGTTGTTATTTGTTTGGTGCACAGATTGCATGGTATGGGGCTCGAGGTGGTGTCGGTGTGGAGTGTCGATCGAGTGGCTTGCACTGGATGAGATGAGGTTATTGGACATGAAATGAGCGATATCGTGTTTGATTAAGGTAGGTTGGAAGGATAGTGTCACTAGTCAGCTTAGATATCTGCTATGGTTCTTAGCGGGCAAGAGAGCTCAACAACTTGTTGATCTGATAGGTGGTTATGCACTTTTGCGTATTCCTTTCATCATTGGCAGTGTACAAAGGTTTAGAATAAGGTTCTATTTGATATGAGATTTGTTACCGGCACCGGGTTGGTTATTGATCAGCTATTGTGGTCAGAATTTATTTCTATGTTTATCTGAGTTATGCGGTACTTGGGTTATAATTATAGCTTGATACAGCTTGTTCAGACTTATATAGTATACAGATGAAAGAATCGGGTCTTATAATGAGTTTTGGATATTGGAGATTGGATTCTAAGGTTTACAGACTAAGGTTGAAGTAAGGACCTTTAGTTAGGTTGTGCTGTCAGGCTTATATGGATTGGGGTGGCGTGGGGTCGCCCATGGGTATGCGTATAGTGAGATTATACAGTGATTTAATGGATTTGGAATAACTCTTGGTGCGTTCGAGGACGAACATATGTTTAAGTGGGGGAGAATATAACGACCCGACCGATCGTTTTGATCATTTACATTCAGTTTGGTGGTTTGAGGTCGAGAGTAGCTTCATATGAGGTATTATGACTTGCATGTATGGTCGGTTTTGGTTTTAGAGTGGTTCGAGATTGATTTAGAAGAATGATTCTCAACTAGGAAGCTTTAAGTTGGAAGAGTTTAGCGAGGTTGACTTTTGTGTAATTGATCTCAGATCGGAGTTTTGATGGTTCTGTTAGGGCCGAGTGGCAATTTAAGACTTGGGCGTATACCCGAATTTTCATTTGGATATTTCTAAGGTTTTAGCTCTAATTGGCGAAAGTTGGCAATTTGAAGGTTTGAAAAGCTCATAGGGTTTGACCGGGAGTTTTTTCGAGAGTTGGAATAGGTTCATTATGTTATTTGGAACTTGTGTGCATTGAGGTAACTCTGAGTTGTTTAGACGTGTTCGGCGTAAGTTTGGAATTTGAAAATTTGAAATAGTTCATTAAGCTTGATTTAAGGTGCGATTCGTGTTTTAGATGTTATTATGTGTGATTTGAAGCCTTGAGTAGGTTTGTGTCATGTTTTAGGACTTGTTAGTATGTTCGGACGGTGTCCTAAGGGGCTCGGGTGTGTTTCGGGATGGTTTCAGACCATTTCTCTTATGTTTGCATTGCTGGTTTTTATTGGTGTCTATAGTGAATCACGTTCGTGAGGGTGTCACCATGATCGCGGATAAGGAGTTGGAGCTGGGTGTTGTTTCTCTACGCATTCGCGACTGGAAGATCGCGTTCGCGAAGCTTGAGTGGTTTGTTCATCGTGTTCGCAGGAGAGAGCTGGCGATCGCATTTCAGCATGGGTGCTGGGGGATTTGTCTTTGCGTTCGCGCGGGATTGGGCGCGTTCGCAGAGTTCTAAACTTTTCTAAAATGAATAATTAGGTTTTGAACATCGATTCGGAGTCAGAATTAGATGAAGCTAGTATGATTGGACTCGTATTCGAATGGGCTATCCAAATTTGTGAGTTTTGTCGGGTTCCGGGATGTAAGCCCGAGTTGATGTTTTGGTTGACTTTGAGTATTTGATTACATATTCGACTTTTATCGTTTGGGTTTGATTCCTTTGGAATTATTTGATGTTTTTGGGTGTGTTTGGTATGAAGGAATACATTTTCTGGAAAATGTTTTCCAATTTTTTCATGTTTGGTTAGCTTATATATTTTGGAAAATATTTTCCTTATGAAGTTATTTTCCTCCAATTTGAGGAATTTCCAAAACGTTTTTTCAACCTTCCCCACCCTATTCCTCATCCCCACTAACCCACCCTACCTACCCATCCCCATCCCTACCCACCTACCCCACCCATCCCAACCCCGCCCAAACTCCACCCAAGCCCGCCCCACCCCCACCAAATATTATTAATACCTACCTCACCCACCCCCAAGCCCGCCCAAACTCCACCCAAGCCCGCCCCACCCCCACCATAAATAGGAATATTATTAATAGTACTTTCTTTTCATGTTATAGATAGAGTACTTTATTTTCATTTCAACAAATGAGTATTTTCTTTTCATGATACAAATGAGTATTTTTTTATTTAAATAAAAAAGTACTTTCTTTTCATGATATAGAAAAAGTATTTTCTTTCATTTCAACAAAAGAGTATTTTCTTTTCATGATGTAGAAAATATATTTTCTTTCATTTCAACAAAATGAGTACTTTATTTTCATGTTGTAGAAAGAGTACTTTCTTTTTCAACCAAAAAAAGAGTATTTTCTTTTTAATTATGGAGCATAAATTTCAACATTATTTTTGCGTAAAAAAGTAAAGTTGCGCATTAGTTCCTTTGGGTTTGTGTAAATTTTAGAAGAATAATTAAATTCTTGAGGCAAATAGAGTCTTGAAAACATTGGGTATTTGGGGGGAGGGGGGGAGGGGGGAGCACATGAAACATGGAAACTTGGGTGAAGGGGGTGAAAATAGTAGAATAAAAAATTATTTTCCTAAAAGATATTTCTACTCTCTAACCAAACACTAAAAAATATTTTTCAGAAGAAGTTTTTCACTCACTAACTAAACAAGGAAAAATAAGTAATAAAACCACTCATTTTCCATGAAAACATTTTCTAGGAAAACATTTTCATACCAAATTCACCCTTTGAGTTGCTTTTGGCTAGTTTTGAGCCGTTCGGAGATTGATTCGTGATCAATTATAAACTGTACAGATAATTAGCGAGCATCATTTATAATTCTTGCTTCTATTACCTGGTCGAGGTTAGTTATGATACTTGCTGAGTATATGGGATCGGTTGTACTCATACTACACTTTTGCACCTTGCATGCAGATTTTGGAGCTGAGATATTGTGGATGACTGGATCTGGCACTGAAGATGTACCTATCTTTCGGATATAGCTACCACTTGTCCTTGGTAGTTTTAGATTCGTATTCTATTTATATATATTCTAAACAAGTGGTGTATTTAATTTCATACCAGCTTTGTAAATCTGAGTCTTAGTGGCTCATGACTTGTAGTACCAATCCTTGGGTTATTGTATGGAAACTCAGCTTTTCTAATTATTGATTATATTTTATCTTCATTAGAGTTGTGTTGATTGTTGTTGGCTTACCTAGTGGGTTGGGTTAGGTGCCATCACGACTAGGTGGATTTTGGATCATGACATTGTTGATGATTACTCTATATTTACTTGGACACCATTTTAAACATCTAAAGATGAAGCATTGGACATGTTCACTTCATTTGTTAGAAAAACTCAAAAAAAAACTAGGTATCAACTTGCATCAATTAGGTCTTATCATGGTATTGAGTTTGAGAATGCTAAGTTTTCTTAATTTTGTGATGAGCATGGCATAGATCATAATTTTTCTACTCCTAAAACTCCACAACAAAATGGAGAAGTTGAAAGAAAGAATAGGACTTTGGAGAAAATGGCTAGGACCATGTCATATTCTAGTAAGTTGCCTTATAGCTTCTAGACAGAAGCTGTGAACATTGCATACTATATCATAAATAGGTGCATGACTAGTCCTCTTGCTAAGAAAACTCCCTATGAGTTACTTAAAGGGAGAAAACCAAATATTTCTCATCTTAGGGCATTTGGATGCAAGTGCTTTCTTCACAATAATGGAAAAGATTCCCTAGGAAAGTTTGATCCCAAAAGTGATGAGGGAGTATTCTTGGGATATTCTTCATATAGTAAAGCATATAAGATATATAATAAAAGAACTATGGGTGTAGAAGAAAGTGTACATGTTGTTTTTGATGAAACTAACATTCTTTCTGAGATGCAGGAACAAGATGATGAAGAGATTGGGTTGATAAGAAATTCAAATAGTGAAACCACAGTCCAGCCTGAAGCTGCATCACAAGAAGTAACAGGTGATGGACCATGTCCTTCCACCCAGGGCACAGGGGGAACTGATCAGAGAGGAAATGATCCTCAAACCTCAAGGGAACCTGTACATGAACATGTTCCTCGGCAACAAAACAATGAAGGAACATATGGATAAAATTAGTTGGTTGTAAAACCTTGCAAGTATCAACATTCTCATCCCATTGAGAATATAATCACTGATCCAACCTTTGGAATCAAAACCAGATCCTCTTTAAAGAATCTATGTGCTTTTGATGCTTTTTTGTCTCTTATTGAACCTAAAAATATTTTTGAGACTTTGTAGGATGCAGATTGGGTGAATGAAATGCAAGATGAACTTAACCAATTTGAGAGAAGTTAAGTTTGGCATCTAGTACCAAGACCCAAGGACAGAACAATGATTGACACTAAATGGGTCTTCAGAAACAAACCTGATTAAGAAGGAACAGTACAAGAAACAAGGCAAGATTAGTGGTTCAAGGATATAGTGAAAAGAAGGACATAGACTGATGAGACTTTTTCTCCAGTTGCAATATTAGAAGCAATTAGACTCCTTATAGCCTTTGCTGCTTACATGGAATTCACTTTCTATCGTATGGATATCAAGAGTGTCTTCCTCAATGGCTATCTAAAGGAAGAAATGTTTGTCAAGCAACCTTCTGGCTTTGAAAGCAAGAGATGTTCTGATTATGTGTACAAGCTTGACATGGTACTCTATGGGCTCAAGCTAGCCCCAAGAGCATGGTATGAAAGATTGTCAAAATTCCTGCTTGAGCATGGCTACAAGAGAGGTAAAATTAATAATACCTTATTCTTGAAAGAAAAAGGTAAAGATCTCTTAGTTGTTCAAATATATGTAGGTGATATTATCTTTGGAGCAACAACCGATAGGTTAAGTAAAGAATTTGTTAAGTTAATGGGGAGTAAATTTGAAATGAGTATGATGGGTGAGCTTAATTTCTTTTTAGAATTACAAATTAAACAAAATTCAAATAGAACTATGATCTATCAGCAAAAGTATGTTAAAGAGTTGCTCAAAAGGTTTACGATCTATGGAAGATTCCAAAGAAATTGACACTCCTATAGCAACATCCACGAAATTGTATTTGGATAAACCTAGTTCATCTATTGATCAGAAAATGTATACGGGAATGATTAGCTCTTTGTTATATCTCACTGCTAGTAAACGTGACATTGTTTTCAGTGTAGGTTGTGCTAGATTTCAGGCAAATCTAAATGAGTCTCACTTGAAGGCAGTCAAGAGGATCTTGAGATACTTAAAAGGCACAATTGATATTTGCATGTGGTATCCAAAAGGGAGTAATTTTGATTTAGTGTGATATGTTAATGCTAACAATTCAGGTTTTCTTATGGATAGAAAGAGTACTTCAGGTATGGCACATTTGTTTGGCTCATGTCTTGTATCTTGGGCCACCAAAAAGCAAAATGTTGTGGTTTTATCTACTACTGAAGCCGAGTATGTAGTTTCTCCCTCATGTTGAGCTCAATTGTTGTGGATTAAACAACAATTAATGGACTTTAGAATTGATGTAGTTTTTATCCTTATCTTTTGTGACAATACAAGTGCAATCAGTATGACCAAGAACCCGGTCCATCATAAAATAACTAAGCACATATAAGTTAGGTACCATATTCTAAGGGATAATTTTGAGAAGGGTTTGATCACCGTGGAATTTTGTGCTACTGATAAGAAAATTGATGACATCTTCACAAAATCCTTAAGTAGGGATCACTTTGAAAGGAACAGGTTAGAATTAGGGATGATTATGATCACCTAAAAAAACCGGTTCTAACTCAATGATTGGTTAGATAATTTGTGAATTTTGTAAATAACTAGATTAGGTATTGCTCAGTCTCATGCTTATATTAGTATAATCTTGTGTCATATACTAAAATGTCTCATTGACGTCTAATGATATTACCCTTGATTTCTTGGAAATTTTAGTCTTACACAAGAGAGCTTTCAGTGAAGAACCTAGTTCATCGAGCTTATAAAGTATATATTCTACACTCTGCATAAGTTAAAATAATTGCATATGAATCATGATCTGAAAAAAGTCCCACTTCATCCCACACTCTTTTTGAACTAATCAGATACAAAAGAACCAGTTTCACCACTAAACCCACGCGCCATAATTGCCGAAATATTTGGGGAAGAGTCCAACATCTCTTCAAACTGACACTCCCAAGGTGAAAAGACTTCTAACCTCCAAAAGTTGTCGTTATACACTCAACCTCTTCCCTCTTTAAAATGATTTGTCTTTCCCCTCTTCTTCTCTCCAAACGTTGAAAGATCAAAATACCAAAACCCCTAAATCTCTCTCAAATTCTTTCAATCTTCCAAACTGATCAAATGGCAAACACAACGGGAACCCTAAGAATTCTGAGAATCCTTCTTCATCACCCAAAGAAACTTCACCCACACCTCAAAATCTGATGATTCTTTCAACTATGCAACCAAGGGAGAAGAACCAGTTTCATCTGAAACTGATCAAGTAACTTCTAGGTTAAAAACTTATGCCGTTACTTCTGAAATTACAGAAAATCTTGAAACTAGGTTTGTGTTGATTTATTCTATAGCTAGTGCAAAAATTGTTGATGCTGGAAAAATTGGTGGTAAAAATAAAAAGACAAAGAGTGAGGGTGTTGAAGCATATGTGAAGGGAAGAGAAGAAGAAAGAGTGGTTGGATCTACTTTACCCACTTTTGGTGGTTTAAATGAAGAAACTGGGGCAATAGTGTTATGGAGTGAGGAAAGTGCTGATGAGGAATAAATTGTAGAAAGAGAAGGAGGTAGTGGCTCTGGGGACACTACGACAACAGATGGGCTGGTTAGGTTGACGAAACGGTTCCAAGAACTTATTCCTTCTAGAAAGGAACCTCTTCATGATCTGCTACAGAAAGTGTCTGACAGTTACAACCCCAAGAAGAAGAAGAGTGCTGAAGTAAAAATCCCTAGGAAGGTTATGGGTGGCAAGAAGAGAAAGTTTGCCTCTTCTATCCCTCTAGAGACTCCTCCCAGAAGAGGAAAAACTACAAGGAGATAGAAGAAGCAAAGTGAGGCCAACTTAAAAAAGGCCTTAGCTGAGAGTGCTAAGAAAGTTGCTGCCAAGGGGAAGAAGAAAATTGGAGAAACAAGTTAGGCAATTCAAATATAGAAAAAGGACCCGGTCCTTCATGATGAGTATGAGATAGAGGAAGTGGAAGTGGTCACTCCTAGTGCTAAGAAAAGAAAGACTTCAAATAAGAAGTCTCCAGAAAAGGTTACTGAGGAAGAAAAGTATGTCCTTTCTAAGAGAACCAGGTCTGCTAGAAAATCAAAGAAAGTTCAAATGGTGGAGGAAGAAAATAAAGAAGAGATTTATCAGGAGGAATATAAGTTGGTAAAATTTCAAAAAAGAACTATTTTAAAGGGGAGGCTCCTTAGTGATTTATAGGAAGAAAGAATGGTTCTCCTGGTGAAGAAATTGGAGTTACAAGATTGGAGGAACATGGTCCTTCAGTTGGAAGGAAGATTGGCCAGTGCTGAAATTGTGGAATTCTTTGCCAACTATGAGATTGAAAATGGAAGGGTCACCAGTGAAGTGAAAGGAGCAAAAATAAGCTTTAATGATAAAGAACTTGGTAAGGATACCTGTTGAGGGGTATAATGACTATAAAAGGTTGAAATGGCATAGTCTATATGATCTTCCCACCTCGCTGGCTATCACCAAGAAGTTTGCTGATAGGGACTTGGAGCTAGAACCTAGAGTTGTGTACAAAAGTGAAATGAAGCTCCCTCACAAGGTGCTTTTCGAGTTTGTGAACAAGGTGGTTCTGCTCAGGCAGGAAAGAAGGCATGTGGCTACCTTCATGGACATGGTCCTTATGGAATGCCAAGAAAGTGAGAAGCAGATTAATTGGCCAGGGTTTATAATCCATCTCCTTCATAGGGTTGTTTGTAGTACCAAGACTCATGAAATCTCCTATGGCTTTATCCTAACTATTGTGCTTGCCTCATTTACGGTTCCCCTCAATAAATGGGATGTATGTACTAGTAAAGATTACCTTGGAGTTGGAACTTTGACTGATTATGACTAC
This sequence comes from Nicotiana tomentosiformis, assembly GCF_000390325.3. Lineage (NCBI taxonomy): Eukaryota > Viridiplantae > Streptophyta > Magnoliopsida > Solanales > Solanaceae > Nicotiana > Nicotiana tomentosiformis. Next base: position 43,501,593 of record NC_090821.1, on the reverse strand, counting down.
CAAGTTCAAACTGCGTCCAAAGAACCTGGTTCATCCAAGAGGGTACCCAAGAACAGCAAGGTTAGAGCATTGAAGCAAGAGAGTGGGGCTAAGGATGCATAGATTGAAAGGATAAAGAAACAGTTAGCTGAAGTAAAGGTAAGTGAGACTCTCGCAAGTCTGAGCCTACAAAGGAGAAAGAGAAGAATGATGGTATTCTTCAAGACATGCTGAAGGTACTTCAAGCCAAGAACCAAGAACCTGGTCCTTCCCAGTCCTAAACCCTTCCTAGCCCAGTTGTAACCAGTGACCCAAGTGGGATTTCTCTATTTTTTGCTCATGGTTCTATATTTTTATTTCTTCTTATATTCTGTGGTAGGATTTTATCAATCAATGAAATTTACTATTTTTTCTCTAATTGTTTGTTGATATTTCTTAGATAGCTAATATTCTTAGATTGAAAAAGAGAAAATTAAATCTATGATTGCATTTGAAGTAGCCCTAGTGGTTATGAGTAATATTTGTTAAAATATGGTTACTTGACTTAATTATGCAACTTTTCAATGATGCCAAAAGGGGGGAGATAAGGTGTACTTTTGCTTTGAAATGTGATGTATATAACCTAATAAACCCGGTCCTTGATGATTTGTGATTTTAAAATAGAAAAGTTTTCTCACATTGTGTTTGATGTTGAGCTGAGTTGAAATAGGTTCCATGCTTTGGAAAGCACAGAGTTTGTCATCATCAAAAAGGAGAAAATTATTGACCTGAGCGGTATAGGTTTTGATGATCGACAAAGGAACACATGCATGAACCAGGTCCATGGACAATGTACACAGATTACGGTCAGAATCAAGCAAAAGGCTTGCACATGCAAGGGATAAGTATAAGTGGTACGAAAAGATTACATATTTGATAAGGAGCAGGACTCCTTACTTGAAGAGAACTTTATCCAAGATAAGGAAAGAGTTAGAAGTTGAAGATAACTAGAACTCTTCCACCAAGGAAGAGTAAAGCATCAAAATTCTAGTTAATCCTTATTCTACTAGCTCTATAAATATCAGATTGTTCTCTTTTATAGATGACGCACACATACTGAAATTAAGCAAGAATTGAGAGCAAAAGAGCAAGGCATTTTGTGAGCATTACTGTGAGTTTCAAGAGTGTGAACTTGAAGCTACATAAACCATATTGAAGAACCATTTCCATGTGTCTGTCTTTAATTTTAGTTCAATTGTAGTAGAAGCTTTTGAGTTGTACCTTTCAGCTTTTCTTAGAAATATTTGTACTAGGTACTTGAGTTATACTATTTAAGTTAGAGTTAACTTGAATTAGTCGCAACAGCCTGTGGCATGTTGCTACAAGGGTTAAAGGTAATTCTTAAGTTTGCAAGAGTTTGTAAACATTGTCGTTTGGCTCAGAATTGTAGTGAAATGTTTGAGAAAATCCTACTGGAAAGTAGGTCGTGGTTTTTTTACCTTTTGAGCCGGGTATTTTTCATATAAAAATATTTGTGTTCTTTACTCTCTGTATTGCTTATTCCGCAACTATAGTTTAAGGAACGCAAAGAGGAACCAGACCCTTTTATAATCCAGTGCACGTAAAAATTAAGCACAATACAAATCACCTCCTCTTGTATGGTATTAAAATATAAAACATCAAAATATAAAAGTTGTCTAGTTTTTTGTCTTTCAAATTTGAATATAAAATAGGCTTTTTCGGGAAGAACTCGGGTGTTTGCACAAATGGGGTCGTTCGATTGCTTGTAATGCTACTTAATATATAAATAAAATCGCCAGTTTACCACAACCAAAAAAAAATAAAAAAAAAATAAAAATGGGATCATTCGAATCCCGAAAACAAAGTTTACACACTGCAATGTCTATCTTCAAATTACAATAATCAAAGCCAGGGGTATAGTATATAGTCATGTACGCAACAAGTAAACATCACACATTTTAAATAGATGGTCCCAAAAAAGATAAATGAAACAAAGGGACCCAAAAAAACCAAATTTTAAAGAAAGCAAGGCATGTGGGGTAAGTTGGATCAGGATATACATTGGTTATCCCTAATTGTGAACAGTTTTATTATAATATATATATATATATATATATATATATATATATGAAGAATTGAACAAACCAATTATAAGATTAATTGTTTATATAACAACTTATGAATGAATCACTTAATTAAAGAAGAATAATATTTTTTTACAAGTAGAACTACATATGCAAACTAAATCAGTATAATATTGATTCTTCCAAGTTCCAGCAACCAACGTGGACTGTCAATTGCATGTGCTTTTCATAATAATATAAATATAGTAGCGTCTCCGTAGTCATATCATTTATCTTTCTCCACGAGTCTTATCTCAAACCATTCCCCATTTTTTTGGAAATACTTCATGATCAATCCTCCACCTAGGAGCTTACACAGATTATTTAAAAAAGAATTAACCCAAATAGTCGCACACCCAATCGTTTAAACAAAAAATAACTAACAAATATATAATATACATGAATAACTTATGTATAATATGTATATAATCGTGTATAATATATGTATACTAACTAGGAAAGGTGAACACCGATCCAGTAGAAGATTTGTGTAAGGATCCCTTATCTGAAATCTTAAAAAATAAGGAGTGCATTTCTTATTCTTTTAAATCTTAAGAAAATTTGGTCAAGCCACAGCCCCTGATCAGAATTTGATATATTGGATTGACCACTAGTGAGTAAGGTTGAAATGTGGCCCAAATGTTATGTAAGATTGCTATCTAATCTAAAGGGTGTGCCAAACGTAGAAGTTATCCAAAGCTCAGCTCCAAACCAATACTCTCTTCATTCTTTTTTATTTGTCTTTACTCTTATCCTTTTTTGTGGTTTTCATTGATGGAATTTCCGTGAAGAGGACGATTTGTGGTTTTCTCTTATCCCCCCACACATGATCTTTAGGTCCCCTTTCCCTTAGCTTTTATAGAGCTTTTCAATGACAATTGCTATTATAAGCCAAATATTCCATTTCTCTACTTCTTGATGCTAATTCTCAAGTCCTGACCTCTGCTTAGGTACGATATCTCTCTCTCTCTCTCTCTCTCTCTCTCTCTCTCTCTCTCTCTCTCTCTCTCTCTCTCTCTCTCTCTCTCTCTCTCTCTCTCACACACACACACACACACACAAAAAAAGAATTAAACAAGGATTTTTTTCTTGCTAAGTTTAACTAATATATACTGAAAGTGTATCTAGATTTTAAACTATCAGATACTTATAAGACAATTAGAGCTAACTTTTTATATCATACATGGAACTAGAACTAATCATGTCATGTCGTCTCTTCTTTTTTTCTTGCATTTGGATAGCAAATTGCATATTCCAAGTTAAAACATAGTCGTATACTATTTGAATTGAGGAGTTTTTTTGACCTTTTTATTGCGGGATATGGGCAAGCAAGCATGATATGCATGTGCGCGTTTGCATATTATTACTATTGTACACTAATTGTATGATAATTAACTTGTTGAATTGCAGGTGTATATATATATTGAGGATTATTATGGCCGGAAAATTTAGGAAGTGCATGCTACTATGTTGTTCAAGAAAGTCTCTCAATCAGGTTAATTCTAGACCTCTACCCTTTTTATATCTGTTTGCCTTTATTTTAAGTACAATGATGGCAATGTGATAGTCTAAGTACGCTAAAACTTACCCGCACCTTAACATCCTTATGTTTCTGCCTCGGTTAGCATAAACAACTAGTGCTGTTCCGATCAAAAAAAAAAAACAATTAAAAATTTAAAAGATTTAAAAAACTTTTCTCCTTCATTTTGATTGGAAGAATAAAACTTATATAAGTGAAAAATATCAAACAAATTGATCTCCATACAAGCACAAAATCTTTATTGGCCCAAGCCCATTTTGGCCCTCTATCATATAGACCTGGTTTGGACATCTACATTGTATTTCTTTGAGAAATGTACTATATTTTTAGAAGATTTAACCTAAATAGCAGCCCATCCAATTACTTAAACTAAAAAATACCGCCGAATATATAATAAATGTATAATTTATATATAATATGTATATAATCATATCATGTATACCGGCTAGAAAATGTTAATAGTGAAACTGGCCGGCTTTTTGGGTAAAAATCTCTTATTTTTAGCCACTTTTAAAAATAATAGCTGATAATATATAATATATAATATATATATATATATATATATATATATATATATATATATATATATATATATATATTGGCTAACGAATACAATTAATTTTGACCAACCGACCAATTTTGTATTTTGCCCTATTTCTTTTCAATTCTGTTAAATCACCGTACAACATAGCTTCCCCCAGGTGGCTTTAATTGAAAACAAGAAGTGAAAACGGCCTTCTAAATTATACGTTGATTAGACCAATAACCCCAAGTTAATGTTAGGAAGTTCTTGCGATTTCTAAAGTTTTAAAAGTATTATGGGTCGAAAAGCCGACTAAGTAAATATACTCCATTTAGACCGACAGGCCCAAACCAGTTTAGCTTGGGTCATAGTAAATTCGCAATAATTAATTTACACAGAATACAACTTATTTAGAACATATTTAAATAAGTTACAACTGCTTTTAGAAAATTATATTAAAGACAATTTATTTTAAAATGTACAATTTTTTATATCCCTAATATATCTCTTCAGATTCTCTCACCTAAAATGTATACTAATATATATCTCATGAGATTCTCTCTCACCTAAAATATATCTATTCGTATTAATTTTTTACTAATCTCTCCATTAAAAAGTTTGAGTATATCCCAATACCCCGTCCTCCCTCCACCCTCCTACAAAATGTTGATATCTCTCTTCATACTCCTTTATAGTAGTATATTTCTTAATCACCCAATTTGACTTATCCCTACAACAATTACTATATATCATATAGTAACAGTATATAGTAATAGCGCGCTAGCCATTTTATACTCTTGTGATTGAAAAATAGATATTGTCATGGAGTAGTTATTTTTCAACTACGAAAGTTGTAAAGTGCTATTTATGAATTTTATCTCTTATGGTCACAAAGTTTTTGGTACTACGTTCTTGGTCCTTGCACTATTTTAGGTTTCAACTGGTTTCATCCTTTTCCTTATCGCTGCTTTAATTATGACAGAAAATGCAGTACATGTGAGTCGTTAAATCCTTAAATAGCAATTAAAAGTAATAGGAAATATGCACGACATGACATGAAAAGGGGAAGTTTATGTAAGTATTAAAGTTCTACTTTTACTAGTTTTGATTTTTCTCCAAATAAGGATAAGATGACAAAGCAGTTGCATCAATGCCTTCTGGACATTCTCGTTTCCATTCTTGGTTCTACTAAATCACCCCACAAAAGACCACACAATAAATACGAAAAATTCAGGAGAACTATCTTTAAGTTATACTTCAATCGTACCGACAAGCCCAAATAAAATGTGTGAAAATAACTTGGGGTAGCCAGTTTTTAGACTGGTACTAGAAAAATAACCAGCAATTGTAAAGTCATTAAAAAATAGTCATTATTTTAGCTGAAACATCGAAAGTTTCAGCATAATATGCTGGATTATGGACCTCTTGCATATAAACTTCCAGCATATTATGTTAGAACTCTAGTACATTTTGAAATTCCATCACATTATGTTGGAATCTCATATGTAAAAAAAATTCTAATTCCAGCATATTATGCTGGAATGTTTCGAATTTTAAGGGTGCTTTTGTTCAGATTTTATCTTTAAATGAAAAAATGGCTAAATTTCGATTACTTGTGATTATTTTTTAATTATCAGTTATAAATCAGGGTATTTCTGATATTGTTTTCCATATAATATTTAGGGTTTAGGTTTTGATCATTTTAATGAACTATTAAAGGTCCAAAGAGGCAAAGACCCGCTCCATTATAGACAAATAAGCCCAATTTTTTGTTAGATGGCTTTAATTTTCCTTCTTTTTTCATAGGCTTACATGAGTAAGGAATGTTCAACTGGATAACGGTTCTTAAGAAGTTACAAAAATTCAAACTCGTAAATGTTTGTCAAAAACAAAAGTTAAGAGAGAAAGAAAAACTTTTGGAACTTGTGATGTGGAACATGTCATAAATATTTTTTTGGCTATAAAATTATGTCATTAAAGATAAAATAAAAAATTTAATGTTAAATTATTTTAAATATAAAAATATATTATTCTTCTTGAAATATATTTAAAAAGAAAGTACGCTGCATAAAATAAACTAAAAGAAGTAGGCTTTTTTTTTTTGTCATTCGATTGTCTTTTTGGCACCTGTGGCTGCTACAAAAGGTTGATAAATATTTGATCATTTATAGCTTGGACTTACATAAAACGCTACTATTAGAAAAAGTATGCCCAAAAGAGCACCCTAGTAAAGAAAAAAATGAAGATGGGGTTCACGTCACGACTCACGAGTCAGTTTTCTGATAATCAATTTTAGTGGTATGGTTGAAATTGGGAAATGGCCTTTTGGACTTACTTAAGAGCACCTATCATTTCTTCTATTTCTCTGTTTTGCAATTTGCATTCCTCATTCGTCATTTTCCATATATGTGCCTTGTAGTCCTCTTAACCTTTTGTGGCTCTTGAACTTCCACATAACCTTTCCAATTCCAAAAGAATATTTTGAGTGTAGCTTTTACTTTCGAATTGAGGTTGGACATTGATTGATAGGATGAGGAAAACGTACAAGTATTAGTCTTTCTATTTCGATAGTATCATTTTATATTTTGGTACAAAAAAAGTACTACTTTTATTTTACTTTGTTTGCCATAATTTAACGTAGCACAATTTATTGAAGAGATGAAGACTTTTGAAAGTTTTAATTTTAAATATGTTATAATAATTGTATAATTATAAAAAGTTAAACTTGTATTCTTAAATATTTTATAATATTTGTGGAGTTATAAAAGTTTATCATTAAAAAAATATATGAATGTATTATTTTTTTATGACGAAGTAATAAGAAAATAACGTCAAAGTCAAATGGAAGGAATATTCAATAACTAAAATTTTCATAGCTATCGTCATTTGAAGATGTTTATCGTATGATTTCTAACTTTTGGTTGCATTCAAAAATTCAAAAAGAAAGAAAAACCTAGTTAGCATTGGAGAATGCTCAATTGAAGTTTCAATAAGTAAAAAGGTGAATCAATCTAGAAATGATGGACTTTTTCTTACTAAATCGGAACTTTATATGAAAACAAACAGTCCATTTGATTTTTAATTAAATGTATAGTTCAAACAAGATATAATTAATTATTTTAAATACGGTATGTGAAGAGCAATAAAAAATAATTTTATTTAAGAAAACAAAATGTTGAAGAATTGAATCAATGTTCAATCCAAAAGCCAAAAATAGAAGGCCATAGTTGACTTGCCCATGGAAAACAAACAGCCACCGGCAAGCCAGGAAGGCCACATTGCACGTACTAGCGCTTTACCTAAAGCTATATAATAATAACTCAAAAAGTTCAAATATGCCCTTGTACTATATGAAATTGAGCATATTTGCCATTCGTTAATATTTTACCTCAAATATGTCCTTACCTCGTCACATTGTTGGTCTATATATGCCCTTAGAGTTACACAGTTGGCCCATATATGCTCTTTTCGTAACGGAATTCACCCAAACTAATTAGTTCTTTCGTTAATTGTATTAAAGTGTATTACAAATACTATTTTCTTTTTATTAGTACTTTTTTTTCTTTACCTTTCTCTTTTCTTTTTTTCTTTTTTCTTTTTTTGTCTTTTTTTTTCCTTTTTCTTTCTCCCTTATCTGATTTCCTCCATTACCGATATCTTCTCCATTTTCGTTACCAATTTCACTTGACAAAACTCATGAATTCCAATTACTAAGAAAATTCTCTCATAAGAATATTTTTATAGATCATATGTTTGTCAATTTTTTAAATTTTTACTGAACATATATTTAGTTCTAAAACATTTAACAAAGTAAGATTGAAATAATATTTATGTAACAAAAAATATGAAAAATCCAACAAAATCGAACAATCCAAACCGATATAATTGGTTTGGTTTGGTTTTGATATAAACCGAACCAACTAGTTCCATGTACACCCCTAATTTACATAGTTAATAAAAAAAATAGAAAATGTCCAACTCAAAAAGATAAAAAAAGACTAACAACTCAAATTTATAACACTACAACTTGAACTCTAGGCTTTTAATCATTAAATTATCTTTCTGGAAACAATTTAAATATTTTGGTCTTTTGAGTATTGTTAAAGGTTGAGATATTTTTATTATTTTAAAGTTTAAACCATAATTTTTGGAACAATTTAATTTCATTTATTTAGAAGGCCAGTGAAATTGGAACTTGATTACCTTATGGGAGAATTTTCTTAGTAATTCGAATTCATGAGTTTTGTCAAGTGAAATTGGTGACGAAAATGGAGAAGACATCAGTAATGGAGGAAATCGGATAAGGGGGAAAGAAAAAGGAAAAGAAAAAAGAAGAAAGAAAAGAGAAAGGTAAAGAAAAAAAGTACTAATAAAAAGGAAATAGTGTTTGTAATACACTTTAATACAATTAACGAAAGAGCTAATCAGTTTGGGTGAATTCCGTTTCGAAAAGGGCATATATGGGCCAACTGTGTAACTCTAAGGGCATATATGGACCAACTATGTGACGGTAATGGCATATTTGAGCTAAAATATTAACGAAGGGCAAATATACTCAATTTCGTATAGTACAAGAATATATTTTGACCTTTGCCCTAATAATAATAATAATAATATCTTGTTTTTGAATTATTCATAGAATTAGGAGACAAAGCAGGATTCCATTATGTCGGATTAATGTATTGTACGTATGTAAAAACCTTTTTAAATATTTGATGTTTACAAGTCAGTGATTAGAGGTCATAATTTTAACTCCAAGGTTCCTAATCACTTTATATTACTCCCCCGTCAATGATTTTTTAGTTATTTTCACACAAATTAAAAAAATTATATTTTAACATTAATTAACAATAAAATTGATCATATTAACCTTTACTATCTCTCCACACAAACACTCCTAACACATACTCCAATACTATTTACTCATTAATTCATTCTTGAAATAGGAAAAAGATAATTAATTCATTCTTGAAATATGAAAAAATCACTTATTTTGGACCACAAAAAAAAGCTTAAAAATCACTTATTGTGGACCGGAGAGAGTATTCAGTTGAGTTTTTTTTATTAATTATGTCGGGGAAAACCGCAACTTTTAGGTATTGAGTAAATTAAATAGACCCAACCCTACGCACATTCTTTCAGTTTATATTTTGCGTGTAGTTGGTAACATTGTACTAAAATAAACAAAATAGAAGTGTTTTCTAAATATATTCTTTCAGGTGTTTGAGAGTACAAGATAATTTTCAAGAAAGTGTAGATAAATTTCAAATTCTTCTGATTATCACAAATTCTTCCTAAAACATGTATAAAGGGAGCTGTGAAATGCTCTTAGTATAAAATTGCTTCATCAAGGAAACAGTTTTATGAAAAACAGAAAAAGTACATGTTAGGAATGTAATGAACAGGAATACAGGATCACAGTAGTTTCTTCTTCTTCTTCTTTGTTAATTATGTGAAATTAATATCAAATATGTATTTGGAGGGTTTTCTGTTGAGTTCCGTTGATGGGTAATTGATTACTGATCACCTTTTAGTTTCGTTATATAGTTTTAAGCAAATCTTACCTTATGAATTAAATTTTACTATTGATTTAGGTTTAAAGTCCATTTTCTTTATTATGATATTCAAGTCAAATTTATCCAACTCGTAATCTATCAATTATTAGACCCTCATCTTATATGATGTCCAATTTTAGACATCCAGATAGTGTTGGATTCCCATATCATGAATTATTTGATCTTCTTATATAATTTTCGACAAATCCAATGACCATTCTCTTTAACATCCTCTTTTCTTTGACATATACTATATTGTTAATTTATATTATATGGGGTCATAATTGAAATGAATTGTTTAATCGGAACTGAGAAAGTGAAGTGAAGATAAGTGGCCCATTCCCCCAAAACCCCACTGCAAATGGCTGACGCCTTTACATGTTCCATCCATTAAGGCGTTGAATATTCATTCAATCTAAATAATATTTCACTTTCCAAATTCAAACTTCCTTCAATATAAACAAATATAATTTCCCAAATTCAATCAAATTAAATATAATTACTATCCAACTCCAACTGGATTATACACAAGAACAAACCATGGATTAGCCTTCTCATCTAACCATGGTTAAATCCCCATATTCTATAAATGCGCCCGACACTGTCCTTTTAAGACACAAAGAACGTTTACTGCTAAAAGAAGCCATCACATTTCTCCTTCATCCCCCTCCTTCAATATGACTTTATTCTCCACAAATCCACGTGAGGTAACGTTAAATCTCCATAATCCTAATAGAAATGTTATCCCCCCCCCCCCCCCCCCATAATTCTCATATATAGTTTCTTTCACCTCCTTTTCTGATTCAATCTTCCCCAATTCAAATTTTTACTTTTTTCTTCATCTTCCACATGAGTGCCTTCAAGATTTTTCTTTATGGCAGAATTATCGAAATTAAGTAGGATCAGAGAGCAAGATATGGATTATATGATTTTTTGGTTAAATAACATGTATGTTTTAATTTGGTGTGTAACAACGTTGTTGTGAATAAGATTGTCGTTTGTTTCTGACTTGCAGGTTACGAAAATGGCAGAGGATTCCTATGAAGACGCCATTGCAGGACTGAAAAAGCTCCTCAGGTAGAGAGTACAGTACCATTAATTTTCCCGACTTTATGTCCTTTTCCCTCAGCACATTCTGTTACTTCAATAACGTAATTAGTGCACAGAATTCTGTCCTGATCTGTCATTTTACTATTTCCAATAAGGACGCGGACGGTGATTTCATCATCTTATTTTGAGCTAATCCTAACTGGTTTGTCTGTTTGCACTACGTGGGACCAACTTTTTGTTCGTCAGTAGGTCCCACACGGAGTGGTGGTTGAATATTAATATTTTTTTTTTTGGCTTTGTTGTTGGTAGTGAGAAGAATGAGCTGGAAGATGCAGCGGTGGCGAAGATACGGCAGTTGACGGCGGAGTTGGAAGGTGCCGGCGGGAAAAAGTCTGACCCGGATGAGAAGATCCGAACCGGATTCGCCCACTTCAAGGCGGAGAAATATGAGTAAGTTGTTAGCAAGTACTTTGCCGTAAAAGAATTGTGTCCTATGCTATTAAAAGTATGTCCGAACCTTCGGTTATGGGGCATAAAATATTGCAAGATTCTCGAATATGCTGCCTGAAACTTTTAATAAGTGATAAATTGACGTAATTCATATTGATTGTTCTTTTCCACTATTGAAGGTTGGAAGTTTGACTCACGGTATGAAATATGGTACCTGTTCAATTTGTAGTTGGACGGAATGTACATTAGTCCTTTAAAAAATATTTCTATAATTTTTTTATTTAATATATATATACAGGTCATTTAAAAAATTATTGCATCATTATACAACCAAACTTTTCTATGATACACTTTTTTATTTTCGAATTTTTTTGACTGTTATATCGAAGTATTGTTATTGAAAACATATATTATAACTTAACATAAAATTGATTACGTAAAAAACATAGTGAATGATGTTTATATAGCGATATTGTTATAGAGAGTTGGACTGCATTTTAACTTTTTGTAGCCGATAATCTAAGTTACTAATCATGCTTTTATGGACGGTTACTTTTAGAATGATTCGATAGTATAATATTTTTTACTCTTTAATGTATATGAGTTGGATTAAAAAGAATGAAACTTTTGCTTGGCCAATTCAAAAAAAGTGTTAATGAGATTTCTAGCTTAATTTAGTTTGAAAACAAGATCGATGTGTATAATGATTACTGACTTTTAAGTATAATTTATCCATTGTATTAGCATTTGTTATCATATTTAGAATAAAGTAAAATTATTGATAAACTGCAAAAGTTAGGAAGAATAATTCTACTAAATGATACTATCTCCGTTCATTTTTACTTGGCATGTATAATAAAAATAGATTTTCATTTTTACTTGTCACTTTACACATATCAAGAGAATGACAAAAAAAAATTTCTGTTATACCCACAGTATTTATTACTCATTTCAAATCATTTTCTCAAATCCAACAAAATATGCATCAATTAATATGGGTATCATGGTAGATTATGCACTTCATTTATTATTTCTTAAGAGGCGTGAAAAGTCAAAACGTGCCAACTAAAAGTGAACGGAGGGAGTACAAATATATTGATAGGTCAAAAAAAGTCAAAGAAATTGATCAAAAAAGAAAATTAAAGTCAAAGAAAATAGGAGTAGCTATTTGATTATTGATTGGACAAGTGGATTGCAAGGTGTCCAAATTGTGTATGCGGAAGGTGGAATCCTGATCATTGAAGCCTAGCTTTCTGTTCACTATTTCTTTATAAAGATCATGGGCCTTACATTGTAAAAAGAAAGAATAGTCTCCATAATTAATGGAGAAGAATGTGGTACACTTCTTTGTACATAAAAGTGCGGTTAGAAAGAAAAGAAAAAAGTTGTTCTTAAAAGAGGATTTTAAGTTTATTTCCAACTACTTCTTGAAAGTAAAGCAGATTTAAATTTCATTTTAAAAAAAGGGTAATTGGACTAACGATGTTGATGAATCTCCAAAATAACATACAATGTGAAGATTTCAAGTGTGTTTGTAAGTTCATTTTAACATAGAAAGTTTTTCTAATTTGCAAAGCTTATTGGGATAGTTGTAGTAAATATTTTTGCCTATATAATCATGTTTATTAATTCAGAATTCTTAACCTTCAAAGTTGCACTTTATTTGTAGGAAAAATCCTGAGTTGTTTGGACAGCTTGCAAAAGGTCAAAGTCCTAAGGTAATTCATACAGTATTAGTAAAGTGTGATATCTTCAGACTTCTTGTTTCAGCAGTTAATAATAAATTATTGATCATATTATTAATAATATTATTACTATTATTATGCATTGTAGAATTACTATTATTATTATTATTATTATTATTATTATTATTATTATTATTATTATCAATCATGATTTGTCCATGGCGCTCTTTTCTGAATTAGCATTTTCTGAAGTCTTTTTCCTCCCATTAGTAAAACAAGAAATAATTATCTCTTGCAAACTCTTTGATCATGACCCTTTTTTCCAAAAATATTCATGAATGCTTTATTCTTGGTATTCCACAACAATTGTCATGGCGTTTAAGGCACGTTAGTATTGACTAATGCTCATAATTTTCTCATTAAATAACGTGCAGTTCTTGGTATTCGCCTGCTCTGATTCCCGAGTATGCCCATCCCATATCCTCAATTTCCAGCCAGGGGAAGCTTTTGTGGTCCGTAATATTGCAAACATGGTCCCTCCTTTTGATCAGGTGAATTTTTCTGCTATAGCAATTACACTTAAGTTTGTAATCTTTGCCACAATAAGTTTAGTAGTTTAAATTTGCCTCTGAAAAATGGCAAAAGAAAAGGAAGTACTATGCAAATGTAATACCATGCTGGAGACTTAATAAAGAAGAATCAACAACCAGAAAGAAAGGAACTAATAAACGCAAGTTGAGGAAAATAATGCGGATATGGCAAAAAGTTTTGAACTTTACATTATTCGTAGTTGAATGCAGATTCTGAAACATGTATGTTACAGTGGGGCGAATCTTTAACCCATCATTTATCTTGTACTTTTTGCACGCTGTTCTAATTAATAACTGTATTTAAAAAGTCAATCTAACTCTCTAATTTTGTTATACAGACAAAATATTCTGGAGTGGGTGCAGCAGTCGAATATGCAGTTGTCCACCTAAAGGTTAGTCATTTTTAAAACACCCAGATGATGGTTGAATATCGGTTTTACACGTACGTCTGCTTAATTAATCCTTTCATTAATAAAGGTAGCTCATTTTATCCTTACAATAGTACGTTAATTAGGGCATAAACTCTAGCGTTTTTAGCCTGCCATTTATGTTCCATTGGTCCAATGCTACCTAACTAAAGAGATGCCTTTCTTACTTTCTCCCCATATTTATGTAATTAATAATGTCAACATGTCTGACTTTGACTTTAATATCATGAGTTAAGAAGGATATTTGTAATAAAAAGATAACTTAAATATCAAGAGAATCACTTTTAGGAGTGTGTTGAGGCCATTCTTGTAATAACCTAAGTTTCTCCTAATTGATTAGGAGTAACATTTTTAACTCTCTTAACATTGTTTTGTGTGACTTTTCAGAGATAATATTTTTATTAACTTCTAAAAATATTGAAGTCCGACAGTACTTGTCTGATTGGTCTCAAACCTTTTCAAATTTGCCTTTCGTTGAACGTCCCGTGTGCGCTCATAACTTCAGCCTTAAGTAAGTAGGGATTAGAATAGTACAATGAGTGAAATTGTGACATTTTTTAATTGCCTGGTCTTGTCCTTTTTCCTATCTATTTGGAGCTGTGAATTAACATAAACATGCAGGTGGTAGAAATCAAAATATGCATTAATCAGATCTTAACTTCCGCCTTAAGAAAGTAGGGATTAGTACAATCATTTAATTTAACGATTTTTAATTGTCTCTACTTTTCCTATCTTCCTATTTATTTGGAGTTGTGAATTAAAATAAAACTAAAAATGTACAACAGGTGGAGAATATTTTGGTGATTGGACACAGCTGTTGTGGAGGTATTAAAGGGCTAATGTCTATCCCTGATGATGGGTCCACAAACAGGTTGGTTTATCCTTATTAAATTAAATGCCTGATAATGATTGAGAATGAAACTGGACTTATCAATAACCGAATAGCCACCCTTATAAAACTGCTGATAAATAAAGATGATCAGTCCACTTTTAGTTTAAAAGCATGTCTACTCATCAAGATTATTCTAATACACTAAATTAGGGGTACTATTCATATCAGTCCAATTTGTGCTTTCATCAAAAAGAAAAAAATCCAATGGCGCAAATAGTAGGCACATATCAAGATTTTAGGCTTTATTCGAAAAATCTTCTGATATTCTTTTTAAAAAAATTCTTTTGTTGTTTCTGCGTGATTTCCTTTAGAGAGTATGCAGTAATTATTCTACATTGCGTCTCAAGAAGTCAAATAATGGTTGAGTAAATTGGTATAAACATGAAAAATTCATACACGAAGGTCTTATACTTTTTGCATTAAAATGCATTCAGTGATTTCATTGAAGAATGGGTCAAAATCTGTCTGCCGGCCAAAGCAAAGGTAAAGGCAGAATGCTGCCATTTGGATCCCACTGAACAATGCACAAAATTAGAGAAGGTAATTACTCTTTTCAGTACATTAACTATGATATCTTTTACTCAGTACGATTCACAATAAGTGATCATTTTGTCTTTTGACATATCCATTAAAAAAATACAAACTCCTAAAAAAAATATATATATTCACTAAATTAACCTTGATTAATTGTTACATTGACACATTGGATTGGAATATGTAAATAAGGGCAAATTTTAGAAAAATAAAATTAATTCCTTCTTGATTATGTAAATGAACACTTATTTTGGACCAAAATAAAAAGGTAAAATGGTCACTTATTGTAGACAAGAGGGAGTACTAAGTAATACGTAAAATTTTACCATTTGGGAGACATTAAATTTTAGATATATAAATATAATGTGAAATGTTTGGGTGACTTTGAGCAGGAGGCAGTGAATGTATCACTAGGCAACTTATTGACATATCCATTTGTAAGAGAAGCTGTGGTGCAGAAAAGCCTTGCACTGAAAGGTGGACACTACGATTTTGTGAATGGATCTTTTGAGCTCTGGAATATTGACTTCAATCTTACCCCTTCTGTTTCACTCTAAACCGTTGCAAAACTGTAACTTGACATGTAACCAATGCAAATCCGTTTCAAATTTTTCTTCACTTTGCATTTTGATGTAAATTAAATGTATTACTGAACAATGTGTGTCACACAAATAATATTAACCGGCTGTTTGAGCTTTGGGCTTATCTTAAGGTTTTGTTTTCGGTGAGCCAAAGTTTTACAGACCAGTTATACTATGTCGAATATAAGATCTTTTATCCATAAACTGTTGTTGTCTTCAACTTGGGAATTATTATAAATATAATGGCGTGTTTACCATTTTTTTGGGAGTTAATCTTTTCACTGCTCTATCATTTCACGAGATCTGGACTGCAAGAACCGAAGACAACGTTACATGTTATGACATAACATGTGCAAATGTGATCTTTGAGGAAGAGAGACTCTGCTTTTTCCTAAGGTAGTATAGATGAAAACTGTTCAAAATGAGAGCTACCTTTCAAGGAATGGGATGGATGACTACTTTTCTAGTGGTTCTGCGAGTTTCAAGAAAAGAGATAAAGCTTAGCTTCCATTACCTTATCCATTGGGAATGGTCCACGGAACATATATACATTGTTTTCACTTTTTCACCAAATATGGCTTCTGTTTTCTTCCACCTTCTTTTACTGCTTTCACCCCCTTTCGTCACAGAGCAGATCTAGACTTAGTAGTGAGCGTTTCGACGTAACCATTGTGAAATGGTATTTGAAAATTAGAGTTATGTTTAATTTTGGGTTGTTTTTGAATTTTTGTGAGTGATCTGAGTGAAAATTTTGATTCCAAAATTCATTTTCAAGTGAACAACACTGATTTCGAAAAAAAGGAAAAAAATTTCGAAACAAATTAAAAAAATTCTTATGTCCAAACTAGCTCTTGATTTGCCGTAGCGGGTTTAACCGAATTCACTAAGAGCCTGTTTGGCCATACAAATTATTTCACTTTTTCCCAAGAAATTTTACTTTTTTCATAATTAGTGTTTGTTCATGAAATTTTCAAATTTCACTTTAAGATGAATTTCAAAAAAATTTAAAAATTTGAAAAACTCTTTTTTCAAAATTCACTTCAAATCATTTACAAAATTCAAAAACAGCTCCAAACTATATTCATGTCCAAACACAACGCTAATTTTCAAAAATCATTTTCACTTGATTTTTTTTTTTTACTTTTTTTCGAAATTTCACAATTCTTATGTCCAAACGCCCACTAAATTTAACTTGTATGTGTGCAAAAAATGGCATACATGCAAATAGCAGAAGTAATCATAGTAGGTAAAACTCTTCCGATATTTATATTGATGGGAGATAATGTATAATCGATTAAATCATTGAGGTGTGTAAACTAATCTCTACTGTTGAGGGAATTGAGCTTGGGCATTGCTCAAACGAAGCCATGGCTCAACCTGGCCCAGAACACTTGGATTTTTCCCTTTAATCATAGACAATCCCATGACTAAAAAATAGATTGTAGAGGGGTCCAATCTTCTACCAATTGCTTAGTAAGTATATTCGAAAGGGCAAGAGAGATGGTGCATTTTTATGTCAAATACTTAATTATATTTCCAATTTATTCCTTTTCTGCCGTAATTACCAATCTTCCCCTAAAACAAGGCTCTAGTAGTCATCCTACTTTAATATCTAAACTGCTGTAATTCATTCAAATGATTTTAGATGTCCATACATCGGGGTGATAGTTTGAGCCCTAACCCATTCAGCCCGCTCAAGGTTGGGCCGCTCATTCACTCGCTCATTGTTGAACTCAACTCATCTTAACCCAATCCATCTAAGCTCATCTAAAGAGCATTTTTACTTGGGATTTTTTCGTTCCTATACAATATTTGAAACTTATTTACCAAAATTGTTCTAATTTTATATATTGCCCGCCATAAACAAGGATTACTTACAAATTATATACATTCCACCTTAAAAGGCTCTCAATCCATTATTAGTACCTTCAATCAAGGGATTTAGTTACATCTTTTTCCTTTTTTCTCTCCTCTCTCCCCTCTTCTCTCTAGATCGAACTTATATTTAGGGATTTCTTTTTGATAATTATTTGATGACAAAGTGGGTTGCTCTGATGGTAAGCACCCTCCACTTCCAACTAAGAGGTTGTGAGTTCGAGTCACCCCAAGAGTAAGGTGGGGAGTTCTTGGAGGGAAGGATGCCGAGGGTCTATTGGAAACAGCCTTTCTACCCCAGGGTAGGGGTAAGGTCTGTGTACACACTACCCTCCCTAGACCCCACTAGTGGGATTATACTGGGTTGTTGTTGTTGTTGTTGTTGTTGTTTGTTTTTTATAATTATTTCAAAAATACATTCGTCAAAGCCATGAGATACTGAAGTTGTCATCTTTCTGTTTTTGGGTCTTTTTTTCTTTATTTTGCTGGTGAATTTAATAATGGAATAGGATTTCTGCGATCATTAATGTGTTAGCAGCAATATAATGGTTTTTCTTTGCTGATAGTCTAGATAGGAAAGTACTATCAACACCAATAGTTGATTGGTCACCACATATCGACACACTGGAGAAAAAGATCATCTCATCAATGAGCAAGAACCAAAGACTGAATTTTTTGTACAACCAGGAGAAGGTAATGTCTCCGAAAGCAGGCAACGAAAAACTTACATCGAATGTTGCAGCTAAACAAAATTTAGTATCTTCTCTGACTTCAGAGAAGATAAAATCAACTGAGAAAAGAATAATATATGGTACATCAACATACAAATTAAAAATAAATTTCGTATAAATTTAATGCAAATTTGAATATCTACAACAACATACATAGTAAAAATAAATTTCATACAACTAATTATACATTATACAACTTATCTACAACTTTCATACATTATTTCTACCTAGTTAAATACAACTACAATATCATACAACTTAAATACAATTTTCCTACAAATTTTATACAATATATATTTTGTATATTTTGTATCTGATTTGTATATATTTTGTACGTGGTGTGTGCTTCTTCGTCTCTAAAATTTCAACCAAAACTTACTCTCTTAATATAGTTTTGATACATATCAACAACTTTATGTAAAAAGATAGCATTGATAACTTAAATATAAATTTTATACAACGATTCATACATTATATAACTATTTTCAACTTTCATACAATATTCAAATAAAAAAATATATATAACTACAACAGAATATAATTTACATACAATTATAATATAACTTTACTACAATTTCGTAAGTATATTGTATGTCATATGTTCTTCTTCGAGTTTCAATCTGAAATTCAGCCAAAATCAAGTCTAATCTTCACCAAACACCCTCAAAATTGAGATATAAACTCCAAAAAATATTCTCAATTGTCTCCGACAATACCCAATCCAAACAAATAATAATTTTTGAAAACTCAAATTCGAATTCAAAGTTTTGAAGCTTTTTAATGGCTGTCAATGGTGGAGAATCAAACATCTTCAAAATTTATTGATTGACAATTTTAATTCGAACATCAATTGTGCGACATGAAAGGGAATTGTAATGAAGAAAAACTGGAAAAATAATAAAGAAGAAGAGTAGAGAGACGAAGAGAGAGAGAGAGAGAGAGAGAGAGAGAGAGAGAGAGAGAGAGAGAGAGAGAAACGGAGAGAGAGAGCGGGCAAGTATAAAGGAATAAGGAAATAAATGATATTCCTTATTCAATTCTTAATATAAAGGGATACTCATTTAAAACTTATTTGTATATAATTGGTAAATTATATATGGCCATGTAATTAAATTGAAACTTGAGTAGGGAGGGTAATAAGGTTTCAAATAGTATAGAGGAAGGTAAAAATCCCTTTTTACTTAGCTATAGTACTTTTTAAACTTATTTACCCTTATTATTGATTTATTTTTTGGTAAATAAAGAAATTTTATTACCAATGAACATATGTACAGTACAAACTAAACCGAACTTGAATATACATCCCAGTTTCAACAATTCTACATTCATCTCCTCAACTACCTATCACATATAAGACTGACTGTTACATTCCTAAGGATAATAGTTGTACTGCTCCACCTTGCCAAAGTATTCTGCATAGATCCTCTGCAAAACATTTCCTTCACAATCAACCTTGTAACCACCTCAAAACTTCTTCTTTTAGCCTGAAATATTCTCAGATTTTTCACTATTGAAGTTTTAACTTAATTACAAGTTGATGTATAATTTACCAATTATATAGTATAAATTAGTATTAAATAAGTATCCATTAATATTAGAAATTGAATAGGGAATATTAATTATAGTGTATCCAATTTTTCCTTCTCTCTCCCTGTTCTTTCTTTTGCCCTATTCTTCTTCATTCGATCTTCTCCTCTCTCTCTCTCTCTCTCTCTCTCTCTCTCTTCATCCCTTTTATACTTTTTTTCTTCGGGGAATTCATTTATGGATTTTAATTGTTTGATTATGGAGTTTTAATTTAGCAATTTTCTTTTATGTTGTGTAGTTGGTGTTCAAATTAAAATCATCAATTAATAAATTTTAAAGGTGTTTGATTCTCCATCATTGACAACCATTGAAAAAAGATCCAGTCAAGTATTATTACCTCAAGTAATATTCAATAGCCATGTAGATTCATGCCATGTGGATCATAAAATGATTAATGGCTGAGATCCGTTTAACTCTTATACTAATAAAAAAAGAACTAAAGTAAAAGTTTGCCTAACTCCACCGTTAAGAACTAACCCAAGTATCTCGCCTTATGTCTCTTACTTTTAGCAAAATAAAGCTAAAATTGAATTTTATTAAGAAAAAGCAATTAAAGATGGCGGGAATCACCTACCCGATTTTTTTACCTGCCAAAAGAACCTTTTCTCCTTTGGAAAGATCATACATATCATTAAAAGATATGTATTCATCTTTTACAAGTATCTCATCTTATTTCTTTTCCTAAGAAATCCAAAGGATTCATTGTTGTATCGTCAACAACAAATAATGAATCTCTTGAAATACAAGGTTTTATTCTCTACCTTTTCTTATATTATTAGTTATTGTTTGGTCTTGTTAAATTTAATTGTATTTTTTATTTTAAGTTTGATTAATTGATATTTGTCTGATCTAATTTTCACGACCCAAAAATTCCACCACAAGCATCGTGATGGCACCTAATCTCTAAGACTAGGTAAGCCGATTTCAATTACATTTTAAAGCCTTTTATTTTTAATAAGTAATCAAAACTAACAGCAGAACAAATATGAATATAAAACCTCCCAAGACTAGTAGTACTGACTCACGAACTCTAACTGAATACATAGAATGATCAAGAGTACTGAATATACAATACTGTTTGATTACAAATTAACAGTACAATAAAACTAAAAGACCCCAAGGGCCTGCGACGACCAAGCAGATCTACCTTAAATCCTTACGATCCCACTTTAACTCTGCTCAAATCCGATATCTCCAATACCTGGCTCTACACAAAAATATGTAGAAGTGTAGTATGAGTACACCACGGTCGATACCCAGTAAGTATCAAGACTAACCTTAATGGAGTGGAGACGAGGTACAGTCATGTAACGACCCGGCCGGTCATTTTGAATATTATAACTCTGTTACCCCATTTACTGCTCAATTTATGTCTTGCAATTAATTTATTACTTATCGGGTTAGTTGGTTCAGGTCCGGAAGGAATTCGAGGTGAAATAAGACACTTAATCTCATAATTGAAAATTTAAGTTAGAAAAGTCGACCAGATATGGACCTGTGTATAAACGACCTCGGATTTGAAAATTTATGATTTCAATAGCTCCGTATGGTGATTTTGGACTTAGGAGCATATCCGGAATATTATTTGAAGGTCCGTAGAGGAATTAGGCTTGAAATGCCGAAAGTTTAATTTTTGAGAAGTTTGACCGGGGGGTTGACTTTTTGATATCGGGGTCGAAATCCGATTCTGAAAATTTGAGTACCTCTGTTATGTCATTTATGACTTGTGCGCAAAATTTGTGGTCAATCGGATGTGATTTGATAGGTTCCGAAGTCATTTATAGAAATTAGAAATTTCAAAGTTCATTAAACTTGAATCTATGTGTGATTCGTGTTTTAGTGTTGTTAGATGTGATTTGAAGGCTCGACTAAGTTCGTATGATATTTTAGGACTTGTTGGTACATTTGTTTGAGGTCCCGGGGGCCTCGGGTGAGTTTCGGATGGTTAACGGATCAAATTCGGACTTAGAAGAAATAACTGAAGTTTCTGCCCTCTGCTGCAATCGCACCTGCTGAAATTCTATGGCAGGTGCGAGCTCGCAGAAGCGAGCTTGGCAAGCGCAGATGCGCAAATGGACTATGGGGCAGTGGTCACAAGTGCGAGGGAAATTCTGCACCTGCGTGAGCGCAGATGCAGAGGGACGCGCGTAGAAGCGGCCTGCGCAGGAGCGCAAATAGGCACGCAGATGCAGGCAAAGGCGCAAATGCGGGACTTTTTCCGCACATGCGGTTGGCGCAGAAGCGGCCAAGTTGCCGCAGATGCGAAAATCCCTAGACAGTACAAAACAGAGGGGTTCCAAGCTTTTACCATTTATGGCATTTCAAGCTCGGGTTGGGCGATTCTGAGCAAGGTATTCACGGGAAAACTTGAGGTAAGTCCCTTATGATCATTTCTACTCCATAATATTGAATTATCATCGAATAATCCGACTAGATTACATGTTTTTAAGGTGTAAATCGGGGGTTGGAACTTAGGGATTTGAAAATAAGATTCGAAACTTTGGGGGTCGAGTTGAGGTCGGATTTTGGTAAAATTTATATGGTTAGACTCGTGGTTGAATAGGCTTCCGGATTTAGTAACTTTTGTCTAGTCCCGAGATGTGGGTCCCACGAGCAATCATTGAGCTAATTTTTGGATTTTTATGAAAAATTATTATTTTCTTATGAAATTAATTCCAATGAATTTTATTGATTGAAACAAATTATTTATGGCCAGATTCGAGGCATTTGGAGACCAATTCACGAGGAAAGGACATTGCAGAATAAAAATTTCACGGCTTGAAGTAAGTAGCAGTTTTAAATCTGGTCCTGAGGGTATGAAACCCCGGATTTTGGTATCATATGATTACAGATGTCTCAGGTCTCGCAATTGTGATAATAGATGTATTCTACTAGGTTCGTATTTGCGATCCTAGTGATCGCATTTGCGATGGGGTGGCCTGGGTAGCTTGTTCGTATTTGCGATCACAATGGTCGCATTTGCGAAGGTCCTATGTTCGCAATTCCGAACTATTCATCACATTTGCGATGACAGCAGGAATGGGAGGGCTTTCGCTTTTGCGATTGTTTCTTCGCATTTGCGGGTTCACATTTACTAACCCAGGTAAGTGATTCATCTATTTCAAATTGTATTCCATCATTGTATTTTACAGTTTAACATCAAAATCATGTGAATCAAAGTGAAAATTTGTGAAACTTTGTCAAGCTTTTGAAAAATAGGAATTTTAGTTTGAGAGTCGATTTGAACTCGGATTTTAAAACTAATTACATATATGAACTCGTGGGGTCATAGGTAATCGGAATCTATCATTGGACCCGAATTTTGACCGGGCGGGTCCCAGGTTAACATTTGTTGACTTTTGAGGAATTGGGTAAATGTCATAGCTTTATTCATTGGAATTTATTTCTCTTACATTAATTGATGTTATTAAGTCGATCTTGGTTAGATTTGTGTTGAGCGGTAGTGAATTGTAAAGGAAAAGCTATTTTTGAGAAATTATTTACGGCTTTTGAGGTAAGTATCTTGCCTAATATTGTGTGGAGGAACTACCCCGTAGGGATTGGTTTGTTTATACTATGTGAACTACATGAAAGACGCGTACACGAGGTGACGAGTGTGTACACGGCTTATATGTGAAAATTTGATATGCTTAGACTCTTAGGTTCTTATGTACATGAAAAAAATGAAGTTGTCTTATCATATTAAATCCTTCACTACTAAATTTACCCTTAGAGTCTTATTTGAAGTTGATTGATTCATATTCTACTCTTGTTACCAAATATACTTTTATATGCCTTAATAGAAGTTGTTGCCTCTTTTATTGTCGTATTACCTCTTCCGTAATTGCTTAACCTTAATTAAAGTTATTGTTATCCCTTCTATTATTGACTTATCCTTATTTGGAATCATTGTAACATGTTATCTCTCTTATCGTTGAGTTGTACCTACTTGGAATCATTGTTACATGTTACCTCTCTTATCATCGAGTTATACTTATTTGGAATCCTTGTTACATGTTACCCCATTCAATTATGGAGTTATTCTTATTGGATATCGTTATAGCACATTATCTCTCTCATTGTTAAGTATTCTTGTTTGAAACCTTTATTACTTGTTATATCTTTCATTGTGAGCTCGTTCTTCCGTTTCTTTATGATTTGAAATTCTTGTGTTAATTTACTTGTCGTACTCTCATGATATTGTTGTTGTTAATGTTGTACTCAGTGTTATTGAGTCAATGGCTAAGTGTGAATGTGGTATTGGAATTGTTTTGAGGAGATGTTGTGGCACACGGGCACATGTGGTGCAAGTTGTTATGTTTTGGCACATGTGATATTGTTGAGAGGATTGTCGGGCTGTTTGCATGTGAGTTGTCCGTGCTATTATTATTATTGATAGTGCACATGTGGCGTGACAAGACGGACTATATATGTGGGTTTGCGCATAAGGCGAGACAAGGTAAAAATATTATTGTGTGTGTGTGGCGAGACAAGGCGGACATTTACTTTATTATTGCGCACGCGGCGAGACAAGGGGGCTATGTCGGGGATGATTTGTGATGACTTATGATGGCCTGGGGCATTGTTATAGATGATATTTGTGTAATGGCGTGCCTACCTTGTGTGAGTTATGCATTTTACGTTTCGTTGTGTTTTTTCCTATGTGCCACTAGTTGTCTCTACTCTTACTTAGTGACTCGAGTGTAATAGAACACTTGCACAAAGCATACACGTAATTAATCACTCGTATCGGTTTAAGAAGATGAATCCTGAAGTTTATTGATCATTTACATGTATTCTCGTTTACTTGCCTTATGTGTGAGAGTTGTACTATTGGCACGTGAATTGTCCATACGGTTATGAGTTATTGTTATTATTGGCACATGAGTTATCTGTGCGATTATGAATTATTGTTATTGTTGGCACGTGAGTTGTCCGTGCCGATATGAGATATTGTCACTCCCTTAGCACGTGAGTTGTCCATGTAGTTGTGATTTGTAATATGGACACAAGATGCCAAGTGATTAGGGTTCGTGAATCGGGACCCGTGGTTTATGATTATGAGGTGTGGTACCTCTGGGAAATTCTTGAATAAATCTTGTGTGAAAGCGGTTATTCTTATTGAGTTGTTACCTGTTTTCCTTACTTGGTTACACCGGACTTGAACTGTATTCAGCTTACTCTTCGGGGTTATTACCTATTATGCCTGGTTGCTAATTGTTGCTTCTAGTTTTCTATTGCAAGTATTGTTTTGTTATTGTTACCATACATAGGTTTATATTGATATTGTTCCCTGTTAGTTTCACATTCATACTTGTACAGGTTATTATGTCTAGTAGGTGTCTAGACTGTTCTTCGCCACTACTCCACCGAGGTTAATCTTGATACTTACTGAGTATCGCTGTGGTGTACTCATGCTACGCGTTCTGCATATTTTTGTGTAGATACGGGTACTTCGGAGTTTGTGGATCATTAGCTAGTTGATCGAACATAGTTATGGAGACTCAAGTTATACCTGTCATCGCGTTCGTAGGCCTCAGAGTCACCTTCTGAAAATTTACTTTGTACTGTTTATTTCTATTCCGAAATAGTTGTACTTAGAGATTTTCTTGTATTCTCAGTAGAGCTTATGAATTGTACTACCAGTTTTGGGATATTGTATCGTACTTGGGATTGTTAGCTTATTATAGAAATTTTAATTTCATGCTTAATAGTCGATTGATTAAGATATGTGATAAATTCAGTAAGTATTAGGCTTACCTAGTCTTAGAGACTAGGTTCCATCACGATATCCTTCGGAAGAAAATTGGGGTCGTGACAAATTCATGAGGCAAACCAACATTATTCTTGTACCTTATGTTGATATGCTACTGATGATGGGAGAAAACGGGACCAACCCCTACATTGTCTCATGCATAACAATAAAGATGCCCGTGGGGAACATCACGACCTTACAACTGAAGAAGGGAGTCAAACGACATGAACCTACGTTCCTGGCTACCCTCTGTATTGAAGATATTGAACGTTCTTTGAGTCCTATTCCTACACCTGTGGATGAGCTGCTAAAAGAGTTTGAAGACGTCATGTCATGGGACATGCCAAAGAGGCATCTGCCTAGATGAACTGTGGACCATGAGATTGAGTTGGTGTCGGATTCGAAGCTACCCGCCTGGGCGCCATAAAAAATGTTACAACTTGAACTCACCGAACTTCGAAGACGGGAATGCTAGACACGGGGATCATTGTGCCCTCCAAATCCCCTTATGGATCCCTTGTGTTGTTCCAAAAGAAACACGGTGGTACCCTAAGACTGTGTGTGGATTATCGTGCCCTAAACAAGATCACTGTGAAGAACAAGTACCCTATCCTACTAATGGCGAACTTGTTCGATAGATTTGATGGTGCTACAGTGTTCACCAAATAGATATGAAGACAGGTTACTGGCAAGTCTAGATTGCCAAGGGATATGAACATAAAATAACCTGTGTAACAAGATATGGGTCGTACGACTTCCTGGTCATGCTATTCGGCTTTACTAATGCTCCACCCAGATGAACCAAGTCTTTTGAGAGTATATTGACGAATTCATAGTGGTCTACTTGGAAGACATTGTGGTATATAGCAAAATACTGGAGGAACATCTGGAGCACCAGTGGAAGGTTCTAGCTCGACTGCATGAGCATGAATTGTATGTGAAGCTATCCAAGTTCTCCTTCTCCCAAAAACAAATTAACTTCCTCAGACATTATATCGACGAGGGGAGGATCAAGATAGACCAACAAAAGATTCAGGCTATCACTTATTAGCTTCCGCCTAAGGATAACCACGCCTTGAGGGCGTTACTTGGCCTATGGAACTTTTATCGGTGATTTGTGAAAAATTACTCTCATTGCAGTGCTGCTGATAGAACTCCTAAAGAAAGTCACACCTTGGCATTGGGGTCTCAGGCGAGCGAAAGCCTTCAATGCATTGAAAGTGGCTATGTCTAGTAGCCCGTCGTGGCTATTCCTAACTTGGACAAGTCGCTTAAAGTACAAACGAATTCCTTGGACTAATGCCCTGGGCAGAGTCTTGTTATAGGATGGGCATCTGGTTGCGTACGAGAGCCAGAAGTTAAAGGATACAGAGCGGCGCTATGTCGCCCATGAAAAAGAATTATTGGTTGTCGTCTACTGCTTACGCCTTTGGAGACACTATCTGCTAGGAACCCCGTTCATGGTCAAGACAGACAACATGGTGGTTAGTCATTTTATGACCCAGCCAAAGCTAAACGGTCGACAAACCAGGTGGTAGGAACTACTAGCGAAATTCCACTTCAATATGTAGTATCCGAATAGGAAGACCAACCAAGTTGCCGATGCACTCAATCGAAGAGCTAACCTAGCATCTGTGTGCCTACTCGCCACCCTAAGGGGGAGTGAAGTGGCCACCTATATAAAAGACCAGATACAAGATCTACTCACCAAGGATCCTTCTACACAGTATTTGGTCGACTTGGCAGGACAGGGCAAGACCCGTCAGTTCTACACGGAAGATGGGTTTCTGAAGGTGAAAGGGAACCAACTTTATGTTCCTAAAGGAGGAGAGCTACGAAAGACTCTTGTGATAGAATGCCGCAAAACTTTATGGGCCGACTACCCAGGGAAAAATGCACCATGGCATTGTTGCGCCGTGCTTATTATTGGCCCCAAATGGTAGATGATGTTGCTCAGTATGTGAAGACTTGTCTAGTATGCTAGAAAGATAAGTCCGACCGCTTGACACGAGTAGGACTTTTGGAGACATTGCCTGTTCCAAAGAGACCTTGGGAAATCGTCTCACTAGATTTCATCACCAGATTACCCAAGGTCGGAGATCTTAAAACTATCTTGGTTGTGGTAGATTGGTTTTCTAAATATGCTACATTTATAGCAGCCCCAAGAAATATATCAGCAAAAGATGCAGCTCAACTCTTCTTTGCTCATATTGTCAAATATTGAGGCATGTCTAAGACATTGTTACTGATCACGACTCTCGCTTCAATAGCAACTTTTGAACTCAGCTCTTTAAGTTTCTCGGGTCCAAGTTGAGCTACCTTCCAAATTTCCATCCGCAATCTGATGTCCAGACGGAGCGGTTCAATGGCATGCTGGGGGGAATACCTTCACTATTTTGTTACCGGATCATAGAATAATTTGGTGAAGCTTCAAGATGCTGCTCAATTGTGTTTTAATTCACAAAAGAGCTCTAGTACAAACAGAAGTGCTTTTGAAATTATTACCGAATAGCAACCACTACTCCCACACAGTGTGAATGCCCCAAATATGTCGATATCTCCTCGAGCCGCTAGGTTCTCGAAAGAATGAAAGCAAAATTTGGAGATAGTGCGGAGCTATCTAGTGAAAGCCTAAAAGCGGATGAAAAAGTATGCTGATCAAAATCGTCGCTTTGTTGAATACCAAGTGGGGGATAAAGTGATGGTGAAAATCCCAAAGCGATACCTTTTTTGTAGGGGTCCATGACCCTCGCCTATTGCAGAAGTACATTGGTCCATTGAGAAGCGCATAAAAAAAGTTGCATACCGGTTGGATACCCCAACCTGGTGGAAGATTCATCCAGTCCTCCATGTCAGCCTTCTAAAACCCTTTTGGGAAGACATGGAGGATCCCTCGCGGAGCCAACTCACAATACCCAGTATTTGAGGCCCCAAATCAACCGAGAAAAGGCGTGCAGAAGCTATTCTCAATGATTGAGTTATTCACCCTTCAAGGAAAGATCACCAAGAGTTCTTGGTGAAATGGCACGGATGTGATACAGAGGAGAATACTTGGGAGAGGGAAACAAACCTCAAAGCCTACAAGAGTCTGATTGATGATTATCTTTCAAGTAAGGCGCCGAGGACGTCGCCAACTCAAGTGGGGGAAATGTTATAAACGAGTTTAAATTTTAACGGTCCTTTATCCGTAATAAAATGATAAAAAATTAACCCAAATAGCCTACTATCCAACCGCTTAAACTAAAAATAGCCGGTGGAGGTATAATATATGTATAGTTTATGTATTATATGTGTATAGTTGTGTATAATCAATACATAATCTATGTATATGGCTAAAAAGAATAACAATAAATATGGTCGGCTATATGTGTAAAAATCTCTAAAATGATACCCTTACTATTGAGGAGTTGATACAGGTTTTTAATACATTTTAAGATAAATTTACAAATCATAGTATCTTTTTTGTAGTTCCTAATTTTGTAAAGTTTTCAAAAAAAATCAACTAATACATCAATTTTGAATAAACACAAAAAACTAATCCGTCAACTCTCATATATACGTTAAACCCTACTATCGTTTTTGGGATTGGGGAAGTTTTTGAAGTAGCATTATATAATTAGTCAAATACAATAAATCATATATGGGATCACACAAAATGGGAAAGCTGTATTTTACATTAAACAAATGCGCTCGTGCCTACGCGTGCCCACGTCTCAGTTATGACCTTCTAACCATGTGATTTTCCCTGCCAAAACTCAGCAAACAAACCAATTTAATTTCACTCGTTTAATTCATGCTGCATTGTTTACTACTATATAATAGTTCTATGTTTGAAAGTTTAATTAAAACTTGTTAAGACTAGCTAGAAAACACGGTTGTTTAGATAAATAGTTACAAATTCTTCCAGAACTATGTCCAAAAGGAACTGTGAATGCATGTATGAAGATGGATGTACAATTAAACGATATTGACATACTAACAGTGTCGGTGATCACTTCTAACAGCTGGTGCAAATATTATACTTAGAGGATAAAATGGGAGGTCACATGAGATCAATAGTTTAGTCATATCATACGCAGAACTTTATAAAGACCGATTCGTAGGTGTATTAATGGTTTGACGATTGAACATGATAAAAAGAAACGAAATAGAGGAAAATAATCTCGAAAGATTTACAATATCTGGAGATAAATGTATGTTTAGTTAAGACATAAGTCATAAAACAATGTAAGCATTCATATAGGTGACAATAAATTGTGAGGATTAATGCTTTGTTGTTGTTGTTACACAAACTTTAGGTCCGTTATTCTTGTCATGAACTTCTTTTTTTGTGCGCTGAAATTATACTTATATATTCATGTAGAGTAGACTGTGTGATCTTGAGAATTTTTATGTTTAGAGAATATACACCTAATTAATTTTCTTCAAAGGACATTAGTATTTGAATGAAAACTAGATCTGATAAATAGAACAATATGATTTAAATACTCGATTCCAACTAATCATATTATGATTGAGACTGATTTAATTGATGATGAACTTAACATCAAGTATAAAGGGATCTTTACGTAAATAGCCGGTCAGATTTACTGTATTTTTTCCTCTAGCTAGTAACATATATTATACACTGATATACACCATGTTGGGCTAGACCTCCAACTCATGATACTGCATATGAATATCTATATCTTAACTCTTGAGCTGTCTCATTTGGACCATGAATTTTTTTTCTTTTTAAAATGATAAAATGAAACCAGATGAATCCCATGCCCAATATATTATAACTGATTTACAAACATGGCTGACAGCTTTCCATGTTCGATCCATATATTATGGCGTTGAATATTCAATATTCATTAGAAATATAAATAATTTCCCTATAGATAAGAAAAAACCATGCAATTAGTGTTTGCACCTGGCTAAATCCCTTTCTATAAATACTCTTCATACTGTCCTTGTAATAGCACAGCATTTGTGAGTGTGTTTACTTGTAAGAGAAACTTCTTCTTGCTATACAACTTTATTCACGTCTCAACCAGAGGTACAATTAAACCTTCATAATCTCCAAAACCTTTTTCTTCTTTTTTTTCCCCACATAGTTCTCATATATTCAGTTCTCTGTTATGAATTTTTCTAGACCTTCCATAGTAATTAAGTTCAAACAATAGAAGAGGCTGCATGTTGGCGGTGTTCCAACAACTAATGTTGTTACAGGAAATGGATTAAAGTTTTAGGATATTTTCTTTTTGTTCAAATAATTTGGAATTCCAACCAAATATAGGCTCACAGTAGCGCATCCTGTCAGGAAGGATTCAATTCTCCAAACTCAAACTCGAGACATATTAATATTTTGTTTATCATTAGACATGTTATTACCATTGTTGAACTTAAGTCAACAGAAAAATACTCTTAACTTAGTATGATATATACTATCGGCTTGTTTTTTTCTGAAAGATCTTATACCACTAAGAGTTTACATACATTCTTATTTTGTAGTGTTTTTTCTTATCAACTTATTATGTGTGACTTTATTTCGCACGGCCGATTAACAACTATCTCTTGTGGTTTGCAGGTCAAAAGAATGGCTGAGGAAATATCATATGAAAACGCCACTAATGGAGAAGTGAAGAAGTTGGTAAGTGGCGGAGGGAAAGAGTTTGACCCGGATGAGAGGATCCGCTCCGGATTCGCCTACTTCAAGACTGAGAAATATGAGTAAGTTATCACTATTACTCTGCCGTAAAAAGCATAAAAAGATTTATGCAACTATTGTTTGGAGTATGAGAGGGGAAAGGAAGTCATTATAACAGCTATACGGATTATATAATTTTTAGATGAAAAAAGTGGCCTTAAACAGTTTCCTCGACTAGCAAGTGAAAGAAACAGTTTCCAAATGTTCAGGTTTTTATGATAATAAAAATACAAAAGTAAAGATCTCAAATGGGGTTGAAGATTCTTTTTTTTTTTTTGGAAAAAAAACAATATTCTTCTAATTTGAACAGTTTCTTCTAGTCTTTTGCATAATCTTTTTTTCCAAAACTAACCTTGTAAATTCAGCATTTCTAACCTTTCAACTTACTTTTTTTTTTTTGCAGCAAAGATCCCGAGTTGTACGAGGAGCTCGCAAAAGATCAAAGCCCAAAGGTAAATCATATAATCTATACTATATTAAAATCATGGATATTCTTAACAAAATATCGTTCGTCTTTTTATCCTTAAAAAATATATTTTACATTGGACAAAATTATAATTTAAGTTACTTTCCTAATATTTAAAACTTTAAAATAAACTAAATTCTTATTATTAAATCTTTTCTTATTGAATTAAGTCCTAATATTTAGGATCTTACATTCAATTGAGATTTTACCTCAAATAAGAAAAGGATCACTTTTTAAAAATATAGCACTATTTCATATTATTCTAGAACTCTAACAGATCTAATATAATTCCTTTATATAATACAAACGGAATATATAAACAGAAATATAATGGGCAAACGGATTTCGCTTATATATACACAATAACTCCATTTTCGTGACTACCTATATACATGTGGTAATAAAGCATAAAAATCATATGCTTTGTAATATTATGCCACATGTTATATTTATGACACATACCTTTATATTCAATATTGTAGTTAATTAATACACATTTTCACTTCAATTTAATTATCATCTAATCAAGGTAAATTAGCATAGTCTAGTCTTAGGGGCTTGACTTCCGGCCAAGATAACTATTTCATACCTCCCTTTTTTTCCTCAATATATTGACCATGATTGAGGACTTCAATGTGACAGTTTTTTTCCTTTATTGAATTAGCTATATAGAATCAATGTTCATTTTCAGGACTCATATTTTTATTTATTTAATTTTTTACTTATTTAGACAAGATTCACGCGCAACGCGCGTACTATTGACTACTAGTAGTAAATAGTTACACAACAGTATAGTTGAGAGTTTATAATTTATTGATCATGCACATGGTTGATGGGGCAATTTTCATAGATCCTATGTGTATTAAATTACTAGTATCGTCTAAGGGTAGAACGATTTAACTTATATACATCGATAATGTAAAAAAAAAAATAGTATCGAGTGTAGTTGATTGTCTGTTTAAAGCTTATTTTCCAAGTAATTGATTTCACTTCTTCTAATTATCCTTTGGATGACCTCACAATAACAAATATAAAATTCTTAGTAAAAATCTTGTCAACATATTTAGGCAATTAATGAATGCTTATAATTTCTAATTAAAAAAATATATATATATATGCAGTTTTTGGTATTCTCCTGCTCCGACTCCAGAGTGTGCCCATCCCACATACTTAATTTCCAACCAGGGGAGGCTTTTATGGTCCGTAATATAGCCAACATGGTCCCTCCTTATGACCAGGTAAATTATATTATCGTCTCAATTGTATATCTTTTTAAAAATTTGTGCTAATTAGTAGTCAAAATTTTGATGGACTTACTATTCATTTCTTCTGTCTTGTGTGGAACAAGAAAATCACAACTTAAATTATATTCTTTGTAATGTTTCCGAATATTATCCTAAATAACAAGTTCATATTACATGTTGTATGTACTCGTACTCAATAGCCAAGCTGGCTCAAGAAAAGCAAAAAAGTACATTCATGACAATATATAAGAAAATAAGAAGAAGAAAGAAATACTATGTGAAGGTGATAGCATGGTGGGAGTTAATTAACTCTAATCAAGTTTTGTAACTTACTTTTTTTGAGTTTTCCATAGTTTTGAAACATGGATGTTACTATACTGGCGCGCATCATTAACCCATTATTTATCTTTTTATATGTACTTTTAACCAATAATGCAACGTTTTGGAAATAAATTTATCCAATTTTTGTTATATACAGATTAAATATTCTGGAGCTGGGGCATCTATTGAATATGCAATTGTCCACTTAAAGGTTAGTCCTTTTTAACACGTACGACGTCGTTTAATTTTGCAGTGGGGCAGACAGCACTTGCTTTCGTTGTTTATACAAAATCGATAATTCTTGCTCTCGGTATTTGTACAAAATCAAATATTACTACATGACATGTTCTATTTATATAATCTTTTATCGTACAATCATAATTAAGTTAAAAGAAATTCTAATACTTTAAATATTTGAATAATAATGCTTCAATTAATAATACCATCATTCATATCAAGAAAGAAAAATGAATATCAAATCACAAGCCATAAAAATAAATTTTAAACTCCTATATATTTCTTTGATATCGAGTACTTGATTGGCTTTTATTTAAGAAAGCTATTTTAATGTTTACTGACACAGGTAAACTTAAGTATTTTATCCACGCGCTTGATAGAAATAAAAAATATATTACATTACATCTGTTCATAATTTCATGCTTCATTAATTAGAGATTTCTTTCCACACTTATTTTAACTTAAAACTTTTTAAATTGCCTACATTTTTCTTTTTCTTCCTATCTATTTCTAGTTGTAAATTAAAACTAAGCTTGCATGATAGGTGGAGAATATTTTGGTGATGGGACACAGCTGCTGTGGAGGTATAAAAGGACTCATGTCTATCCCTGATGATGGCTCCATAGACAGGTTGGTTTTTCCTCAGAAGAATTATCCTAAATAATCGCTTAATCAATTGCTTAAATTTAAAAAATTATATAATAGATGAATAGTTTATATATTAAATATGTATCACCGTATATAATCAAAGAAAAAGTAAAAAATGACTATTTGTGCAAAATCCTTTCTCTTCTTTGATGCCTGATAATGATTGAGAGTCAAACTGGAGTTATTAACATATGCCATGTCTTAAACTTTGATTATGTTGGTCGCAGTCATTTCATCGAAGAATGGGTCAAAATCTGTTTGATATCAAAGGCAAAGGTAAAGAGAGAACATGGCGACAAGGATTTCACTGAACAATGTACAATATTGGAGAAGGTAATCAAAACAGTATAATCTTTTAATTAGTTCAATTATTGAAACTTTGCAACTTCGGATACTTATATTAAGTTAAATATTTGTGTGACATTGAGCAGGAGGCAGTAAATGAATCACTAGCCAACTTACTGACATATCCATTTGTGAGGGAAGCTGTGGTGAACAAAAGCCTTGCACTGAAAGGTGGACACTACGATTTTGTGAATGGATCTTTTGAGCTTTGGGATCTTGAGTTCAACCAACTGTTGCAAAACTGACACTATCATTGCATAGAACCTACTGTCCACTATTGTTTCAAGTTTCTCTTCATTTTGTATTTTGATGTAATTGTATTATGGGACCACGTTTGTCACCGACCCTCTCCAGATCTCATTTGTGAGATTGCACTTGATATGTTATTGTTGTTGTTGTTGTTTGTCACCGAAATAAAATTTTCTTGGATCTTTTGGGCTTATTATAAGATTTTTCTTGGACTTATGCTCATTTCACAAATTTCACTTGAGATTTTTTTATATATATACAAAATTAGAATAATATTTACCCGGTTTAACTACGTTTTCCTATTTATAAAAATAACTAAAGTTTTTTTAAAAATTACAAATTCGGTCAAGAACTATAATTTATATACAACTTGAGTATAGCTTTTTATTGTACAGAAATTGGTCAAATGCTACAATATACATACAGCTTGTATATAGTTTTTTTTCTATAGAATCCACTAAAACGCTATATTTTTCATAAACTTATGTACAACTTATATATATAATTATGTTAGTTGTATGTAGTTTGTATGTCGTCTGTGCACCTGATATACACTTCGCAATTTATTTATGTCTTCTTTTTCGAGTTTCAATCTAAAATTCCAACCAAAACCAACTCAAATTTTCACTAAAATCCCTCAAAATTGAGAATAAACTCCAAAGAATATTCCTACTCATTTACAATAACATCCAATCCAAACAAATAATAATTTTTCAAAATCTAATTTTTGAATTCAAACTTCGAAGCCATTGGGAAGCATAACTTTGAGAAACATTTGGTTCGCATAGTTTGTTATTAAAAACTCTTGTGTGGAACTTTACATTAAATTGCAAGCTTCATAGGCAAGCGGAAGGTGATATTCAGAATTAAATCTTCATTCAGTTACATATTCAAGTCCCTTGCCTTGAACGAAGAGTTCTATAGCATTGATATTTATGGACAAATTATTCTAGAGTCGAGACCAAAAAAGGAAATTATTGTAGACCAAATTGCAAATAAAAAATTACTCTGTAACAACTTGGAAAAGGAAATTTAAACCGATAACTTATAGAGGAGAAATTGAATGGGAAATTAAAGAGGCAGTTGTCTGTGATTTTAAAGACAGAAAAATAATGATACAGTAAATTACCAATAGGGCAAGAATTTTGGAAGAAAATTATCAAGAAGATACGTTACACATTAACTCTAATTCATAGTTTCATTCAACCGTTCAAATCATTCGTGACCGAATTAGAAACAATTTTGATCTTGAAACTATCAAAAACAAAAATAGAGAAGAACGAGGTCTAAAATGGGTAAGATTGGAGTCTATTATATTATTTTGTATATAATTGGTAAATTGTATATGTTAGTTAATTAAGTGATAACCTCTCTAGAAGAGATAAATAAGTTTATAATGTAACATAAATAAATGCTCCTTTTTACTTGGACTTGTATGAACTTTGTCTAATTATTCTTTGGGTTGTTTACACCAGCAGGCCACTTTTCCGGCCTTGTATAGTTGTATTTAGAATTCAATTAGACACGTGGTTTGGCTATTAATTTTGAATTTTAACTTCAAATTAGGTGGTTATTTCGAAACCTCAATCACCAATCTAATTTTGAAAAAGTGATTAACTTCTAAATACCCACAAAAAGTGGGTATTTATGTAAATCAGTCTTACTCCCTCCGTTCCTTTTATTTCTCCTTTTGGTTTTTGCACACCCATTAAGACTACATCGACCTTATTTATTTTTTTATCTCAATTTATTACTATTCTTATTTTCACTGTATTAATCTCTCTGTACATTTGTCAGAGTAAGGATAAAGGTGGAGATAATTAATCATTTTTCCTTGATTTTCTAAAATGATTAATACTTTTTGAAACAATTAGTTTTAGTAAACATGACAACTATTTTAACTCTTGGGGCTTTGATTTTTTTTTTCGAAAGAACATCTAGCACTTAAGCAACGATTGATAAAACCTTTTTATTATTGGAGTACTTTTTTTTCCCCCTTTTGCTAAGAATTCAAAGGTTGGTAAACAGAAACTAGGAAAACCATGTTTCAGAAAGAGTGCACACAAAAATCCTCATTAGGAATTTATTTTCTCTATGTCCAAAATGATACAAAATACATGTTACTGTTATCCACTACACGCTAGTATAAAGCTTTGAGGAACAAATATTTAGAAATTATCCAAAATGAGAGCTACCTTTCAAGGAATGGGATGAATGACAACTTTTCCAGTAGCTCTGCCAGTTTCAAGATAAGAGAAAGCTTCCACAACCTTATCAAATGGGAATGGTCCTTTTGAATCAATAACTGGTTTCACCTTCCCATTTTCTAAGTATGGGTTCAGTTTCTTCAACATCTCTCCATTTGATGTCACTACAAATCTAAAACCTGGTGGAGTTACTGCCCCTGTTAGCACTACCACACTTCCACCTTCTTTCACTGCCTTCACCGCCTTTTCGCCCTGACCTGTAGTTTTTAAATGAAAAGTTGGCTATCAACGAACTTTACTGTTATAGTGGTTAAAGTTCACTTTAATATAGTGCGTAAAGTTCAATTATTTTGATGTGAGGAGAAACATATAATTTGGTGACTTTATTGAGTTTAGTGATCATATGTAAAATTAAAGCATTTTTGGTTTTGTTCATGTCCATTAAATTTTGATATGCATCTTGTCCTGCCAGTGTCTATACTAGATTGGATATTGTATAAGTTCCAACGGAGCTCTTACCAACTGTATCATAAACGACATCAAACTTCTCAGGAAGATGTTCAAAATTCTCCTTGGTGTAATCAATAGCTAAATCAACTCCTAAGCTTTTCAAGAGTTCCAACTTCCCTGTGCTGGATGTAGCTGCTACTTTTGAAGCTCCAAATACATGTTTTGCAACCTACATCACACAATAAACTCAGATGGCTGAACTTGTCTTGCTAGAAGGCAATACTACAATTATGCCTCAATCCTGAGCAAGTTGATACTGGCTATATGAATCCTCATTAACCATGTAGCTCCATTCAAACTCATCTTATTTCAAATATAGGATGGTAAAACTAAAAAAACACTACAAGTTTTCTATATTTTCTACTTGCATGTAAATATCATACACGAATAGAAGACTCTTAGAAAGCAAATAGATCTAAAGAAAATATACTAACATGACTAAATCGTAACCACAACTAATTGGTATCGCATACAACTCACTTAGATGGCACAAAATGGATCTAATCATGGACATACATGTTGTTTTTTGAACAAACAATTCTAGAACGATCCGATTTTTACTAATTGCTAGTCAATCAAGTTGCTGAATGAATAAAAATGATGGTAAATTCTTAAGTCAAAACTGTAGTGATGTTTGGCTGTAATTTTATATTTTTAGTACATTACTTACCTTATATTTTAGGTGTTTTAATGCTAAACTATACTATATTTGCGCTTAATTGAGTCTATTTTATGTATAGGTATATTGAAGATGAAATTGGAGCAAAGTGAATATTTGAAGTGTAAATCATGCTCGAAAACAATAGGAGAGAAGAAAGAAAGAATTGAGCAGAGGAAAAATGAAGCAGCAGGCGAAGCAAGCCCAGTGGCTCGCGTTAGAGCAGGCGAGGCGAGTTCTTTAGCTCGCGTAGAAGTGCGCGACGCAAGGATTATGGCGAGATTGAAGCGCGCGGCAGGGCTTGCGTCGCACAGTCTGAGGCGAGGTGAAGCTTGTGTTTTGCCTCGCGAGGCGAGATCCGTAGCGAGCATGTTCCGGATTTTAAAAGCCTATTTCGTCTCCTTATTGGATTTGGACTTGGGCTATGCCATTTAGGTTTTTTCCTACACATATAAATAGTCATTAAACACCATTTTTGAAGGAGTTTTGCGGCCTGAGGCAAGAATAGCTCGTGGAACCACTTTTGGGGGAAAGAATCATCGAGTTCTACATTCCTTCATTTTTTCTTTATAATTTGTTTATGCAAAATACTTGAGAAATTATTACTATGAATCTGAGTAGCTAAACTTCTAATCTAGGGTTTTGATGGAACCTATTGGAGGATGATTTTCATATTAGTTTAATATAGATTTGTCGTAACTTTTTCTCTATTTATTCAACTACGTTTATTTTGTGGTTGATTGAAGAGCTCTCAATCGACTGTGCCTATTTAGTGTGTATTGCTTGGAAGAGAATACATATTTAGGTAGTTGTTGAACATCACTCCTAACGTATATGAGGGATCAATACGGAGGGTTTAAAGGTGGGATTGGAATAACGAAATCTTGGTGCGATCCAAGAGAGCCGTGACTTAGTGCCAGCTAGCGTGGAAGAATATGTCTAGTAAATTGTGGCAGTTACTCGGAAGAGAATTACGACACTCAAAGTGTTCACGACTGGTAGAGAAAACTTAGGCAAATTTATAGGAAATGTAGCAGAGAGGATTCTGATAATAGGGGAAATCATAACCTTAGACCATTCCAAATCTTGTCTTCAACTTGTTCGTCGTTAGTTGTTAATTACTGCATTTTCATTACTTGATCTTTAGTTAGTAAACATCCAATTCGTTATTTAATATTTTTGAAGATTTATTACGTGAATTTGTGCGAGTCTAGTAGCTGTGCTTAGTAGGTTAATTCCCTGTAGGATTCGACTCCTGACTTGTTAACCGGATTATATTTGCAACGACCGCTTAGTCCTTTTTATAAGGCAAAGTTGGGCGTGATCACCATTTTCATTTCATTTCTTCCTTTCTATCATTACCAATCCGCCCTAAATATTGTCTAGAAATCATGCTTTTATAAAACTGAAGTAATACATTCAAATGGTTTAAAATGCGCACATACCTGAATTACAAGGGATCCAACACCACCAGCACCTCCCAAAACAAGTATGGATTTGCCAGCAGAGAATCCAGCTTTCTCAAGACCTTCATAAGCAGTTTCAATTGCTAGAGGAAGACTAGCAGCCTCTGCAAAACTCAGATTCTTGGGTTTCAAAGCAACTAGTTTCTCTTCTACAGCAGTGTACTCAGCTAAAGATCCAAATTGCTTTGGTCCATCTAATGCTTTTTCATGTATATCTCCGTAAACTTCATCCCCTTCTTTTAGCCCCTTTACTTCACTACCAACTTTCACTACCACACCAGCAACATCATAACCTGGCACAGTCTACAGAAAAAGAAAACATATTTTACAACTATTAGAACCACACGAATATTTATATTTTGCGATATTGTCATATGTTACTGTTGAATTGTGTGATCATCTCATCTAAAAATCTAAACTATTACATAGGATACACTTTGGTTTACTTAATTATAACTTCAAAATGACAACTTACGTGCGGGTCTGATTTTTTTTCATGGGCCAAGCACATAATATTTTTTCCTTTTACATAATAGATGATGGAGAGACTTGAGCCCAAGAATTGTGCTTGCTCTGATACCACGTTTAATTGTATGACCATTATGGCATCATCCAAAATTTAAACTCTTAGCAGGGGCGGCTCTAAGGCTAGGCCAATGAGGCCATTGCCTTAGGCCGCCAAAATTTGAAGGCCCCAAATTTATTTTAAACTCTTATTATTAATAGTACTATACTAGTATTAGCACCCGCGCAAACCGTTAAAATAGCATGGGCTAGCCAGTTTTCGGACTGATCATTCAAAAATAGCCGGCATTTGCCAAGTCATTGAAAAATAGCCACTATTTTGTTGCAATAGAGACCGGTCTAGTATAATATACTGGAGTTTGGTGTACCTGTGTATGAACTTCCAGCATATTATGCTGGACCGATATACTTTGCTGACTCCGGTATAATATATTGGAGTTCCAGTATATTTTGCTGGAGTTCCAGCAAAGTATACTGGAACTCCAAACTCCAGTATAATATACTGGAGTTCCAGTATACTTTGCTGGAACTCCAGTATAATGCAGTATATTATACTGGAGTATATTATACTGGAGTTCCAGTATATTATACTAGAATTTCAGTATATTATGCTGGAGTATTTTCCGGATTTTGAACAGTGTTTTCGTTCAGATTTATCTTTACATGAAAAGTGCCTAAATTTCGATGACTTTTGAAACTGTGGCTATTTTTGAATGACCACTTGTAAATTTGACTATTTTTGAATTTCTCCCACGCAAACCATGTCAAATTATGATTTGAATTATTTAAGATGTGTGCAAATAACCTTAATATTTGAACCTTCCACATAAAAATTATAGATAATTATTAGATATTAATTTAAAAGCATGACATGAAATCATTTCTAAAATCTCGTAATGATAACCTATTTTCTTTTAAAATCTGTAACAACACAAATAATTTTATTACTTGCATTTCATGTCGTCGTCAATATTAAAGAATTAAATATAACGCGTTGTGATCTATCTTGTTTGAGCATATTAAATCATATTATTTTAATAAAATTATAAAGTCACTTTGTTTTTCATCTCAAATTCAAATAGACCTTATCCTTCTACGTTTTTTCTCTTCTTGTTCTTTGCTTATAGTTAAAATCACATTCATTACTTATTATTGTTATAATGTTATGTGTTCTTTTATTAGTTTATCAACTGACTTAATATATTCCTTATTATGCTTTTAATAATCATTGATAAATATTTTTTTTCATGAAATTTAATGTATTTTTACACTTTATCCTCTTACTTGGAACGTTTTCATCATTTAAATCTATCAATAATATTTTCGAGTATTATCTAATTATTTAATTTTTTTATTTTAAAATTAATTCAAAATATAAGTATCCTCACGCTATCACTTTTTTCCTCTTTATATATTCTCTTCCCTACTATGAAATTTTAATTAGCTTCTTATATTAATATTTTGATATAAGTTTTGATTATTATGTTCCAAATCTATTGAGTTTTCTTATAATAATTGCTTTTGTATTAGTTAAATTACCTACATGAGATATTTATTTTATATTTTTAAATTATAATTTGTTGTCAAATTTTTATTTTTCTCTATCTAGTAAGACTTTAATTTCGTGACCCTATCCATAGTTTAAACATTCTCATCATAATTTTATGAACATACTAATCTCAAGTTCAAATAGTATTTCACTTTCATTTCTAATATTTAGTTTTTTTTTAATTTTTAATTATTTTTTTTATTTTTGCTATTAAGTTAGCTAATATATAGTATTATTCATGTGGCTTTTGATTAACTTGGGACTTCATTTAATATTATTATCCACTACTATACTTCAATATAATATAGATATGTTATGTAATTTTTTTTAATCTTGAAATAAATATTTATTTTATTTTAAACTATTGTTTGAAATTCTTAAATTATTTAAATTTGTCAATAATATTTTTAAGCATGATATATTTTCTTTATTTATTTTCTAAACTAATTCTTAGTATAAATTTCCTCATATTATCTCTAATTAATTTTTATTATTCAATATTTCTAAACCTTTATTTTATATATTAGACTTCAGTTATCTGACCTTATCCACAGCATGACCTTTCTTATCATACTAAAAACAAATCTCATCTCAAATTAAAATAATTTTTATCCTTATTTTTTTCTTTATAATGAAATTTTTAGTTCTTTTTTTCTTTTTTCATTATTTGTTTCTTATTTTTGCTAATATATTATTCACATAATATTATTATATTGTCGCGTTGTTTTTCATTAGCTTATTTGAATTTAATTTCCCACAGCATGACCTTTCTTTATCATACTTAAAAAAATCTCATCTCAAATTAAAATAATTTTTATCCTTATTTTTTTCAATTGTTTCTTAGTATATAATTTATATAAATAATTATTATAAATAAAAGTTCATAAATTATGATAATCTTCTCACTCATTAATTAGCATATTTACTTCGCTCCTCAATTATAATTTTATCCTTTTTATATAGGAATTAAGCTATATATATTGACAACATAATGAATTCCCTTTACAACCTTCACATGAACACAAAAGCATTTATGCATCGGTTTTCTTTTAGTGTAATTTAACATATTATATTAGGTTATTTATAATTTATTTTAGATATTCACCAATAAGTGCTACTAATTAATAGAATAAACTATAATTATCGTTTAGATTGATCAAAAGGAGTAAATATTTTTGACACCGTCAATGCTCAAAACTTAAGCTATTACGTTGTATGTTTATTTTTTTTTTTGATTGTGATGATAGCGGGGTGAAAATTATCTACACCCCCGATAAGATATAACATAATTTAAATTATAGGTAAAATCATAAAAATAGCATATACAATAAAAAAAAGGATTGAGGATGGAATTGAAAATAACAAGGGCAACTGAGACATAGTGTAGGATGAAGGGGGGAGAATGATAATTGTTCATTGTTGGGGGGAGTTTAATTTTTAAAACAAAATTAGGGAGTGTAAATAATTTTCACCCGATGATAGACAAATCAACATCCGATAATCCACCACTTTATTCTTTGTTCTCTTCTTCCTTAAATTTTTTTTTTTTTTTGAAATTCGCTATTTTTTGTCTTAAATAATTAATTTATTGTTTCGAAAGCAAATTTTGTTGTTAGTATAAATATTTTATAAAATAACTTTAAAGGCCTCTCCATATGATTTCGTCTTAGGCCACAAGATTCGTTGAGCCACTCTTTGAGATAATACTTTTATTCAATTAATTATATCTTCAACAGTTATAGGATAACGCAAATAGTCTCTACTTTATTGGTAAATAAAGCCTTCAATTAGGGGTGTACATAGGTCGGGTTGGTTCGAATTTTTCAATTACCAAACCAAACCAATGGTGTCGGGTTTTTAAATCTATAAACCAAACCAAACCAATAAAATCGGGCTTTTCAATCTCGAATTTTTTGGA
This sequence comes from Nicotiana tomentosiformis, assembly GCF_000390325.3. Taxonomy (NCBI): domain Eukaryota; kingdom Viridiplantae; phylum Streptophyta; class Magnoliopsida; order Solanales; family Solanaceae; genus Nicotiana; species Nicotiana tomentosiformis. Next base: position 43,457,680 of record NC_090821.1, on the reverse strand, counting down.
TTTTTTCGAGTTTTCAGATTTTTTTCCAGGTAAAATCTTCATAGCACAAAATATTTAACTTGTGCTCCAAATATTTTTCATTCCTAGTAAAATACAACTATATAATATATTTTTTTAAAAAATAACACAATAATATGAGATAAGTTATAACATTATACTAAAATATTCACTAATAAAGATAATAAAATTGCATAGCAAATATTGCTAATTAATAAGCAATAATGAAAATTAACATAATCTAAAAATAATATATAAGTCATGCTAAAATAAGTATAGCTAATAAGTACTATTAATTACATAACTAAGTACTAAAGAAAAAGATAAATTAAGTCATACATTTTCATTATAAACCAATGTAAAACTAAAAAATAGATATCCAACACTATCATCATTCCTAGTGTTGAATTGAATTTCTTTTGTTAGTATTAGTATTGATTTGAACTTTTATTTGAGTTACTACATTTCTGAACTATAAAATTTATTTACCACTCAAGAATGTTAAGTCCAAACTTGAAATAATACCTTAAAAGATAAGCTGTGAAAAAGTTTAAGAAATATTTATAAATTACATTACAATAAATATTTATATGTATAAATTTTTTTAAAATTGTATAAACATACTATCGGATTGGTTTGGTTGAGGTTTGACTTTTCTTAGTTAAAAACCAAACCAAACCAATCATGGTCGGTTTTCAAACCAAACCACAATCGGTTTTTGTTTTTCGGTTTGACTCGCATTATCGGTTTGGCGCGATTTATTGATTTTCTTTGTACACGCCCTACCTACCATAATTTCTAAGGTAAAATTTAAGTCACAGCAATCTAAACACAAGTAGTGAACTCTACCATGAAGTAAATGTAGACAGTAAAATAGTTAGAACATTTTATGTGCTGAAGCCTAAGGAGGAAATTTGCACAAACACTATGAAACAAGTGATGAGAAATGCAAATTTACAAGTTAAACATGGAATTCGAACCAAACTCAAGATAACAAGAAAAGGGTGCCTAAACTTACAGGAAGTGGAGAATCAGTGGCCTTGAATTTTCCGAGCCGACGCTTAAAATCAACAGGATTAAGAGCAGCAGCAACAACCTTAATCAAGACTTGATCTTCCTTAATTTCTGGAACTGAAACATTGGACTCAAACTTCAAAACATCAGCACTTCCATATTCAGTGTAAGTCCAAGCCTTCATTTCAGAAGGAATAGAAGTGCTTGTGGATGTTTCAACAGGGGCAGCTTGAGAACTAGCAGAAACTCTAAGTGGCAAAACAGTGGAAAATTGGCTCCTTTGAATGTAATTTTCAGCTTTTCTACTACCCTTTAATCTAAGCACAGAACATGAAGAAAATGGAGAATGAAGAGAAGAGAAAGAAGAGGGAGGGTGAAGGGGTTTGAGTTGAAGAGTAGTGGAAGATAACAGAGCTTCCATTATTCTTCTTATTTCCGACTGTTTTTACCTGAATCTGTTTTTCCTCAAAGCTTAACTTTATCTGTGTGGTAGAGGAGATCAAATGCTTGCTATGGGCTTCTTTTTGGGTAGATTTCAATTTTCAGCCATCCATTTGTTACTAACTTAGTGATTTGAAATATCCTGTCCTCAAAATTTTCCTATATTTTTTTTTATGTGGGCGTAAGGAAAATAATAGCCACAAACTAACAAGAGCACTGAAGAGACAACATATGGGCTTTATGGGTTTTTTTTTTGAAGTTTCAATTTGTGACTATGGGTAGATAAGATTTCAAATATAGGTTTTACATTTTTGTTAGCACCTTTTATTATTAGTTGTATATGCCTCTTGACATTGTAGATATACTGAAAGTGTGCATCATACAGTTTAAGGCATTCAGAAACTTCACTTAGGTTAGGGATTAATAAGCCAGGCATGAAACCTTGAAAGTGAAGCAGAAGATGGCCATTTAAAGAATCAAAGCTTTAAAAATAAGAGTTCAAATTACTATACGCTACCATTGTCGAGAATTTTTACATTATTAGTGCAATTTAATTGTTGTAGCATGTTATTATTCTATGTTGTAGATTATACCAAGAGTTACTTATTATCTATCAACTTAACGTGATAGTGTAAAAAAATTATACTGTTGGTGCACATAACACAATCTCAAAAATTAATCACTAGCGTGACAAGAGGTTCTAGACTGTTACATATACTAGACTAGAAGCTCATACATAAAAATGATACAAAATTATACAAATCGTATGTTTAATCACAAGATGAATTAGAGGTCACAAAGTTAAAGTGGATCTATTACTAAAAGGGGCTTGAGGGTTTTTCATCAAACATTTGCTTTCAGTTCATATCTTCTTGTTTTGGAGCACATTTTGGATGTAGCCCATAATCACAACGTTTGCAGAAGAAAGACCAACCATACCCAATCTCCTTACACCCACTGCAAAGATAAACTTGCTGATGTATTAATGCTAGTTCATGCTCATTGTGAATTTCATCTTTGCCTTTCTTGGGCCAACCCATTGTAGTTTTGTCGAGTCGTTGCTGCAGATTCTTTATGTGTTCTTCTGTGAAGGGATACGCTCCTGCACCATGTGTCTCTAACAGCTGCCTTACTTGTGTATTCACAGTGCAGCCACTAGTACTAATTGCTATGGCCACCGGAATGCCTACTATATTGAATCTGCGCGACAGAAATGTCTTCCTCTCATCGTCGAAAGGGAGTGCTAACCACGGCATACTTGAAAATAAGTTATTAAAGGAAGATTCATCTTGATCGCTAGATATGAAAATCACTTCAAAATTTTCATCTTTCTTCTTGATTTCTTCGTATGTAGTTATGAGTTTGGGTAGAAATTCTCTACTTGGGAGACTCCACTGAGCTGCAAAATACAGTACAATGTTGTTCCCCACTAGTTTAGACACAGGAACCTAAAACAAGAACAAGGAAAAAATAGCATGATTAGCAAACATCAGCTTTATCTCTCCCTTTGAAATGAATTCAGATTTTAAATCACTCATTTCAAGCTATGAAACTTACCTTTAAACCAACATTTGAAATGACAAAATCTCGATCTGCAGTAACAAGAATAGACTCTAAAGTTTGTGCTTCTAGTTTTTCTTTCTTTAGATTAGCCAAAGTAACAAGCTTTTCTTGTGTGAAAGGAAAGGCTTGATCTCCATATTCTTCAACAAGTTTAACTGCATTTTGCTGCAGAGTCTTCCCATCTGGACTAATTACAACTAGCTGCGGTAGAAGTTTATGCTCAAAGTACCTAACAAGTCTCTCACAGTTCTTGTCTTTGAAAGGTAAACCCAACCATGGCATGGTCTCAAAGCCTTGTTTAAAATCCTCATATTTTTCATCCAGAGAAATAAGAGCAATTTCAAAATTCTTTTGTTTAAGCTTTTTATATACATCTGCTAACTTCAAGGTGAAATTCTTGCACCCTTTATGAGAAGCCATAGCAAAATATAGGCCTACTGTTTTCCCTTCTAGCTCTGACACAGAAATCTGAAAACAAGCATGTGGAAAATTAAGCACAAAAACCTGAAATGCATAGAAATCATCAAACTTGAGGACAGTTATTACCTTGTTTTCTTCGTTTGAAATCAAAAAATCGCGGGATTCATGTACCAAAATAGACCTCAAAGACTGATTCTCTTTAGCCTTCTCTTCTTCTTCTCTCAAGTAATTAACTCTTTCAGATGTAAATGGATAGGCCTCAGAACCAAAGTGTTTGATAAATTTAACGCCCTCATTGCTCAATACTTTGCCTGTTCCATCAAGAATCACAAAATGTGGAATTGCCCTTACTTTGAACAACTGCTTTAAGTTCTTACGCGCGTCAGCATCAGAAAATGGAACAGCAAGCCATGGCATTTTCCCAAAGTATTCATTAAATGATTCATTATCTTTATCAGATGAAATGAACACTATTTCAAAGTCACCTTTAGGATACAGATCCTCATAAGCTTCCACCAACTTTGGTGTAAACTGGCGACATAAACCACACCACAAACCAGAGAAATACAAGCCCACAATCTTTCCTTTTATGCTGCTAATCCTAACCTACAAACAAGTATATAAGAGTGGTGATGAGGTTGGTTCTTATTCAATCTTTCATATTCTCAGATGAGACTATAGAGGAAGTATGCAAGTCAAGAATTGTACAGAAATAAACTTATACATACCCGTTCACCATTTCTACATATTAGAAAGTCTCTTTGTGTTGAAGACAGTACAACTGTGAGATCATGAGGGATACTTTCTTGATCAATTGCCATAGCCATCAGTTACTGATTCTTATATCCTCAGAACTGTACAGTATATAACGTGTTTCATTTGATATGTTCTGTTTGATTCTATCTTAAGGAAAATGGATAATCTTATAAGGGAATGTGAGCACTTGCTGGTCAATTTCATCTGGACTCTCAAGCTGGCCGGCCATGCCACAAATACATATTAAATTGGTTTTAAGTGCATTATTGAATAAGATAATCCCCTTAAATGGTTTTTAATTAGCCTTACTTGTGAACATGGATTAGAAGTATTTTAGCTGCCTAAACCAAACTTTGAACAACATTTTATTACAATATTATAATCAAATCCAGTATACAATAGTGACAAATGAATTGTTAAGGTGGGCAGTGGAATCTTGATTCCTCAACTTCCATGATTCCTATATATATGCTACTTTGTCTTTACTGAGAAAAGCTACAGACAGCATTTGCCTGCCGGGTTCTGCCAGTAGACTTACTAAAACTCATTTACAGAAACAAATTTGTCTTTGTTTCTGTTTCTGTTTTAGTGGGGGCTGATAAAACATACAAACTTAATTACAACTAGTAATTTCTTTAGCGAGTTCTTCGCCCCCGCAAGTTGAAAGATGAGAGCAATCTTTGGTCCATAAGACCATAACCATTACTACTTTCTAGCTAATTCATTTAACCCTTGGGCATTTGCTACTATCGTGGCATCGCTGGGAAAGGAGCTTACGAATTGGAGTCTATGGACGGAAAGTCACTACTATCCAACTGGAATGTTGCGCACCTGAAGAGATAGGGAACAACAGCTCATTATACTTGATTTTCACTAACCAATCAAATTAATTTTTCTTATACATATTTAATATTTTAAGTTATCGGTAGAAGAAGAAGAAAAGTAAAATTTTAACTTATAGAACTAATTGGTGTAAATTATTACAAGCTTTTGCGGTCCAGATAAGTGACATCATTTTCATGTCAATCATCTCATTCCAAGACTTTTTGTTAGATTTGGAGGGAGTTTTTGGACTGTAGTAAAAAAAGAATAGATCATTGTCATATAATATATGTGCCTTCTTATATATTTATAAAACATTGCCATAGAGCAAGATTAAAACCATCAACCCATAATAACAAATTAACCTTTCAAACAAATTTCACCATCACAAACCCATCCTTCTTTTGGTTCCTGTTCATCTTTGGCTTCCTCAGGATCCATTTTATTTCCTTTTGGTTCCAAAAAATCACATTCATCAGAATAGAATGAAGCATATCCTACCTGACTCACTGCATCCATCACAATTGTAAGACATACACTCAGTAAGCATAATTCATGCTCGTGAATTTTGTCCGGCCACCCCTTTGCTTTTTCTGCAAATTCTGCCTCAGTCTTCGTTTATATGTTCCTCAGTGAATGGAAAAGCATCAGCACCATAACACATGATCAAATTTCTAGCTCCAGTTGTAACAGTCATTCCTGATGGCACTATAGCTACCAACATTGGGATGCCACGAACTTTGAAAAGACGACTCAAGCATACCTCCCTTTCATCACCAAAGAGAAGAGCTAGCCATGACATTGCAGCAAAATAGTCATCAAAGGAGGCTTGATCTTGGTCACTACTCACTAGTTATGCACTTCCTATACGGTCGAAATAGTTTTCGACTTTCGTACGTCTGATCGAGTTCGAAAGATAATCGATCGAAATGAGACCCCGAGATGGGTACCGAAGATGGTACAAACAAGCTTCGAATCCGAAGGGCTGATCAATGTCGAGTTCGATATCATTGTCAAGCTCGGATCCAAATCGAACTATGATGCAGAGTAAAGCTATCAAGCTTATAATCCAGAGACCGACAAACATTGACCCCGAATCAATTCGAGAGCTCGAGTCAGAATCGAGTTCGAGCCAAGATCGAGAGCTCGAGTCAGAATCAAGCTCAAACCAAGATCGAGAGCTCGAGTCAAGATCGAGCTCGCAGACAAAAGCCGTTGCAATCCCACTAGAGAGAATCTTGGCAGGAATTGTGGAAAAGCTGATTTATCGTAGGTTTCCCACTGAGCATTTTTAATTATGTTTAGAGCAAGATCCCTCTACTATAAAGGGCATGGTTATCATTTCTGTAAATGTAAATTTTTTTCATGCTTACATTGTAATCAAAACAATATATTTTTCCATAGTAAAGAGTTATTCTTTCAAGCCTCTTAAATTGATTCTACTTGTTTAGTCCTAAAATTCATCCTCCTTACAACCTTATATATTTTGTATTCTTTGCAATCCATACTTATATTTCTATTTATCCTTATAATTTGTGTTAAGTTGCACCACATATCCTTAGAACTACGTACAAATTCAACTTCATCCGTTTTTCGGGTAAACAGTTTGGCGCCCACCGCGGGGCTAAGGATAACAGTGGTTATTTGATACGAATCTGAAGAAACACACTGTTGTGTTTTGTGCTCGGTTCCGAAAATATCTTGGATTTCGGATTAGCAACGACTAACTACCAATCAAATGGCTTCATCAATCGACAACGGAGCCGGTCTTCAAGATTAGAACAATAACTTGACACCAGTACCGAAAGGCCACTTGTAAACGCCATTGGAGCTCGAATCGGAGCGCCAATAGATATCAATTCGCATGTAGCCATTGAGGCGAACCTCCATGCTGAACCCGAGAACAGCATCCATGGTGGCACTCGGTATGCAGCTCGAGATACCCATAACGTCGAGGAAAACGACGTTAGCTTGCGTATGATTTTCGAAATGTTGCAAGCCCAACAGGCAGCAATAGCTTAGTTCCAGAGCCAAACCCAACTACAAAGCAGGCCGGAGCCCAGTCCACCTCGAGAAATCACCCACAGAATGGAGCCAGCCATTGTGAAGTCAAATGAGCAAGAATCGGGGGCTACTCCCGAAATTGCTAAATTGCTCGAGGAACTCACAAAACGAGTCGAAGCCAATGATAAAAAAATAAAAACTTATAACTCTAGGGTTGATCAGATCCCGGGAGTTCCACCAATAATAAAAGGGTTGGATTCAAAAAAATTCGTGCAAAAACCTTTTCCCTCGAGCGCAGCCCCGAAACCAATACCTAAAAAATTCTGTATGCCCGAAATTCCCAAATATAACGGAACGACCGATCCCAACGAGCACTTCACTTCTTACATGTGTGCCATCAAGGGCAATGATTTAGAAGACGATGAAATCGAATCTGTGTTGTTAAAAAAATTCGGAGAGACCCTCTCGAAGGAGGCAATGATTTGGTATCACAATCTACCACCAAATTCCATAGACTCGTTCGCCATGTTAGCAAATTCTTTTGTAAAGCACATGCCGGTGCCATAAAAGTGACAACAAGGAAATCAGACCTTTTCAAGATAAGACAAAAGGATAACGAGATGCTGAGGGAGTTCGTATCTTGTTTTCAAATGGAACGAATGGACTTGCCACCGGTCACTGACGATTGGGCTGTTCAGGCTTTTACTCAAGGTTTGAACGAACGAAGTTTGATGGCTTCACGGCGATTAAAGCATAACCTGATCGAATACCCAGCCTTCGTGATTCCTGATGACTCTGACGCCACTGAATCAACGATTGAGGAACTGGAGCAAGTCACACTAGTCGAGCACTGGCCCGAACGGAAGGTATACCTGGGAACGGGGTTGAACCCCGAACTCAGGAAAAAACTTATTCAATTTCTTATCGATAACATAGATTGTTTTGCCTGGTCCCATTTAGATATAACAGGGATCCCACCAGATATAACGACGTATCGGCTAAGCTTGGACCCTAGGTTCAGACCGGTGAAGCAAAAGAGAAGACCCCAGTCCGAGGTAAAGCACGCATTCATAAAGGACGAGGTAACCAAACTTCTCAAGATAGGGTCCATTCGGGAGGTGAAATATCCCGAATGGTTAGCCAATATAGTTGTAGTGCCTAAAAAAGGGAACAAACTTAGAATGTGTGTGGACTATAAGGATTTGAACAAAACAGGCCCCAAAGATTCTTTTCCGCTGCCCAACATCGATCGCATGATCGATGCCACAGCCGGCCATGAGATCACCACTTTTCTCGATGCCTATTCCGGGTATAATCAAATCTAGATGAACCCGGAGGACCAGGAAAAGACTTCATTTGTCACCAAATATGGAACATATTGTTATAATGTAATGCCCTTCGGGCTAAAAATTGCAGGGGCTACTTATCAATGCCTAGTAAATAAAATGTTCGAAGAACAAATAGGTAAATCAATGGAAGTTTATATTGATGACATGCTAGTTAAGTCCCTGCTCGGAGAGGACCATTTGACCCATTTGTAGGAAACGTTCGAGAATTTGAGGAAATACAACATGAAGCTCAACCCCAAAAAATGTGCTTTCGGGGTCGGTTCAGGCAAGTTCCTCGACTTCATGGTGTTAAATCGGGGAATCGAGATTAACCTCAATAAAATCAAGGCCATCGAAGACATCATAATCGTGGACAGTGTGAAAGTTGTACAAAGGCTAACGGGACGGATTGCAGCCTTAGGCCGATTCATTTCAAAGTCATCAGATCGAAGTCATAAATTTTTCTCTCTACTCAAAAAGAAGAACGATTTCGCTTGGACCCCGTAATGACAACAGGCATTAGAGGAACTAAAACGATATCTATCGAGCCCACCACTACTTCACACTCCAAAACCAGATGAAAGACTTTGCTTGTACTTGGCAGTAAGCGGTGTCCTAGTTCGGGAAGAGCAAGGTACACAATTTCCCGTTTATTATATAAGTCGGACCTTAGGAGAAGCAGAAACTAAATATCCACACCTAGAAAAATTGGCACTTGCACTAATAAGCGCCTCTAGAAAGTTAAGACCGTACTTTCAATGTCACCCCATATGCATATTAACCACTTACCCGCTTCGTAATATTTTGCACAAACCCGAACTATCAGGCCGATTGGCCAAATGGGCCGTCGAACTCAGTGGGTATGATATCGAATATCAACCTCGTACGGCCATCAAGTCTCAAATTTTAGCAGACTTCGTGGATGATTTCACGCCAACCCTCATACCCGAAGTCGAAAAAGAACTCCTGTTGAAATCGGGTAAGTCATCGGGGGTATAGACCTTTTTTACGGACGGGGCTTCGAACGAGAAGTGGTCCGGGCTAGGCATAGTTTTAAATCCACCCACGGGTAACACTATTAGGCAATCTATTAAAACTACCAGGTTGACTAACAATGAGGCCGAGTATGAGGCCATGATTGCAGGTCTCAAGCTATCTAAAAACTTGGGAGCAGAAGTCATTGAAGCCAAATGCGACTCTTTGCTGGTGGTAAGTCAAGTAAACAAAACCTTCGAATTTCGAGAAGATAGAATGCAAAGGTATTTGGACAAACTGCATGTCACTTTGCACCATTTCAAACAATGGACTTTACAGCATGTTCCACGAGAGCAAAACAGTGAGGCTGATGCACTTGCGAATTTGGGATCATCGGTCGAGGAAGGTGACTTGAGCTAGGGGAATGTCGTTCAACTCTCGGAATCCGTGATCGAAGAAGGTCACGCCGAGATAAATTCTACGAGCTTAACCTGGGATTGGAGAAATAAGTATATTGAATACTTAAAGAACGGAAAGCTCCCATCGGACGCTAAAAATTCAAGGGCCCTACGGACTAAAGCTGCTCGATTCACGTTGGCTTCAGATGGAACGCTATGCCGAAGGACATTTGATGGACCATTGGCAGTATGCTTGGGTCCAGGAGATTCTGATTACATCCTACGTGAGGTGCACGACGGCACTTGTGGGAATCACTCCGGTGCCGATCTATTAGTCCGAAAAATAATTAGGGCAGGGTATTATTGGATCGATATGGGCAAAGATGCGAAGGAATTTGTTCGAAAATATGACAAATCTCAAATGTTTGCACCAATGATCCATCAACCCGGAGAGCAACTTCACTCAGTCCTATCCCCATGGCCATTCATGAAATGGGGAATGAATATCGTCGGCCCTCTGCTATCGACCCCAGGTAAAGCTAAATTTATTTTATTTATGACTGACTATTTCTCTAAATGGGTTGAAGCACAGGCATTCGAGAAAGTAAGAGAGAGATAAGTTATAGACTTTATCTGGGATCATATCGTATGTCGATTCGGGATACCCGCCAAAATAGTATGTGACAATGGGAAACAATTTGTTGGCAGCAAAGTGATGAAATTCTTTGAAGATCACAAAATAAGAAGGATATTATCAACACCGTATCACCCCAGTGGGAGCGGACAGGCCGAATTAACGAACAAAACTATCATTCAAAACCTAAAGAAGAGGTTGAATGACGCTAAAAGAAAGTGGAGAGAAATCCTACCCGAAGTCCTTTGGGCATATCGAACAACGTCAAAATCTAGTACGGGGGAAACCCCGTTCTCCTTAGTATATGGGTCTGAAGCCTTGATACCAGTCGAAGTAGGCGAACCTAGTGCCAGATTTCGATACACAACAGAAGAATCAAATAACGAGGCTATAAACACTAGCCTCGAATTATCGGACGAAAAACGAGAAGCTGCTCTCGTCCAATTGGCCGCCCAAAAGCAACGAATCAAAAGATACTATAATTGAAGAATCAAGCTCCGTCATTTTAAGCTCGGGGACTTAGTGCTAAGGAAAGTCGCCCTCAATACTCGAAATCCGAACGAAGGAAAACTAGGACCGAACTAGGAAGGACCGTATCAGGTTATTGAGAACGTCGGAAAGGGATCATACAAGCTCGGCATTATAAACGGCAAACAACTATCAAGCAATTGGAATGTGTCACATCTAAAACGATACTACTGCTAAGGTACGACCCTCCCATATTCATTTACATTTCAAAACTAACCCCTGCAGAAGTCCGACCAGGAGCTAAGATGGATCCCTCAATACGAAGCCTTAGATCTGAAAGCACGCGTTGCATTCTTTTTCCCTTAGACCGGTTTTTATCCCAAATGGGTTTTTCGGCAAGGTTTTTAATGAGGCAACCAATGATCGTGCTGCACTTACAACAGTATCCTAGGCCTCTTTACAATCGACCTCGAATACTGGGGGGGGAGGGGGGTATTACCCTCAAATATATCAAGTTCTGATGCAAGAAAGTTATTTTGCAACAACGAGGTTCCAATAGGAAAAGTTGTAAGAGCCAAATGGTCAAAACGAACCATGCTCATGTAGTTGGACCGAACCCAAACGCGAAACATGAACACATGTATAATGACTTGCAAAGAAAGTTCTCTTCTTTACCGACATCTTATATCCAAGAAACATTCCTCTATTTGGAGATTTATTACGCAAACAGAATTAAGATAAACTCGACCATTAAGCCTACGGGCTAAATTTATTTCGAGTTCGAGCAAGAACTCACTCGACCATTATGCCTACAGGCTACATTACTTGGAGTTCGAATCATTCACTCGACTACTAAGCCTACGGGCTACATTACTTCGAGTTCGAATCATTCACTCAACTACTAAGCCTACGGGCTATATTTATTTTGAGTTCGAACAAGCACTCACTCGATCATTGTGCCTACGGGATACATTACGTCGAGTTCGAATCATTCACTACACTACTAAGCCTACGGGCTACATCTATTTCGAGTTCGAGCAAGCACTCACTCGACCATTACACCTACGGGCTACATTACTTCGAGTATGAATCATTCATTCGACGATTAAGCCTACGGGCTACTTTCATTTCGAGTTCGAGCAAGCACTCACTCAACCATTATGCCTACGGGCTATATTTCGTCAAGCTCGAATCATTGACTAAACTAATAAGCCTAAGGGCTACATCACTTCAAGTTTGAATAAGCGCTCGCTCGGTTATAGAGGCTACGAAGTCCAAATTTGATTAAGTTGTTTAAATCCTTGTGAAAACATTCATAAGGCATGAATAAAGTCTTCACAAGACCGGAAACAAAACAGAAGCAAGTCGGCAAAAAAAGGGGATATTTCTACATACAAAATTGTTTACATGATTGACTACAACGTAAAAAATTAAGGACTTAGCTTTCTGGTCATCCCCAGGAGCGGCCTCTTCTCTATCGGGCTCCCCCCGTTCTCGGATCCGCTCTTACTCCCATCGTCATCATCATCGTCATCGAAAACCAAGGCTCCAACATCGGCTTCGAGTTCTTTGGCCCTTTTTATCTTTTCAGCGAGGTCGAAACCACGAGCATGGATATCCTCGAGGGTTTCCCTCCGAGATCGGCACTTAGTAAGTTCAGCGACCCAATGTGCTCGAGTATCGACGGTCTCGGCTACCTCTCTTGCTTGGACCTGGGCAGCTTCAGCATCGGCCCGATAGACGGCCACGAGTGCATCCGCATCGGCCTTTGCCTTTCCGGCATCAGATTCGGCCTTGGCAAGTACAGAGGCCAACTGAGCCTCGAGCTCCTCTATCCTTCTTGCTTGAACCGGACCTTTTTCCTTCATTCTCTGAAGTTGGGTTTCGACCGATGATAACTGGGCTCGAGCAGTTTCTTTCTCTGCAGCAAAGCGGTCCATACCTTCTTTACACTACAAAGACTCCGCTTTTATCACGTCGACCTCCTCATGAAGCTTCCCGATCATCTCATTTTTTTGCTGCAATTGTGAGACCGAAAAATTACCCATTGTTTCGGTATCAAGCCCATAGGCTTTTAAAAGTATCATTACCTGCTCAGACAGATTGATCTGATCTCGGTATGCCTTGGCCAATAGGGGTGGGCATATTTCGGTCCGAACCGAAAAAACTGACCGAACCGAAAATATTTTTATTTCGGTTTTGGTTATTCGGTTTTTTCGGTCGGTTTCGGTTTAAAATTTTAAAATTTCAGTTTTTCGGTTCGGTTTTCGATTATTAGTTTATTTGGTTCGGTTAACCGAAAAATCGAATTATTAGCAAACCAACAAATTTTCGGTTGGTTTCAGTCTAATTTACCGAAATTTTGAAAGAAAACCAACAAATTCGTTAGTCCAATTATTACATAGAGAGAGCCCAATATGATAATGTTCAAACCGAAAATCGAACCGAAATAAACCGAACCAAATTTCTTAAACCGAACTTATTTCAGTTCGGTTTCGATTACTACTTTTACAAAATCGAAAACCAAATAACTGAACCGAATTTCTTAAAATCGAACTGACCGAACGCCCACCCCTATTGGCCAACTCAGCTTGGAGGTCTTTTATTTCCTCTTCCCTTTTCCCTAAGAGAAGTTTTAGGGAGTTCCTCTCATCAGTAACCCGTTGAAGGTCGGCCTCGTATCGACGCAACTTGTTTTGGGACCAAGAACATGCTTCTCGATGAACTGCTGCTGCCTGCAAAGAAACAAGAAACGAAGTTAGAAACGAAAAGTAAACACAAAGGTAGTACCGACAAAATAATTTTAAGGCTTACTTGATTCAAAGCCTGCTGCACCCCGTGAAAAAGACTCGATTCATCACTAATACTGGCAACGTCCTCGATACCGGTAAACAGGTCACAAAAGGGATCCTCTCCATCATGAGGCTTGTCTAGATCGAGGGCCCCCAAAGCTTGGGCTTCCCGAATCACCCATGCGGAGAAAGTGGGAAAGGTGGGCGAATCTTCGATTGTTGCTGCCCCAAATGAATCACTTGGAGCATTCTCTTCGGTTCGAAGGGATTCAAGAGGGGGCCCTTCAGACATATCCCCCATCTGTTGGCTCCGATGGGATACGTCTTCGATCTCCGACAACTCAGGGACTCCGCCCGAATCTTTCTCCGGTATACCCTCAGCTCGAGGCGGAGCCTCATGAAGCATCCTCGATCCAGCTGTCGATTGGACATCGGTTGTTCTCTTCGTTTGGGCCGCCAACGCAGACCCATCATTTTCTTCATCTTCTTCATCTTCATCCCTTAGACGTAGAACTGATTCTACGGTCAAAGGAATGACATTCTTGTTTGGATTACGAGCCGTCCTCTTCTTCGGTTTTGGATCTTCGGGAACGAAGGCTCTTTTCCTTTTATTTTCCTTCACCGGCTTTGGGACAGAGGCCAAAGTTTCTTCCTCGATGGACAAGGGCCTCAAACCCGCATCTTTGCCCAAACCTGTATATGGAAAATTTTATTAAAATATTTGGAAGGCATCTCGTTCGAATTATCAAAGAGTACGAGAAAGGGGCTTACCGTGATTTTTGGCCTCCCACCGACCCTTTGACAAATCACGCCATGAGCGCTCGGCGTATGTGGAGGTCGAAACAAGAGCTCGTACCCAGTTCTTGAGATCGGGAACTGCTCCGGGCATCTAGGGAACCGCTGCATCACAAAAAGAAGAGTACCGATGAGAAAAGAAATAAAAGAACAAAATAGAAGGAAGTAACAGTAGGATCACACTTACATTTCATATTCTACTCCTCAGGAAAGGGCATCTTTTCGGTCGGAATCAGGTCTGAAGTCCTCACTCGAACGAACCTGCCCATCCAGCCCTGATCCTTGTCCTTGTCAATGCTCGAGAACAGAGCCTTGGTAGCCCGACGCTGAAGTTTTATTAACCCTCCTTGAAAAAGTCGAGGACGGTACAATCGGATAAGATGGTCGAGGGTGAACGGCATCCCCTCGATTTTGTTCACAAAGTATCGGATCAAGATAACGATCCGCCAAAAAGAAGGATGGACCTGGCCTAGGGTTATTTGGTATTGACGACAGAAATCAATAATAACGGAATTGAGGGGACCTAACGTGAAAGGGTAAGTATACACATTCAAAAACCCTTTCACGTGAGTGGTGATATCTTCATCAGAAGTAGGAATTATTATTTCTTTTCTATCCCAATTGCAATCTTTCTTTAGTTGTTTGAGGTGCTTCTCGGTTATCGAACACATGTACCTCGATACTGGCTCACATCGGCCAGGGACCGATGAGCCTTTATCGACCTTAAAATCAAAAGTAAGAACACACGCCCCGGGAACGCACTCCTCAGGCCGTGGTTCTGCCGGTGTCTCATCAGCGGCACACTGTGAAGATGAAGCCTTCTCTTTATGAGGAATGGTTTGTGACATTTTCGCCATTTTTGAATTCAAAGGTGAGGAGTAGAAGAAAGTGACAAAGATTTGGTAAAATTGAAGGGGGCTTTTTGCAAAGAGAAATCACATATTCGCGGGTAAGCCAGAGAATACGAAAAGGGACTTGAGAAATTTGGAGGATTGAAGAGGTAAAAGTAGTAAATGAAAAAAGAAAGGGTTATTTATAGGTTTAAGCGATGGCGGTTCAGTATCAGCGGTGGCCGACCACCATCTGATATGCATTAAATGCCTTGAAAGACTAAATCGGCGGGACAAATATCACGTGCGTCATGATCGAGCCCGATGAAGACGTCAGCTTATAATCCGATCGAGCCGTTGAAAAATCACATCGTTTCTCACCACATTCTTCCTGAGAAACGAGGGGACTATCCGTATACGGTCGAAATAGATTTCGACCTTCGTACGGCTGATCGAGTTCGAAAGATAATCGATCAAAGTGAGACCCCGACATGGGTTCCGAAGATGGTACAAACAAGCTTCGAATCTGAAGGGCTGATCAATGTCGAGTTCGATATCATTGTCAAGCTCAGATCCAAATCGAACTATGAAGCAGAGTAAAGCTTTCAAGCTTATGATCCAGAGACCGACCAACATTGATCTCGAGCCAAGATCGAGAGCTCGAGTCAGAATCGAGCTCAAACCAAGATCGAGAGCTCGAGTCAAGATCGAGCTCGCGGACAAAAGCCGTTGCAATCCCACTAGAGAGAATCTTGGCAAGAATTGTGGAAAAACTGATTTATCGTGGGTCTCCCACTGAGCATTTTTAATTATGTTTAGAGCAAGATCCCTTTACTATAAATGGCGTGGTTATCATTTCTGTAAAGGCAAGTTTTTTTCTTAAATTGATTCCACTTGTTTAGTCCTAAAATTCATCTTCCTTACAACCTTATCTATTTTGCATTTTTTGTAATCCATACTTATATATCTATTTATCCTTGCAATTTGTGTTAAGTTGCACCACATATCCTTAGAATTGATTCCATTTGTTTAGTCCTAAAATTCATCTTCCTTACAACCTTATCTATTTTGCATTTTTTGTAATCCATACTTATATATCTATTTATCCTTGCAATTTGTGTTAAGTTGCACCACATATCCTTAGAATTACGTACAAATTCAACTACATCCGTTTTTCGGGTACACACACTTCCAATAGACCATTTGTGGTTCTAATGTTGTCGTATGCTTCTGTAAGCTTTGGTGTAAAAGCACGGCACGGCGGACACCAGTGTGCAGAAAGGTGAAGGAGAATATGCTTCCCTACAAGATCAGGCACCAAAATCTACAAATAGAAAATTTTGATCACTTGTTGTAGTTAAGGAAGGATGCTGAGGGTCTATTGGAAACAGCCTCTCTACCTCATGGTAGGGGTAAGGTCTGCGTACACACTATCCTCCCCAGACCCCACTAGTGAGATTATACTGGGTTGTTGTTGTTGTTGTAGTTAAGGATAAGCGCAAGATATCAACAAAAAGGGTGTCATGTTAATCATAATATAGTAGTCAAAGCATTTTGAATGACATGTACAGAAAGTATATCTCATGCCTAAACTGATTAATGATAGATGAATTGTGAAACTCCAAAGCTCCAAGATCTTATGTAAGAATAACTCATCTTAAATGGACTCGGCTTAACAGATATGTAAGTATGGGTATAGAACAATAGATATGTACATATTTTGTTGGATTCTGAAAAATCTGAACAAAGTACCTACACCATGTATCATAGAACATAAGAATAACACCAAGATGTGATGTTTGCATCTTACCTTTTAACTATCTTTTCCAATGACGGAATCAAATATCTCCAGTGATCAAAATCGATTCCAGTGTCTCTGCTTCTCGCTTAGCTTTCTCTATCTGCTCAAGTTAAAAAAACTTCTCAAGTGTAAAAGAATATGACAGGATGCAATGCTCCTCAATAGTTTCAGCAACATTAAAATGAAGTGCCTTCCCGTCTGTTCCAATGATGACTAAGGTAGGAACGGTAGAGAGCTCAAAATAATGGGCCAGCTTGTCACAGGTCTTGTCTATCAAGGGAAGTGAAAACCAAACGCATGATTGCAAACCCCTTCTTTAAAGGTTCATCATCAAGGGGAATCATCCCGATCTCAAAGTTTTCTCCCTGTGACTTCAGCTTGTCATACATCTCAATCAGCTTCTGAGTAAACGACTCACATTCTTCGAATAAGGTCATTGAGAAATACAGGCCTACAATCTTGTTAACAGGACATAGTGAAATATCATTGATAAGAAATGGCATCTTGAATCAATCTCCCTCTAATCAGCTGCAATTAGAAAGTTTGTTGATTGTGACTCCAAGAAGATTTCAAAGATTGTTGAAGAGAACTCAATATCTAAGAAAAGCATCAGCACAGCTTCTGGAACAGAAAGTTATCAAAGGTTTGACGCTATTTGACAATCATAAAACTTCAATGCTATTTGACAAGGGTTGCAAAACAAAACATTTCCAGAGCCTAAAGATGTTGTTTCTGGATCTGTCAGTCCTGAAAGGTCCACGAAAAAAGGAGCTGGAAGAGAACTTCAAGCGCAACATCGTAGAGTGCAGCAAACCGCATCCATAACATTTGGCTTGCCATAAGGGTGTAAGATCACAAAAAGAACATTATTACTTACATAGACAGTTAAAGTTTTTACAATTTCATCAGCAGTAAATCACATACAAAGCACAAGTTCTAATGTGCCAAGAAACAAAATTACTTCTACTCTAGTCACCAAATTTGACCCATGGAAAATCATCATAAAATTGGAAGATGTTGGAGAACCTAACAAATTGTGATGAATATGCAGACACACACTTCTCTGAACAGTTCCAGCATTTTCTTCTCTTTGATAAGATAACGAACATCTCCAAAACCATTGCAATTTTAGCAAAGATTTTGAACGTTCGAAAAGCTTATCATAGCGAAACCAACACACCCCAGCGGAGCAGATAACTTGAGATTGGGAAACAAAAAGTTCGAAATCCAACTCTGCAAACCAATATTATATCCTTTGCACAAAAAGCATGACTGAAACCAACACAGGAAAAAGTTAACATTGAGATAGACAGTATCTGGATCAAATACAGGTCAAATGCTTAATGAAACTTGTATTGCACAAAAGACCCACTTGTGGGATTGTACTGGGTGGTTGTTGTTGTTGTAGTAGTATTGCAAAAAAGAGACAAAACAAATAATTTCATGGTAGAAGTGTCTCAGAAAGAACGCTTTCAAACCCCACGAATATGCTTCTTAGCAAATGATTTTGAAAGAAAATTCATGTCTAAAGACTGATGGAGTAGGTAAACAAAGCAAAGAAATGAAAGAAGTTCAGTTTGTCTGCTATCCCCTTATTTTCCTTTCAAAGGAATTTTACCATGGAGAAAGTAAAATTTCCTGACCAGATTGACATGAAGTTTTACATTAATTGAAACCAAGATAAACTTAGCTTTTCCAGTCAAGATTAAGTGCCATCTTTGATCTGACATCTACAGAAGGGAGTGAGCATATGGACTGTAGTACCACAGAATGATCTTTATTAAATGTGCCTTATAATGAAACATAGTTCTGTCTGAATAAGACACGTAGTACTACATAGTCATAAAACAAGATTAAAACCTAAGAACCCATAATAACCAAATTAACTTTTGGAACAAACTTCACCATCACAAACCCATCCTTCGTTTGGTTTCTTTTCATCTTTGCCTTGCTCCTTCTGATCTACCTCCGGATCCAAGTTGTTTTCTTTTTTCTCTGCAATGTCTGCCTCGATTTCCTTCATACGCTCCTCGGTGAATGGAAAAGCCTCAGCACCATGACGCATGATCATGTTTCTGGCCCCAGTTGTAATAGTCTTGCCCAATGGCCCTATAGCAACCAATGTTGGTATGCCTTGAACTTTGAAAAGGCGACTCAAGGATGCCTTCCTTTCATCGCCAAAGGGAAGAGCGAGCCATGGCATTGTAGCAAAATAGTCATCAAACGAGGCTTGATCTTGATCACTAGATATGAAAATCACTTCCAATGGACCATTTTTGGTTTTAATCTTCTCATATGCGTCTTTAAGCTTTGGTGTAAAAGCACGGCATGGCGGACACCAGTGTGCTGAGAAGTAAAGGAGAATATTCTTCCCTACAAGATCAGACACCAGAATCTACAAAGAGAAAATTTTGGTCACTTGCTCTAATTAAGGACAAGAGTAAGACATCTAACTGAAAAAGGTGTCACGTTAATTATAGTAGTTAAACGAAGCCTTAGTTTATTTATCAGCAGATGATTGTAGAACTCCAAAGCTCCAACATCTCATGTAAAAATAACTTAGGTCACATGGACTCGGCTTACAAATGTATATAAGTATATGCAATAGATATGTCATAGTCCTTCGTTAAATTTATTGGAAAAGTTTAGGAGTCTGAACAAATTTATTGGAAATTTTTTTGATACATTAAGGCAAATAAAGGATCCATGTTCTATGACATAACAATAATACCAAGATGTGATATTTTCGTCCTACCTTTTCACCATCTTTTCCAATGACGAAATCATGATCTCCAGTGACCAAAATTGACTCCAGTGTTTGTGCTTCTCGCTTAGCTTTCTCTATCTGCTCAAGTTCAGCAAACTTCTCGGGGGTAAAAGGATATGCCAGGATGCCATGCTCCTCGATGGCTTCAGCAACATTAGAATGAAGAGTCTTCCCATCTGTTCCAATGATGACTAAGGTAGGAAGGGTAGAGAGCTCAAAGTACCGGGCGAGCTTCTCACAAGTCCTGTCTTTTAAGGGAAGTGAATACCAAGGCATGCTTGCAAACTCTTTCTTAAAAGATTCATCATCATCTTCACCATCAAGGGGAATCATCACAACCTCAAAGTTTTCCCCCTGCGCCTTCAACTTGTCATACATATCGATCAGCATCCGAGTAAATGATTCACATTCTTCGAAAGAGGTCATTGAGAAATACAGGCCTACAATCTTGCCTTCAAGCTCAGCAACAGGTACCTAATAGTAATCAAAACATAGTAGTTAGGGAAACTTTAATTAAAGAACAAGAATAAAACATGCAGGAAAAAGAACAGCATCTTGAATCAACCTTCCTCCCATCAACTGCAACTACATAGTTTCTTGATTGTGACTCCAAGATAGATTTCAAAGATTGTTCTCTTTTAGCTGCTTCTTCTTGCTCTTTAAGTTCATTTAGCCGTTCTTGAGTAAAAGGGTAACCTTCCACCCCATGCTCAAGGATGATCTCAACCCCGTTATCTGTCACTACCTTTCCACAGTCATCAAGGATCACTAAGTGGGGTATTCCCTTAACAGCAAACAATTCATTCAGACGTTTACGTGTTTCAGAATCAGAGAATGGGACAGCGAGCCACGGCATTTTAGAGAAGTACTCCTTAAATGATTCATCATCCTCGTCAGCAGTAAGGAAAACAACTTCAAAGTCTCCTTTTGGTAGGAGCTCATTGTACGCCTCTACCAAATTCGGGGTGAAATGTTGGCATGGACCACACCATGATGCTGAAAAATACAAACCAACTTTTTTCTCCTTTAAAGCATCAAGCTTAACCTGAGATTCATATAAGAGTAACTTGCCGTAAATTAGTTAATCTTTTAATCAAAGCTAGCTACTAATTTCCAAAATTCACCTCACCTTTTCTAACACGCATGTCTATACCAATAAAACTAAAAAGTCAGGAAAGTGAAAAAAAGATGCATAGAACTACATTGAAAATGTTGCACTTCTAGTCTTCTACAGAAACCAGAAATGGAAAAATCAGATAGTGGTTCTAAAATCCACCACAAAAGATACTCTGAAAAGATGACTCCTGTCACACCTCACTTTCTTATTCTTGGATACACCTTATACTTACAAACACATTATCAAATTTGAAATGTTAGGAAAAGCTATTCCCGTGAAACCCGACCGCCCGACCCAAACAACTTTTTTGCAACAGTTTCCTTGAAACGAACAACATAATTATTTAGTTAACAGAACGAATTGTTTTCAGAAAAAACAAAACAGAATGAAAAGAAAAATCAAAAAATGATGTTTTTTCATTCCATCTCAAACCATTAAAAATAGAAGTAACCAAGATCAACCCAAACTTACTTCCACAACATCTCGCTAACTCTTGAATATTTACTTTGATCCTTTTATGTATGTTATATTTTCTTTTAATTATTACATGTTTAATCCATCCTATTATTATGTTCATAATTTGTCTTTATAAGTACTTTCATCTTATTTTTTAAACCTGTAAACTACTTAAATTTTTGTTTAAAATTATTTACTTTTTCATGTTACAAACTTCTCAAACAATTCAGGTTGACTTATGGATATTCTTTTTAACATTCCTAAAGCGTAGGTGGAGTAAATAATGTGGATAGCTATGCAAAGTAAAGGGTTATAAATCATAAATCTCTCTTTTTGAATAACAAATCAATCCAAACACTGCTGAGTTTTAAGAATTTCCATTCGAAAGTAATCTATCAAATTTTGAAAACTTTTTCCAGGACATTATCAAAAAATTGTCCAAGACCTAGACAATCTCAGAAGAAAATTTCTTAGAATTTCCATTTGTTCACATATTGTGTACAGAAAGCAAGAAACTACCACCAAGGAACGTGGTGCATACATGCGATCCCTCTACGCTTAACCAGAGGTCCTTGGGAATGGAGAGACCCAGGCCGATCCATGATTTCAAGAGGGAGGGTGCACTATTGTAAAGAGGTGGATCTAGAATCACATTTGACGGGTTTAACTTTAGTCTCTTACCCTACCCACTACACTTTTAAAATTATAGGTTCAAAATTATACTTTTTGAAATTTTATTGATTTTCGCATATTTATCTATACTCCATGTCGAAAACAAGACCATCCGGAGTGTGTTTTGAACCGCTAATTTCAATTGTAGAGGTGCACCCAATAATTATTGCACCATAGGAGTCCTTGAGCATGGGTGCACTCACATATATTTAAGTAATTTTGAAGAAATATAACATTGTTGTACATGATTTAGGGAGAGGAGTATGGGTTCACATGAAACCATATCCTAAAACCTAGATACGCCTAGCAAGCTCTTCCCCATTTAATGGGCCCTATGCGGATCGGGAAGGGGATTAGTCGAGCCAATGGGTTTTGGATACTGGATTGTTAAACCAAAAGAAACAACAAACCACAATCAGATACTCCAATTCAAATCCAATTCATCATTTATCAACATCATATGCCACATTTCTGCTACAATTTACTTCACTATACCAAAACATTAGTAGAAACATGCATTTGTCAATAGAATCGGAAGAAAAACTCAAAACACACACAGAGAACAAACCCAAAATCCGGCTTTATAACATACACAGTAAAAGTTAATGAATATTCAATATTTATAGATACCTGGTCACCGTTGTTGCGAATGAGAAAGTCACGGTCTGAAGAACCAAGTAGCTTCATCAGATCATGAGAATCGTCCCCAGCCATTTCCCTAATCAGTCTCTTTGTTTCTCTTTTTCGTGATACTAACAAAGTTTTGTAGTCTATGCAACAAAAACTTAAGACGACCTGCTTATATAGAATAGAGGAAACTCTCTAGGAAAAGACAAGTTGATTTTTTTGAGTAATATTAGAGGCTTTACTAGATTCTTCTGAATTACTTAGTGATTAAAACTCAACATATTTGTGTGAATTGAGACGGTGTGAAAAAGAGAAAGACGACTTGGGAGTGGACTAGCGGTTGAGTGCAGATTTTATGCGGATGATGTTTCATAGTTGCTATCTCGCTCATGTTAAAAAATAAAAAAATAAAAAAACTAAAAGGTAGGGTCATAAAAAAAAATAAGTTTGTAAAAAACCAAAAAACTAATTGACCTGTTTCATAGAGTTTTTGACCAATATTGTCCTTATTTCTTTTTAGATTAGGTCTATTTTGGTCCCTCAAATATAACTCTGAGCATATTTAGCCCCTTAACTATGCTAAAGTGGAGCATCTTTAGTCTTACTGACACTATATATTCAAAAACTAACACTGTTACCCAACTCTGATTCATGAAATAAATCTTCTGCTCTGAAACAAAATGTTTCCTTTCCTTTTATTAGATAACGCAAATTATCACTTTAATTCCTCATTTTTAGATAATATCTTCTAAAATTTTGACCTGTAAATTACATTTTTCAGCTGTAATTTAAGCTGTAATTTTTGGCCACTGTAATTTAAGCTGTAATTTTATATATTTTTCGTCTCATTGAAAATTGGTACAAAAGGGGATATTTTCAAGGTCAAAATTTTAGAAGACATTATCTAAAAATGAGGAATTAAAGTGATAATTTGCGTTATCCAATCAAATGAGAGGAAACATTTTGCTTCAGAGCAGAAGATTTGCTTCATGAATCAGAGTTGGGTAACACCGTTAGTTTTTGAACATATTGTGTTAGTGAGACTAAAGGTGCTCTACTTTAGCATACTTAATGGTCTAAATATGCTCAGGGCTATATTTGAGGGATCAAAATAGACCTACCATTAAAGATAAGGGACAATATTGGCCAAAAACTCATGTTTCATACAACATCCTTAAATTACAGCTTGTTTGGATGGTTGTTACCCATTGTATCGTATTGTATTGTTATCTCAAAACAATGTTTGTTTGATTGTTTAGTTAAAATTGGTTATATTGTATTTTTAAATCCATTGTTCCGGAACAATGAAAAGTCCTTTTTTTTAAACAACCAATTTGGTGTGGTGGATTGTTTTCTATTTTTCTTTCCAATTATGCCCTAACTTATTACTCCACAATTCTATTTTACTATTTACCTTTTTTTTATTTTAACTCCAAATCTCTAACCTATAACCCACTTTGTCTTTTTTCTACCAACTCCAACATCAAAGGTAAAAAATAATAGGTTTTGCCTCCCTTTTTTTTTTTTCGTTTTTCTCCTAATTTGATTTTAACTCCAATTTTAATTACTTTAATCTCTCATTAGATATATACTATTGGCGGTTTTCAAATGTATAAAGTGTTATTATTTATCTCCCCAGCTCCTTGTTTCTTTATCATCGTTCTTTTTTTATTGATAATTAACCTTATTTTTCAGGTTTTTTCTCTTGTTTTTACCTGGCAATTGAGTTAGAGTAATATTATTTATGGTATAATTGCTAAGGATTTTATGGAATATGAATAGTTCGTTATGGATTATATGTCACGTTGTTAGAAAACTATTATGTTATGCACTTTAAGTTATGGATTATATGTCATATTGAGAAATATTACTTATGATCTAAATTCTGAATAGAGTGTACTTAATATTTTATTTTTTATTTTATTATTATTATTATTATTATTATTATTATTATTATTATTATTATTATTATTATTATTATTATTATTATTATTATTATTATTATTATCTACTTATGAATGGAGTGTACTTATTATTATTTTTAATATTATTAAGTTGTTCCACTAATTTTGTTAGAATTTGCATGAATTTAATCGCTTAATCTATTTATAAAACATATTTGGTGATAAATTAATAGAAATGGGTTTTTTTAAATTAATTTTATGCGTAATTCTTGATAAACTTAATATTTAAAATAATTGAGGGTATTTTAGTAAACTTATCAGTTACAGTACAATACGATACAATCAAACTAAACACAAATGTCGTATTCATAAAACGATACGATATAATACATTACAATATAATACATTATAAAACGATGAGTAATAATGATCCAAATAAAGTGTTAGTTATCAAAGAAGACACGATAGTTTCGTGAAACAATAGAAATAGACTTTTAGTAGTCAATTAAGGAATATCCAAACCAAAAGGTACAACTCTTTATTATTGGTATATTACTTAATAGGAAACTTTATCGGTATGTAGAAATTTTGCAAATGAGATGTTTGAGTCGGTGAAAGGTGTTGGCATTGTGGTGGACCGTCTTCGTCACATACGTAAGAGAGAGTTTAACTTTGTTAAGGAAGAAACTGAAGCTACAAGTATTCTAAGTTTATACTCTCTCTCTTTATCGTTTTTAATTTAAGAGAACATTATTTTGCCATACCAAACTAATAAATGCAATGTATATGTTACAGGAACAAAATTTTATCATTTAACATTTGTTTTGTGACTTCTATAATTAAGCCACCTCCAACAATTTTCCTTTTTTTTTTTAAATTTTTAGATAAATAAAAAACACAATGCTCTCTGATACGATAACCGAGGTTTAGCTTTCTCTCTCTTTGGAAAGTTAAACAAGCACTTTTCCGGTGACTTTACGGCAAGGGACATAGTTTCTCCTCAATCATTCATCAGTGATTGTTCAGAAACTTAGTATACAATCAACATGGGGGACGATAAGATCTATTTTAACTCTGATTTTAAATCTTTCGAAATCACCAGATCATATTCAAGATTTGAAATTTTGTATGACCGGGTCGAGCACAGCAGGAACCTGTTAAGGAGAGTGACTTTTAGTCACAAAGTCATGAAGTGGATTGTTTTTGTTCTCAACATGGCATCAAGCGTCCAGGGAATGTCAGTCAAATGGTGAAAAACAGTAGAACTCTTTGTTGAGTTTTACGGTACTCTTAAATAAAATAAATATGGAAGATTCATCAGCATTATTGCATTACAGGGGGAAAACAAATATGTTACAATCATTCCAGAGGGTACGTACAAAGAAGGATGGGGAAGATTGCATTAAAAATAGATAGATTCATCAATGCTGTAATTATGACGTAAGAGAAAGTTTTCTGCCCAACAATTGACTCTCCTTTTGCTGAAGCAATTAGGGCCAATAAATGGAAAACATTAGGGACCAAAACGTCTCTGATCAAGACTCAGAACTCCAGAATCATCATGTCAGGTAGCTCTGATGCAGCAGACAGTGATCTTTTAGGAAGATGCATTATTGGTAGATTCCACGATTCTTTGCAGAAAATACCAACTGTGAATGATGTCCGACGATGGATCATCACTGTCTGGAAAGCTGCACAAGGAGTTAATGTTTATGAGATGAATGATTCATTTTTCTTGTTTGAACTACCGACAAGAAAAGTTGTTGAACATGTTCTAACTGGGGAATGACGATGGAAAAAGGTGAAGCTGATACTCCATTGGTGGTCTCCCACAACTGGTTGATGGCCAAAAAAGACAGAGAGGAACTGGGTCTGGATTCGACTCCTAGGGCTCCCGCTTAATTTATGGTCTTACAAGGTCTTCAAGGAAATCAGTAATTTTTGTGGGGGATGTATCGAGAGAAGAAATCAGTTTAAAGAATCATATGTGCTAGGCAAGAGTTAAAGTGGAGGGGGATGGTTCAGATGTTCCCAAGGAAGTGAAAGTTGAAAGTGACGGATTTATTTGTACTATTCCTGTTTGGTGTGAAATTCCGGTGCAGGTGGAAGCCATAGACCATACCGACGGTGATTTTCCAGATCTCTCTAAGGAGAATAGGACCATCGACCTATCCAAGGAATTAGGGCTAGCTAGGTCTATGAGGAAGATTTTGGTACTTTGTCTATGTTGAGGATGTCATAGCACGTGGGTACATCGAAGAAAGCAATTAATTCAAATTCGATATCACGTGTGGAGACACGTGAGAGGAGCAAAACAGGTTACACTTCAAGATAATACAGGGTTTTGGGCCACATGCCCAAACATCACTCTAGCCCAACTGATCCTCAGATTTTAATTAGGGCCCAAGATCCTCCAACCAATATAATAGAACCTGACCCACTACATCACTCCGGTCCAACTGATCCTTTGATTTTAATTAAAACTCAAGATCCACCAACTCTTTTAAGTGATCCTGACCCAATACTTCTCGAATTAGAAGCTCATTGCAGTCAAATTCCACCAGAAGGATCGTCTATCTCCAATATGTCAGATATCGATACCCCCTCACACAGTGATGACACACACAACTTTCTTGAGACTAGCACAAAATAAATTAATGGGGTTTCTACGAGGGGATCGAACACGACAGAAAGAAACTACTCTCGCTAAAAAGGCCAACAGTCATCTAGCATGCAAGAACCTATCAATGTTCAATCCTACAATGAAAAGATGGATGCAACTCTATGGGTACACAACAACATTATTAGCCTAAGCAACAAATTTGAGGTAAATTTTAAGGATTGTGAAAAAGAGGCTTTTGCCCTTTTTATAAAAATTGACAGTAGAAGGAAGAATTGCAGAGTTGAACTAGCTGAACCAGAACTTGAGACTCCTTCAACTCCAAGATGGAAAGATACAACAAAACTCAAAGGTTTAGTTAGTTTTGATGTAAAATTCAAAAGCAATTGGAAGAGAAATATGGGGAAGTTACAGTCAAGTGGTGCAACATGAAGATAAACATAATCTCATAGAACATTGGGGGGGATAAACAATAGGGAGAAAATGAGCACATTGAAGAGTCTAATACACATGTGGAAAGTAGACATCTATTGCCTGCAAGAAACCAAGGTAGAATGGGATATAGAGGAGTTTGTGAAGCAATTATGGGCAAATAAATGGGTGAAATATGAATGTTTAGAGGCTAGTGATACTAGAGGGGGAATTTTAATGATATGGGATAATAGAGTTTAGAAGGGAGAAGTTACATGTACATGATTACATTCCTTGACATGTACAGAATTACATTCCTTGACATGTAGCTTCATGGATATGACTTATGACTTTTCTTGGCATCTAACGGGGGTGTATGGTCCAAACAACAGAAAGGAAAGGAAAGGGATGTGGGAAGAAATTGAGGCAGCTAGAGGGCTTTGTGGAGGTCTCTGGGTAGTGTGTGGAGATTTTAACACCCCTAGTTATATTTCAGAAAAGAAGAATTGTACCACCTTAACTAGAGATATGATTGATATCTCAAATTTCATTGATGACATGGAATTGGTAGACCTTCCATTAATTGGAGGCATGTATACAAGGAACTGGTATGGGGGGGGAGGCACTCAAGATTCTTCTTCCAGGATTGATAGATTCCTCTTCTCCACAAGTTAGAATAAGGAATTCATGAGTATTAAGTAGTCTATTCAGCAGAGGGTAGATTCATATCATTTTCCTCTCTCCTTGCAATGTGATGACTGGAATACAACAAATCGTATCACAAGTTTGAAAACTAGTGGTTAGGTGTAGAGGGTTTTAATGATCAATTGAAGATATGGTGGGATTCTTTTGTAATTGTAGGTAGACTAGATTATATCTTGGCAAGCAAATTGAAAGATGTGAGAGGAAAATTAAAGAAATGGAATCTAACTAAGCATGGGAATTTGGAGGCCACCAAGTCCAGTATCCTTAACCAGATCTCAGAGTTAGACATAATTCAGGAGTAGAGAAATTTGAATTAAGAGGAAGTTTTACTGAAAGCAAACCTATTCATGGAATTTGAAGAGGTTGCAAAAAATGAGGAGATAGCTTGGAGACAAAGGTCCAGACCCTTATGGATGAAAGAGGGTGACAAAAATACTAAATTCTTTGAAAGGACTGTAAATGCACATAAGAGATACAACAATATAGATCACTAGTGGCAAATGGTATAATATTGGAAGATCCAATAGCAATAGCAATTAAATAGGAGGTAGTGAGGTTTTATCAGTAACTTTTTACTGAGTCTGAACATTGGAGACCAACTTTTAACATGATAGATGGTCCACAAATCACTGATCAAGAGCAATATTGGTTCCAAAGACCTTTTGGAGAACAAGAGGTGCATGAATGCATTAAACTTTGTGCTATTGATAAAAGTCCAGGGCTCGATGGCTTTAGCATGGGTTTCTATTCTCAATGTTGGGACATCATCAAGGGTGACATAATGCAAGCTATCCAAAATTTTCACAGTTAGGAGTACTTTGAAAAGAGTCTAAATGCAAGCTACATAGCCTTGATACCAAAGAGAAATGGTGCAAAGAAGTTAAAAAATTATAGACCTATAAGTTTAATCGGCAACGTGTATAAGACCATCTCCAAACTTCTAGCGGAAAGATTGAAATCAGTGATCTCAAAACTGATTGGCAAACATCAAAGGAAGACAAATAATGGATGTTGCTCTTATTGCTAATGAATATATGGATTCCAAATTAAAGGGGGGAAAGCGAGGAATATTGTGCAAATTACATATAGGAAAAGTTTTTGACCATGTGAATTGGGATTTCCTGATAAATATGCTGAAGCAGATGGGTTTTGGCATAAAATAGAATAACTGGATTAGATTTTGTATTAGTACAAATAGATTCTCAGTGTTGATCAAGGGGTCACCTGAAGGTTTCTTTCCTGCTCAAAGGGGATTGAGGCATGGAGATCCTTTATCTCCTTTCCTCTTCATTATAGCCATGAAGGAATTGAACAATATGTTCCATAAAACCTAGCAGAATAATTGGATTAGAGGCTTCTAGGTTAACAACAGACAATGAGGTAGCATGAAGATCACTAATCTCATTTATGCAGATAATGCTATCATTCTATGTGATGCAGAGGTAGATCAAATGAGGATGTTAAGAGTTATCTTAGTAATTTTTGAAAGGATATCTGGGCTTCACATTAATTGGAGAAAAAGTCTAATTTATCATGTTGATGAATCTCAACAAATCCAGTAACTTGCTGGGATTCTTGGTGTGAAATTGGTGCTTTTACAACAATATATCTTGGAATGCCTTT
Organism: Nicotiana tomentosiformis; assembly: GCF_000390325.3. Classification (NCBI taxonomy): domain Eukaryota; kingdom Viridiplantae; phylum Streptophyta; class Magnoliopsida; order Solanales; family Solanaceae; genus Nicotiana; species Nicotiana tomentosiformis. The sequence goes on along the minus strand of NC_090821.1, from coordinate 43,427,740 downwards.
GGGGGTTAAATGCAGATCCATTGATAGATGGAATGGGGTCCTGGAGAAATGTGAAAAGAAACTAGCAAGATAAAAAAATCAATACCTCTCTCTAGGAGGCAGGCTAGTCCTCATCAATAGTGTACTTGATGCTCTTCCTACATATACGATGTCCTTATTCCCTTTCCTACCAAAGATAGAGAGGAGAATGGATGCTTTAAGGAAAAAGTTTCTATGGCAAGGCAACAAAGAAAAAAGAAGGTACCATTTAGTTAAATGGAAGACTGTTACTCTCAGCAAGAAACATAGAGGTTTGGGAATCAAAAACTTGAGGAAACATAAACAATCCTTCTTATCAAATGGTTGTGGAGATATACTAATGAAGAACATTCATTATGGAGGATGGTAATTAAAGATAAATATGGGGATGAGGGGACTTGGAAAAAAAAAAGTAACCTCTCCATATGGGGTAAGTGTTTGGAAGGCAAGTAGAGCTCTTTGGCAAATTTTCAGCAACAAAATCAGCTTTAGAGTGGGGAATGGGTAGAACACCTCTTTTTGGGAAGACAACTGGTTGGGGCATGAGCCTTTGAAGACAATGCATCCTGATATTTTTTCTATAAATCAGCAGCAAAAGGCCATTATCTATGATGTTTGGTCAGCTCAAGGATGGAATCTCACTTATAGAAGATTTTTAAATAATTGGGAGATCATTAGAATCACAGACTTCTACAACATACTCAAGCAGTTTACGGGGGTGAATATGAATGTTGATAAGGCATGGTGGATGGGGCACAGTTCAGGAAGGTTCTCTATTAAATCTTCTTATCATGTGCTTAATCAAACAAACATAATGACTGATCTTTGGCCATGGAAACACATATGGAAAGTCAAAATTCCTTACAAAATAGCATATTTTGCTTGGTTGGTAGTTAAACATGTATGTTTAATATAGGACAATTTGATGAAAAGGGGTGTGCAGTTGTGCTCAAGATGTAATCTACGTGGAAGAAAAGCAGAAACTAATAGTCACATGTTCTTACACTTGCATAGTGACTGTTCAAGTTTGGAACATATTCCTAACTCTAACAGGGATACACTAGGCATGCCAAATAGCACCAAGGACCTGCTATCATACTGCAATAAGGTGAGAAGAAGTGCAAGTAAGAAAAATAGATGGGATCTAATTCCTAACTGCATATGGTGGACTATCTGGAAATAGAGAAATTCAAGATGTTTTGAAGATAATGCCAACTCAACTCACAAGATAAAAATGAACTGCCTACTGTTATTTCATTTTTGGTGTAAACAAGAATGCATTGTAGACACAGAAGCTTTAATAGATATACCAGGGATTCTGTAAGAAGATAGAAATTTTTGTTGTATATTTTGGTCCATTCCATTGTAATTATGGCCAGGACGGCCTTTGTGCTTCTAAATATCAAATTTGTTACCATCTCAAAATAAAATAAAAAATAATTTTCCTTTTTTTTTTAACGAGAAAACTTTCTATTACTTGGGGGTAACAAAAAAGGGTAGTAAGATAGGGAGATCCAAACCACACTTCATTGTTCATTATACGGAACACTTATATCAACACCGCTTGTACCGCCCCGCAAAGTTTCCCGCCTAAGGGGCCGCAAACCGAGCCAAACTTGGATGCCAAAGACCAGAGGGTTTTTGCACATGAAGGCAACAATCCCACAGGCCGTTAGGGCCATCATGGAGGACACACTCTTCCATCAAGATCACATACTGCACAGGTGGGTAGGACCATATCCTACCTGGGCAATCATGGAGGCAACTATCTACTAGCAAGAACTGGGGCACATCAGCTGGACATGACCATTGACACAAAGGCTGCCAACATAATCATAGAGATCACTTGATGCCAGCAGAAAGATGTGCAACACAGATGGACGGGTCCACTGCCAGCAAATCTGCAGTGGACATTCATTGTATAAATAGACATGTATAGGCCTTGCTAGAAGGCAGATCTTATACACTTGTATTTCTTCTTTGTATATCAAGTAAATCTAAAAATTGTCATTGGCCTCCCAACCTTTGTATGTCTTTCAGTTCATTATCTTTTCAACCTTTGAGTTTGTGTGATTGCCTTGGTTCAAGCACGACATTGTGTTTATTTCTTAGTCAGGACTGAAGTTGAGAGTAACATACAGGCTATCTAGCTGTCTGCGCGTAGCTTACTGAAGTTAAGCCCGTGACAAGTTGTATCAGAGCAAAAGGTTAAGAACATGAAAACCGATGAAGATAATGTTAATATTAGGCAACCTTCGTGGGAGAGACGAATCACCAACAAGGAAGCAGAAACAAAAGAGGAGAGGGACGAGCAAAGTGTGAGATTCCGCTATAGTCGTAACAAGTGAGGGACTGACTTACAATCCACCCCCACAACAGGCTGGCCATGGCTAGGAAAGCGAGGGGTCTGCTTCAGATCGTTTAGACGTATGAGTAGACCTTACCGAAGCTTGTTTAGCTGCCCTAAATTGGCGCATTGAAGTTGTAGAAGGCAACTTCAACTCGCTTGATCTACTACTCTAGAAGAGCTGGGAGACATCAAGGAAACGTTAGATCATTTGATCGATGAGCACAAGGAAGGACTAACCAACCTTGAGCTTAAGCTGGCCGAGGCTGTATCGGCGTTGCACGGGAAAGTTGAAGCCCTAAAGCAACAACTACAGGCAGCAAGGCTTGCTGGTGGCAATGGTCATGTAACAGTGCGGGAAACCAAGATCGAGGGCCCAAAACCGAAGGAGTTTAGGGGCAAATGAAATGCTCAAGATGTAGAGAACTTCATCTGGAAGATGGAAGACTACTTTGAGCACCTCAACATCGTTGATAAGGCTGCCAAGATCCGAGCAGCAATGATGTATCTAGCCGACACCAATATGCTGTGGTGGAGGAGGAAGAAATCCGAGATGGAGAAGGGCACTTGCTCCATCAAAAACTGGGAACAGTTCAAGTTTGAACTGAAATGCCAGTTTTACCCCCAAAATGTTATCAATGAGGCTCGTCAAAAATTAAGAGAGCTCAAACAAACCACTTCAATTCGGGAGTACGTGAAAAAGTTCACCAAACTCATTTTGCAGATTCCTAACATGTTAAGTGATGACTTGTTGTTCTATTTCATAGATGGCCTTCAAAACTGGGCCAAACAGGAATTACAACAACGTCAAGTCCAAGACGTCGATGAAGTTATCGCGGTGGCTGAGTCCTTAAATGATTTTAGGACAGAAGCCACAAAGGAAAAAGACACCAACTTCAAACCTGGTAGAGAACATGGATATCGGGACAAGGGCAAGCAAGTTGCTACCCTGGACCGCGATTCCAAAGAAGAAGGCAACAAGGCGTCTCATTGGCGTGACTGGTATCACCAAAAGAAGAAGGAAGTTGGTCCCCACAATGGTTGTTACATCTACAAGGACCCTAGTCATGGCTACAAGGATTGTCTTTCTGTGAAGAAACTTGGTGCCTTAATTGTGGCCGAGCAGAGGCTAAAAGAGGAGAGAGTCCAGGCTGATGCACAAGCTAGGGGAACAGTTCAAAAATAGCCGGACATGACTCATCTTGGCAACATGATACTGGGCGTGGTGCTGGCCAAAGAGCCTGCTTTGAAGTAGGTTGCTCAAGGGAAGCCTGACATTACCAAACTAGTTCACTCGTTAGGCAACACTGTGGTGGGAAAGGAGCCCCTATCGAGGGAGACAAGATCCTTGTTCGTGGATGCGATATTGAACGGACAGTCTGTCCATATCATGGTGGACACCGACGCGACACACAATTTTGTGTCCGAAGCAAAGGCTAAGTCACTTGGCCTTGTGTTTGGTCGTAGCAGTTCGGTGTTGAAGACAGTAAACGCCGATCTCACCAATGTGAATGGAGTTGCCCGCAATGTGCAGCTCAACTTAGGGGCCTGGCAGTCCAACCATACAAAAATTATCAAATTCCGATGTCAAGTGGACCTTCAAATCTTAAATTTTCGTTTTTAGAAGATTTTATAAAAATTTGATTTTTCTCCCAAAATTTCACGGATTCATGATACAAATGAGTATGGAATCATGAAATATAAATAATATAGGATAAGGAACACTTACTCCAATATTGTTTTGTGAAAATCGCCCAAATATCGCCTTACCCGAGCTCAAAAATGAAAAATGGTTGAAAATGAGACGAATCCAATTTTCCAGAACTTAAGTTCTGTTTCTCGGAGTTTTACACTTCGCATACGCGGTCAGTGCCTCGCATTCGCGAAGCACATTTTTGTGTTGCCAAAACTTTGCTCTTAGCGAACGCAAAGGCAACCTCGCGAACGCGAAGCCTTTCCAAATTTGTCCTTCGCGAACGCTATACACCCTACGCGAACGCGAAGCTTTAACGCTTGGTGCCCGGCCAGGTCTCGCCTTCTATGCGAACGCGAACGATGCCACGCGTTCGCGATGAACACTGCCCTCTACCCTTTGTGAACACGGCCCCGTCTTCGCGAACGTGAAGAGTAAATATCACCTGCCTCAAGTTCCTCTTCGTGAACGCGATTCCTCTATCGCGAACGCGAAGAAGGAAACCAGACAGTGCATCAGAAAATTTTCCAGCAGAGTTTCAAGTCCAAAATTCAACCCGTTAACCATCTGAAACTCACCCGAGCCCTCGGGGTTCTAAATCAAACATGCACACAAGTCCAAAAATCTCATACGAACTTGCTCACGCAATCAAATCGCCAAAATAACACCTAGAACTACGAATTGGACACTAAATCAAAGGAAAGTTTCAAGAAAACTTCAAAACTTATATTTTCACAACCGGACGTCCGAATTTTGTCAAATCAACTCCGTTTCTCACCAAATTCGACAGACAAGTCATAAATATTATAGTAGATCTATATCGGGTTCTGGGACCAAAATACGGACACAGTGTCAATTAATCCAACATCAGTAATTTCTTAAAAATCATTAGGCTTTCAAACTTTTAATTTTTCATCAAAATTCCATATCTCAGGCTAGTGCCCTCGGAATTCGATTCCGGGCATACGCCCAAGTCCCAAATCATGATACGGACCTACCAAAACTGTCAAAATACTGGTCCGAGTCCGTTTGCTTAAAATATTGACCAAAGTCAACTCAATTGAGTTTTAAAGCTCTATTTCGCATTTTAATCTATTTTTCACATAAAAACATTCTGAAAAATTTTACGGACTGTGCACGCAAGTCGAGGAGTGATAAATAGTACTTTTCGAGGTTTTAGAATATATAATTAATTATTAAATTTAAAGATTATATTTTAGGTCATCATACGCAAGCTCGAAGATGAGACATCGAGCCTAGAGATCGAAATGTATGTTGATACCGAGGCCATCAACAATCGAGATCAAGTATGACTGACTTCGAGTGGAGCATAATAACAGAATGGTGAGATATGAATAATCGGTCGAAGATCACGGCGGAAATCACGAAACAGATCAAATTAAGAGCGGTTATTGGTACCAATCATGGGATTTATTTCCGTAATTAGAATTGCACCATATTTAGGATTCCTCTATTATATAAAGAGGGATGTCATTCACTTGTAAGAAAAACAATCATTATTTAGTGATAAGAATATACATATACGCTGCTTTCTTTATTTTACTTACTGTTCATCATTGTTTGTTCCATCCTCTACTGTTCTTATTAACTAACCTCGAGACTATCTCGAATCGAGGTCGAGGCATTGTTTGCAGACCGGTTTGATTTATTCTATTGTCCAATTTATCTATTTAATTCATTGTTTATCAATTAGTATTGGTTTAAATCACATATCCTTAAAACCACAATATAAGTTTATATATATATATATATATATATATATATATATATATATATATATATATATATATATTGTATAGAGTAAAATATGCTATGACACATGGCCGCCCAAAAGAGGGATATGTGGAACCCAAGATGGGGGATGACCAAGACAGAAAACAACTGATTCGTTTGTCATCGGAAAGAATAACGCTAATAAAGATGTGATGAATACTCTTCACCCAGTAGCATTTAATAGAGAATATTTTATGGCATTAAGAACGATTGTCCGTTACAGAAAATTTGACATTTATGTTCACCGTTATATCTACATCAATGACCCTCATAATTGACATTAAAGAGGGGCACGATCCTAGGACCTCTGTCCCTAGAAGTAGCTATAAATAGTGAGCTCAGTTATCATTGTAGGTGGGATTTTCTAACAAACTCATGCAACATTCTATTCAAATCTTAATACAATCTTATCTGCTTGCTTTTTGATTTCATTGTTGTTGTGCCCGAAAAACCTATTTCCGAAACTGCTATTTCTGTTATTTCGTCGCCATCTGAAGGCTAAGTATTGTATAATCCTTCAATTATTTTATTATTTCAGGATCAAATTAATTTACTTGTCCAGAAATTACGTATAAATTCAACTGTACCGTTTTACGGGTAAACAGTTTGGCGTCCACCGTGGAGCCTAGACAGCCGTGCGATTGAATTGATCCTTGTCATTTTTACTAACGTATTTTGATTATTTTATCCTAGAAAAAATCATAACAAATGGCAGATAACGTTGTTAACAACACACACAATCTCGAGATTCGAGGGGACCAGCCTCATTTCGAGGACTCAATCAGTGACACCTACAATGAGGGGAATGACACCACACCGGTGCATGACAGGCAGTATCCTCGACATATTCGGGAGACAACTCCCGATGATGCTGAGGAGGAACATGTCGTTGACGCGATAAGGGTCTTGCAAGAGCAACAGACGATCATTCTAGACCACCTCACGTGACATGATAAGGTTATGATGGAGTTGAAGCAGGCATTGTCGGGGGCTTCGAATAATGCGAATACACGAGATCTTATTCCTCCCGGTGCTCCCGCGAATCAAACAACGCAGAGGGTCAACAACAACACTCCTAGAGGCGAAGTTGGCTCCGATCGGACTGGGGAGAGCAAATCCGTCCTAAATAACGGAACGATCCTTTCAAGAATGAACTTTTACGGTTTTTTAGGGAAGTGAACGTCCGCATTGACCAAATACCGGGCACGCCACCAGTGCTAAAAGGCCTGGACTCAAAGAAGTATACTCTATTGCCGTACAAGACCAGTGCGGCACCAGAATTAATCCCGAAGCGGTTCAAAATGCCCGATGTGCCAAAGTATGAAGGAACTTTAGACCCTCAGGAGCACGTTACCACTTGCACAATGACGGTGAAGGGGAATGATTTAGCTCCTCACAAAATTGAATCTGTTTTACTGAAGAAATTTGGAGAAACTCTCACGAGGGGAGCCTTGACGTGGTATTCAGTGTTACCCGAGCATTCCATAGAATCCTTTGAGATGCTCGCGGACTCTTTCATCAAGGCTTATGCTGGGGCCAGAAAAGTACAGGCCCGAAAGACCGACATTCATTTCATAATAAGTTAATCGATTAAGAAAGAAATAGCTTAAACTGTGATTAAATTCAAATGTGACTGAATGATATAATCATCCCATTTAATTTGAGCTTAAATTCAAGTTCGCTTAATTAAAATAGAACATAAAATTAACTTTCAAAGAAAATAAATTAGAGATAAATTTAAAAAATTTGTACTAAATGGACTTTCATATATTTTTTAATTCTCTAATGTAAGTTAAAATTTTATTAGTATTTCACATGACCCGTGAAATAGAATTAATTAACAGTGTCATTTTAGGTGTACCATCAAGTATTAGAAGCCTATCAATTGTGCAGTGCTTCCCTCTGATTGAGAATATGCTAGGGCTAGGCAAAATTATATCAAGATGCTTATCCTATGCAGGGAGGTTCCAATTGATTATGAATGTTGTATTTTCTATCCAAACATAAACATTCTGGTCTTAGATATTTGTGCTACCCTAGAAAATTGTACAATTGATTGAAGGAAATTTCTACAAATTAAAGAAACTGATTTCTCAAGGAAAGCTTAGTTAGCTCGGGGAGGAAATTTATTATTCAAAATTAGCTGAAAGATTCAACAGTCAACACCATTCATATTTTAACATGAAACAGTGTTGCAGTTTGTAAACTATATATCATGTAACTTGTGCAGAAAGAAGGACAAATAATGAATACAATAAGTACACATATATATACTATGGAAAGAGTAGACGGTGGCACCTAGGCATGCCTCTTAGATGATACAAAAGATTACAAAGGCAAAGAAGTATGTGGGAGATGCTCAGATCATACTGTTAGAATTGCAGCAACTAGAAACATTTTTCATTAAAAGAATGTGGCAAAAATTAAGAGAAAACTATCCAAAAGTCGCAGGGAGGAAGTTGATATACAATAACCATAGATTTTCTAAGTGGTTGTTTATTTTTAACTTAAACTGAGTATTAAAAATAAATTTGCTAAATGAGTCGTAGTTAGAATCCCTTTTGCTACACTTTTTAATACTTTTTTTGTATGTTGCGCTTAAACTCACACCAACCTAGTAAAGATTGCTTCCTGGTGCTGGTTAAAGGCTGCTTCCTGACGTTTGAGCCTTTGTTACTAGAATGAATATTTTTTAAAAGTCAATCCAAACACTCTATATCGTTAAAAATTTGTTATTAGGTAAATTGAATCCCAGACCTTTTCTATCTTAAGAAACAACTACAACTGAATCAATGAGTCAAAGTTCTTCCGTGTCTATATAATTGATGATAAATTTATTTATTATTTTTTTATATATAAATATTGACACCACTTATGCAAAGTTTTGTATGTTATAGTTCAAAGTAGTGTGGCACCCGAAACTTACAGATCTTAAATCCGTACAGACCATATAAATCATATTAAAAATGGAGTTACTGAATAACAGAAAATTTGAAGCGAAAGACTCAAAAGTAACAAATAAACTAAAATATATCTTCAAAAAGCAGTTCAGATAAGATGAAAGCACTCAACCTCTCCTTACTTGAATGTTGCAGATGGCGCTGAGCGAGTTGACCAAATTAAAAGAGCGATGATTTTTAATGGAAAAAGAAAAGTTTCCAAATTCATAATGCTTGATAGACCGAGCATGATCCAAAATTTAAATTTTATGGTTATATTTTACGATTATGAGTTTATATTTACTATTTGTTCAATTTTAATAAATTTTTATATATAACCAATGTATTTTTGCTATTTACTAGATCCCCCAGTTGACATATAACCAATGAATGTGATAAGACAGAACAAAATTTTATTCGAATTCCAAGTTTTAATAGAAATTTTTTATTGGCGAGCTACAACAGTTGCACCTATTAAAGCAACTAAAATGATTATTGAAATCAGTTCAAATGGAAGAAAAAAATCTATTGATAAATGAATTTCAACTTGTTGACTATTACTTATAAAATTTTGCTCTATAATTTGGTTCGATCTTGTATATATATATATAAACGGGGATGAGCCCCACCACTCTGACCTCCGCCCCTCGGACGGCCTCTAACTGGATGGCATGCACCTCTAACTGCCTGACCACCACCTCTAGCTGCCTGACCCCCGCCTCTAGCTGGCTGTGCGGGCGATGGAGCAACTGGTGCCGGAATCATGGCACGAGTACCCTGCTGTGGTCTGCTGCTCATCAACCTAGGACAGTACCTCCTAATGTGACCTGCGTCGTCGCACTCAATGCAATCCCGCGGCTGGCCTAACTGTCGAGTCTGAGATGATCCTGATGCCGTTTGGGTTCCTCATGTAGGTATCTCTGTGTTTTTCCTTAGGCCCGTACTGTTATAGTTATATCTTTATCTTGTGTGTTACTGTTACACTTGTTCTTTCACTATATATATATATACACACACATGTGTGTAGTATATGATGACTAAAGTTCTCTAGCCTTAGACAGAGAAGTCGAGGTCAATTCTTAAAATTGCCATAGTGGATTTTCTATAACGCAAATCCAAATTAGTCAGTTTAGAGGTACCGCACATTGAATGGCTAAACTTAAAGAAAAAAAAGGTTTCTTCACCCAATATAAGCAGGTCCAAGTATATTGACTTCGTCTTGTTGTATGGGATTCCATTCCTCCCACCTTTAAAAAAAAGTCCTAATGTTATCAATGTATTACTTTACCTTGATAAAAAGCTCAAAATAGTCCCGTACCTTTGGACTTGGACTCAAAGCATATTTTTTGAGAAAGTAGTGCATTTTAAGTGTCAAAACTAACCACCGTAAGCCTTCTAACAGAGATATCCGAATATGCACGTGATATTTCCTTCAAAACAAACAAACACCTCTCTATCTTAAAACAAAATGGATCGACTCTCTTCCCCCATTTATTTCCCCAAAGTTTCATAACCCTAGTTTACATATTTGGGAGACCAAGCGGGAAATTAGGTTCGCTCATTCTCTTTCTTGATTTCAAACCTATTTCTTGTGCAACTACAGACACTCATATTTATCAGTTGAAGGTATACAATAATGTGGAGAAGCATAGTCAAGAGGAAGTAAAGGTAGAGCAATGGGCAGAAACAGAAATAAGCTTTTATGTTGATACAATTAGTCAAATGAAAGCTGAGATAGAAAAAGCTGAAAGAAAAAGAGGAAAAATGAGGCAAATGAAAGCTGAGTTTAAACATCTGAAAAGGAAAAAGATGATGACCAAAATGCCTTTCCAGCGTTTCATTTGATTAATATACTCTGTGTAATTGTGTTGTTGTAACATGTAGACTGCAAATTGACATCCTAAAGCATGAATACATGTAGTTGTCGTAGGGAAATGTATCATTTACTTTTCGCTGTAATGGTGGGTATGATTAAATCAGTGTTATTCAATGTTACCTGGTATTATTAATTTCAGATTTCACTTTCTAACTTTGATGACATGATATGAACGAATGTTTAAGTTTTAGTTGGAAAGATTGCTTTACCTGACTCCATTCATCCCTAACATGAAAGTTGTGACAAAGCAAACGACATCCTTGCTTAAAACATTTCTTTGTTACACATGACACTATATTTTATTAGTACAAAAGATTGTTTGTCTGGAAAAGAAAAAGGAAATGGCACAAAATATCAGTATTAATTCTCACCCATTTGGACATTCTGTTTCACTAAGTAGAAATAACATTTAGTGGAAGCATAAGGTTTGGACATTCTATTTCATGAGATTCAACTTTGCTTAATCAAATTTACTGTTAAGCATTTGATGTCGTAATCCCGTTTACATGACGGCATCTTTTCAGTATCATTGTAGGGGCATTTACAATATATAGTTCTTTAAATCTTGGGAACAAATAGTTACTACTATTTTGCATAATAGCTTGACAACATTTTAATCAACTCACGGTCCATTTTAATTAACTCAAAAGAAGTCACCTTATCTGTGATAGTATTCTGAACACCAAATATTTTTGGTAATCACAATAAGAAAACTTTATCTATAGCAGAAATTTCAAACAGCGCAGCACAGTAGCACCACCCCAACACCAAAAAAGAAAAGCAGAACAGTAACAACGTCATTTGAAATATGAGCACTTGAAAATACAGCAGAATAGTACCACATGAAACTACAATTCATTAGCAGTACTACATCACCAAATATCGAAAAGCAACATAGTAGCAGCACCAAAGAAACTGATAGCAAAACCTGAAAAATGCACAGATAAGCACTTGAAATAAGGATAAGCTACCATTAACATTAAACACATATTAGCACTAGAAAAAGCTAATTTACCAGCAATCCATTTAATTTTGTTATGTCTGTTGAGAGTATATCCAACCAGAATCTATTTCAACTGCTACTTCTTCTGGAGGCCAAGGAGGAATTTTAGTTGATTTAGCCCACAATTGTGGCCCATTTATCGGAAGAATTGCATATTCATAAATTCTTCCGTACGTTTCTACCTTGTAGCAGTCATCCACGTAGTCAAGAATGTCATCCTTCTTAGCCCAAATTGATGCAATAGCATGCTTGCAAGAAATTCCCATGATACTCCATTTTCTATAGCTGTATGTTCGATTCTTCAAATCAACTGCCCAATTGTCACGAATAGTAGCTCCTATAATCTCATAATTCCACTTATTAGATTTTTGAGGGATATATTCACCGGCTGTAGTCTGATTTTTGTGCAATATGTCCTTAATATTTGGACAAACATCACCCAAACTCTATTTCTGCGTTTTCTCCCTATTAGCTAGCATTCTAGCCATGAGAAGATACCGCAATTTCTCCAAAAGTGTCAAGCATCAAGGATCATGCTATTAAACACTTTACACAAGTTATTTAATAAAATATCACACTTGGCATATGAAGAAAAATGTGAACTTGACCATTCGCTAGGTTCTTTGTCATTGAGCCAAGCAACAACATTCGTATCTAACTCTATCATCCGTACACATGCAAGCATCAAATTCTTCCACAGTAGCAGCCTTTGCAGCAGCCCAAAATACTTTTTTTTTAATGTGAACCCACTAAAATCAGCTCTCTTAAAATTGTTATGAAGGTGCCTCGCACAAAATCTATGGCTAACATATGGTAAAACTTCATTAAAAGCTTCAATATAAGACCTTTTTGTTTGTCAGACATAAAGGTCCAACCACTCTCATCTATATCTAAATCAACTGCCAAATAGTTCAAAAACCACACCCATGTCTCTCTACTTTCTTTCTCAGCAATCGCGTAGGCAATGGGAAATATGTTATTATTACCATCAATTCCGACTGCAGATAATAATTGTGTCCCATACATTGGACCTTTCAACCAACAACCGTCAACACCTATTATCTTTCTACATCCAGCCTTGTAACCTTTCTTATAAGCAACAAAACAGATGTATATTCTCTGAAATCTATATGGCTTGTTTGGCACCTCATTATCAGTAAACTTCATGTGAATTGTACTGCCTCGATTTGTTCTATCAATTTCAATGCAATAATCCCATATCATTTTGTATTGATCCTTAATATCACCATCAATTAACGCAATAACTTTCATCTTAGCTCTTTTGGCTTGAGATAAAGTCACTTTAGCTCGTAGATCTAAACTCACCCTATCTCTGAACTCAAGTAAGCTCCAACTGTTGTTTGATTTAATTTCTTTGAGATATTTTCTTGCAATGAAGGATGATGTTATTGTTCTATTTTCATAATTCCACTCCTTCCAAGTATGTGTAGGTTTGTACTTGCTAATCTGAAGCGTCGTGTCCCTTTGCATTTTATATGACATGATTTCCTATTCGCACTTTGGATGTATACAAACAACCTTCATTCTTTCTTTGTCATTTTTCTTCCACTTAATATACTTTTCATTGTTAATCTTATGAGTATCTACGGCATTTTTAAAATCTTGCTTGCTTGCAAAAGTACATTCCAGAGAAAAAATCGGCTTATCTCTATCTGTATGTGGGTTGAAGTGAGGAAAATTGAATTCCTCAGTCTCGGAATCGATATGCAAACTTTTTGTGTCTGCAGAATCAATACTGTCAGATTCCCCTTCTGGAGCGGCCATCTTTCTCTTCCCTTCGACACTAAGAATCTCGCTTTTATCTATAATGCTTTCTACAATTTTTTCATGTTTATCAACAAGTAGATCATCAGACAAATCATCTTCGGAGTCACTAAAATTATCACTAGATGAATTTTCCCGCACAAATTGATGTTTGTCATTATCTCTAGCATTTGATTTATATACCGAATCTATATTTTCTATACTGAAATATGAGTCCAAGTGTTCGAAGTAAATCACAATCACATTGTCATTCGGGATGTTTCTGCCAACTGCATATGCTTCATTATCTGTAGATACCAACCTCCATCTATTACCGGATCTTCCATACCTATGCCAAAAAGTTATTAAATCCTTTAAATATCCACAAATTGCTGCCATGTTCTTGAACTCATCAAGGTTCATTTTTTTCACGTTAACATAATCAATATAGTCGATGTTGTCCCCAACATAATACTTTTCTGGCATACGTTTCATAATTCCTCCATGGTATATTTTGATACTGACAAATGATGTCTTGGTTATCGCTTCTGAAATTACAAAAAATATATTGTGATATAATTAACAAAAATAATACATATTCAATAAGACTTTAACAGTAGTACATATAGAAAATGTCTAGATTTTAGGCCGTGGATTCAAATCATATTTTTTTTAAACAACAACAAAGTTGCAAAGGTGTTTTTCTGAACAAAGGGTTCTCTTTACATATTCAGAAACAAGCTTATTGTATAGAATTTTTTTGTGGGAAGGGGTTCGATAAAAGTAAAGAAAAACTAACCATAAATTGGAATCGATTCTCTGCCACTGTAACTCCTTAAAGACATTGTTACTTCCACGGTGTTATTATGCTATTTAAGGGAATATGGTGTATGTTACTTTAGGATTTTTTTGAAGATAAGAAACAAAGAAGAGAAACTTATTTGCAGTTTGATCGTTTTACAAAAGGAGAAGCCCAAAGGATATTGCAACAACAAGAGTTTGAGTTTGGAGGGAAACATATGAGGCACACGTGATAACTTTTGTTCCGTTAGAAGACTCACGATGGTTAGGTTTGAGACTTAAAATGCATCACTTTCTCAAAAGATGTGGACTATTAATGCTCCACCCGAAAGAAATAGGATTACTTTGAGTCCAAGTCTAAAGGTAGCGGACTATTTTGAGCTTTTTCTCACTTTACCTTAATTTATAGGCAAAATACATAAGTTACCTCTGAACTATGGACCAAATTCATGTTACACATTTTATGCGGACGGAAATCATCTTACACGCTCAATCTTTTAAAATTGTGTCTAAGACACTATTTTAACAGTTGGCGTGCGTGTTTTACACACGAGTGAAGTTAAATTTTTTGGGTCTGAACCATTATCAAAATGCCACATATCCCGCCTTTTTTATTTTAAAAAAATTTAGAGTCATTTCAGCTACAAGGATGACGTTTACTCTTTATATTCTTTACCTTCTCCTGTTTATACCACACTAATGACGATTAATACCTATAATTACACTAATATTTCCACAAATTAACAGTTGGCAGATTGTTAAAGAAAGGATTTGTTCAAGTTGGAGATGTAAGCAAGGTATTATGTGAAGATCTCAGTCGATAACATAAGCAAGTTGGCAATCGCTGGAGCTCCGATGGTCAACCGTGAAACGAACAAACGACATCAAAACTATGGGTCGCCGGAGTTTTTAATTTTCCGGCCAACATTTCAGATGAAACAAAAAGGTGAGAAGAAGAGACACAAAAATAAAAATAAAAAACGATGGAGAAGCTCCGTTTCTTGTCAAATTCGGCAGAACCGGCCAAGATCTGACCATTCTTCGGCGAGTTTCCTCCCGATCCAATTATCTGGAATTGGCAAGGGAGCGATTTTGGCTAGCCAGACGACAACTCCGACCGGTGTCGAGTTGTTTGGTGGCTAGTAGTGGTGAGAGAGTAGTTGGGCAGCTGTTGGGTGTGAAATGAGAGGATAATGGAGGACCTATGATTTGGGGATTATTCCGGTGGATTTTAATGGAAAAAAAATTTTAATGGAAAAGTTGACTAAGAGTAGGGTAGGGAAAGATAGAGAGACGGGTTGAGGAGGGTCCTTTGATTATTTTTGTTTCTTTTTAAGAAAAAAATATTAATTAGGGTGGAAATTAAGTATTTTTTTTTGAGTTATGACACGTGTTAAAACTTAATTGGTACGTGAGATCACACATAATTTGGTAAATTGGTCACCAAAAAAAGTAGTGTGTTTTAGAGACGTTGAGTGTGTAAGGTAATTTTTGTCCGTAAAAAGCGTGTAGCATGATTTGATCTATATAATTTAGGGGTAACTTATGTATTTTGCATAATTTGTACCGTAAAATGGTGTAAATTGTACCGTATATTCGAGTCTATCTAATTGGTTAATAAACACGTGCACTTTTATTTTCCTGTACCAAAACCACGTGTACTATTTTAGATACAAACAAGATTATCGTAATTCTCTACAATTCTCCATCTCTTTACTCCTCTAGTTCTCTTTCTTCCTCTGTTACTTCAAGCTAGTATCATCATTGGTGAGTTTCTCAATTATTATGTTTTTGGTACAATGGGTTTCTAAATTCTTCTGCGCTTGCTTTTCTCGTATCTTTCTCTCTTTAAAATTGTTTCATGAATTTGTCTCTTTCTGATTTTACATTTTGGTTGCTACTAATCTTCATGCTTCATAGCAAGAAAACTTGTATTGCTGTCTCTCTCTCTCTTCCTTTAAATATGTTTGTTTTGCTGATATTTTGGGGTTTCTTTTCAAAGTTTTTCCATTTGATTCCAGTTTTTCTCTACTCTTTGTTATATTTCTGAGTTCTGGTGAATATTTTCCCGTAGTATATTGTTGTTTGGATAATTTTTCTTGCTGGGTTTTGTACATCCATATCATTATTACTGTTACGCGGCGCCTTCCTGAAGTTCCTTGGAAGGGCGACGTAAGGCTAAGCAACCGATGTCAGTACGGTTGCTGTCCGCCAACTGAGATCCCCTCCGTACGCTAGACTAGATTGTCAGTGCCGTACGGGAAAACTAATGTCATGAGCAATTGAAAGAGAGCAGAAAAGAGAATTGAGAATGAAAGAAAGCTTGATTGCATTGAATGAAAGCTATTACAGAAAACAAGACGGTGTCGGGGGAGAGACACCAGTACAGAGAATTGTTTGCTTGCTTGAAAGTTTTGATTGCTTGGTCCCCCTTAATAATGCTTAAAAAAAATAAACCAAAGTTACATGACTAGATCTATAAAAGCTGGAAAATCACACTTAAAGAAAATGCAGCAAAACTACTATATATTTACAATAAAAAGGACTTAATCTTCTACAAAGCAGCAGCAAGTCCGTTGGCAGCAACTTTGTCTTTAGCATCAGGGTCTGCGCGCGCGGCATTGTCTACGCGCGCGGCGCTGTTGGCTTTTGCCTGTGGCTGGGCGCTGGCGATGGCTATCGGTGGGGCGACAGAGGCACATGCGCGCTTGTCACTTGGAGCTGCCGAGACCACGGGGCCGACCGTGGCGACGGGCGTTGGGAGGCTGGCCAGGACGCCACGGGGCGCGTCCAAGGGATCATGGGGCATGGCTGGAAAGCCGCCCATGACATTCTCCCCCACCTGAGTTGGCGACGTCCTCGGCGCCTTCCTTGCAAGGTAATCATCAATCAGGCTCTTGTAGGCTTTGAGGTTTGTTCCCCTCTCCCAAGTATTCTCCTCTGCATCACATCCCTGCCATTTCACCAAGAACTCCTGGTGATCTTTTCTTGAGGCGTGAATCACTCGATCATCAAGAATAGCTTCAGCACGCCTTTTTCCGGTTGAATTGGGGCCTCGAATACTTGGTATTGTGAGTTGGCTTCGTGAAGGATCCTCCACATCTTCCCGAAAAGGTTTCAGGAGACTGACATGGAAAACAGGATGGATTTTCCACCAAGCTGGGGTATCCACCCGGTATGCAACTTTCCCAATGCGCCTTTCAATGGACAAGGGTCCAATATATTTTTGCAATAGGCGAGGGTCATGGACCCCTGCAAACAAGTACCGCCTTGGGATTTTGACCATCACTTTGTCTCCCACCTGGTATTCAACAAAGCGGCGATTCTGATCAGCATGCCTCTTCATCCGCTTTTGGGCTTTGACAAGATAGCTCTGCACTATCTCTAAATTTTGCTTCCATTCTTTTGAGAAGCTAGCAGCCCGAGGAGATTTTGACATGTTTGGTGCGTTCACTGTGTGTGGGAGTAGCGGTTACTGTCCGGTAACAATTTCAAAAGCGCTTTTGTTGGTACTTGAGCTCTTTTGTGAATTGAAACACAGTTGAGCAGCATCCAGAAGTTTCACCCAATTCTTCTGCGATCCGGTCACAAAGTGCCAGAGATATTCCTCTAGCATGCCATTGAATCGCTCCGTCTGGCCATCAGATTGCGGATGAAAACTTGAGCTATGACTCAATTTTGACCCGAGGCACTTAAAGAGTTGGGTCCAAAAATTGCTAGTGAAGCGTGAGTCGCGATCACTAACAATGTCTTTAGGTAAGCCCCAATATTTGACGACATGAGAGAAGAATAGTCGAGCTATATCTTCTGCTGATATATATTGTGGGGCTGCTATAAAGGTAGCATACTTGGAAAACCGATCCACCACAACCAAGATAGTTGTGAGATCTCCGACCTTGGGCAATCTGGTGATGAAGTCCAGGGAAATGCTTTCCCAAGGTCTTTTTGGGACCGCTAGTGGTTCCAAGAGCCCTGCCTGCGTCAAGCGGTCTGACTTATCTTTCTGGCATACTAGACAAGTCTTCACATACTGAGCGACGTCATCGACCATTTGAGGCCAATAATATGCACGGCGAAGTAATGCCATGGTGTGTTCCTCGCCGGGATGACCGGCCCACAAAGTATCGTGGCATTCTGCAAGAAGAGCCCGTCGCAGATCTCCTCCTTTAGGAACATAAAGTCGGTTCCCTTTCACCTTCAGGAAACCATCTTCGGTGTAGAACTGGCGAGTCTTGCCCTGTCCTACCAAATCAACCAAATACTGTGCAGCAGGATCCTTGATGAGTAGATCCTGTATCTGGTCTTTTATGGTGGTGGTTACTTCGCTTCCCTTTAGGGCAGCAAGTACACACATCGATGCTAGATCAGCTCTCCGACTGAGTGCATCAGCAACATGATTGGTCTTTCCACTTCGGTACTCCAAGTTGAAGTGAAATTCCGCTAGGAGTTCCTGCCACCTAGCCTGTCGACCGTTCAGCTTTGGTTGGGTCATGAAATGGCTAACGGCTGTGTTGTCTGTCTTGACCACGAATGGGGCTCCCAGTAGATAATGCCTCCAAAGGCGTAAGCAATGAACGACAACCAATAATTCTTTCTCATGGGCGGCATAGCGCCGCTCTGCATCCTTCAGTTTCCGGCTCTCGTACGCTACGGGATGCCCTTCTTGTAGCAATACTCCACCAAGTGCATAGTCGGAGGCATCCGTTTGCACTTCGAATGGCTTGGCCAAGTCAGGGAGGGCCAAGACTGGGCTACTAGACATAGCCATCTTCAATGCGTCGAAGGCCTCTGCCCGCTTGGGGCCCCAATCCCACGGGGTGGCCTTCTTGAGAAGTTCTGTCAGCGGCACTGCAATGAGGGAGTAACTTTTCACAAAATGCCGATAGAAGTTGCATAGACCAAGGAACGACCTCAAGGCATGTATATCCTTAGGAGGCGGCCATTCTGTAATGGCCTGAATCTTCTGCTGGTCCATCTTGATCCTCCCTTCCTCGATGACATGTCCGAGGAAGTCAATTTGTTTCTGAGCAAAGGAGCACTTGGATAGCTTCGCATATAATTCGTGCTCCCGCAATCGGGCTAGGACCTTCCGCAAATGCTCCAGGTGTCCTTCCAGTGTCTGGCTATATACGACAATGTCATCCAAATAAACCACGACGAATTCATCAATGTATTCTCGGAAGACTTGGTTCATCAAGGTGCAAAATGTGGCTGGCGCATTAGTCAAGCCAAAGGGCATAACCAGGAAGTCGTACGACCCATATCTTGTCACACAGGTCGTCTTGTGCTCATCACCATCTGCAATCCGAACTTGCCAATAACCTGTCCTCAGGTCTATTTTGGTGAATACCGTCGCACCACCCAGTCTATCAAACAAGTCTGCCATTAGCGGAATAGGATACTTGTTTTTCACGGTGATTTTGTTTAGAGCCCGGTAATCCACACAGAGTCGTAAACTACCATCATGTTTCTTTTGGAATAGCACAGGCGACCCATATGGGGACTTGGAGGGCACGATGATCCCTGTGTCTAGCATTTCCGTCAATTGTCTCCGAAGCTCGGAGAGTTCGGGTTGTGACATTCTGTACGGCGCCCGGGTAGGTGGCTTCGCACCCGGCACCAACTCAATCTCATGGTCCACAGTTCGCCTAGGCGGAAGGCGCTTTGGCATGTCTTGTGGCATGATGTCTTCAAATTCCAGAAGCAACTCCTTCACGGGTGCAGGAATGGGACCCGAGGAGCGTTCTATATCTTCCATGCAGAGGGTAGCCAGGAACGTGGGTTCATGTCTTTTTACCTCCTTCTTCAACTGCAAGGCCGAGATGTTCTCGGCTGCCATCTTCATGGGAATGCACGGAATAATGCAGGGCTTGGCCCCATTTGCTCCCATCATCAGTAGCATGTCTGCATACGGTGCGGGCATGGTATTGGTCTGTCTCAGGAATTCCAACCCCACTATTAACTCAAAGTCATCTATGATCACTACGCGCAGGTTGAACTTTCCTTCATAAGGGCCAAGCTTCACTGGTACTTCTTTGGCTATTCCACCCACTGGTTGAGGTGGTGAGTTGATAGCCTTCACACGACCTTTGCCCTTTCCTACAACTAGTCCAAGACGCTCCACCTGAGTCGAGGCTAAGTAGTTGTGGGTAGCACCCGTGTCTATCATTGCCCGAATGGGCTTGCCATTTACCTTCATGTTAACGAACATTAAGGTCCTCTCTTGATGAGGAGGAGTCCTCAAATTCGCCTTCTTATTTCCTTTCCTGACAATTGGACATGGGTCCTTCTTCTTACGGATACCGGCACTGGTTCCCGCTAAGGACTCAGAAATGGAGCCAACAATTGCATTGAATGCACCTACTGGCTCGGTCTGGTCCGCATCATCGGCGTCGTCATCCGTCCCATCCTCAAAAGCTTGATGGGCGTTTATCTGTGCATGTGGGCATTCATTATTCCAATGTGGTCCGCCGCAATGACGACATCCTGAGGGGGGCTTCCTCCCCCGATCATTGTTGTTAGATGCAGCACTAGTACTGCCGGAAGAGGGAGCCTTGGATTTGGGTGCACTCCGGTCTCCTCCACTTCTGCTAGGGCCACCAGTGTTTGGTTGGCCCCCTTTGTATCCTCCTCGGACAGGCTGTTGAGGCTTATCCTTCCAGGCTTCCACTTGGTAATCCCCAAGGCACTCTGCTGCTTGGATTGCCTTAGGCAACGTGTCTACCCTTTGTCTCTGCAACTCCATCCGGGCATAAGGTTTCAACCCTTCCAGGAAGGTGAAGAGTTTGTCTTTGTCCCACATGTCACGGATGTTCAGCATGAGTGCGGAGAATTCCCGCACGTAATCTCGCACTGATTTGGTCTGGCGGAGCTCCCGCAACTTTCTCCTGGCATTGTACTCAACATTTTCGGGGAAGAACTGTAGGCGTATGGCTGCCTTCAGTTCCGCCCATGTCTCGAGGGCATCTTCGCCGGCCTTGATGGCTTCGTACGTCACCCGCCACCAGAGTTTGGCATCACCCTGAAGATACATGGCAGCAGTTGCTACCTTCTTAGCTTCTTCTAGGCCTCCCACGACATCGAAGTATTGCTCGATGTCGAAAATGAAATTTTCCACTTCTTTGGCATTCCTAGCTCCACTGTATGGCTTTGGCTCGAAAATTTTCAACTTTTGTGCCATAGGGGCGAGGTTCACACTACCCCCAAATTGGTTTCCGCCTCCTCGAAGTAGGCCTTGTAAAGCAGCATTGACAACATTGAGCTGGCCTGTCAAGTTGTCAATGGTTTGTTGCATGGCAGTCACCCTGTCTGCCTCTTGTTCCCTGTTGGCTAAATCCTCGGCACGCTCCTGCTGGAGGACCTCAAATTTACCAAAAATTTCAGCTGCCTCTGTGGCTGCTGTTTGCCGGTCTCCTTCAGAGTCGCGGCTGATGTTTTCTATGTCAACTTCGGCCTGGATGAGTCTGCGGTCCAGGTCGTCCAACCTTTGCACTAGGCTGGTTTTTAGATCGGGCACCATTTCCACGATGGGCCGTAATGCGTCAACCGTTCCCTCAAGGGTCGCGATGCGATCCCCATAATTCACCATGGTCAGAAATGGTGGTAATTGCAATGTGATCCCTCGTCCGATGTCGAGCCTAGGCTCTGATACCAACTGTTACGCGGCGCCTTCCTGAAGTTCCTTGGAAGGGCGACGTAAGGCTAGGCAACCGATGTCAGTACGGTTGCTGTCCGCCAACTGAGGTCCCCTCCGTACGCTAGACTAGATTGTCAGTGCCGTACGGGAAAACCAATGTCATGAGCAATTGAAAGAGAGCAGAAAAGAGAATTGAGAATGAAAGAAAGCTTGATTGCATTGAATGAAAGCTATTACAGAAAACAAGACGGTGTCGGGGGGAGAGACACCAGTACAGAGAATTGTTTGCTTGCTTGAAAGTTTTGATTGCTTGGTCCCCCTTAATAATGCTTAAAAAAATAAACCAAAGTTACATGACTAGATCTATGAAAGCTGGAAAATCACACTTAAAGAAAATGCAGCAAAACTACTCTATATTTACAATGAAAAGGACTTAATCTTCTACAAAGCAACAGCAAGTCCGTTGGCAGCAACTTTGTCTTTAGCATCAGGGTCTGCGCGCGCGGCATTGTCTGCGCGCGCGGCGCTGTTGGCTTTTGCCTGTGGCTGGGCGCTGGCGATGGCTATCGGTGGGGCGACAGAGGCACATGCGCGCTTGTCACTTGGAGCTGCCGAGACCACGGGGCCGACCGTGGCGACGGGCGTTGGGAGGCTGGCCAGGACGCCACGGGGCGCGTCCAAGGGATCATGGGGCATGGCTGGAAAGCCGCCCATGACAGTAAGTATGAACAAATTCAGACTGTGAAACTGCGAATGGGTAATATGTACGCAGACCTTACCCCTACCCTGAGGTAGAGAGTCTGTTTCCGATAGACCCTCGGCTCCCTCCCTCCAAGAACTCACCATCTTGCTCTTGGGGTGACTCGAACTCACAACCTCTTGGTTGGAAGTGGAGGGTGCTCACCACTAGAGCAACCCATTCTTGTCATTGAGAAGAACTAGAGGGTATTAGAAAAAAACAAACAAGAAACTGGGAAAGCATTGCTAAAGAGATTGTCTATGTTTATAATGTTAGAGCACCTATTAGTAGAAGTATGTGACAATTAGAGGCGGGTTGAGCCGATTTTTGGGCGGGTCAAAATGGGTTGAGTTAATATATGGGCGGGTCAGTTACTTGTGCTGAGATAAGTTAGGTCAAGATGGACTAAAATTTGGATCATAGCCTAACCCGCCCAATACTTACCAAGCTTTAATTAATATGTATTGTTTTCTTATGATCATATATAACATATCAAACCAAAAAAAAAAATTCTAAAATATTTTGATAAAATAACTCATGGATCAATTTGGACTAAAAATTAACCCAACTTTAAATGGGTTGAGATAAGTTGGGTCAAGATGAGTTAAGTTTAATAAATGGGTGGGTTAATAATCAGCTCAACCTGTGGGTCATTTGGGCTTGGGCCAAATTTGACAGCGCTATTTACAATCTTTATTTTTCTAGTTTTAGTCCTTTACAGGTTATAGTTCTGTGTTATGCTGAGCTATTGTTTTGTATATCTTACTTGGTGATTAATAAAATGATCAGTACGAAAAAAAAACGCTTCTATGGTTGGGGTTTCAATTATCGGATTCTTGAACTTCCGTTAAAATATATGAGATTGGCCATAACAAACTCCAACATAACTTCCTTCTACTGAACTAAAAGAAGCCAGTCAAGAAAAGAACAAGAGTATTCCCAAGGAACAACAAAAAACTCATATGATAATTTAAGCAAAATCAAGACAGAAGGCAGAAGTAAAAACCAACAAAAAGAGAAGGTTCAACATCAAATAAGAAGAATAAACACAGAACAGTTGGGATGAGAGAAAGAGTAAATACCCCTAACTTATAATGATGTGTTGGTAGTCGCATCTACGCCAAAGGGACTAAGCAGAAAGGAATAAAGATTGCACAGATAGCTTGGTTCAATACCAATGCTGATGACAATGCACAGTAAAACAAGGTTGCAGCAAAGATAAAGCAGACCAAGAAAATGAAGAGAATAAGGAGTAAAAAGATACAGATGAAGAAAATGATGACTACAAGGATGGAAAATATGATGAAGAGAATCGAATTGAAGCTGAAAGGATAACAATTCTGGAAACATGACTACTTGGAGAAAGTTGATTATGAGGAAAACTCATATATTTATGTAGAAATGTAGCTTATCTCCAAGTGAGAAGGGTCCAGAACCAGTAGAGTATTCATGTGAAAAAGTAGAACCTAAAAGTCTCACAAAGTCACCTCCTAGGCTCTTATAACCAAATAGAAGGAACAATCTCAAACATAAACTTAGTTATCTTCACTATGATTAATCTCATACAGAATATAGGTAATGAAAATAAAAGGCACCTGCTATACTCTTTTGCTCGGTATTTATCAAGAAAGCTGTGTTCCACAAACTTTTACAATCCCGAGAAGCTGTTCTAGCCAACTCAAATCTGCCGGATAGATGAAGATTTCAGGAAGATCAAACAGAAAGATCTAACTAAACATTGTAAATCAAAACTGCTACGAATTAATCGAGGTAAAAAGACAATACCTTCCTTTAAGAAAAAAGCCAAAACAAGGGAATCATCTCCAATCATAAAACTTTGAGGCTATTTGACAAGGGTTGCAAAACACAATATTTAATTTGCTTAGTTATGAAAGATATGGTTTTTGGATCTGCCAATCTCAGTGGATCACCAAAAGTTGAAAAACATTTCAACCACAGGTACAACATATAGAGTGCAACAAGTAACTGCTTCATCAGACACCAAGCATCCATAATACGTGCCATGGTGGTAAGATCACAAAAAGAAACATTTTACTTACATAGACAAGTTAAAAACTCATAAGTTCACCAGCAGAAAAATCAAAAGATAAACTATTATGCGCAATTTCTGGTGTACCGAGAAACAAAACCACTTGCATCCTGCTCATGGAAAATCACGACTCATGGAAACTCATCATAAAATTGGTGGAGGGTCTTGGGCAACCTAACAATTTCGCAGCCAATCCTGACGAATATGGGGATACACAATTCCTTGAACACAAGCTGCAGTGTGTTCTCTTTACCATGATAACAAACGTCTCCAGAACCATTGCATTTTTTAGCAGAAATTTTGAAAGTTCAAAGAGCCTATCATGCCTCGCCGTCCGACACATCCCAATGAAAATGGGGCAGATAATATTAACACTCTTGAGATTGGGAAATACAGAGTTTGAAATCCAACTCTCCAGATCGATATTATCTCCTTGGCGCAAATAACTTGACTCATAGCGGCATTGCACAAAATTAACCTGTATATAAACAATATAATCTAGATCAAATACAGGTTAAAATTCATGATAAATCTGTCCCACATATTCAAAACCCACGGATTTGGTTCTTCACAAATAATTAATAGCAAATTCCTATCTATAAGACTCATTGAGAAGGTAAACCAAGCAAACAATGAAAGATGTATTTGCATTCTCCTCTAGAAAACTCAGTATGGAGAGGAAAGAGGGTGCGATAAATCATCAAAATATGAATGAATGTACGAAGAAGAGCAAAAGATGTGGGAAGTTACTTCAACGTCCATGTGTATGTTGAGTGTCTCCAAATGAGGCGAGGCCCGCAAAAGGCTTGCTACTCCATACAAATTATACTTCGTTATGTGCAACTTCAGTGTTAGACATTTGCATTTCAATTCTGGAAGCTGCGCTCCATCAAGCTGCATCATGAACAGAACCTGGTGCAGTAATCCCAAGGAAACTAGTCAAGAACAGAAAAATAGAAACAATAAAAAAAATATACATCACAGATAAAGTTTTTACGGCTCTATGACAAAAGTAAATATCTAAACCTTTAGACATCAATATCAAAATGCTAATTTCCAAAATTTATCTTTTGCCCGTACGACAATAGAAATACCTGATTTAAAAGTTGACAGAAAACTTACATAAAATGACAAAAAGGTGAAAGATTCTTTTGTCACAGAAATTTTCATGTGTATAAAAGCTTTCAATTACTCCACACCGCATCCTGCAACTGTTTGCTAAAAACCAAATAGAGCAACTATAAAGTAATTTTGATTGAGTAACAAACCTCTGCAAACCAAGTCCCAATTGTTAGCTCATTTACATGTCTCAACTTTTGAAGATAATCTTGAACAAGGGTCCAAAAAAACCCGATGGTAATCACGACAACTGTTATCCTGGATCTCACATCTGATATCAAAAGTAAGCTCAGCACTGACCAAGGAAGACACATTTACTAGCCTACACTTAAAATCATCAAGGTGTTCTGAAATCACCAAATGCTGAAGATATGGAGCAACAATTTCCAATGAATGATCACCTCCATACAGCTGCCAAAAGTTGTGCAACTTCAGTGTCTTCAAATTTATATTTTTAATTTCCAGATGCTGAAAACCATGGAAATAAGTCAGTTCCATAGTTTCTAAAGAAGGACAACCTGTTAATAACTTCACAATCGCTTCATCGTCTAACTCCACTGTCATAAACTTCACCGTCTTCAGAGATTTCCACGA
The DNA here is from genome assembly GCF_000390325.3 of Nicotiana tomentosiformis. Taxonomy (NCBI): domain Eukaryota; kingdom Viridiplantae; phylum Streptophyta; class Magnoliopsida; order Solanales; family Solanaceae; genus Nicotiana; species Nicotiana tomentosiformis. The sequence goes on along the minus strand of NC_090821.1, from coordinate 43,401,367 downwards.
TATAACAACTCCCTTATCAAAGGCACAATTACGTAAACCCAATGTTACCAATGACGAGCAAGTGTAAAATGATTGAGGCAATATGTACACCTTAAAAAAGGTTGAGTTCAATACAACATGTTCCACTTTACTATTTATAACATAAGTAAGCCACTGATCGATATGCAAGCTGTAACTAAGCATGTCCCAGCAGTCGAGATAAAATTTTCTTATTTTCGAAGAAATACGTTGAGCAAATGCGTAGTCTACGAAGGGTACGCATATTTCTGCTTCTGATGGAGAATCACAAAGTAAAGTGAGATTATCAATAGAAGTCCAGAGGTACTGCCACCGTTTTGAGACAAGACATGTCCTGACAGCATTCTTCGTCGACGGCAAAAGAGAGATAATTCGAGCGAGGAGCGACTCTGGCAACTTGTTGATTCGGTCTAGGGCTCCATCATCTTCGGCGATTGTCTCCATTAACTTCGGTTTCTTCATCACTGTGGTGTGCTCCCCTTGGGTTTTTTCCACTGGTTCTTTAATGATCTGCAGATTTGTTTGGGAAATGAGCATTTGAGTCTATTTAAATAAGAAACACTTGAGCCATGGATTTGAGGGAGATCAGTGGTGGAGATGACATCTCTACTGTACGGCTACGATTGAGATGATTAACGACCTAGATTTTATAACTGGTCCTAATAACTTTGAATCCAGAGTTTTACTTATACTAGTTTTTAATGCAAAAAGTCAAACATCCAAATAGAACTTATCCCGGCATTATTATCCTGCATAACTAATCCTAGAACCAAACAACCCCTTAGAGAATAGAGTACTAAGTATTTCTCGCTCATTTTGAGTTCCTGATCGAGCTGCCAAAATTTATGAGACTTGATTATTTTCCATATCAGGAAGAGTGTTCTTTATGTCATGCCAATTCGTTGACTTGTTTTTCTGCCATTCCTAGAAGAAGAGAAAGAACACTGAGTACTCCACTTTGCCAGTATTCCTACATTGTTAAACAATAGTTGGAATTTTTCTTGGAATATCATGGCAAATTCTGAATAATAAGTGGGAGAATAAAATCTGTTTGATCCATGTGTAATGTTCTACCAGCTGATACTTTCACAAGATCATAAAGCTAATATAACTATATTAGAGGCTATTTCCAAGGCTGTAACCGAAGAATTCAAATGGTAATCAAGCTTCATAAGCTGAAAATTTGGCTAACAGAGAATTTATTTTTTGAATCATAGATACTTAATTAAGGGAACTGACCTTTTATATTTTCTTTGATAAGTGTTGGTTCTCTCTCTCTCTCTCTTGGGAATTATATCAAACACGTTGCATAACAAAACTAAATTCCCACATTTCGAATAGAAAGTAGTCAATGACAATTTGGTATTCTGGTTTTATTTTTGAGTACCAATTCCACTTCCAATAATCTCCTCAATATGCAACTTTTCATCTATTTTTATATGTGCATGTTCAGCTCAGATACAATAGTACTAATGATATGGATGTACAAAACCCAGCAAGAAAAACTATCTACACAACTATATAGGTGTGATCTTACGCACCAATTAAGTCTTGACACGTGTCATAATTCAAGAAAAAAAAACTTAATTTCCACCCTAATTAATATTTTTTTCTTTAAAAAAAAAACAAAAATAATCAAAGGACCCCTCCTCAACCCGTCTCTCTATCTTTCCCTACCCTACTCTTAGTCAACTTTTCCATTAAATTTTTTTCCTCCACTAAAATCCACCGGAATAATCCCCAAATCATAGGTCCTCCATTCTCCTCCATTATCCTCTCATTTCACATCCAACAGCTGCCCAACTCCTCTCTCACCACTACTAGCCACCAAACAACTCGACACCGGTCGGAGTTGCCGTCTGGCTAGCCAAAATCGCTCCCGTGCCAATTCCAGATAATCGGATCGGGAGGAAACTCGCCGAAGAATGGTCAAATCTTGGCCGGTTCTGCCGAATTTGACAGGAAACGGAGCTTCTCCATCGTTTTTTTATTTTTTATTTTTGTGTCTCTTCTTCTCACCTTTTTGTTTCATCTGAAATGTTGGCCGGAAAATTAAAGACTCCGGCGACCTATAGTTTTGATGTCGTTTGTTCGTTTCACGGTTGACCATCGGAGCTCCAGCGATTGCCAACTTGCTTATGTTATCGACTGAGATCTTCACATAATACCTTGCTTACATCTCCAACTTGAACAAATCCTTTCTTTAACAATCTGCCAACTGTTAATTTGTGGAAATATTAGTGTAATTATAGGTATTAATCATCATTAGTGTGGTATAAACAGGAGAAGGTAAAGAATATAAAGAGTAAACGTCATCCTTGTAGCTGAAATGACTCTAAAATTTTTAAAAATAAAAAAGGCTGGATATGTGGCATTTTGATAAAATTTAACTTCACTCGCCTCTTTTTGTGTAAAACACGCACGCCAGCTGTTAAAAATAGTGTCTTAGACACACTTTTAAAAGATTGAGTGTGTAAGATGATTTTTGTCCGTAAAAAGTATGTAACAAGGATTTGGTCCATAGTTCAGGGGTAACTTATTTTGCCTACAAATTAAGGTAAAGTGAGAAAAAGCTCAAAATAATCCGGTACCTTTGGACTTGGACTCAAAGTAATCCTATTTCTTTCGGGTAGAGCAATAATAGTCCACATTTTTTGAGAAAGTGGTGCATTTTAAGTCTCAAACCTAACCACTGTGAGTCCTTTAATAGAACAAAAGTTATCACGTGTGCCTCATATATTTCCCTCCAAACTCAAACTCTTGTTGTTGCAACATCCTTTGGGCTTCTCTTCTTGTGAAACGATCAAACTGCAAATAAGTTTCTCTTCTTTGTTTCTTATCTTCAAAAACACCCTAGAGTAACATACATCATATTCCCTTAAATAGCATAATAACACCGTGAAAGTAACAATGTCTTTAAGGAGATACATTGACAGAGAATCGACTCCAATTTATGGTTAGTTTTTCTTTACTTTTATCGAACCCCTTCCCACAAAAAAATTCTATACAATAAGCATGTTTCTGAATATGTAAAGAGAACCCTTTGTTCAGAAAAAACATCTTTGCAACTTTGTTGTTGTTTAAAAAAAATATGACTTGAATCCACGGCCTAAAATCTGGACGTTTTCTATATATACTACTGTTAAAGTCTTATTGAATATGTATTATTTTTGTTAATTATATCACAATATATTTTTTGTAATTTCAGAAGCGATAACCAAGGCATCATTTGTCAGTATCAAAATATACCATGGAGGAATTATGAAACGTATGCTAGAAAAGTATTATGTTGGGGGCAACATCGACTATATTGATTATGTTAACGTGGAAAAAATGAACCTTGATGAGTTCAAGAACATGGCAGCAATTTGTGGATATTTAAAGGATTTAATAACTTTTTGGCATAGGTATGGAAGATCTAGTAATAGATGGAGGTTGGTATCTACAGATAATGAAGCATATGCAGTTGGCAGAAACATCCCGAATGACAATGTGATTGAGATTTACTTCGAACACTTGGACTCATATTTCAGTATAGAAAATATAGATTCGGTATATAAATCAAATGCTAGAGATAATGACAAACATCAATTTGTGCGGGAAAATTCATCTAGTGATGATTTTAGTGACTCCGAAGATGATTTGTCTGATGATCTACTTGTTGATAAACATGAAAAAATTGTAGAAAGCATTATAGATGAAAGCGAGATTCTTAGTGTCGAAGTGAAGAGAAAGATGGTCGCTCCAGAAGGGGAATCTGACTTTATTGATTCTGCAGACACAAAAAGTTTGCATAGCGATTCCGAGACTGAGGAATCCAATTTTCCTCACTTCAACCCACATACAGATAGAGATAAGCCGATTTTTGCTCTGGAATGTACTTTTGCAAGCAAGCAAGATTTTAAGAATGCAGTAGCTACTCATAAGATTAACAATGGAAAGTATATTAAGTGGAAGAAAAATGACAAAGAAAGAATGAAGGTTGTTTGTATACATCCGGAGTGCGAATGGGAAATCATGGCATATAAAATGCAAAGGGACACGACGCTTCAGATTAGGAAGTACAAACCTACACATACTTGCAAGGAGTAGAATTATGAAAATAAAAAAATAACATCATCCTTCATTGCAAGAAAATACCTCAAAGAAATTAAATCAAACAGCGGTTGGAGATTACTTGAGTTCAGAGATAGGGTGAGTTTAGATCTACGAGTTAAAGTGACTTTATCTCAAGCCAAAAGAGTTAAGATGAAAGCTATTGCGTTGATTGATAGTGATATTAAGGATCAATATAAAATAATGTGGGATTATTGCATTGAAATTGATAGGACAAATCCAAGCAGTACAATTCACATGAAGTTTACTGATAATAAGGTACCAAACAAGCCATATAGATTTTAGAGAATATACATCTGTTTTGTTGCTTGTAAGAAAGGTTACAAGGCTGGATGTAGAAAGATAATAGGTGTTGACGGTTGTTGGTTGAAAGGTCCAATGTATGGGACACAATTGTTATCTGCAGTCGGAATTGATGATAATAATAACATATTTCCCATTGCCTACGCGATTGTTGAGAAAGAAAGTAGAGAGATATGGGTGTAGTTTTTGAACTATTTGGCAGCTGATTTAGATATAGATGAGAGTGGTTGGGCCTTTATGTCTGACAAACAAAAAGGTCGTATATTGAAGCTTTTAATAAAGTTTTACCATATGTTAGCCATAGATTTTGTGCGAGGCACTTTTATAACAATTTTAAGAGAGCTGGTTTTAGTAGGTTCACATTAAAAAAAGTATTTTGGGCTGCTGCAAAGGCTGCTACTGTGGAAGAATTTGATGCTCGCATGTTACGGATGACAGAGTTAGATACGAATGTTGTTGCTTGGCTCAATGACAAAGAACCTAGCAAATGGTCAAGGTCACATTTTTCTTCAGATGCCAAGTGTGATATTTTATTAAATAACTTGTGTGAAGTATTTAATAGCATGATCCTTGATGCTTGACACTTCTGAAGAAATTGCGGTATCTGCTCATGGCTAGAATGCTAGCTAATAGGGAGAAAGCGCAGAAATGGAGTTTGGGTGATGTTTGTCCAAATATTAAGGACATATTGCACAAAAATCAGACTGCAGCCGGTGATTATATCCCTCAAAAATCTAATAAGTGGACTTATGAGATTATAGGAGCTACTATTCGTGACAATTGGGCAGTTGATTTGAAGAATCGAACATGTAGCTATAGAAAATGGAGTATCATGGGAATTTCTTGCAAGCATGCTATTGCAGCCATTTGGGCTAAGAAGGATGACATTCTTGACTACGTGGATGACTGCTACAAAGTAGAAACGTACAGAAGAATTTATGAATATGCAATTCTTCCGATAAATGGGCCACAATTGTGGGCTAAATCAACTAAAATTCCTTCTTGGCCTCCAGAAGAAGTAGCAGTTGAAATAGATTTTGGTTGGATATACTCTCAACAGACACAATAAAATTAAATGGATTGCTGATAAATTAGTTTTTTCTAGTGCTAATATGTGTTTACTGTTAATGGTAGCTTATCCTTATTTCAAGTGCTTATCTGTGCATTTTTCAGGGTTTGCTATCAGCTTCTTTGGTGCTGCTACTATGTTGCTTTCCGATATTTGGTGATGTAGTACTGCTAATGAATTGTAGTTTCATGTGGTACTATTCTGCTGTATTTTCAAGTGCTCGTGTTTCAAATGACGTTGTTACTGTTCTGCTTTTCTTTTTTGGTGTTGGGGTGGTGCTACTGTGCTGCGCTGTTTGAAATTTCTGCTATAGATAAAGTTTTCTTATTGTGATTGCCAAAAATATTTCAGTGTTCAGGATACTATCACAGATAAGGTGACTTCTTTTGAGTTAATTAAAATGGACTGTGAGTTGATAAAAATGTTGTAAGTTATTACGCAAAATAGTAGTAACTGTTTGTTCCCAAGATTTAAAGAACTATATATTGTAAATGCCCCTACAATGATACTGAAAAGATGTCGTCATGTAAACGGGATTACTATATCAAATGCTTAACAGTAAATTTGATTAAGCAAAGTTGAATCTCATGAAACAGAATGTCCAAACCTTATGCTTCCACTAAATGTTATTTCTACTTAGTGAAACAGAATGTCCAAATGGGTGAGAATTACTACTGATATTTTGTGCCATTTCCTTTTTCTTTTCCAGACAAACAATCTTTTGTACTAACAAAATATAGTGTAATGTGTAACAAAGAAATGCTTTAAGCAAGGATGTCGTTTGCTTTGTCACAACTTTCATGTTATGGATGAATGGAGTCATGTAAAGAAATCTTTCCAACTAAAACTTAAACATTCGTTCACATCATGTCATCAAAGTTAGAAAGTGAAATCTGAAATTAATAATACCAGGTAACATTGAATAACACTGATTTAATCATACCCACCATTACAGCGAAAAGTAAATGGTACATTTCCCTACGACAACTACATGTATTCATGCTTTTAGGATGTCAATTTGCAGTCTACATATTACAACAACACAATTACACAGAGTATATTAATCAAATGAAACGCTGGAAAGCCATTTTGGTCATCATCTTTTTCCTTTTCAGTTGTTTAAACTCAGCTTTCATTTGCCTCATTTTTCCTCTTTTTCTTTCAGCTTTTTCTATCTCAGCTTTCATTTGACTAATTGTATCAACATAAAAGCTTATTTCTGTTTCTGCCCATTGCTCTACCTTTACTTCCTCTTGACTATGCTTCTCCACATTATTGTATACCTTCAACTGATAAATATGAGTGTCTGTAGTTGCACAAGAAATAGGTTTGAAATCAAGAAAGAGAATGAGCCTAATTGAGATCATTACCCCATAATTGATGCTCTATTACTGCATTTCACGTAGAAGAATAGAGTCTTTGAAGAAAACCAATCCAGCGAACCTAATTTCCCGCTTGGTCTCCCAAATATGTAAACTAGGGTTATGAAACTTTGGGGAAATAAATGGGGGAAGAGAGTCGATCCATTTTGTTTTAAGATAGAGAGAGGAGTTTGTTTGTTTTGAAGAAAATATCATGTGCATATTCGGATGTCTCTGTTAGAAGGTTCACGGTGGTTAGATTTGAGACTTAAAATGTATCACTTTCTCAAAAAATATGGATTATTAATGCTCCACCCAAAAAAAAATAAGATTACTCTCAGTCCAAGTCGAAAGGTACCGGACTATTTTGAGCTTTTTCTCAAGGTAAAGTAATACATTGATAACATTAGGACTTTTTTTAAAGGTGGGAGGAATGGAATCCCATACAACAAAACGAAGTCAATATACTTGGACCTGCTTATATTGGGTGAAGAAACCTTTTTTTTCTTTCAGTTTAGCCATACAATGCACGGTACCTCTAAACTGACTAATTTGGATTTGCGTTATAGAAAGTCCACTATGGCAATTTTAAGAATTGACCTCGACTTCTAAAGCTAGAGAACTTTAGTCATCATATACTATATATATATATATATATATATATATATATATATATATATATATATTGAAAGAACAAGTGTAATAGTAACACACAAGATAAAGACATAACTATAACAGTACGGGCCTAAGGAAAAACACAGAGATACCTACATGAGGAACCCAAACGGCATCGGGATCATCTCAGACTCGACAGTTAGGCCAGCCGCGGGGTTGCATTGAGTGTGGCGACGCAGGTCACATTAGGAGGTACTGTCCTAGGTTGATGAGCAGCAGACCACAGCAGGGTACTCGTGCCATGATTCCGGCACCAGTTGCTCCATCGCCCGCACAGCCAGCTAGAGGCGGGGGTCAGGCAGCTAGAGGTGGTGATCAGACTGTTAGAGGTGCATGCCAGCCAGTTAGAGGCCGTCCGAGGGGCGGAGGTCAGAGTGGTGGGGCTCATCCCCGTTTATATATATATATACAAGATCGATATATATATATATATATATGCATAAAATAGATTACAAGATCGAATCAAATTATAGAGCAAAATTTTATAAGTAATAGTCAACAAGTTAGAAATTCATTTATCAATAGATTTTTTTCTTCCATTTGAACTGATTTCAATAATCATTTTAGTTGCTTTAATAGGTGCAACTGTTGTAGCTCGTCAATAAAATATTTCTATTAAAACTTGGAATTCGAATAAAATTTTGTTCTGCCTTGTCACATTTATTGGTTATATGTCAACTGAGGATCTAGTAAATAGCAAAAATACATTGGTTATATATAAATTTTATTAAAATTGAACAAATAGTAAATATGAACTAATAACCGTAAAATATAACTAGTTTAATATAAAACTTTAAAGACTAAAACCATAAAATTTAAATTTTGAATCATGCTCCGTCTATCAAGCATTATGAATTTGGAAACTTTTCTTTTTCCATTAAAAATCATCGCTCTTTTAATTTGGTCAACTCGCTCAGCGGGCATCTGCAACATTCAAGTAAGGAGAGGTTGAGTGCTTTCATCTTATCTGAACTGCTTGTTGAAGATATATTTTAGTTAATTTGTTACTTTTGAGTTTTTCGCTTCAAATTTTCTGTTATTCAGTAACTCCATTTTTAATATGATTTATATCGTTTGTACGGATTTAAGATCTGCAAGTTCCGGGTGTCACACTACTTTAAACTATAACATACAAAACTTTGTGTAAGTGGTGTCAATATTTACATTAAAAAAAAATAATAAATAAATTTATCATCAATTTTGTAGACACGGAAGAACCTTGACTCATTGATTCAGTTGTTTCTTAAAGATAGAAAAGGTCTGGGATTCAATTTACCTAATAACAAATTTTTAACGATATAGAGTGTTTGGATTGACTTTTAAAAAGTATTTACGCCGATCCATAATAAGTGATCTTTTGACCGTTTTATTTTTGTCTAAAGTAAGTGTCATTTTTACGTAATCAAGAATGACTCTCCCCATCCTTTGTAGATAGGTCAAATTGTAAGGATGGACTCTCTCCATCCTAGCTTTGTTTTGAGAGGTGAGGCTTATACCCCTTCTATGTTCCTTTTGACTTATCAATATACTCCCCCATGGGGAGCTTTGATTATTACAAAATAAAAAAAAAAAAAAAAGAAAGAATGAACTAACTTTATTTTTTCAAATTTGCCCTTATTTACATATCCAAACGTGTCAAGTTAACAATATGCAAATTTTTATTAAGGGTAATTTAGTTAAAATACTTATTTATTTTTTAGGAGTTAATATTTTATTAAGGGGTGTGCCAAAGGCAAAAAAATCAATTATTGTGAACCGGAGGGAGTAGCTTATAAGCTAAAAGCCAAAAGTCATAAGTTGTTAATACCCAATTTTTGACTTTTGGCTTATTTTGTACTTTTCATGCCTAAAAGTAAGTGCTTTTAAGCACTTTTTATTATTGTCAAACACCACAAAAACTAAAAAAGTACTTAAAAACCAATTAATACTTAAAATAAGTCAATCCAAACACCCTCTTAACAAAGGCTCAAACGTCAGGAAGCAGCCTTTAACCAGCACCAGGAAGCAATCTTTACTAGGTTGGTGTGAGTTTAAGCGCAACATACAAAAAAAGTATTAAAAAGTGTAGCAAAAGGGATTCTAACTACGACTCATTTAGCAAATTTATTTTTAATACTCAGTTTAAGTTAAAAATAAACAACCACTTAGAAAATCTATGGTTATTGTATATCAACTTCCTCCCTGCGACTTTTGGATAGTTTTCTCTTAATTTTTGCCACATTCTTTTAATGAAAAATGTTTCTAGTTGCTGCAATTCTAACAGTATGATCTGAGCATCTCCCACATACTTCTTTGCCTTTGTAATCTTTTGTATCATCTAAGAGGCATGCCTAGGTGCCACCGTCTACTCTTTCCATAGTATATATATGTGTACTTATTGTATTCATTATTTGTCCTTCTTTCTGCACAAGTTACATGATATATAGTTTACAAACTGCAACACTGTTTCATGTTAAAATATGAATGGTGTTGACTGTTGAATCTTTCAGCTAATTTTGAATAATAAATTTCCTCCCCGAGCTAACTAAGCTTTCCTTGAGAAATCAGTTTCTTTAATTTGTAGAAATTTCCTTCAATCAATTGTACAATTTTCTAGGGTAGCACAAATATCTAAGACCAGAATGTTTATGTTTGGATAGAAAATACAACATTCATAATCAATTGGAACCTCCCTGCATAGGATAAGCATCTTGATATAATTTTGCCTAGCCCTAGCATATTCTCAATCAGAGGGAAGCACTGCACAATTGATAGGCTTCTAATACTTGATTTGTACACCTAAAATGACACTGTTAATTAATTCTATTTCACGGGTCATGTGAAATACTAATAAAATTTTTACTTACGTTAGAGAATTAAAAAATATATGAAAGTCCATTTAGTACAAATTTTTTAAATTTATCTCTAATTTATTTTCTTTGAAAGTTAATTTTATGTTCTATTTTAATTAAGCGAACTTGAATTTAAGCTCAAATTAAATGGGGTGATTATATCATTCAGTCACATTTGAATTTAATCACAGTTTAAGCTATTTCTTTCTTAATCGATTAACTTATTATGAAATGAATGTCGGCCTTTCGGGCCTGTACTTTTCTAGCCCCAGCATGAGCCTTGATGAAAGAGTCCGCGAGCATCTCAAATGATTCTATGGAATGCTCGGGTAACACTGAATACCACGTCAAGGCTCCCCTCGTGAGAGTTTCTCCAAATTTCTTCAGTAAAACAGATCCAATTTTATGAGGAGCTAAATTATTTCCCTTCACCGTCGTTGTGCAAGTGGTAACGTGCTCCTGAGGGTCTAAAGTTCCTTCATACTTTAGCACATCAGGTATTTTGAACCGCTTCGGGATTAATTCTGGTGCCGCACTGGTCTTGTATGGCAATAGAGTATACTTCTTTGAGTCCAGGCCTTTTAGCACTGGTGGCGTGCCCGGTATTTGGTCAATGTGGACGTTCACTTCCCTAAAAAACCGTAAAAGTTCATTCTTGAAAGGATCGTTCTCGTTATTTAGGCCGGATTTGCTCTCCCCAGTCCGATCGGAGCCAACTTCGCCTCTAGGAGTGTTGTTGTTGACCCTCTGCGTTGTTTGATTCGCGGGAGCACCGGGAGGAATAAGATCTCGTGTATTCGCATTATTCGAAGCCCCCGACAATGCCTGCTTCAACTCCATCATAACCTTATCATGTCGCGTGAGGTGGTCTAGAATGATCGTCTGTTACTCTTGCAAGACCCTTATCGCGTCAACGACATGTTCCTCCTCAGCATCATCGGGAGTTGTCTCCCGAATATGTCGAGGATACTGCCTGTCATGCACCGGTGTGGTGTCATTCCCCTCATTGTAGGTGTCACTGATTGAGTCCTCGAAATGAGGCTGGTCCCCTCGAATCTCGAGATTGTGTGTGTTGTTAACAACGTTATCTGCCATTTGTTATGATTTTTTCTAGGATAAAATAATCAAAATACGTTAGTAAAAATGACAAGGATCAATTCAATCGCACGGCTGTCTAGGCTCCACGGTGGACGCCAAACTATTTACCCGTAAAACGGTACAGTTGAATTTATACGTAATTTCTGGACAAGTGAATTAATTTGATCCTGAAATAATAAAATAATTGAAGGATTATACAATACTTAGCCTTCAGATGGCGACGAAATAACAGAAATAGCAGTTCCGGAAATAGGTTTTCCGGGCACAACAACAATGAAATCAAAAAGCAAGCAGATAAGATTGTATTAAGATTTGAATAGAATGTTGCATGAGTTTGTTAGAAAATCCCACCTACAATGATAACTGAGCTCACTATTTATAGCTACTTCTAGGGATGGAGGTCCTAGAATCGTGCCCCTCTTTAATGTCAATTATGAGGGTCATTGATGAAGATATAACGGTGAACATAAATGTCAAATTTTTTGTAACGGACAATCGTTCTTAATGCCATGAAATATTCTCTATTAAATGCTACTGGGTGAAGAGTATTCATCACATCTTTATTAGCGTTATTCTTTCCGATGACAAATGAATCAGTTGTCTTCTGTCTTAGTCATCCCCCGTCTTGGGTTCCACATATCCCTCTTTTGGGCAGCCACGTGTCATAGCATATTTTACTCTATACAATATATATATATATATATATATATATATATATATATTGTATATTTGGTTAGGCACTAAGTTTACATCTTGTTTACCCTAAAAATTGAGTAACAATTAAACTTATATTGTGGTTTTAAGGATATGTGATTTAAACCAATACCAATTGATAAACAACGAATTAAATAGATAAATTGAACAATAAAATAAATCAAACCGGTCTGCAAACAATGCCTCGACCTATATATATATATTTGTTTACCCTAGAAATTGAGTAACAATTAAACTTATATTGTGGTTTTAAGGATATGTGATTTAAACCAATACCAATTGATAAACAACGAATTAAATAGATAAATTGGACAATAGAATAAATCAAACCGGTCTGCAAACAATGCCTCGACCTCGATTCGAGATAGTCTCGAGGTTAGTTAATAAGAACAGTAGAGGATGGAACAAACAATGATGAACAGTAAGTAAAATAAAGAAAGCAGCGTATATGTATATTCTTATCACTGAATAATGATTGTTTTTCTTACAAGTGAATGGGATCCCTCTTTATATAATAGAGGAATCCTAAATATGGTGCAATTCTAATTACGAAAATAAATCCCATGATTGGTACCAATAACCGCTCTTAATTTGATCTGTTTCGTGATTTTCGCCGTGATCTTCGACCGATTATTCATATCTCACCATTCTGTTATTATGCTCCCCTCGAAGTCAGTCATACTTGGTCTCGATTATTGATGGCCTCGGTATCAACATACATTTCGATCTCTAGGCTCGATGTCTCATCTTCGAGCTTGGGTATGATGACCTAAAATATAATCTTCAAATTTAATAATTAATTATATATTCTAAAACCTCAAAAAGTACTATTTATCACTCATCGACTTGCGTGCATAGTCCGTAAAATTTTTCAGAATGTTTTTATGTGAAAAATGGATTAAAATGTGAAATAGATCTTTAAAACTCAATTGAGTTGACTTTGGTCAACATTTTAAGCAAACGGACTCGGACCAGTATTTTGACAGTTTTGGTAGGTCCGTATCATGATTTGGGACTTGGGCGTATGCCCGGAATCGAATTCCGAGGTCCCTAGCCTGAGATATGGAATTTTGATAAAAAATTAAAAGTTTGAAAGCCTAATGATTTTTAAGAAATTACTGATGTTGGATTAATTGACACTGTGTCCGTATTTTGGTCCCAGAACCCGGTATAGATCTACTATAATATTTATGACTTGTCTGTCGAATTTGGTGAGAAACGGAGTTGATTTGACAAAATTCGGACGTCCGGTTGTGAAAATATAAGTTTTGAAGTTTTCTTGAAACTTTCCTTTGATTTAGTGTCCAATTCATAGTTCTAGGTGTTATTTTGGCGATTTGATCGCGTGAGCAAGTTTGTATGAGATTTTTGGACTTGTGTGCATGTTTGATTTAGAACCCCGAGGGCTCGGGTGAGTTTCAGATGGTTAACGGGTTGAATTTTGGACCTGAAACTCTGCTGGAAAATTTTCTGATGCACTGTCTGGTTTCCTTCTTCGCGTTCGCGATAGAGGAATCGCGTTCGCGATAGAGGAATCGCGTTCGCGAAGAGGAACTTGAGGCAGGTGATATTTACTCTTCACGTTCGCGAAGACGGGGCCGTGTTCACAAAGGGTAGAGGGCAGTGTTCATCGCGAACGTGTGGCATCGTTCGCGTTCGCATAGAAGGCGAGACCTGGCCGGGCACCAAGCGTTAAAGCTTCGCGTTCGCGTAGGGTATATAGCGTTCGCGAAGGACAAATTTGGAAAGGCTTCGCGTTCGCGAGGTTGCCTTTGCGTTTGCTAAGAGCAAAGTTTTGGCAACACAAAAATGTGCTTCGCGAACGCGAGGCACTGACCGCGTATGCGAAGTGTAAAACTCCGAGAAACAGAACTTAAGTTCTGGAAAATTGGATTCGTCTCATTTTCAACCATTTTTCATTTTTGAGCTCGGGTAAGGCGATATTTGGGCGATTTTCCCAAAATAATATTGGAGTAAGTGTTCCTTATCCTATATTATTTATATTTCATGATTCCATACTCATTTGTATCATGAATCCGTGAAATTTTGGGAGAAAAATCAGATTTTTATAAAATCTTCTAAAAATAAAAATTTAAGATTTGAAGGTCCACTTGACATCAGAATTTGATAATTTTTATATGGTTGGACTCGTCTCGGAATGGTTGTTCGAATTTCGTAAGTTTTTCCGAGATTTGAGACGTGGGCCCCACTGTCAATTTTTAAAGTGAATTTCAGATTTTATCTGAAAAATTAGTAAATTCATATGGAATTAATTTCTACGATTTGTATTGAGTATATCGAATTATTTGTCAATATATTTGAAGCTTTTGGAGTCAAATTTAAAAGAAAAAGCTGTGGTCGAGTAATTGATTGAAATTGCAAAGCGAGGTAAGTGTCGTGGTTAACCTTGACTTGAGGAAATAGAACCCTTAAATTATTTATTATGTGAAATACATGTGAACGACGTATAGGCGAGGTGAAGAGTGTCTATACGTTGTCAAACTAATTATTTGCATAATTATTTAAAAATCCTAAATTTATTTTAATACACGAATTAATTATTATAATAATTATTTCTCTCATATTCTTTGTCAAATATTAATTCTTGAATTCCTGCAATAATTGATACATGCTTATTTGAGTTATGTGCATTAGTTGCTACTTGACATTTAGCATATTAAATTTTAAACTGCCTATTTTCTTCCTGATTTCCATAATAAATTGTTATTTATCATTGTTTGTTTCATAATTATTGTATACTTGTTTTCTTATAATTTCATATTAATTGTTGCAATTATTGGGGCAATTTCTTTTATAAGAATTGGCAAATGAATATATTGGAGGAGCGGGTTGCACGCCACAACGGAAATGAAAAGTAATATATATATTGGAGGATCGGGTTGCACGCCGCAACAGACTTATTAAAAGTTCATATTGGGTGATCGGGTTGCACGTCGCAACAGACTTATTAAAAAGTTCATATTGGGGGATCGGGTTGCACGCCGCAACAGACTTATTAAAAAGTCCATATTGGGGGATCGGGTTGCACGCCGCAACAGACTTATTTAAAAGTCTATATAAACTTGATTAAAATAAGTATATGGGTGGATTGAAAATGAATATGTTGTGTGAGCGGGTTGCACGCTGCAACAGAAATTGATTGAAATAATAATTAGTTATGACTGCTGAGTCGGCTTCAACTATTAGAAATGAGTTACCTGATTTAATTCTATTATTGTGGTTATTACTATTATTGCGTACATGTTAATGTAAGTGACTTGCCTTAGCCTCGTCGCTACTTCGTCGAGGTTAGGCTCGACACTTACCAGTATATGGAGTCGGTTGTACTGATACTACACTCTGCACTTCTTATACAGATTTCGGTGTTGGTCCCAGAGGCGTACCATAGACTTGCTTGGATTTCAACTACCAGAGAAGACTTGAGGTATAATTGCATGGCGTTCGCAGTTCTGAAGTCCCCGTCTACTTTAATTTAGATGTGTGTTTATTTCTAGACAGCTTTATTTTATTCTGACCCTTATTTGTATTATTCTAGAAGTTCGTGCACTTGTGACACCAATTCTAGGATGGTATTTAGACATTGTTATTTTTATGGATTATTCACTACATTTCAAACTTTACTTCCGCGTTTGTTTCTTTGTTATTAATAAATTTAAATTTCTTTTAAAAATGGCTAATATTATTCTAACGTTGGCTTGCCTAGCAAGTGCAATGTTAGGCGCCATCACGGTCCGAAGGTAGAAATTTTGGGTCGTGACAGTTGGTATCATAGCATTAGGTTAGATAGGTCTCACGAGTCATGAGCAAGATTAGTAGAGTCTGAAGGACCGGTACGGAGACGTCTGTACTTATCTCTCAGAGGCTATGAAGTTTAGGAACAATATCACTTCTTTCTTATTCTGTCGTACGATTTTATTTTATCATCAATGATTGAACCATTCTACTCTTATTCTCTCGCAGATGGTGAGAACACGTAATACATCTACCAATGGACATGAACCAGAGCCCCTGGTGGCAACTATGGCCAGGGGTAGAGGTCGAGGCCGAGGTCGTGCTAGAGGTCGAGGCAGAGGCGGAGGCAGAGGCAGAGGTAGAGATCAATTTAGAGATCGAGCAACTGCACCTGTTTTAGAACCTCAGGTGGATCTTCAGGATGAGGTTCCAGTTCAGAATGTACCAGTCGGACCAGTTCTGGTTCCAGAAGAATTCATAGCTACTCCAGTACTTCAGGACACTCTAGTCCGTTTAGTGAGTCTTATGGAGGGCGTGGCCCAGAATGGTACATTTCCAGTGGCACCAGCCGTCTCACAGGCTGGGGGGGAGCACAAACTCCCACTACTCCCGCTCCGGAGCAGATGGCTCCCCGGAATCAGGCTCCAGCAGCCCCGCCAGTTGGGGTAGTTTAGCCAGTTATTGCGGCACAGACCGGTGATAGGCCCGCCACGTCTTTTGAGGCCTTATTGAGACTGGATAAGTTTACTAAGCTCTTTCCAATTCACTTAAGTGGTACACCTCCTGAGGACCCACAAGATTATCTTGATCGCTGCCATGAGGTGCTGCGGAACATGGGTATAGTTGAGACCAATGGGGTTGATTTTGCTGTATTTCAGAAGACGAGTTCCGCCAAGAGGTGGTGGAGAGATTATACATTGTCCAGACTAGTTGGATCGCCTGCACTTACCTAGAAGCAGTTCTCTCAGCTAGTTTTGGAGAAGTTCCTTCCTATCACACTGAGAGAGGATTACCGCAAGCAATTTGAGCGTCTACAATAGGGCAGTATGACTGTTACTCAGTATGAATCCCGTTTTGTGGATTTGGCCCGTCATGCTCTCCTTATACTACTTACCGAGGGAGAGAGAGTGAGGAGGTTTATTGAGGGACTCACTCACCCTATCAGGCTTCAAATGACCAAGGAGACCGGAAGTGAGATTTCTTTTCAGGCAGGTGCTAATGTCGTGAGGAGGGTCGAGATGGTTCTTGCAGAGGAGAGTGGGAAGAGGTTTGATAAGAGGCCTCGTCAGTTCGTTGGTTTTAGTGGTGCCTCGCATGGAGGCAGGGGTAATTTTGGTAGGGGTCATCCTCCTAGACCGTTTCATTCAACACTTCATGCATCTCACGGTGCTTCAGGGAGTCACGATCCTATTATGACTTACTCTAGGCAGCCAGCATTTAGTGCACATTCAGCTCCTATCAGTGAACCACCACTCCAAAGTTACTATAGTAGTTATTCGGCCTATTCGGGTCTGCTTCAGCAGCCACGACATCAGGATGTGTATTATGAGTGTGGGAACATTGGTCACATCAGGAGGTATTGCCCTAGGTTGTCAAGTAACAAATCTCGACAGGATTTTCGTGCAATCATACCGGCACCGGTTGCTTCACCGCCTACTCAGCCAGCTAGAGGTAGGGATCAGGCAGCTAGAGGTGGAGGTCAGGCGATTAGAGGTGGAGGTCAGGCCATTAGAGGTGGAGGCCAGCCAATTAGAGGCTGTCCCGGGGACGCAGTTCAGAGTGGTGGGGCCCAGCCCTGATTTTATGCTTTTCCAACTAGGCCTGAGGCCGAGTCATCTGATGCTGTAATCATAGGTATTATTCCAGTTTGCCATAGAGATACTTTAGTTTTATTTGATCCAGGATCTACTTATTCCTATGTGTCCTACTATTTTGCTTCATATTTGGTTGTGCCTTGTGATTCGCTGAGTGCTTCTGTGTGTGTATCTACACCGGTGGGAGGCTCTATTGTAGTAGTTCATGTCTATCGCTCGTGTATGGTTACTATTGGTAGTCTTGAGACTAGTGTGGATCTTCTACTTTTTGATATGGTAGATTTTGATGTCATCTTGGGTATGGATTGGCTGTCCCCTTATCATACTATATTGGATTGTCATGCCAAGACAATAACCCTAGCCATGTCGGGGTTACCTCGGTTAGAGTGGAAAGGAACTCCTGATCATTCTGCCATCAGGGTTATTTCTTATATGAAAGCTCGGCGTATGGTAGAGAAAGGGTGTCTAGCCTATCTGGCTTATATTCACGATCCTAGTGCGGATGTTCCTTCTATGGACTCAGTACTAGTTGTTCGTGAATTTCTAGAAGTATTTCCTGCAGATTTGCCGGGGATGCCACCCGACAGAGATATTGACTTCTGTAATGATTTAGCTCCAGGCACTCAGCCCATTTCTATCCCACCATACCGTATGGCCCCGCAGGAGTTGAAAGAATTGAAGGAGCAGTTACAAGACTTGCTTGATCAGGGATTCATTAGACCCAGTATCTCGCCCTGGGGTGCACCGATATTATTTGTAAATAAGAAAGATAGTTTTATGCGGATGTGTATAGATTATGGGCAGTTGAATAAGGCCGCTATCAAAAACAAATATCCGCTGCCAAGAATTAATGACCTATTTGATCAGTTTCAGTGTGCCAAGGAATTTTCGAAGATCGATTTGAGGTCTGGTTACCATAAGTTGAAGACTAGGGCATCTGATGTCCCTAAAACAGCTTTTCGGACTCGGTATGGGCATTACAAATTCCTAGTGATGTCATTTGGGTTGACAAATTCCATAACAACATTTATGGATTTGATGAATCGAGTATTCAAGCCCTATTTGGATTCTTTTGTGGTTGTATTCATTGATGATATATTGATTTACTCCAGCAGTCGAGAGGAGCATGAGCAGCATCTTCGGAGTGTGCTTTGGACTTTGAAGAATAATCAGTTATATGCTAAATTTTCAAAATGTGAATTTTGATTAGGCTCAGTTGCCTTTTTGGGGCATGTTGTATCAGCAGAAGGCATAAAGGTGGATCCTAAAAAGATTGAGGCTGTTCAGAATTGGCCTAGACCTACTTTAGTTACAAAGATCCGGAGTTTCCTGGGTTTAGCAAGTTATTATCGTCGGTTCGAGGAAGGGTTTTCATCTATAGCAAGCCCATTGACCAAACTAACCCAAAAAGGTGTTCCATTCAGATGGTCAGACGAGTGTGAGTTGAGCTTTCAGATGCTCAAGACTGCTTTGACTACGACACCAGTGTTGGTATTACCCACAGATTCAGGATCGTATACGGTATATAGTGACGCATCTCACATTGGGCTTGGTGCAGTATTAATGCAAGCTGGCAAGGTGATTGCATATGTGTCGCGGCAGTTGAAAGTTCACGAGAAGAATTATCTTGTTCATGACTTAGAACTGGCAGCCATTGTTCATGCGCTGAAGATTTAGAGGCATTTCCTCTACGGTGTCTCGTGTGAGGTATTTACTGATCATCGTAGCCTTCAGTATCTGGTCAAACAAAAAGATCTTAATTTGAGGAAGAGAAGATGGTTGGAGTTGTTGAAAGACTATGATATTACCATTTTGTATTACCCCGGAAAGGCCAATGTGGTGGCCGATGCTTTGAGTAGAAAGGTTGTGAGTATGGGCAGTCTTGCGTATATTCCGGTTGGTGAGAGGCCATTAGCTGCAGATGTTCAGACTTTGGCTAATTAGTTAGTGAGGTTAGATGTTTCAGAACCCAGTCGGGTTCTAGCTTGCACAGTCGCTCGGTCTTCTTTATATGAGCGCATCAGAGAGAGGCAGTATGATGATCCTCATTTACTTATCCTTAAGGACACGGTGCTGCACGGTGATGCCAAACAGGTTGTTGTAGGGGAAGATGGATTTCTACGAACACAGGGTCGTATTTGTGTGCCTAATATTGATGAGCTTCGTGAATTAATTCTTGATGGGGCACATAGTTCCAGGTGTTCTATTTGTCCAGGTACCGCCAAAATGTATCAAGATTTGCGGCAACATTATTGGTGTCTGAATTGTCAACAAGTTAAGTACGAGCATCAGAGACCTGGTAATTTGCTTCAGAAGTTAGAAATTCCTGAGTGGAAGTGGGAGCGCATCATTATGGATTTTGTTGTTGGACTCCCACGGACTCAGAGAAAATTTGACGCAGTTTGGGTCATTGTGGACAGGTTGACCAAGTCAACACATTTCATTCCAGTGGAGGTTACCTATTCTTCAGAGTGGTTAGCTGAAATTTACATTCGTGAGATTGTCCGCCTACTCGGTGTGCCCGTGTCTATTATTTCAGATCGAGGTACACAATTTACCTCAGACTTCTGGAGGGCTGTACAATGTGAATTAGGTATGTAGGTTGAGTTGAGTACAACATTTCATCCACAGACAGACGGACAGTCATAGCTTATTATTCAGATATTGGAAGATATGTTTCGCGCTTGTGTTATAAACTTTGGAGATTCTTGGGATCAATTCTTGCCACTTGCGGAGTTTGCTTATAATAATAGCTAACAGTCGAGCATTCAGATGGCTCCATATGAGGCATTATATGGAAGGCGATGTCGTTCGCCAGTTGACTGGTTTGAACCGGGAGAGGCTCGGTTGTTGGGTACCGATTTGGTATAGGATGCCTTGGATAAGGTCAAGATTATTCAGGATCGACTTCGCACAGCTCAGTCCAGGAAAAAGAGTTATGCCGACCGTGAAGCTCGTGATATTACATTCATGGTTGGAGAAAGAATATTGCTCTGGGTTTCACCTATGAAAGGTGTAATGAGGTTCGGAAAGAAGGGCAAATTGAGCCTTAGGTATATTGGATCCTCTGAAATTCTTGAACGAGTGGGTGAGGTAGTCTACAGGCTTGCATTACCACCTAGTTTATCAGCGGTTCATCCGATGTTCCATGTGTCTATGCTCCAAAAATATCATGGTGATCCGTCCCATGTGTTAAATTTCAGCTCAGTCTAATTGGACAAATATTTGACTTATGAGGAGGAGCTGGTAGGTATTCTAGCGCGACAGGTCTAGAAGTTGAGGTCTAAGAGTTATCCTTCAGTTCGAGTGCAATGAAGAGGTCAGCCAGTAGAGGCATCTACCTGAGAGTCCGAGTTGGACATGCGGAGTAAATATCCACACTAATTCACCAGCTCATGTACTTTTTCTAACATCGTTCGAGGATGAATGTTTGTTTTAGAGGTGGAGAATGTGATGACCCAAAATGTCATATTTAAATATAATAATTAATTCTGTGTTCTAAGACCTCGAAAAACACTATTTACTACTCCTCGACTTGCGTGCACAGTTTGTAAAATTTTTCGGAAAGTTTTTATGTGAAAAATGGATGAAAATGTGAAATAGAGCTTTAAAACTCAATTGAGTTGACTTTGGTCAACATTTTAAGCAAACGGACTCGGATCAGTATTTTGACAGTTCCGGTAGGTCTGTATCATGATTTGGGACTTGGGTGTATGCCCGAAATCGAATTCCGAGGTCCCTAGCCCGAGATATGGAATTTTAATGAAAAATTAAAAGTTTGAAAGTTTAATGATTTTTAAGAAATTACTAATGTTGGATTAATTGACACCGGGTCCGTATTTTGGTCCGGAGCCCGGTATAGGTCCACTATAATATTTATGACTTGGCTGTCAAATTTGGTAAGAAACAATGTTGATTTCACATAATTCGGACGTCCGTTTGTGAAAATAGAAATTTTGAAATTTTCTTGAAAATTCCCTTTGATTTAGTGTCTGACTCGGCAAGGCTTTACGTTCGCGAGGTTGCCTTCGCGTTCGCGAAGAGCAAAGTTTTGGCAGCACAAAAATGTGCTTCGCGAATGAGAGCCACTAACCGCGTTCGCGAAGGGTAAAACTCTGAGAAACAGAACTTAAGTTCTCGAAAATTGGATTCATCCCATTTTCAACCATTTTCCATTTTTGAGCTCGGGTAAGGCGATTTTTGGGCGATTTTCACGAAAAAATATTGGAGTAAGTGTTCCTTATCCTATATTGATTATATTTCATGATTCTATACTCATTTGTATCATGAATCCGTGAAATTTTGGGGAAAAACAAATCAGATTTTTATAAAATCTTCTAAAAACGCAAATTTAAGATTTGAAGGTCCACTTGACATCGGAATTTGATAATTTTTGTATGGTTGGACTCGTCTCGGAATGGGTGTTCGGATTTCGTAAGTTTTTCCGAAATTTGAGACATGGGCCCCACTGTCAATTTTTAAAGTGAATTTCGAATTTTATCTGAAAAATTAGTAAATTCGTATGGAATTAATTACTACGATTTGTATTGAGTATATCGAATTGTTTGTGAATATATATGAAGCTTTTGGAGTCAAATTTAAAAGGAAAAGTTTTTGTCGAGTAATTGATTGAAATTGCAAAGCGAGGTAAGTGTCGTGGTTAACCTTGACTTGAGAAAATAGAACGCTTAAATTATTTGTTATGTGAAATGCATGTGAACGACGTATAGGCGAGGTGAAGAGTGTCTATATGTTGTCAAACTAATTATTTGCATAATTATTTAAAAATCCTAAATTTATTTTAATACACGAATTAATTGTTATAATAATTATTTCTCTCATATTCTTTGTCAAATATTAATTCTTGAATTCCTGCAATAATTGCTACATGCTTATTTGAGTTATGTGCATTAATTTCTACTTGACATTTAGCATATTAAATATTAAACTGCCTATTTTCTCCCCGATTTTTATAATAAATTGTTATTTGTCATTGTTTGTTTCATAATTAAATCATAATTATTGTATACTTGTTCTCTTATAATTTCATATTAATTGTTGTAATTATTGGGGCAATTTCTTTTATAAGAATTAGTAAATGAATATATTGGAGGAGTGGGTTGCACGCTGCAAAAGACTTATTAAAAGTCCATATTTGGGGATCGGGTTGCACGCCGCAACAAACTTATTAAAAAATTCATATTGGGGGATCGGGTTGCATGCCGCAACAGACTTATTTAAAAGTCTATATAAACTTGATTAAAATAAGTATATGGGAGGATTGAAAATGACTATGTTGTGTGAGCGGGTTGCACGCTGCAACAGAAATTGATTGAAATAATAATTGGTTATGACTGTTGAGGCGGCTTCAACTATTAGAAATGAGTTACCTAATTTAATTCTATTATTGTGGTTATTACTATTATTGCGTACAGGTTAATGTAAGTGATCTGCCTTAGCCTCGTTACTACTTCGTCGAGGTTAGGCTCGGTACTTACCAGTATATGGGGTCGCTTGTACTGATTCTACACTCTCCACTTTTTGTGCAGATTTCAGAGTTGGTCCCAGTGGCATACCATAGAGTTACTCGGATTTCAACTACCAGAGGAGACTTGAGGTATAATTGCACGGCGTCCGCAGTTCTGAAGTCCCCATCTACTTTACTTTAGATGTGTGTTTATTTCCAGACAACTTTATTTTATTCATACCCTTATTTGTATTATTCAAGAAGCTCGTGCACTTGTGACACCAATTCTGGGATGGTATTTAGACATCGTTATTTTTATGGATTATTCACTACATTTCAGACTTTATTTCTGTGTTTTTTTCTTTGTTATTACTAAATTTAAAAATTGTTTTAAATTTTTTAATATTATCCTAACGTTGGCTTGCCTAGCAAATGAAATGTTAGGCGTCATCACGGTCCGAAGGTGGAAATTTTCGGTCGTGACATTGGGTCTGCTTTATTACGAGGCTATCCCCGATGCAACTTCCTTATCTCGATCAAACAGCAAAATTGGTTAGGCCCGATTTTGACCGTATACAGATAGTCCCCTCATTTCTTGGAGTGTAACGAGAAGAAACGAACATAGCCTTCGATTTAGTACCTAGACCAATTATGACGTCACACACGTGACGTAAGTTACGGAGGCGACCGAAGCGTCGCGTCTACACAGTTCTCAAGATCATTAATTAGTACCAGTTTACGGTCGGCCACTAGTGTTTTTAAACCGTCATAGCAGATATTATAAATAGACCATCTTCATAACTTTCCAAATTTCCCTTAATCTTCAAAAACTCTTTTACTCCCTTCAAGCTTATCAATTCCATCGGTTCTTCAAACCCCGTTTGCCAATCTTTTCTTAAAACAACAAGTTTTGTCTTCTTCTTTCTTTTTCCTCATATAACAATGGCGAAAACATCAAAAGTTGTTCAGCAGAAGGAAAAAGCTTCCTCATCGCGGCCGGCTGGTGATAAAACGTTGGTGGAGCCACGCATCGAAGAGTGCATTCCCGGGTCATGCGACCTCACTTCCGATTTTAAAGTTGAAAAACCCTCTTCGGTTCCTGACCGATGTGATCCCATGTCGAGATATATATACTCGATAACTGAAGGCGATCTAGAGCAGGTGAAAAAAGATTGCCACTGGGAAGACAAAGTGGTGGTGGGTCCTTCCCCCGAAGAGGATATCACCACTCATATGAATGGGGTTTTTAAGTGTTTACACTTACCCTTTCACGCTTGGTCTCATTGATCTTGTTATAATCGACTTCTACCGCCAATACCACATAACCCTAGGCCAAATCCACCCCTCTTTTTGGCGCATCATTATTTTTCTCCAATTCTTCGTGATCAAGGTCGAAAGGATGCCTTTCACCCTCGATCATCTCATTAGACTATACAGCCCCCATCTCTATCGAGGCAGGTTAGTAAGGCTTCAGCGCCAAGCCATAAAGGTGTTGTTCTCGAGCATAGACGAGGACAAAGATCGAGGATGAATGGGCCGGTTTGTTCGAGTCCGGACTTCTGACATAATCCCGGCCGAGAAGATGCCATTCCCCGAGGAATGGAACATGAAGCGTAAGTATAAACCCACCAACAACTTTTGTTGATTGTTTTGCTTCCTTTATCTTTTCTCATCTACATCCTTCCTTATGGTGCAGCAGTCTTTTGGGTGCCCGGTGCGATCCCGAACCTTGCAGACTGGGTTAGGAAATTGGCCTCGCCTTCCTCGTAGGCTGAGCACTCGTGGCGCGATTTGGCCGAGGGCTGATGGGAGGCCAAAAATCACGGTAAGATTTTCTGTCTGTGTTCAATACCTTCCTATGAAATGCTTTGTTTTCACTTGATTTCCTCCCATACAGGTCTTGGAGACAAAGCCGTCATGAGTCCACCTTCATTTGGGAAATGGGAGGTCTCAAAACTGACGGAGGATAAGAAGAGGAGAAGAGCCTCGCCTTCTGATATTCCAACAGTGTGCTGGTGGCTCGAAAGAGGGGAAACGTCGAATAACAAAACCAGCTGGGTCGGTGGTTGTCGAGAAGGTATCGGAAGATGGTCCGAGCAAAGTCCCTAAGTCATCGGGGGCTGATGATGTCTCCTATCGTGACGAACAATCGACGGGCGTGCCTGAAGGGTCCGGTTCCGAGGCCCTTCAAAAAGGAGAGAGTGCCTCAAGTGAGTTTCTTGGGGCAATCAATATTGATGATTCTCCACCTGGCCCCACATTTTATGAAGGGAAATTTTGGGAGGCTCGGTCTATTGAGACCCCCTATGTGGGAATGACCCATAAAGGGAATGACGTATTCCGTGGTTGCTTCACGGGGGTCGATGACCTTTCTGACGTGGATGCAACGATCATTTTTTATGAGGCTTAGTGACTCCTGAGCCAGGTAAATTCAACCCCCATTATTAGGTTTGCATTTGCTTTTATTTCCTTTTGACTGATTTCCTTCCTTTCTCCATAGGCTGTGACTCTCCATCGAGAAGCGTTCTCCAAATACCGAGCTGAGCTGGCCCGATGTGAGGCTGATCTCAAAAAGCTTACGGAGGAGAGAGACGCCCTCAAACTCCTCTATGTGCAAAAAGAAGGGGAGATCAGGGACCTCCGAGCCGAATTGGCAAGATCTCATAAAGAGTAGAGCGATCTCATCGAGCAGGTAACGTAAATTTTCAGGGAGCTTGACATATTAATTTGATATTGGCGATTAACACTTAGATCCTATAGGTTCAACAGAAGGCTAAAAAGATTGAACAGCTTCGCGAGGAGGCTAAGGTGAAAGAGACAAAGACTTTGGGGTGGAAGCAGAGCATGGACCACCTTGCCTTGGAGAAATATACGGCTCGAGCCCAGCTGTCTTCGCTTGAGAGTCAAGTCTGAAGCGTGTAAGAGGAGAGCTTGGCCCAAGCCAAGAAAATTGAAGAACTTGAGGCTCGGTTGGCCACTGAGCTTGCAAAGGCCACATCCAAGGCGGAGGCGGTCGTGGCCGTTTACCGATCCGATGCTGAAGCTGCTAACGCTAGAGCAAAGGAAATTTCCGATGTTGCTCAGGTTCTATTATCCTGCGTTGCCGAGTATGCTAAGCGTCAGTCTCGGAGAGAGACTCTCGAAGAGATTCATGCTCGTGGCTTTGACCTCACGGCCGATGTCGAGAAAGTTAAGGTACTGGAGGACGAAGCCAAAGCTTTACTCTCTGATGACGATGACTCCGGGAGCACGAGTGGATCCGAGATGGAGGATATGAAGATCAAGCTCCCGAGGCGGACTAGGCACTTAGGATTATTTCTTCCTTTTTTGTGTAAGACCTTTTGTGGTCTTTGTAAATACTTTGCATATATGAAAGATTCCTTTTCTTTCCATTTCGTCTCCGATTTTTTATTTATAATAAATTCTGTTTTGGCTTTGCCTAGTGAAAACTTTGTTGCAATCGGGTTGTTGTAGCCTCTATAATCGAGTGAGCAATAGCTCGAACTCAGAGTAGAATAAACCCTTAGGTTTTTTAGTTAAGCGAGGGAGAATCCCAGAGCTCAATAATATGTTCGGGATTTTGATTTCGGATACCTTAATCGAAGCCATAATTGTACTGTTTTTATAGCCGAGTTCGAGTAATTCTCGAACTCACAGTAACAGACCCCTTAAGGTTTTATATCAAATAATGATGAATCCTCGAACTATATTCAAGTCAGTTTTATTTGAGCTCAGAATAGTGGAACCCTTAGATACGAATTGAGTGAGAACAAAATCTCGAACTCTAAGTATATTGGCCCTTAGGCTCTTTAGATTGGGCCGATATGGCCTCTAAAAGATGACTATTTTTTTTCCTTTTCCGGCTTAGAAGACTTAGTAAAAAATTTCTTTATGACTTAACACGTATTCTTTACCCATTAGGGTTTTTGAGGGTTCGATATCGATTGAAACCCCTTTGCTTTTTGTGCCTTAGCACGTTTGTGTTAAGATAATTTGATACTTCTTAAGGTTTTTCGAGAGCTGATTTAATCGAAGCCCTTTTGATTACTTGCCGATGGTAGCCTTTTTTAACCGATTTTTCAAAGAATTCAAAGGCCTATTTTTATTGCGGGATTCGGACGTCTCCGAGCCGCCTTAATTTGGTTGTAGCCTTTGGGTATGCCTCTTGGGCTTATTTCCAAATAACACTTCGAACTTGTTCGAAGTGTTAGTTCCCGAGAGTGATGTCCTTGGCCTATTGATCGAGGGGTGCCTCTTTGAGGTCTTATGAATTTGAGTTTAGATTACTCGAATATGTCGATCATCGACGGCAGTCCCCGAGTGTACGAGGTATATTTGCACTTGGCCCTTGAGCCATTTCTCACAAAATCATAGGTATAGAGCTTGTATAGTAGAAAATTTTCTTTGAGACACATGATGTTTGATATAGAAAGAATGCTTCTTTGTATAATTTATACATGCGTACATGTTTTGCCATCGGGGATCGACTAATCTATACGGACACGGTTCATTTGACCGTTTGGCCCATTACAAAGTTTCTCTATCGAGATCCTTTGACACGAAGTATTTTTCTCGAAAGTGTAACATCCGAGGGTGATCCCCTCCCCCCCCCCAGTATTCGAGGTTGATTGTAAAGAAGCTTTGGATACTGTTGAATTGTCCTCAGGTAGCACATAACTGTTGCCTCGTTAAAAACCTCGCCGGAAAAACCCACTTGGGACAAAAACCGATCTAAGGGAAAAAGAGTGCAATGCGTGATTTAAAACTTGAGGTCTCGATATCTTCGATCGAATATCTGCAGTGAGTTAGTGTCGAATATATAAATGAAAAAAGGGATAAAGTCACACCTTAGCAATAATACCGTTTGAGAAGCGATATGTTCTAATTATTTGGCAGTTGTTTGCCATCCATTGTGCCGAGCTTATAAGATCCCTTTCCAACGATGTCGAGGACTTGGTAGGGTCCCTCCCAATTTGGGTCGAGCTTCCCTTCATTAGGATCTCGAGTGTTGATGGTGACTTTCCTCAGGACTAAGTCCCCGACTCTGAAGTGGCGAAGGTTGGTTCTCCTATTGTAGTATCTTTCGATTTGTTGCTTTTGTGAAGCCATTCGAACGAGTGCGGCTTCTCGTTTTTCATCCAATAATTCGAGGCTAGTATTCATAGCCTCGTGATTTGACTCTTCTGTTGTATGTCAAAACCTGGCACTGGGTTCCCCGACTTCGACTGGAATCAAGGCTTCAGAGCCATATACTAAGGAGAACGGGGTTGCCCCGTAGTGGACTTTGATGTTGTTCGTCGTTCAATATTTTCTTTAGGTTTTGAATGATAGTCTTGTTCGTCGATTCGGCCTGTCCATTCCCACAGGGTGATACGACGTTGATAATATCCTTTTTATTTTGTGGTCTTCAAGGAATTTTGACACTTTGCTGCCGATAAATTATTTTCCATTGTCACACACTATTTCGGCGGGTATCCCAAATCGACATACGTTGTGATCCCAGATGAAGTCTATAAACTCTTTCTCTCTCAATTTTTCGAACGCATGTGCTTCAACCCATTTAGAGAAATAGTCAGTCATAAATAAAATGAACTTAGCTTTACCTGGGGCCGATGGTAGAGGGCCGACGATATCCATTCCCCATTTCATGAATAGCCATGGGGATAAGACTGAATGAAGTTGTTCTCCGGGCTGATGGATGATCGGTGCAAACCTTTGACATTTATCACGTTTTCGAACAATCTCCTTAGTCTCTTTTTCCATGCTATCCAAGTAGTATCCTGCTTTAATGATTTTGTGAATCAGTGATTCGGCGCCGGAGTGGTTCCCACAAGTGCCTTCATTGACTTCTCGTAAAACATAATCGGTGTCTCCTGGTCCTAAGCATACTGCCAATGGTCCATCGAATGTCCTTATGTATAATATTCCATCTTCAGCCAATGTGAATCGAGCAGCTTTGGTACGTAGGTCCCTCGATTCTTTAGGGTACGATGAGAGCTTTCCGTTCTTCAAGTATTCAATATATTTATTCCTCCAATCCATGTTAAGCTTGTATAGTTTATCTCAGCATGACCTTCCTCGATCACAGATCTCAGAAGTTGAACGACAGTCCCCGAGCTGATCTCATCTTCCTCGACTGATGACCCCAAATTTGCAAGTGCATCGGCCTCACTGTTTTGTTCTCGAGGTACATGCTGTAAAGTCCATTCCTTGAAACGGTGCAAAGCTACCTGCAGTTTGTCCAAATAACTTTGCATTCTATCCTCTCGAACTTCGAAGGTTTTGTTTACTTGGTTCACCACTAGTAAATAGTCACACTTGGCTTCAATGACTTCTGCTCCCAAGCTTTTAGCTTGCTCGAGACCTACAATCATGGCCTCGTACTCGGCCTCATTGTTAGTCAGCATAGAAGTTTTGATAGATTGCCTAATAGTGCTACCCGTGGGCGGCTTCAAAATGATGCCTAGCCCGGACCCCTTCACATTCGAAGCACTGTCTGTGAAGATGGTCCATACCCCCGATGATGTACCGGATTTTAACAAGAGTTCCTTTTCAACTTCGGATACGAGGGTTAGCGTGAAATCGACCACAAAGTCCGCTAAAATTTGAGACTTGATGGTTGTCCGGGGTTGATATTCGATATCGTACCCACTGAGTTCGACGGCCCATTTGGCCAATCGGCCCGATAGTTCGGGCTTGTGCAAAATATTATGAAGTTGGTAAGTGGTTAATATGCATATGGGGTGACACTAAAAGTATGGTCTTAACTTTCTAGAGGCGCTTATTAGTGCAAGTGCCAATTTCGCCAAGTGTGGATATCTAGTTTCTGCTTCTCCTAAGGTTTGACTTACATAATAAACGGAAAATTGCGTACCTTGCTCTTCTCGAACTAGGACACCTCTTATCGTGATTTCCGATACTGCCAAGTACAAGTAAAGTTTGTCATATGCCTTTGGAGTGTGAAGTAGTGGTGGGCTCGATAGGTATCACTTCAATTCCTCTAATGCCTGTTGGCATTCTAGGGTCCAGGCGAAATCATTCTTCTTTTTGAGTAGAGAGAAAAATATATGGCTTCCATCCGACGACCTCGAAATGAATCGGCCTACAGCAGTTATCCGTCCAGTTAGCCTCTGCACGACTTTTACACTGTCCACGATGGTGATGTTTTTGATGGCCTTGATTTTATCTGGGTTGATCTCGATCCCCCAATTCGATACCATGAAGCCAAGGAACTTGCCCAAACTGACCTCGAAAATACATTTCTCGGGGTTGAGCTTCATGTTGTATTTCCTTAAAATCTCGAACGTTTCCTGCAAATGAGCCAAATGGTCCTCTGCGCGCAGGGACTTAACTAGCATGTCATCAATATAAACTTCCATTGATTTACCTATTTGTTTTTAGAATATTTTATTTACTAGGCATTGATAAGTAGCTCCTATATTTTTTAGCCCGAAGGAAATTACATTATAACAATATGTTCCATACTTGGTGATAAATGAAATCTTTTCTTGGTCCTCCGGTTCATTTAGATTTGATTGTACTCGGAATAGGCATCGAGAAAAGTAAGGATCTCGTGGCTGGTCGTGGCATCGATCATGCGATCGATGTTAGGTAGTGGAAAAGAATCCTTGGGGCACGCCTTGTTTAAATCCTTATAATCTACATACATTTTAAGTTTGTTACCTTTTTATGGACTACAACTACATTGGGTACCCATTCGGGATATTTCACCTCTCGAATGGACCCTATTTTGAGAAATTTAGTTACCTTGTCCTTTATGAATGCGTGATTTACATCGGACTGAGGTCTTCTCTTTTGCTTCATCGGTTTGAACCTAGGGTCCAGGCTTAGCCGATGCGTCGTTATCTCCGGTGTGATCCCTGTCATGTCTAAATGGGACCACACAAAACACTCTATGTTATCAATAAGAAATTGAATAAGCTTTTTTCTGAGTTCGGGGGTTAATCCCGTTCCCAAGTATACCTTTCGCTCGGGCAGGTATTCGATCAATATAACACGTTCTAGCTCTTCGACAGTTGATTTGATTCTTTTGGTAAGCTCCTCGAGGATTTTCATTACTGCAGGATTAGTTCCCGACTCGTTACCATTCGACCTTTCCGGTACTTGCTCGGTACAACGAGTAATTTCCGGCTCGACCCTATTCGGAGCTCTATGTTGATTTTGTAACTGAGCAATAACGGCTTTCTGAGCCTGAAGCATCTCGAATATCACTTGGAGACTGACTCCTTCATCTCTTCTACCCTGTATTACTTGGCCACTAGATCGGCCTTCTCTGCATACACTCCCATCGAGATCTGCGCCTAGGTCCGCATTTAGAGTAACGTGCGAACTGACATCGACTGGGTTGGCAACCGGTGCTTCCCCGAGATTAGCCTGTGGCACCTCGACTCCTAGAGCAATCACATTTTCGTTTTCACCGTGGAGTCTGAGGCCACTGTCACCGTATGTGGATGCGTTTTGTGAGTTTGACATGTTTCAACCTCAAAGCAAAGATACTTGACAAGAACAAGCGTAAAATAATGTATTTTATCAGAATCATTACTGAACAATCACTATTATCCTTAGCCCCACGGTGGGCGCCAAACTGTTTACCCTAAAAATTGAGTAACAATTAAACTCTTATTGTGGTTTTAAGGATATGCGATTTAAACCAGTACCAATTGATAAACAAAGAATTAAATAGATAAATTGAACAATAGAATAAATCAAACCGGTCTGCAAATAATGCCTCGACCTCGATTCGAGATAGTCTCGAGGTTAGTTAATAAGAACATTAGAGGATGGAACAAACAATGATGAGTAATAAGTAAAACAAAGAAAGCAACGTATGTGTATATTCTTATCAGTGAATAATGATTATTTTTCTTACAAGTGAATGGAATCCCTCTTTATATAATAGAGGAATCCTAAATATGGTGCAATTCTAATTACGGAAATAAATCACATGATTGGTACCAATAACCGCTCTTGATTTGATCTGTTCCGGGATTTTCGCCGTGATCTTCGACTGGTTACGGATGTTTCGCCATTCTGTTATTATGCTCCCCTCGAAGTCGGTCATACTTGGTCTCGATTGTTGCTGGTCTCGGTCTCAACTTACACTTCGATCTCTAGGCTCGATGTCTCATCTTCGAGCTCGGGTCTGATTTATTACGAGGCTACCTCCAATGCAACTCCCTTGTCTCGATCAAACAGCAAAACCGTATACAATTTTTTTTTTCAAATGAACGTCTTCAGTTTGCAAAGAAGATTCGGAAAATATTTATCCGAGTAAACTTCAATTATGTATGCCATATTCTTTTTTTTATTTTTAAAAGAGCCCATCAAAAACCCTCTCCTTAAAAGGAATGAAAGCAGAGCGTAACAGTAAAAGAGAGGGCCATGAGGCTGCATAAATTTTTTTTTTGGTCTTCAATTTCTTTCTCCTTTCCTTCTTTCTCTCGCCTGCTTCCTTTTTCCTTTTCTTTTTTAGCGTCTGTTGGTTTGGATCACCAAATTTTAATGAAGGTTTGTTTAGTTGATAGAATACCTATGCTCCATATTAGTAGATTGGAGGTTCGAATCCTTTAGAAGTAGGCATGGCCATAAAATCGTCTCTAGCTCAGCTCGATTAATTTAACAAACTTTAATTAGGCTCGCTATTATATCAAATTTAGTTGAACTTAGCTTGCACTCAACTCAACTTAATATTATAGGGAACCCAATTAGGCTCGATTCAGGCTCAACCTGCTAGACTGGACGTCCAGTCCTATTTAGAACTTAGAAGTAATTAAAACGAGAATGTTTTTAATCCTTCCGAAAATAACCAAGGTGAATAAAAGGTTTAATAAAGTGTAAAGTGATTACAATAAGCATATTAATGGTCTAATCATTGGAAGACAAAAGAATCCTACCCCCAACTCAAGCAAGATCATATCCTACATTACTTTCCCGAAAGCCAAGGAATAAAGAAACGAATCAAAGCAAAGTGCGTCCCAAATTACTCCCATCACTATATATTTTTCTCCATTTTTTTCTTATTTTTGCATCGGAAAACTCTTCTTTGACACTTTTATTTTTGTTGGTGGATTCATACCTACTTTTCCACATTTCACATTATGATTATTTTCTCCTTTTTATCCCACCAATGCAAACAATATGACCACCTTCACTTTTATGCCCAAAATCATCATGACTGAAGATTAGATCACAACATTATACGGCGATAATTAAAGGCCATTTCACATATGACATATCCTCCTCGATTTCAGCAACTTGTTCTACTCCATTAGCGAGAAAATAATTAATCTCTTATTTTCAATCCAAATCCCAATTAGATTTCAATTTGCTTTTTCCCAATAAGTTATTCTCCAAATCATTGTTTCCTCCGCACTATTGTTTTGAGTTTATATTTTAAGTTCGGACAGTAAAAAAAACTTTCCTAACAGATTGCGTTGATCTACAACATATAACTCTACAGATTAAGCCTAATATGATTATGTGAAAATTACAACAATAATATGAAAGTTCTTTACATCATGAAAATATATAACTTAGAATCTTTTTTTTTTCAAGTTTGAAAAGTCAAAAGTTCTAAGGGACATGATCTACCGTGTGTTTAACCTTTCAGAAAAGGTGACAATGATCCTACAATTGTGTGCTGAGAACACTGTTGGAAAGTCGAAGATTGATGTACATTCATCATTGAATATGGGCAATATCTCCAGACATCCAAATAGTGAGATGTGGTGAAAAAATGTGGGCTGGAGTGAGTACTTGTGATAACAAATCATAACAACTCATACAATTTGTTATTTGTTTAGTTGATTCAATTAATTGCATCAAACAAGAAGAATATATGTGTATCACTTATTCAATCAACTGTAGTGAGTAATTCAAACGATGAACAGTTTCAAATTCATAAAGTTAAAATCTTTAATGGGTTTGAAGAATTTTCATATGTTTGGAAAGAATCCAAATCATTAGAAGTTTAAAATCTCGTGATTAATATGTTAATCAACTAAGCATTATTGTAAAAGTACCATAACAGATCTAGACAAATTCAGGCATGTAAGTTCTGTACTGACTAAACTGACATAACAGTCTCTGCTGCATTATAGACATAATACAGAGTAATAAGACAGTAAAGTGAAAGGAGCTGAGCCATGTTGGAATAAGAGACTTTCATGGGGCGTTGTGAAATTCAACAGATTAGTGAAGTATTCAAAGGGAGGAAAGCCAAAATCTTACTTTCTCTCCTAACAAAGCAAACAAAATTAAAATACTCTTCCTTCCTGCAGTAAAGGACATCAAGAATATCTTTAGTTGTCTCTCTTTATTAAAGAAAAAGCATCCCTTTTTTGAATTCAAAAACCCCCTCAAACCAAACCAAGAATATATGTAACCTAATGGAGTACAATAACCCCACATGTATGATTCTTGATAATTGCTTATTATTCCATTGCTTCTCCTAAGTCTTCTCTTGTTTCACTCAAACACCTTAGAGATATTAGCCTAGAACCCTATCACACCAAAATCAAGAATCATGCTTTATAAAATGAAATATTCCCACATGTATTGTTTTAGCTAATGTTTGTTCTCCCATTACTTCTCAAAGACATTCCTTTGGTTTCACTCAAAGAACACAACCTTAGATTTTAGTCTAAAAACAAGTTTGCCCCGTTAGTCAAACTACTGAACTCAATCGCTTTCAGCTGTAGACCTCTGTTCTGCTTACCCTAACTTGTCTCAGCCAAAATTCCAAGAAAATGTCTCAATTGGAACCGCAACAACCCGTTCAAGTCTATCCTAATAATCCAAACAATTTCCCTAATCAGGCAAACAATATCCCAACTCAATCTTCTTCTTCTTCTTCTTCTTCTCATTCAAATGGTTCATTTGTCAGTGTTTTCGTTGTCTTGGCTATAGTTTTGGTGATATCTCTCATTGCTTGTGTCGTTGGACGTCTCTGCAGCAAGAAAAGCCATGGTCCTAAGGTGAAGAAAAGCAATGGTCACCCACAAAAACAGAAAGAGGGAAAACAGAAGCATAATGAATTTCATCAAAGAGGTCAAGGGGATATAGAATTTGGATTTGATAAGAGAATTGCAAGTTCTAAAGTGGCTGCAGCACATGGAGATCATTATAAGGGGTCTAAGCCTTTTAAGAATATTGCAGGTAAAGGAGGAGTTAGATTTGCTGATGATCATATTGATTTCAAGCCTGGTCCATGAAAATTAAATACAGTAGAAAAAATGTTCATAGAGGAACTCCCTCTATGCACCAATTAGTTAGTAGCTTATAAAATTTTCTGTTACATGGAAGGGTAAGGTAAAGGGACCAGTAAGAATCGAACCACATGTTGTGTGCTGGTACCTTAATTATAGTCTGTTGTGTTTCTTCTTTTTTCTTTTTCGTTAATTTTAGCTTTTGGTTTGGGTTTTTGTTTTATATTTATGCTCATGCAACAAGTTTGTGCTTGGGTTTGTCAAAAGTGTAGTATTTCAGTTTATCATCAATTGGAAGGATAATTTCACATTAACTACTATTTGTTTTCACCAAAATCATATAACTTTATTTTTATCATACAAATTATAGTGGTAGTAAAATAATTTTTACTAAAAGCTAGATATGTTGCTTTTCCTTCATTTCATTTGTGATTACCTGCCTACATTGGCACGCTAAGCAACTCAAACGGCCAACCACTCTAAAACTTAGCGTGTTTTGGATAATAGATGTTTCAAAGACAGCGCACAATTCATATATAATTCATTTAAATTTGTATTTTTAGTTTTTCATATGCAAAATTATTAATAATTTTATCTAATTCATTTAATTTTTCTTGAGATATACACGTATTAAGGTTTTAACCTTTTATAAGTTATGAATTAATAATCGAATTTTTTCTCAATTTATGATCAACAATTTAATTTTACTTTTTTATTATGAAAATTTATACTTTCTCATTTAAAACACTAAATATTTTTCTAAAAATAAATTACTATATAACCTATTAAAAATATTTGGGGCCCCAAAAATTATGAGGCCCAAGCAGCTTTAGCAGCCTTACTCTTGGGCCGGCACCGGATCATCCACTCACCTGCACATCTGAAACGAAATTAAATCAATAAAATAAGAGAAATATAGTTTTGGATAATTAGACGTAGCAGTGTAAGGGGTTCAAAATTATTTATTATTAACTAGTGAACTGTCCGCGCGAATGTGAACGAACTCGCTAAATTTATGATTTAATTTTTTTTAACACATAAATATGGAAAATGATAGTATGTTCTAGAAAGAAAAGATAACCTGTAGAGTTATAACATAGAGTACTCCATATATCTTATTAAAAATCATTTAGTATTATACAATGATATGATGCATGAAAAGTTAATCCTCATCAATAACTTTCAATGCCTCTGTTGTGGGAAGCAATAACTTTCAATGTCTTCCCTTCCCACAGTACAATATCTAATGAAATCAACTCATGTGCCGTAATTGGAACCAATCTATTCTATACATTTCTAATTTTAAGCACAAGCAACACTCAATATTACCAATTTTCACCTATTTCAAGAGCTTAATTTTGTCACGATTTCCTTAGATTCGATTGTTTTGGCTTTCATGTTAGTTACAGTTTTCCGAATCAAACCAATAAGGGGTCGTTTGATATGAGGTATAAGAAGGTGTAGTGTTTGTATAAAAATTTAATACCACCTTAATACTTTGTTTGGTTAGCAAATCTGGTATAAGTTATCCCGGGATTATAATTACTATCGGGATAACTTATACCTTGTAGAGGGTGGGGTACTTAGTGCCGGGATAACTTATAACTTCTTCTTAGAAATTATGCAATTGTCATTTTTAATATAACATACCAAACAGTGGATAAAAACAATACCGGGATAACTAATCCCTGCATAACTAATCCCAACATAACTTATCCCAACATAACTTATCCCTGCATAAGCCGTATTCAAACCAAACGACCCCAAGTGAATATAGTGTCTAATGAAACCCCTAATTTTCTTTTAATATAATCTACTCCAATATGTTATTTTGACCTTTGGTACACAATGAAGGAAGCTATCAACCAAATCAAAATTCAAAACATGCTTTAACTTTGAACCAACTTGCAAATCTCTAAGTAAAAACAATCATGTAACAAATAGTATGCTAGATCAGTTGAAGTCAGTGGAAAAGCATGTGATGACTATTCATTTATCTAAAACAAATTGTTCGTTCTTTTTGGGCAGTCTGGGCAAGAACTTAAATAACTGGAAAGCAAATACAGTAAACTCCAAAATAAATGCCAGAAATAGTAAAAACAGGCGAATTGCTTAAATTAATGCGAAAAAATGCACATGATACGCAGATATATCACATATGTAATAAAATCTGCAAATATACCACATGTGTAATGCCACTCAGATTGACTTCTTCTTTTTTTCATATGGACTCAGAGGTTGACTTCTTTTTCAATCATAGAATTGAATCTCGCAATATGTCTGCCTTTCCAAGTAAAAGCATGCGGATTGCATGCGCAAATTACAACTGATACGTAGAATATTGCATATGAAATATAATCGAAAAATATGCCACATGTGTAATTTCACTCAGAGGCTGACTTCTTTTTCATTCATAGAATTGAATCTAACCATAAGTCTGCCTTTCCAAGCTCTACATTAGGGGCTCGTAGTAAAAAATATAAAATTGTCGCAATACATATCAAATGGCATCTGAACCATATTGTCGGAACTCGTCTCCACTAAAAACTTTCTCAAGATCATGCTCATGAGCCTTCACCATATGAAACCGCTGAAACACACTGAAGAAAGCACTGTACGGAGATGTATTACTTAGCTATATTAAAATTGATGTACAATAGTCTTGAAATGACATAATAATTCCAAGAATGGAGAAATTACTAACCTTGCATCCATAGAAGCAACGTACAGCTCCATATCCTTTGTATTTTCTTTATCTTACACAATGTACGAACCAAAATAACAATTGTAAAAAAAACTTTAAAAAAAAACTTCCACCATGCTACCGCCTGCCTTCTTCTGCTCCCATGCTTTTCTTGTTTCTACTTAAATAACTTCACCCCTCTTCTCACATTCAGCAATTCTATTTTCTTGCTTTTTTTCTATAAAATCAGACCAATACTCTCTTCTAAGACTCCCCCTTTACACTTTTTATTTCTTTAACTTCTCCAAAGCTCACATGTAATTTTGAGTTTTCCATCTTAAACCTAATTGTTGCCTTCTTTTCCCTTGTTATTTATCACATCAAACACCTTCTCGACTTCACTATCAACAATTCAGAATATAAAAATACATGAAAAATCAACCAAACAGATAGATATAAGCAATTCACAAAATCAGAAGGGGAAATTTACCTCTAGCGAGTAGTAGTGCTAAAGTTTCAGCAGTGGTACATTACTTACTAACCTTTGTCCTACTCAAACCTTTTCACTTTTATTAGATCTAGCTAGTTGAACTCAAAAAACTAAACTAAACAAATGTTCTATATCATAAACAAACTGATCCATCCATAAAGACTACTACTTATCAAAGGACTACTACTTGGGAAAGATAAAAACAAAACACGCCCTTATTAATCCATCGATTGTATACACTGAATTAGATACTCGATATGACACACTTATAATCTGTGAATAAATTTAAGAAATAATTAACATACACAATTTTGAATACGAAGCAGTGTTAAAGGTTCAAAACAACCAACCAGATAGGATACCATCAGATATAGGCCGAGAAGGTTCTATATACATGTTGACCTTTATCCTACTCAAACCTTTTCACTTTTATTAGATCTAGCTAGTTGAACTCAAGAAATTAAACAAAACAAATGTTCTATATATGATAAACAAACTTACCATCCATAAAGACTACTACTTATCAAAGGACTACTACTTGGGCAAGATACAAGCAAATCACGCCCATATCAATCTATCGGTTTTATACACCAAGTTAAATACTCGATATGACACACCTATAATCTGTGAATAAATTTAAGAAATAATTAACATACACACTTTTGAATACGAAGCAGTCTTGAAGGTTCAAAAGAACCAACCAGATAGGATACCATCAGATATATGCCACGAAGGTTCTATATACATGCAGACTTTTATCCTACTCAAACATTTTCACTTTTATTAGATCTTGCTAGTTGAACTCAAAAAATTAAACAAAACAAATATTCTATATCTTAAACTAACTGATCCATCCATAAAGACTACTACTTATCAAAGGACAACTACTTGGGAAGGATAAAAGAAAAACACGCCCATATCAGTTCATCGATTGTATACAATGAGTTAGATACTCGATATAACACATCTATAATCTGTGAATAAATTTAAGAAATAATTAACATACACAATTTTGAATACGAAGCAGTCTTGAAGGTTTAAAAGAACCAACCAGATAGGATATCATCAGATATATGCCAAGAAAATTCTATATACCGCCATCTTAAAAAGAGGTTCTACATACCACAACAACAAATATTACAATGGAAATAAAAATAAATTCCAGTAAATTGGAGTGATAGTTCAGATGCTTACCTAAACAATAGGCTATCTTCAGTATGTAAATAAAAAGGTTGCTCGGTGCACTAAACTCCCGCTATGCGCGAGATTCGGGGAAGGGCCGAACCACAAGGATTTTCAGTATGTGAATGAACATCACAAATATGTGGGGCAACACTGCAGGTGTTAAAACCAAAAGATCTGAAGCACCTCCTTTAGGTATATTTTATTAGCGGGATGGGCATCACCTTTGTTTACACACACAAAAAAAATATTGTTTACCATAAAAGAATGCTTACTTTGTGAGAATCATTGGTTTGATAAGCCTTATCCATTTCCCGGCCTAATTCCATCAAACGTAAGAACCAATCTCACTCAATTGAATAAGGTAAATTAAAACATTGTTAAAGTCTGGCCTTTCTGCAATATTTTAGATAACCTCTTTCAGCTAGTAATATAGGCAATATTTGTTATCTATACATCATTTCGTTTCACCTATTTCCTGTGCTTCTTATCTTTTTCGCTTTTCTAAAGCCTTACCTACGCCTTCATCATTCAAGGAAATAAGAGAAAAAAGGGAAAAACAAAAACTTAGATAAAGAGCAGAAGGTGGAAATTCGACCCCCCCCCCCCCCCTCCCCACACACATTATGGGTTGATGTGATCATGAAAAGAATGGGTCGATGAGATATCTTTGGACTCAGATAGAGAAGATGATTGACCCTGAGACGGAGTTTTTGGGGCCAAAATTTGTTTTAGAGTAAGCTTTCGTTTGGGAGAATTTAAACGTAAAGAGAAAAGGGATTTTAAAACATTGCAAAATTAAAATGAAATTGAGGAAGTAAATTCTTCGGAGAACATAAAAAAGCGCAGAAGAAATAAATTAGGGTATTACCTGCTGAAGTTGTTCTTCATAAGTAGGGAGATGCGAAGCGAATTGTTTAACGCCAACTTCATCTCCTCCGCTTTGCATTTTTTTAAATCAAACTACTTAAGATTCCAACAAAACTACCCAAATATTTTTGGATTTCCGGTGACTAATTCGAGTTTCAGGTGTACGTAGAGTAGAAGAAATTGTCGAAGAATGTGACTTTTCAATATAAAAAGAGACTATTCAACAGGGAAAATAACTTTTAGGTATTTCTTTTAAACTATTACAGTAAATCAAAATTTTTAAAGGCAAATAAATGAGAAAAAGGATAAATAGCCATTCATGCCTTACATAATGCCATATCACCTCTCTTATGCCCCTCAATTATAATTATATATAGATTTCACCTACTTCATGTGCTTCTTCTCTTTTTTGCTTTTCTAAGTCCTTACCTACGCTTTCACCATTCAAGGAAATAAGTGAAAAAGGGGAAAAGCAAAAACTTAGATAAAGATCAGAAGGTGAAAATTCGACCCCCCACACACACACATTATGGGTCGATGTGATCATGAAAAGAATGGGTCGATGAGATATCTTTGGACTCAGATAGAGAAGTTGATTGGCCCTGTGACAGAGTTTTTGGGGCCAAAAGTTGGTTTAGAGGAAGCTTCGTTTGGGGGAATTTAAACATAAAGAGAAAAGGGGTTTTAAACTAAACATTGCAAAATTAAAACGAAATTGAGAAAGAAAATTCTCCGGAGATCATAAAAAAGCGCAGAGAAAATAAATTAGGGTATTACCTGCTGAAGTTGTTCTTCGTAAGTAGAGAGATGCGGAGCAAATTGTTCAACGCCAACTTCATCTCCTC
This sequence comes from Nicotiana tomentosiformis, assembly GCF_000390325.3. NCBI lineage: Eukaryota > Viridiplantae > Streptophyta > Magnoliopsida > Solanales > Solanaceae > Nicotiana > Nicotiana tomentosiformis. Next base: position 43,359,851 of record NC_090821.1, on the reverse strand, counting down.
CGCTTTGTATTTTTTTTAAAATCAGACTACTTAATATTCCAACAAAACTACCCAAATATTTTTGGATTTTCGGTGACGAATTCGAGTTCGAGGTGTGCGTCGTAGAAAGAGAGTAGAAGAAATTATTGAAGAATGTGACTTTTCAATATAGGAAGAGACTATTTAACAGAAAAAATAACTTTTGGGTATTTCTTTTAAACTATTACAATAAATCAAAAAATTTAATGGCAAATAAATGAGAAAAAAGGATAAATAGTCATTCATGCCTTACATAATGCCATATCACCTCTCTTATGCCTCTCAATTATAATTTTATATAGATTGCTTGTTTAACATGTTACCCACAAAGTTAAAATGAGGATTTTTGAATTGATTTCATGTATAATTATTAAACTCTATTTTCTATAACAGTAAAGTCACGAAATTATTTTATTTCATATTAAACTAATTGAACTATTTTCCGTAAGAGTAAAGTCACACAAGACACAACAAACATAAACTTTAATGGAAATGCTCGGGAATCTTTACCAATATCTAATATGATCAATCTCATAAAATAAAAATAAAAAACTGGATTAAGAAGAAAAATAACATAAGAGATGTTGCGGAAGATCGTGGGTTAACTAGCACACAATCACACACAAAGCAAATAGAGAAGAAAAATCAACACAAGAATTTAACGAGATTCGGCTAAGCCTAATCCTCGGGGCAGAAGCAGAGAAAGTTTTCCACTATGAATGAGAAGAAAAACACAATACAATCTATAGAATCATCAACTACAACCCCTATATATAGATCCCAAATAGTCTCAAACCTATAAGAGAAAGGTTTTTCAATTTGACAAGGACTATAGGTTTTCCTTTCCCAAATCTATTAGGACAATGGATTTTTCTAAACCTATAGGGATTATGGGTTTCCTAAAAATACAAGAAAATAATTCAAGTCACAAAATAATATATCTTCCCCTTGGCTTGAATCTCTTCATCAACAGGAACAACGTCTCTCTACCTTGCCCTCAGCCCTCGCGATGGCTCTACCCATTGCCGCACACATCAACCAAGTCTAGGCAACGCCTAAACTTGTTAAGAGACTCAATCTCTTTGGCCATAACACTAATCCGTCGATTTGGTTTTGTACCCAGAATAACTTCTGGATAGCTATAACACTCAAATGCATCAACGGTCTCTGCAATTGCCAAAGAAAATCCCACAAGATTCGTATATCCAAGAAGATTTCCATCAACTACGTTTGCAAACTTTTGCGGTCGGTTAATCACTCTCTTCTCTCTGCCTGTTGCAATGCTATATGGTTGTTGTTGCGCAGGTGAATTAATATTATCATGTTGATTCGTATTTTCCAGCTCATCTACTTCCTCTCCTTTTGAACTACTAGGTTGAGCTAGTGGAGATTCAATTTCTAGCTCTATGCAGTCACTAACACCACAATATATTTCTGCTATTGCCTTCTCCCTCTAACTGTCCAGTGAGGCAGATCTATTAAATGTCACATCCTTACTAACAATTAGCCCTTGAGTCTTTTAATATGTGTACCACAACCTATAACCTTTCACTCCAGTTGCATACCCTAGAAATATGCACTTCTTTGCCCTCGGCCCAAGTTTTTCATCCCTCACATGAGCATAAGCAGGACAACCAAATATTTGTTAAATTTGAATAATCAGCAGGCGAACCAGACCATACCTCAAAGGAGTTTTGAACTTAATAGTTGTGGATAGAAATCTGTTGACCAAATAACAAGTTGTAGTGATTGCTTCAGCCCAAAATTCCTTGCTAATACATGAGTGTGAAAGCATGCTCCGTACCATATCACAAAGTGTTATGTTCATACGTTCTGCAATACAATTTTATTGTGGTATTGCAACACAAGTGCGATGTCTCACTATGCCCTCTCTGCTGCAGAAACTATCAAACTCGGAATTGCAAAATTCCAACCTATTGACAGTTCGAAGACGCTTAACTTTTCTTTCCGTCTGCCTCTCAACCATCGTCTTCTATTTAGAGAATGTAGGAAATGCCTCATCTTTTGCATTCAGAAAATACACCCACACCATCCTTGAGTAATCATCAATCAAAGTCATAAAATACCTGGCACCGCTCTTGGAGGGAACTCTGTTTGGACCCCACAAGTCTGAATGTATATAATCTAACTTGTCTTTGATCTTGTGCTCGGCCTTCTTGCTGAACTTTACCCTTATCTGTTTACCAAACACACAATACTCACAAAAATTAAAAACTTGATTTTTGTACCCATTCAGCAAATTCTGCTTACTCAACAAAGACAATCCCTTATCACTTATATGACCAAGTCGCAAGTGCCATAATTGAGACTGATTCAGATCACTTTTCCCAGAAGCTACAACAGCTTCCCCTTCAACTACACTGGCCTGAAAATGATATAATATAGAATGCAGTTTACCCTTCATGAGTACCATGGAGCCTTTACACACTTTAGGTATTCCATTCTCGGGGTGAAATTTATACCCTTGATCATCCAAAGTCGAAAGAGAAATTTGATTTCTCTTTATCCGAGGAACATGCCAACACTCAATATTTATGATAATTCCACCGAACATTCTCAATTTGATGTTACCAATCCCCTCTAATGGTAATGGATTATCATATCCCATCTAGACAGTACCATTCATTTGTTTGTAAGTTGCAAACCAATTTTTGTGTGGACACATGTGAAAAGTAGCACCAGAATCAAGAACCTAAGAATTTTGTTCATCTCTAGAACTCACAGCACGGGCTTCCCCTACATAGTCACTATCATCAGAATTATTTCCAGCGTCAACAATATTTGCCGAGTTATCTATTTTCTAGCTTTCCTCTTTTCTGCTTCAGCTTAGGACAATCTCTCTTGTAGTGACCTTGCTCCCCGCACTAATAACAATTTTGCTTCCTTGCTCTAGACTTTGATCTGGTGGTTAAATTTTTCCTGTTAAAGTCCTTTTGTTGTATTCTTCCTCTAATCACAATACCCTTAGCCTCAATTCTGTTATCTGGAAAGCTCTTTTTCAACTCTTTAGATTTTAGTGCATTACTAACATCTTCCTGTGAAATGTTGTCTTTTCCATATAGCAGCGTATCGAAAAAATTATCATGAGAGGGTGGTAAAGAACATAACACAATCAAGGCATGTTCCTCACTCTCAATTTTGATATCTACGTTCTTAAGGTCCATTATAATTGAATTAAACTCACAAAGGTGAGTTTTAACATGTGTACCTTCGTTCATACGGAGATTATATAACCTTTTTTTTTAAAGTAGAGGCGGTTTGTTAGAGAATTCTTAGAATACAGATCTTCCTGCTTCTTCCATGTTGTTGCTGCAGAAGTTTCTTAGGCAATTTCCCGAAGAACGCTATCTGTAATGCTCATGAAAATCTCACTCAAAGCCCTCTTCTTCAGGTCTGCCTTCTTTGTCTCTGTCGCCCCTTCAGGAAAATCCCCATTAATTGCCTTCCATAACCCTTGTAACACTAGTGACGATTTCATTCTAATCTTCCATAGACTGAAACTATAACCCCCGTCAAATTTATCTACTTCGTACTTTGTTGAAGATGATGAAGACATCTTAACCCAAGATTATATGTAGAAACCCGAACCTTTCTCTAATACCAATTATTGCGGAAGATCATGGGTTAACTAGCACACATAAAGAAAATAGAGAAGAAACATTAACACAAAAATTTAATGAGGTTTGGCTAAGCTTAATCCTCAGGGCAAAAGCAGAGAGAGTTTTCTATTATGAATGAGAAGAAAAGCACAATACAATTTATAGAATCCCCAACTACAACCCCTATATATAGATCCCAAATAGTCTCAAACTTATAAGAGAAAGGTTTTCCAATTTGACAAGGACTATATGTTTTCCTTTCCCAAATCTATTAGGACAATGAGTTTTCCTAAACCTATAGGGATTATGGGTTTCCTAAAAATAGAAGAAAATAATTCAAGCCACAAAATAACAAGAGAAAAAAATAGGATTTAAAAGAAAATACTTTCTATTAGGGGTGAGCGTTTGGGCAATTCAGATTGGATATGAGAATTTAGGTTTGGATTTTAGATTTTCGGATTCAAGAAATGACAATCCAAATAAGCTCGGATTGGATCAGATTTTTGAAGTTCAGTTTTGGATTAATCGGTTTGGATATTTTCAATTTTTTTATTTTGAACCTATATGTTGATATGATTCCTCTTCTTACAAAAATGAACATCTAGGTGAAGTATTCATGTTAAATTGCCTAAAACATTCCTCATTATCATTGCAATCATCCAAATAAGTTCAAGTAATAAAATTATCATCAAGAAAATACCACAGAGACATTAATAAGGCCGATAAGAATTAACAATAATAAAATCATATCCAAATAGAAAGTCTCTGACAATAACTTAGTAATTAGTATTGAATATATGAGATAATATCTAATGACTAGGGTATTCAACATATTACTATTTTCTTACGGATAGTGGACTACATATAAAATATAAAAAATTTAGATTTTCAGATATCCAAAAGTTTGAAGTACCAAATCCAATATCCACAAATTCTAAAAATAAAATACAAAATTCAATTTGTAATCCGAAAATCCAAACCAAAAATCCAAAAAATTCGGATTTCGGTTTGCATTTCGGGTATGACCAAACTATGCCCACCCCTATGTAACGACCCAGTCAGTCATTTTAAGAGTTGTAGTCCCGTCCCCTAATTTATTACTCATTCTATACTTTATAACTGTTATGTGACTTGTCGGAGTAGTCAGTTCGGGTCCGGAGAGATTTTGGAATGAATTGAGACACTTAGTCTCAAGGTTGAAAACTTAAGTTGAAAAGGTTGACTGGATATTGACTTATGTGTAAACAACCCCGGAATAGAGTTTTTATGATTCCAATAGTTCCGTATGGTAATTAAAGACTTAGGAGCGTGTCCGAAAAATTATTTGGAAGCCCGTAGCTAAATTAGGCTTGAAATGGCTAAAATAGAAATTTAAGTTTGGAAGTTTGACCGAGGAATTGACTTTTTGGTATCGGAGTCAGAATCCAGTTCTGAAAATTTTCATAGCTCCGTTATGTCATTTATGACTTGTGTGCAAAATTTGAGGTCAATCGAACTTGATTTGATAGGTTTCAGCATCGAATGTAGAATTGAAAATTCTTATGTTTCATTAAGCTTGAATTGGGGTATGATTCGTGGTTTTAGTGTTGTTTGATGTGATTTGAGGTTTTTACTAAGTTTGTATGATATTTTACAACTTGTTGGAGTATTTAGTTGAGGTCCCAGGGGACTCGAGTGAGTTTCGGAAGGTTAACGGATCGATTTTAGACTTGGAGAACAACTGAAGAATTTCTGGTGTCCAGCTCTGGTTTCCTTCTTTGCGTTCGCGAGCGAGGTATCGCGCTCACGAAGGGGAACTGGGGAAAGAGAGAATTTATTTTTTGCGTTCGCGAAGAAGGGACCGCGTTCGCAAAGGGTGATGGCAGTGTTCATCGACAACGCGTGAAGACGTTCGCGTTCGCGTAGAAGGGCGAGGCCGGGCTGGGATAATGGGGATTAAAGCTTTGCATTCGCGAAGGCCAAGTTTGGCAAGGCATCGCGTTCGGGAGGTTTCCTTCGTGTTCGAGAAGAGTAATTTTGGGCAGCACATTTTTGTGCTTCGCGAACGCGAGGGATCTGTCGCGTTCGCGAAGAAGGTATGCCTGAACAGAAAGTTTAAGTTATGAAAATGGGACATTTTTACCGATTTGGAGCTCGGGGAGAGGCGATTTTCGAAAGATTTTCAAGAAAAATATCAGGTTAAGTGTTCTTAACTTAATTTTGATTAAAGTACCCGAATCTATGGTTGCTTTTAACATTTAATTGATGGATTAAATTGGAAATATTGTGAAAATTCCTAAGTTTAGATTGAAGATTTGAGGGTCGAATTGATGTAGGAATTTTTTGATTTTGGTATGGATGGACTCGTGGTTGAATGGGCGTTCATATTTTATAAATTTTGTCGAGTTCCGAGACGTGGGCCCCACATGCAATGTTTGAGTAAAATTTTGGATTTTTGTTGGAAATTTTATATTTTCATATGGAATAAATTCCAATAATTTGTATTGGTTAAATCAGATTAATTGTGATTAGATACGAGACTTTCGGAGGCCAATTCACGAGTCAAAAGCATAGTGGAGTAAAGAATTTTACGATCCAAGGTAAGTGACTTGTCTGACCTTATGTGAGGAAAATTCCCATTACGATTGGTATTGATATGATAATTGTGATGTGGAAAAAGTCATGTACACGAGGTGACGAGTGTGTACACGGGCTAAATATGAAAAACTTTAATTTTAAATCGTGTAGATCTCTGTTACACATTAATTAAATTATTTTATCCGGTTATATTCATCATCATTGATCTATTGTTTATATTTTAAATTTGCGTGACATATTTTCTGCTAAATGCTTTACCTGTTTAGTTGAAACTTTATTTATTTTATTTTGCGTTCAATATTTGAAAGTTGAATTTCTTAATTGAATTATTATTAGTATGAAGTAATTGACATTTTTAAATTTGGTATTGAGGCAACGTGCTAAAAATTGTGAAATATTATTTTTGCTGACTTATTCATTCTAGAATATTTTGTGAGATTTTTATACTCATTGTGATTGAGCCGTGAGCTCCTTATTGAGGATAAATTATTAGAATATGGTGACTTATTTCTACCGAATTTTGGGAGTTGTGATTATTTGAGTTGTCGTTCTTATTTATTTCAGTTGTTAAGAATTGAGTTTCATATTTATATTCAGTTATTCCGCATAATTGATAGGCTTACCTAGTCTTAGAGACTAGGTACCATCACGACATCCTACGAAGGAAATTTGGGATCATGACAAGTTGGTATCCGAACTCTAGGTTCATAGGTGTTATGAGTCACAAGCAGGTTTAGTAGAGTCTCGCGAATCGGTGCGGAGACATCTGTACTTATCTTCGGGATGCTATGGAACTGTTAGGAAAATGTTCACTTCCGTTGACTTTGAAATTCTAAACTCTTGTCTTTCTATTCTCTCATAGATGGAGAGGACACACACAAATGGATCTGATGATCAGACACCCACGTCCCATGTTAGAGCCGCAAGAGGCCGAGGAAGACCACGTGGTTCAACCAGAGCACCTGCACGAGCTGTTGCAGAGGAGCCACCAGTAGCTCCAGTTGGAGAGCAAGCACCTGAGACGCCTGTTACTACCCCTGCACTTCAGGAGACTCTTCCCCAGTTTTGAGCATGTTTGGCACTCTAGCTCAGGTAGGATTTATTCCACTTGCTCCTACCATATCTCAGACCGGGGGAGGAGCACAGACTCCCTCCGCCCGTACCCTAGAGCCACGAGCCCAAGTTGACCATTCCCTAGAGGTTATACCAGTGCAGCCAGTTGTCCTAGTTCAGCCCGAGGTTAGGGCAGCAGTTTCAGAGGGGCAACAACTCAGGCTTGAGAGGTACAAGAAGTACCACCCTCCCACTTTCAGCGGTTTGGCTTCGGAGGATGCTCATGGTTTTCTTGAGGAATGTCATTGTATCCTCTGTACTATGGGTATTGTGGATTCTAGTGGGTTTTCTTTCATGGCATTCCATCTTAGAGGAGTGACATACCAGTGGTGGCGGGCATATGAGTTGGATAGTTCGGCTGAGGCAGCTTTACTCACTTAGACTCAGTTTTTAGATATGTTCTTGAGGGAGTATGTTCCTCAGAGTCTCAGAGATGCATGGAGCACAGAGTTTGAGCAGTTGCACCAGGGTTCTATGACCGTGTCAGAGTATGCGGTCCGATTCAGTGATTTGGCTAGGCATGCACCAGCCTTAGTTGCTACTGTTCGAGAATGGGTTCGCCGATTTATTGAGGGGCTCGACCCTAGTATCAAATTCAGTATGGCCCTAGAGTAGGAGATGGACATCGCATACCAGCAGGTAGTGTCAATTGCTAAGAGATTAAAGGGTATGTCGACCCGGGAGAGAGAATAGAGGGAAGCTAAGAGACCTCGAGATTCTAGCACATATACCAATTCTCGTGTCCTAGCTCCAGCACGTCATGGTAGAGGCTATGTGGGCCGTCCTATTCATTCAGCACTTACAGCTGCCAGCGGTACTCCGGCTACTCCCAGACCTCAGGTTTCATATTATGCACCACCGGTGTCTACTGTAACTCCTTGCACGGGGTGCTTTCAGCGGTCAGTCCAGTAGATCAGGCCCGAACCAGTCCCAGCAGCCACGTCCTCCGAGGGATGATTTTGAGTGTGGTGACACTCGTTATATAATAAGGGATTGCCCCTTCACTTGCACAACCAGCTAGAGGTGGAGGTCGGACAGGTAGAGGTCGCCTTAGAGGGGGAGGCCAGGCCAGATATTATGCCCTTCTTGCTAGGACAGAGGTAGTTGCATCCGATTCTGTTATCACATATATTGTTCCGGTCTGTCATAGAGATGCATCAGTCTTATTTGATCCAAGCACCACTTATTCTTATGTGTCATCATATTTTGCCCCATATTTAGGCGTAGCCCGTGATTCTTTGAGTTTTTCTGTTTATGTATCTACACCCGTGGGTGATTCTATTATTGTTGACCGTGTGTATAGGTCGTGTTTTATTGTTATTAGTGGTTTCGAGACCAGAGCTGATTTATTATTGCTCAATATGGTGGATTTCGATATTATTTTGGGCATGGACCGGTTGTCGCCCTATCACGCTATCCTTGATTGTTACGCCAAGATCCTGACGTTGGCTATGCCAAGTCTACCATGGCTAGAGTGGAGAGGTACCTTAGATTATGTTCCTAGCAGAGTTGTTTCATTTCTTGAGGCTCAACGAATGGTTGAGAAGGGGTGTGATGCATATCTGGCTTATGTGACAGATGTTAGTATTGATACTTCTACTGTGGAGTCAGTTCCGGTAGTAAGGTATTTTCCAGATGTATTTCCAGCGGATCTTCCGGGTATGCCGCCCGATAGAGATATTGACTTTTGCATTGATTTTTAACCGGGCACTCAACCCATTTCTATTCTACCATATTGTATGGCCCCAACAGAATTGAAAGAATTAAAAGCGAAATTACAGGAACTACTTGATAAGGGTTTTGTTCGGCCCAGTGTATCGCGTTGGGGTGCTCCTGTCTTATTTGTGAAGAAGAAAGATGGTTCTATGCGGATGTGTATTGATTACCGCCAGTTGAACAAGGTTACAGTGAAGAACAGGTATCCATTGCCACGTATTGATGACCTATTTGATCAGCTTCAGGGTGCGAGGGTGTTCTCTAAGATTGACTTGCATTCAGTCTATCTCCAGCTGTAGATTCGGGAGCCAGATATCTTGAAGACTGCCTTCAGGACTTGGTATGGTCATTACGAGTTCCTTGTAATGTCATTTGGGTTGACCAATGCCCCGACAACATTTATGCACTTGATGAACAACACATTTCAGCCCTATCTTGAATCCTTTATCATCATGTTTATTGACGACATTCTGATGTACTCCTGGATCAGGGAGGATCATGAACAACACCTGAGGGCTGTGCTTTAGACCTTGAGAGAAAAGAAGTTGTATGTAAAAATTTTAAAATGTGAATTCAGGCTTGATTCAGTAGGACTTTTGGGTAATATAGTTTCGTGCGAAGGGATCAAGGTAGTTCCGAAGAAAATTGAAGCAGTGCAGAGTTGGCCCAGACCGTCATCAGCTACTGAGATACGGAGTTTTCTTGGCTTGGCGGGGTATTATCACCGATTTGTAGAGGGTTTCTCTTCTATTGCTGCACCTATGACCAAATTGACCCAGAAGCGTGCTCCGTTCAGGTGGACCGAGGAATGTGAGGAGTGCTTTCAAAAGCTCAAGACAACTTTGATTACTGCCCCAGTATTGGTATTGCCTACAGGTTCAGGGTCTTATATTGTGTATTGTGATGTGTCACGCATTGGTCTCGATGCAGTATTGATGCAAGACGGTAGGGTGATTGCCTATGCCAGACAGTGAAAGGTACATGAGAAGAATTATCCGGTCCATGACCTTGAGCTAGTAGCTATTGTTCTTGCCTTGAAGATTTGGTAGCATTAATTGTACGGTGTCCATTGTGAGGTTTATACCAATCACCTGAGTCTATAACATCTGTTTAAAAAAAAAGATCTTACTTTGCGGAAGCGGAGATGGTTGGAGTTGCTTAAGGATTATGACATCACTATTCTTTATCATCCCGGGAAGGCCAATGTAGTGGCCGATGCCTCGAGTCGTAAGGTGGAGAGTTTGGGCAGCTTAGCATATTTACCGGTAGCAGAGAGGCCTTTAGCCTTGGATGTTCATGCCTTGGCCAACCAGTTCATCAGATTGGATGTTTCCGAGTCGAGCCGAGTTTTGGCTTGTGTGGTTTCGCACTCTTCTCTGTATGATCGTATTAGGGAGCGTCAGTATGATGATCCTCATCTGCTTGTCCTTAAGGACGCAGTTCAGCACGGTGATGCCAAATAAGTCACTATTGGGGATGACGGCGTATTACAAATGCAGGGCAGGCTATGTGTGCCTAATGTAGATGGTTTGCATACGTTGATTCTCCAGGAGGCTCACAGCTCGCGGTACTCCATTCATCCAGGTGCCGCAAAGATGTATCAGGATTTGAGGTAGCACTACTGGTGGAGACGGATGAAGAAAGACATAGTGGAGTATGTAGCTTGGTGCCTAAATTGTCAACATGTGAAATATGAGTATCAATGATCGGGTGGATTGCTTCAGAAGATTGAGATTCCAGAATGGAAATGGGAGCGGATCACTATGGATTTCGTTGTTGGGCTCCCACGGACTTAGAGGAAGTTCGATGTAGTTTGGGTAATTGTGGATAGATTGACCAAGTCAGCTCATTTCATTACTATGGTTACTACTTAATCTTCGGAGCAGCTGGCTCTGGTTTACATTCGCGATTGTCAGGCTTCATGGAATACTTGTATCTATCATCTCTAACCGGGGTACGCAGTTTGCATTAGGGGTGGGCATTCGGTACAATATTTAATAATTACGGTTCGGTATTTCGGTATTCGATATATCAATTGTGCATACCAAATACCGTACCAAAGTAGTTCGGTACGGTTCGGTATTTTCTTATTTGGTTCGGTACGGTTTCGGTATGGTTTCGGTATCATACCAAAGTCTTTCAAATCTCCCAAGATTATGCTATGCCTAATTGCCTATTGCCTAACGTCTCTTATGACTTCTGTTGAGAATTCAACCACTCAAAGGCAAACTCAAAGCCATTTTTGCAAGAATAATTAATTCGTTGACACTATTTTTATTGTCAAATCAGAGAAGAAAAATGGAATTGATGGTGTATATTCCCCAAAAACAGTGATTCTTTAAATGCTCAAACTACTGCCCGTAAGTCTCTAAGCCTAAGGAGGCTGCTAGGCCCACTAAGGGATTAGGGAATTAGGATTTAGGGGGCTTGGGGTGTTGGGCTTAGGCTTATTGTGCTGGAAAATATAAATATAGGTGGGCTTGGACTTAAATATTTTGATATTTCGGTATACCGAAATATCAAAAGCTCAATACCGAATACCGTACCGAAATACTGAAATTTCTGTACCTAAGTATACCGAAATACCAAAAAAACCGAAACCGAAATACCAAATTAATTCGGTTCGGTTCGGTTCGAAATTCGATTTTTCGGATTTTATGCCCACCCCTATTTTACATCACAGTTCTGGAGAGTCGTACAATGAGAGTTGGGTACTCGTGTAGAGTTGAGTATAATATTTCACCCACAGATGGACGGACAGTTCGAGTGCACTATCCAGATATTGAAGGATATGATTAGTGCGTGTGTGATGGATTTTGGAGGTGCTTGGGACCAGTTCTTGCCATTTGCGGAGTTTTCTTACAACAACAACTACTAGTCGAGCATTCAGATGGCTCTGTATGAGGCCTTATTTGGTAGGCGGTGCCGATCTCCAGTGGGTTGGTTCGAGCCGAGCGAAACTAGACTATTGGGTATAAACTTGGCTCAAGATGCTTTGGAAAAAGGTTAAATTGATTCAGAATCGGCTTCGTACAACCCAATCTAGACAAAAGAGTTATACGGATCAAAAGGTTCGTGATGTTGCATTCATGGTTGGTGAGCAGGTCTTGCTCCGGGTTTCGCCCACAAAGGGTGTTATGAGATTTGGGAAGAAGGGCAAGTTGAGCCCTAAGTATATCGGGCCTTTTGAGATTGTTGAGAGAGTTGGAGAGGTGGCTTACAGACTTGCACTACCACCTAGTCTCTCTGCAGTTCATCCAGTGTTCCATGTTTCCATGCTCTGGAGGTATCACGGCGATCCGTCTCATGTGTTAGACTTCAGGTCAGTCCAGTTGGACAAGGATCTATCTTATGTTGAGGAACCAGTGGCTATTTTGGACAGACATGTTAGAAAGTTGAGATCAAAGAGCATTGCTTCAGTAAAAGTACAGTGGAAGGGTCATCTGGTCGAGGAGGTGACTTGGGAGACCGAGCATGATATGCGTAGCTGCTATCCTCATCTTTTCACCACTCCGAGTATAATTCTAAACCCGTTCGACGAGCGTTTGTTTAAGAGATGGAGGATGTAACAAACTGGTCAGTCATTTTAAGAGTTGTAGCCTCGTTCCCTCATTTACTTCTCATTCTATACTTTATAACTGTTATGTGACTTGCCGGGGTAGTCGGTTCGGGTCTGGATAGATTTCAGAATCAATTGAGACACTTAGTTTTAAGGTTGAAAACGCAAGTTGAAAAGGTTGACTGGATATTGACTTATATGTAAACGACCTCAGAATAGAGTTTTGATGATTCCAGTAGCTCCGTATGGTTATTTTGGACTTAGGAGCGTGTACGGAAAATTATTTGGAAGTCCGTAGCTAAATTAGGCTTGAAATGGCTAAAATAAAAATTTAAGTTAGGAAGTTTGACCGGGGAGTTGACTTTTTGATATCGGAGTCTGAATCCAGTTCTGAAAATTTTTATAGCTCCGTTATGTCATTTATGACTTTTGTGCAAAATTTGAGGTCAATCTGACTTGATTTGATAGGTTTCGGCATAGAATGTAGAAGTTGGAAATTCTTATGTCTCATTAAGCTTGAATTGGGGTATGATTCGTGATTTTAGCATTATTTGATATAATTTGAGGTTTCTACTAAGTTTCTATGATGTTTTAGGACTTTTTGGAGTATTTGGTTGAGGTCCTGGGGACTCGGGTGAGTTTCGGAAGGTTAACAGATCGAATTTGGACTTGGAGAAGAGCTGAAGAATTTCTGGTGTCCAGCTTTGGTTTCCTTCTTCGCGTTTGCGAGAGAGATATCACATTCGCAAAGCGGATTTGGGGCAAGCGAGAATTTGTTCTTCGCATTCGCTAGGAAGGGATCGCGTTCGCGATGAAGGGACCGCGTTTGCGAAGGGTGATGGTAGTGTTCATCGCGAACGCGTGAAGACGTTCGCGTTCGCGTAGAAGGGCGAGGCCAGGCTGGGGTAATGAGCATTAAAGCTTCGGGTTCGCGAAGGCCAAGTTTGGCAAGGCATCGCGTTTGCGAGGTTGCCTTCGCGTTCGCGAAGAGTAATTTTGGGCAGCACAATTTTGTGCTTCGCGAACGCGAGGGACCTATCGAGTTCGCGAAGAAGGAATGCCTACACAAAAAGTTTAAGTACCCGAATTTATGGTAGTTTTTAGCATTTAATTGGTGGATTAAGTTGAAAAAATTATAAAAATCCCTAAGTTTAAATTGAAGATTTGAGGGTCGAATTGATGTCGAAATTTAGTGATTTTGTTATGGATGGACTCGTGGTTGAATGGTTGTTCTTATTTTGTAACTTTTGTCGGGTTCTGAGATATAGGCCACGAGCGATTTTTGAGTTAAATTTCGGATTTTTGTTGGAAATTTTATATTTTCATATGGAATAAATTCCAATACTTTGTATTGATTAAATCGAATCAATTGTGACTAGATACGAGGCTTTTGAAGGCCAATTCACGAGGCAAAGACATAACGGAGTAAAGAATTTCATGGTTCAAGGTAAGTGGCTTATCTAACCTTGTGTGGGAGAAATTCCCCTTAGGATTGGTATTGATATGATAATTGTGATGTGTGAAAAGTCGTGTACGCGAGGTGACGAGTGTGTACACGTGCTAAATGTGAAAAACTCTGGTTTTAAATTATGTAGATCTCTCTAACACATTAATTAAATTATTTTATCCGGTTATATTCATCATCATTGATCTATTCTTTATATTTTAAATTTGCTTGACATTTTTTCTGTTAATTGCTTTACCTGTTTAGTTGAAACATTGTTTATTTTATTTTGTGCTCAATATTTGAAAGTTGAATTTCTTAATTGAATTATTATTAATATGAAGTAATTGACATTTTAAAATTTGTTATTGAGGCAACATGCTAAAAATTGTGAAATATTATTTATGCTGAGTTATTCATTCCCGAATATTCTGTGAGATTTTTATACTCATTGTGATTGAGCCGTGAGCTCCTTATTGAGGATAAATTCTTAGAAGCTCGTGACTTATTTTTACCGGATTTTGGGAGTTGTGATTATTTGAGTTGTCGTTCTTATTTATTTCAGTTGTTAAGAATTGAGTTTTATATTTATATTCAGTTATTCCGCATAATTGATAGGCTTACCTAGTCTTAGAGATTATGTGTCATCACGACATCTTACGGAGGAAATTTGGGGTCTTGACACCCTACTTTCTATATTCCATTTTATGTATCACTATTTTCTTTTTATTATGTTTTTCAAAAGAAATATTACATCTCTATATTTGAAAATAATAACTTTAAACTTTATATTTTATCTTGAATGACAAACTTTTATACTCACAATATTATTATATTTTATTTAAGACTATAAGTTGAAGTGTTTCTTTATTTTTAAAATTTCATGTGCAATCAAACAACCTCCACATATCTATATATTATTAAAAGGAGAGGAAAAAGCCCTCTCCTTAAGCCAAGTGGCAGTCTAGAAAAAAGCTACATGGCATAAATAGTTAATAATTAGTTATTGGTTATAGTTTTTAAATTTAAATATCTATAAAATAAATTATTTTATAATAAAAAACAAATATTAAAAAAATCTATCCATTCAAATTGGAGAGTAATTTTAAGTTAGAGTTTTTAATCTATATATTATTAAAAAAAGAGGAAAAAGCACGCTTCTTAGGCCAAGTGGCAGCCCAGAAAAAAAGTCACATGCCACAAGTAGTTAATAATTAGTTATTTAGTTAATAATTAGTTATTGCTTATTATTTTTGAATTTAAATATATATAAAATAAAATATTTTATAATAAAAAACAAAAATTAAAAATAATCTATCCATTCAAATTGGAGAGTAATTTCAAGTTAGAGTTTTTAAATCATTTTAAAATAAAAACTAAAATAAAAAAATAAAAAACTACCAATTCAAAATTTCTTTGTTTTTCTAATAATGTTTGTTTTTATTTTTTTTTAAAAAAACATTATTCACAAAATAAAATAAAAAATATTTCAAGATTACTAAAACATATATATCTTCTCTTCTATTACAAAAAGAAAGCGAGCAAACAAAAATATTAAACAAAATAATATGCTAATAAAGAATTTCTATTAACAATGTAAAAATACTAAACATTGGATAACATAATAAAGAAAAATATAGAATAAAAAGTTATTCAATGACTATATAAGTCCCTTTAATTTAATAGAGATTTTGTTATTGGTATATCATATTGACAAATAAGATGACAATTAAAATTTATTAAAGTAATACGATCTAATATGTTTAAACAAACCCGATCACAATTTAATTTAATTAATATTTTTTAATAGTGACCGCGCATCGCGTGGCAGAAATATTATTTAATGACTATATAAGTCTCTTTAATTTAATAGATATTTTATTATTGGGTATATCATATTGACAAATAAGATGACAATTGAAATTTATTAAAGCCATACGATCTAATATGTTCAAACAAGCCCGGTCATAATTTAATTTAATTAATATTTTTTAATATTGACCGCGCATCGCGCGGGTACAATTACTAGTGCTTAGTAAAATTCAAAGAAGGGATGACAAGTGTCATCACCAGAAAAATTATAATTTTAAAAATTTATCTATATCTATCTATATATAATAGGAGAGGCAAAATAATGATAGGATGACAAGTGTCATCACCAGAAAAATCTAAATTTGAAAAAGCAAAATAAATAAATAAAATGCTTAGTAAAATTCAAAGAAGGGATGTCAAGTGTCATCACCAGAAAAATTATAATTTTAAAAATCTATCTATATCTATCTATATATAATAGGAGAGGCAAAATAAGGATAGGATGATAAGTGTCATCACCAGAAAAATCTGAATTTTAAAAAGCAAAATAAATAAATAAAATGCTTAGTAAAATTCAAAAAAGGGATGACAATTGTCATCTATCTATATATAATAGGAGAGGCAAAACAAGGATAGGATGACAAGTGTCATCACCAGAAAAATCTGAATTTTAAAAAGCAAAATAAATAAATAAAATGCTTAGTAAAATTCAAAAAAGGGATGAGAAGTGTCATCAACAGAAAAATTCTAATTTTAAAAATTAAAATAAATAAATAAAATACTTAGCAAAATTAATAAATTAATAAAGGATATGATAAGTAATGCAATATATATTTTAATTATCTATCTATATATAATAGGAGAGACAAAACAATGCTAGGGAGATATAATATTAACAATGTAATAATACTAAATATTGAATAATCTATATTATATTAAAAGCACGAAGGCCCTTAGCGAAATGTCGTTCGCCTTTTTTGCCTTTTAAAATTTAATTTCACATTAGGAAAAATAATCATTTAATTATTCTAATATTTATTAAGACTTTAAATCAACTAAAATTCTTGCATATTAAATAATTACCTTATTTGAACTACTAGGTAAGAAATTCTAATATTTAAAAATCAAATATGAATTAAAGATTTACCTTATAGAGCTATAAGATAAACATAGTAATTAAGTAATGTATAAAACGTAACATAGAAACTTCCGATAACTTATACTTTCTTTATGGTGTTGAATCAAACGGTAAATAAGGAATTGAAAGAATCAAATCAAATTTGACATTAGTCTTGTTTATTATAGGTAATTTTTCTTCTTTTATTTTTTGGACTATCATTACCATGAATCCATGACAAAGAGTAAGTTGATCAAATATTTTATGTAAAAGACTTTATGTGGATTAAGTACGTAATAAATAATAGGAACTGATATTGCATGTATTAAAAATAAAAGTATGTTTCGTCTATTACTCATTATTAATGTATTATCTATTACTCCTTCTAATATTTTAACAAATATTTTCTCATATGGTTTTGAATATCTCTCTTATTTTTACTTTATTTTACTTTAAATTCTTTGGCTCTTATATCGTATTTATCTGTTTTATTTAACAATCTAAGCTTGCTATTAATATTTATCAATTTCAAAGACTTACATGTTTGATACTAACTTTTACTATAACTTAAACATATCTTAGTGTATTTATTATGTAATTTAAAAAACAATTATACTGAGAGACTAAAAGTTTTAAATCAACTAAATTTTATACATTAAATCATTTTTTGAATTATATAAGTTTCAATATTAATATCTTGTATAATATCAGTTGACACTCCTGTGATTTTTTTATTCTCAATTATAGATTTATAACTGATCATAAAATTAAAACTAATTAATTTTATATAATTTAATTATCTTAATAACAATAAAAAAGAAAAATATAGAGAAAAACTTTTTTCGTGAAAAATTATGTTTCATTCTCTGGTTATATACAAATACAAATCCTACTAAATACTATTATTAGGTATAATTTATCCCAATATTCATAATTATTATATTTTTGATCTCAACATCAAATTTTAAAAAACTCTTGGATGAGACAGAATAATTGCACATAAGATATACAAAATTTAATAATATTTATACAAGTGTTATATTATCGATATAAGGTACACGCGCAAAACGCGTACCCTAAGGCTAGTACTATATTAAAAGCACGAACGCCCTTAGCGAAATTTTTTCGAAGTTTGCAAATACTAAATATGTATTTTATTTTATAATTTAAATATAAATTTAATACTTATCTTATTTTTTAAAAATTATTTATTCACTGGCACGAAAAGCACGCGCAAAGCGCGTACCCTAAGACTAGTATAATTAAAAAACAGAGCAAAAAAATTATTCGATAACTATATAAGTCTTCTTTTTAATTTAATAAATATCTGTTATTGGATATATTGTATTAACAAATGAGATGACAATTAAAATTTATTAAAGTAATACGATCTAATATGTTCGAACAATCTCGATCACAAATAAATATAATACTTAACAATATTCAAGGATAGGATGACAAGTGTCATCACCAAAAAAAATTATTTTTAAAAGAATATTTAGCAAAATGAATAAATAAAAAAATACATGGAGCAAAACAATTAGCAACAATGATAGGAAGATATAATATTAACAATGTAATAATACTAACTATTGAATAATATAATTAAAAAATAAAATAAAAAAGTTGTTCGATAACTATATAAGTCTTCTTTTTGTTAAGAAATGAGAGCAAAATAGAACAATATAGTAATGAAGACAAGATATATAGGAGGAGACTGTAGAAATTATCTTATAGTGTGTTTCTTGGGTGTACTTCTATGGACAAAGAATGTCCTATTTATAATATACAAGATAACACCTAAAGTTCATCAGATACATCTTAAGAATTAATAGGTACATCTATCAAGTAGTACATTGAATAATATGTATGGATGGATTAAATGAACATCCATATACATTCACTTTATTTCATAACACTCCCCCTTGGATGTTCATTTGAAAGATAATGTGCCTCGTTAAAACCTTACTAGGAAAAAGCCTAGCGAAGGAAAAAGAGTACACATATCTTGTAATACGCATTGAGTGCTGCCTCATTAAAAACCTTACCAAGAAAACCCAATTGGGACAAAACCTTGGTTAAGAGAAAAAGAGTACAACGCGTATTATACTCCCCCTGATGAAAGCTTTATTTGATATCTAGAAGACGACGCATTCCAATCTTATGTCTCATCTTCTCAAATGTTGATGTTGGCAATGCCTTAGAGAATAAATCTACTAGATTATCACTTGAACGGATTTGTTGAACATCCATCTCACCATTTTGCTGAAGATCGTGTGTGAAAAAGAACTTTGGTGAAATGTGCTTTGTTCTGTCTCCTTTGATATATCCTCCTTTAAGTTGAGCTATGCAAGCAGCATTGTCTTCATACAATATCGTTGGAATCTTCGTTTTTAAAGAAGGACCACACAATTGTTGAATATGTTGAGTCACTGATCTCAACCATACACATTCTCGACTAGTTACATGAATATCTATTATCTCTGCATGATTGGAAGATGTAGTAGCTAAAGTTTGTTTTGTTGAACGCCATGAAATAGATGTACCCCCACAAGTAAATTAGATAGCATGTTTGAGATCGGGCTTTATGTGGGTCAGACAAATAACCTGCATCTGCATAACCAATCAACTGTGAATCAGATTCATAAGAATAAAATAATCCCATATCAATAGTCCCTCAGAGTTATCTAAAAATATGCTTAACACCATTCCAGTGTCTTGTTGTTGGAAAGGAACAAAATCTTGGTAATAAACTTACTGCAAAAGTTATATCTGGTCGAGTATTATTTGCAAGATACATTAGTGCCCCAATTGCACTAAGATATAGAGTTTCATCACCAAGAAGCTCTCCATTATTTTCATGAGGTCGAAATGGATCTTTAATTATATCAAGTGATCTCACAACCATCAGGGTACTCAATGGATGTGCTTTATCGATATAAAAACGCTTTAGGATCTTTTCGGTATAAGTTGATTGATGGACAAAAGTTTTATCTTTCATATGCTCAATTTGTAGACCAAGACAAAATTTTGTCTTTCCAAGATCTTTCATTTAAAACTCTTTCTTCAAATAGTCTACTGCTTTTGGAAGTTTCCCAGAAGTTCTAATGATATTTAGATCATCAACATACACAACGATTATAACAAATTCAGATCTAGACATTCTTATAAATGCACAATGACAAATTGGATCATTCTTATATGCTTCTTTCAGCAAATACTCACTCAGGCGATTATATCCCATTCGCCCTGATTGTTTCAATCCATATAAGGATTTTTGAAGCTTTATTGAACAAGTTTCCCGAAAACTTTTATTAGTTTCAGGAACTTTGAGCCCTTCAGGGATTTTCATATAAACTTCGTTGTCTATTATGCCATACAAATAGGCTGTGACAACATCCATTAGGCGCATATCAAGTTTTTCATGGATTGCCAAATTTATAAGATACCTAAAAGTGATTGCATCCACCACAGGAGAATATGTCTCCATATAATCAATGCCAGGTCTTTGCGAAAATCCTTGTGCCACAAGTCGTGCTTTATATCTAACGACTTCATTTTTATCATTTTGTTTTCGCACAAAAAACCATTTGTATCCCACTGGCTTTATTCCTTCAGGTGTTCGGACTATACATCCGAATACTTCACATTTTTCAAGTGACGCTAATTCTGCCTGGATAGCGTCTTTTCATTTTTGCCAATCATTTCTCTGTCTACATTCATCGATAGATCTTGGTTCAAGATCCTTATCTTGTTGCATTATTTCAACAACAACATTAAAATCAAAAATGTTGTCGATAATAATATCATTTCGGTTTCATATTTTTGCCGTAGAGACATAACTTATTGAGATCTCTTCATTCTTATTATTTTCAGGTACTTGGACCTCCTCTGAGGTCTTATCATTTGTTATGTCACAGGGCTCTTTTTGAGCAATTACCTCTATATTATGATCTCCTAGATCATTTGCTCCTTTTCGCTTTCGAGGATTTTTATCTTTGGAACCAATTGGTCTACCACGTTTAAAGCGTGGCTTAGACTTATTTGCATTTATAGATTGTCCAACCGGGATATCAATTCGAATAGGAGCATTAGCAATTGGAATATGTGACTTAGTCACCCTTGGTAGGTTAGTGAATGCATCAGGTAGTTGATTTGTAATATTTTACAAATAATTTATCTTTTGAACCTCGTGTTCATATTGATTTATTCGAGAATCTAAATGAGATAGTGATAATGCATTCCAATCTATCTCCTTTTGCAGCTGCTTATTTTCTCCCTCTAATATTGGGTATACTGATTCATCAAAATGATAATCAACAAATCTTGCCGTAAATAAATCTCCAGTTATAGGTTCCAAATGTTTTATAATAGAAGGAGATTCATACCCAACATATATCCCCAATCTTCTTTGAGGTCCCATCTTTGTGCATTGTGGTGGAGCAATTGGAATATATACTGCACATCCAAATATTCTAAGATGGAAAATATTTGGCTCCTGACCAAAAGCCAATTGTATTGGGGAGACTTTATGATAACTTGTGGGTCTGATCTGCACAAGGGCTGCTGCATGCAAAATAGCATGGCCCTATGCCGAAGTGGGAAGTTTTATTCTCATAAGCATTGGCCTAGCAATTAATTGTAGGCGTTTGATCAATGATTCCGCTAGACCATTTTGAGTATGAACATGAGCAACTGGATGCTCAATTGTTATCCAGTTGATATGTAGTAATCATTAAAGGCATGGGACATAAATTCACCATCATTATCAAGACGAAGTGTCTTAATTGCATAATCTGGAAACTATGCTTTTAATCTTATTAATTGAGCTAGTAACCTCGCAAAGGCCAAATTGCGGGTTGATAATAAGCACACATGTAACCATCTTGTAGATGCATCTATCAAAACCATATAATATCTGAATAGTCTACATGGAAGGTGTATGGCCCCACATATATCACCCTGTATATGTTCAAAAAATACAGGAGATTCAACTCCAACTTTAATTACTGATGGTCTAATAATCAATTTTCCTTGAGAACATGTAGCACAAGAGAATTCTTTAGTTTGAAGAATCTTCTGGTTCTTCAATGAATGATCATGTGGATTCTCAATTATTTTGCGCATCATATTATAACCGGGATGGCCCAACCGGTCATGCCAAATAATAAAATCATTAGTAAACTCCTTGTTTACTATTACATGTGATTCAACTACACTAATATTAGTGTAGTATAATCCGGAGGAAAATGCGGGAAGCTTTTCAAGCACATACTTCTTTTCTGCTTTTATTGTAGTAATATAAAGGTATTCAACCTTTCCTTCATTGGTGGTCTCAATATGATAGCTATTTTGGCGAATATCTTTGAAACTCAACAAGTTTTTTTGAGACCTACTATAATATAATGTATCATTAACAACCAATATAGTTCTTCCTGGTAGTAATACAGTCACTCTTCCAGAGTCCTCAATTAATTTTGTACTACGAGATATTGTAATGATATTGGCTTCTTTCATAATTAAATAAAAGGAATATCTCTTATCTTTTAATATGGTGTGCATCATAGCACTATCCAGAAAACATATTTCTTCTTTATTATTCATACGGACAACTGAAGACTGAGAGGTTTTAATAATCTTCAAGAAGAAAAAAAAATACATCATAAGTAATATTGAAAACTTTAAGAACAAAAGAAACTACATTTATGAAATTAAATACTGACAACATAAAAGTTTTATTCAAAATATGAACTTCATAAAAAGAAATACATTTATTCTTATAATTTTTCCCAATAATAAGTCTTCAGTTATGATGCTCAAAGAAGTCTCCAGCTTCTAAATGAGTAATATCTATAAGGCCTTCAAAAATATCATCTTTATAGGCAATGTTTGCTTCAACATTATTTTGAAAAATCAAGTGAGTCTCAACTTTATTTTGTTTCCCTTTTATAGATGCTTGATAAAGTTTGACAAAATGTTCAGGTGTACAACAAATTCGTGCCCAATGATTTTTCATACCACATCGGTGGCAAATATTACCTTTTCCTTTTGAAGGATTATTCTGAGAACCCTTATTGTTCTCTTGTTTATAATGACCACCACCATGGCGATTATTATTTCGCCCCTTGCCACGCCCACGTATATTTATACGGCCACGATAATTATTTCGTATTTTTTCATACTTTGGATGTATCGTTCCCAGATTCGCTTCTGGAAATGGAACTGATCCAGTGGGGCGGGATTCATGATTTTTCATTAACTGGCATTATGTTGTTCAGCCACAAAAAGACATGAAATTAACTCAGAATTTCTTAAAGCCCTTTTCACGGTATTGTTGCTGTAACACCATATTTGAGGCATAAAAAGTGGAAAGAGTCTTTTCCAGCATGTCCTCATCATTCATAGGTTCCCCACATAATTTTAGTTGGAAAATTATTCTATATACAACAGAATTATATTCACTTATGGTCTTATAATTTTATAGCCGTAAGTGCATCCACTCACGACGAGCTCTTGGCAATACCGTGGCTTTTAGGTGGTCATATTATTCCTTCAAACTAGTTCATAATTGAAATGGATCTTTCAAGGTTAAATATTCACTTTTTAACCCCTCATCGAGATGATGGCGAAGGAAAATCATGGCTTTCGCCTTATCCTGACTTGATGCTTTATTTCCTTCCTTAATAGTGTCACCAAGACCTTTAGCGTCAAGGTGAATTTCAGCATCAAGTACCCATGGCAAATAGTTATTCCCAGAGATGTCAAGTGCTATAAATTCAAGCTTTGACAAATTCGACATAGTGAAAACTATCATAGAAATAAGTGAATTAGAATGACAAGAATTATTATCAATTCAGTGCAGTACATAATCGTGTATTAATATTCTATATGTAAAATTATCAAACAAATAATTATGTGCAGTGCGATGATAAATTAGTGGATGTGGGCTTAATTAGTCTAATTATTGTAATTCAATTTTAATACTTATTTATTTATGTGTAGGATTAAACTTCTTCGTAGTTTATATAATGAAATAACAATTTAACCGAAACTTATTGTTTTCATACCAATGCAATAATTATAATCATATTCAAAATAAGTTATGCATATGATAATTAAATTGCAGGTTAAAGAAGATCCTAATAGAAACGTTATAAACATAGGAATGTATACCTGAATCGGAAAAGAAACTGACTACCTCTTTTAGGAAGAAGATAAAATTCGGATGAAGCAGATAACCTCAGTTGGTTAGAACCTCGTGCTGATAACGTGTTAAAAAATAAGAGCAAAATAGAATAATATAGTAATGAAGACAAGACATATAGGAGGAGAATGTAGAAATTATCTTATAGTGTGTTTCTTGTGTGTACTTTTATGGACAAAGAATGTCCTATTTATAGTATACAAGATAACACTTAAAGTTCATCAGATATATCTTAAGAATTAATAGGTACATCTATCTAAGTAGTACATTGAATAATATGTATGGGTGGATTAAATGAACATCCATATACATTCACTTTATTTCATAACACTTTTTAATTTAATAGATATTTGTTATTAGGTATATTGTATTAACAAATGAGATGACAATTGAAATTTATTAAAACAATATGATCTAATATGTTCAAACAATCTCGATCACAAATAAATATAATACTTAACAATATTCAAGGATAGGATGACAAGTGTCATCACCACAAAAATTTTAATTTTTTTTAAAAATAAATAAAATATTTAGCAAAATTACTAAATAAAAAAAATGCATGGAGCAAAACAATTAGCAAAATTAATAAATTTAAAAAGGATAGGATAAGTAATACAATATTTTTTTAAATTATTGTAAGAAAAAATAAGTATACATATTAACAATGTACTAAATATTGGATAATATAATAAAGAAATACACAACAAAAAAGTTATTGGATAACTATAGAAGTCTTCTTTTTAATTTAATAGATATTTTGTTATTGGGTATATTATATTAGCAAATAAAATTATAATTGAAATTTATTAAAACAATACTATCTAATATGTTCAACCAATCTAGATCACAATTTAATTTAATTGATATTTTTTAATATTGACCCGGGCGTCGCTATAGTTTAAAAGAAATAGGAGTAGTATCTTATTGGAAAAAAACAGCCGGAATTTAAGGAATGTATAATGGGGAAGAAAAAAAGGCGGGAATTAGAAGAAATATTAAGAAGAAAATTGAAAGCTGGGAAAAAGGGAAAAAGGGAAAAAACGAAAGCACCGGAAAACGCAGCAGTGTCGCCGGAGATCATGGCTTCCGGCAATTTTAGCGTCTATGCCGGTTCAAGTAGTGTGAGAAATCAATCGGCGGAGAAACGAACCGAGAGAGTCACGGGAATCCTAGACCGAATCAGTAAGTTACCGGATACACTCCTCGTTCAAGTTCCATCTCTTTTGCCTACGAAGGATGCTTTCATAACTCGTCTCGTCTCAAAACGGTGGCGGTATCTCTGGACTTCAATTGATTGCTTATTTTTCTGTTTCCCATATGATTTGAACCTTAAAAACTTCATATCCTTCGTGGACTATGCATTTATTGCACTTTTTCAAAAATTAAATATTTTATCTCGATGTTGACTTGCGTAGATATGATTTCAAAATCAGCCGATGGCTTAATATTGTTGTGGATAACAAAGTGGAAGATGTTACATTGTATTCAAGTAGTGATGGCATTTACAAATTACTTCAATGCATATGCATTTGCTCGTCATTGATAAATTTGAAGTTGGGGCGTTGTGCATTAGGTAGAGCACTTGCTTGTTATTGCGTGGAAGGCTCTGAGAACCTTGGCACTTTTCTCAGTAGGGTTAGATGATGAAACTGTTGCGAACTTACTGTCAGGTTTTCCTGCTTTGGAAACGTCGGAATTGCTTTTGTTTTTTAATGGTTTCCGTAGGCTAGAAATTTGATGTTCGAATTTAAAGAAGCTAAAGCTGAAGAACTATTTGCTGTTGGATGAGGGAGGTGATCACTAATGGAAATGTTTTGCGATGTATCTTCAGCATTTGGAGATTTCAGGAAATCTTTGATGATCTCAAGTGTTGGCTAGTAAATTTATCCTCCATGGTCAACGCTACGGTTACCTTTGCTATTAATTGTGTGGCAGACTCCTGGGTTGGTGTTGCTGAAGAAGAGAGTTGTCATGATTATCATCAAGTTCAGGGTCCAAGGTTATCTTCAAAATTTGACTCGTGCAACTGAGCTAGCAATTGAAGTTATGTTCGCAGAGGTTTGTTTTTTGAGTAAAAATGCCCCATTTGCAGTACTGTTTATTTTTAGCGAATAGTTGCAAGATATGTACCTCAGTAAGAGAAGAGCCCTCAAATCTAATGAGAAACTTTCTGCAACTGTAAATATCTATGAAAATTTTGTTGTTGCTAAAGTCTTTAGCCAATTACATTTGTCATAGCAATATATTATTGATGTGAATTACTTTTATATTTTTGTTTTTTCTTTCTTTAATCTTTTCTAGTTTGATTGTGATTATTGCACTAGGTCATGTTCATGTTGCAGCTCAAAGGAGTGGCGCTTCCATAATTGAAATGCAAATGTTTAATGCTAGAGTTGCATATAACATAGGATAATTTGTATGGAGTAGCTAGCCTTTTGCAGGCCTCTCCTCACGTGGAGACAATCAACATATAATTGGAATCTATGAAAGTGACTTCCTATAACTTTTGCTCTTGTTGCACTCATTTACTTTTTGATGTTTTACGTGCCCCTTAGTTGCTCTCCTGACTGAAAATTGTTCTGAATCACCACACTTCAGCCATAAAATTGTCATGTTTTCACTTTTAAATGCGATTTCCATTAGGCTTTGGACCTTTATTTGATCCAGATTATATTCTCTGTCTCCAGTTTTATTGTTCCTACCGCTGCCCCTTTGTGCCAGGGTATTTGGGTCAAGGAGATCATATCAGTTTGGAGAGTTGGATTTCAAACTATGCATTTCCCAATCTCAAGAAAGTTAATGTTGTCTTCTCAACAGGGATATGTTTGAAGCGCTATGATAGGGTTTTCGAGTTTTTAGAATTTTTGCTAAAGAATGCCATCGTCTTGGAGAAGTTTGTTATCATTTCAAGGAGAAGGAAATGCTGGTTGGGTAGAGAGAACTGTATGTCCATATATTCACGACGATTGGCTAAGAAATTGTCAGATTGTCCAAGATCCCTTACCATTATTATGCCTAGCTTCCACGAGTCAGTTGATCATAACTAGACTGCAAATTCTGGTTCTTGGCACACCAGAAATGCCGCCTTATATGTTATTTTTTGAATGAATCTATAACTTGTATATTTAAGTAATAACAGTTTTTTTGTGAACTTAGTGTTATGTCATACCAAATGTCATGGATCTTGGATTCTCATGTAGAGTTGCTTGTTGCACTCTAGGCATTACATGTGCTTGGAATTTTCTGTCAACTCTTATTTTCCTGGACCTGTCAATATGAGCAGATCTACAAGTCACATCTTTCGGATTATTAGTTTCCTGAAATGTTGTATTTTCCTACCTTTGTCAAATAGCTTTATGGTTCTTAAATTGGGAAACGGTTCCTTTTTTGGCTTTTTCATGGAAGAGGAAGAGGTACATACTATTTGTTCACCTCAAATAATTCTTACGCATTGTGATTTATAATGCTGCTGACTGCTTTTACTTGAGATTCGTGTCATAAAAGAGTATTTGATAGATCTATCTATTTGATTTCCCTAAAATCTTCATTCATGAGAGAGATTCGAGTTGGCCAGATCAGGGGGTTGTCAAGTCTTCTGTGTCATGGAACTTATCAGGCCTTAGGACCAAGAAAGGGCTGAGTAATTTTCCTCCTTGGCCATGCCTGAGTTCTCATATCAAGTCCTTAGGCTTGAGCCTGGACGCTTATCAATTGGACTCCCCTAATGGAGAGTGGGATATCCTTTGTTATTGTCTCCTATGATTATTAGTGAATACTATAAAACAGGTAACAAATTGTCTTGCAATTGAGTATAATAACTCAGTCCCTGCACTGCGTCTTTTAGCAGATTCCCAAATTCCATTGCTCCAACAGTTGAATCGAAAGGTCTTACTGTTGTTGCTAATTAGTGAGCATAATTCTGACTGCACCCGCAACCATATGCCTCGTCTGGTCTGAGTGCCTATAATATACAGATGGTCAATGAGTGACATAGCCTAATAAGTTTCATGGACCTGTCTTTGGATCAAATTTCGTATAGCTATGAGATTCTTCTTCCCTCCGTGGAGGTCTCTAAGCAATCTATTCCCTATATATGTAGTAGTGATGCTAATGTGGTTTTTTGTTAAGAAGCCCAGGAAGTATCTTGATATCAAGTCTCTTCTTCTTTTGATTTTACAGTTAACTTCTAGCTGAGAAATTATAGGCGAGGTACATGTGCCTATTATTTTCATCTCAGTTCGCGGATAACACTTGTTAATTCGTTCCAGGTGAAAAGTAATCGAGTGGAGTCTTTTCATTCCTTTGGGGTATTATGGTTCTCTTGAACGTATGGTAAATATCTGATGGAATGTTTGAATGGTATATAGAGAGCCTCTATTATAGATATTTGCCCAATTTTTCTTTTGTTTTTTGGTGAATGGTGTTATGGTGTAAGTTTTTGAATAATGATGATGATGAACTTTGATAGCTTTAAACTTCTAATGTCCTTTTGGTGAGATCGAAGTCTTGGTAGAACAAAGATATCTCGCATCAAACTGGTTCGTTGTTTAATTACTGGTACAGTTTAATATGAATGCTAGATGTTTTTTTTCTTCTCATTGACAATAAAATAATTTTACTTTATAAAGATAAAGCTAGATGTTATAGGATCCTACATGACAATTCAATTCCAACCTTTTCTTTGTGTCTTTAGTTTGAGTATTAAGGTTTGAAAATTGTTGTAGTGAAACAAGTTAAAAGTTAATTAATAAAACATAATACATGTTGTATGATTATCCAGAATTCCACTTGAACTCAAATATTCACATACAAATTGAATCAACCAAAACTTTACTTAAAAGAAAAGGAAGAAAAAAAAAAAGCAAAAGGAAAGAAAAAAAAACTACGACAATTATTTCCAAGAATTGGACAATAGTAGAAACAAACAAAAGGGTTTCTAAGACTGCATTTTCTTAATAAACAAGAAGAAATACCATTGTATCACCAACTTGGAAAATCATTATGCAGCTTTGATCATCTTCAATCTTAAAGCTATCAATAGGATACTGTCATCCAACTCATGAATATCATCAAGAACAAATATGCACACACAAACGAGTATGATGGTTTATTGGAATCTGTTTCTTGATCTTGCTTTTGATCTTGTTCTTGTTCTCCAAGTATAATCTTCATCATTTCTTGGTAGAATTTCCAAGTAATTAAAAGATGTATGACTTGAAAAAATATAGAAGGAAGAAAAAATACAATTCTATCTAGCCAATAACGATGCCATGTCCTATGTGTGACATATAAAGCAGGAATTGCCCATGCTACACCAACTATACCAATCATTGTGGCTTTCCTTTCTTGTACATCTTTTATTTCTTCCATTTCCTCTAATTTCATATTATCTCCATCTTTTTCCATTTTCAGTTTGTGATTTTCTGAAGGTTGATAATATAATTCCCTCCTTTCCCTCCTTGAGTTTTTTTTGGGTTAAGTTTTTTCCTTTTTTCCCTTCTCTTTGGAGAGGGGAGGGAGTGAGGGCAGGAAGCAAGGAGGATGGGAGTCTAACTTCTTAGTTCTTACTGATAATGGAAATAAACAATAGTTTGGTAAAGAAATAAAGATTTTGATGTGCTAAAACAGATTTTTATGAAAGGTTAAGAGACAAGTTCTCGCATTCATTCATAGTTTAAAAGTGATGGATAAGATGCAATCTCTCAGCATCTCTAGTTTTTATTTGTTAGAGCTTATATCTTTTTTCTTTTTCTTTGAGAATTCTGAATTCATGGAAATTTTACCGTTTATTATTATATAAAAGAATCATATAAATTTGAAAATTGTTCTTCCTTTTTTCCTATTCAATTTTGATATTGTTCACATTAGAGTGCCTTTAAAATCACCCGATATCTGATTCCAAAATAAATCTATGATATAATCGATTAAGCTAATGATTAGGCAAGGCCATGTGGAATGGATGCCCTATCCAATTCCAATTCATGTAGACCATATAAGCTATACGTGTTGGATTAAAGATTAAGCTCAATTTAATTCGGAAAAGAAATTAGGTCATACTAAGTGTTTACCCGGAAAATCGGATATAGTTGAATTTATAAGTAGTTCTAAGGATATGTGATATAGCTTGACATAAATCGTACGTAGAAGTAAAAATATTTAGATTCTTGTGTATAGAAATGTGATACAAATTATTGAACTAGAAGAGTGAGTATGCTGAGTAAAACAAGCTTAATAGGTTTATTCTTCAATAAAAAGAAGTAGTCTTTCTTACAATGTGTGAGCCTCCTCGTGCTTACAAGAATTCCCCCCATTTATAGTATGGGGATGTTACTTTATTTATAATAAAAAATATATAGCGGAGAACCCATGATGAATTTTCACTTCCTCGATTCCTACCAAGATTCTCTCCCCTAGTGCGGTTACAACGACTCCTGTCTGCGAGCTCGATACTGGTTCGAGTTCGGTATTGGATCGAGCCCTCGACCTTGAGTTCGAATTCGACATTCGGGGTGAGTGTCAATCGGTCTGTGCATCTCCGACAACCTTCTCTTTGCCTTGCGGTTCAATTTGGTCATGGGCTTGATAATGATATCGAGCCGATTCCTCGATCGGTCTTGGAACTCGAGGCTTGTATGTACTATCCTCGGAACTCGTCTCGAGCTCTCACTTCAATAGCTTACCATTCGAACTCAATCAAACGTACGGAGGCCGAAATCTATTTCGACCGTATACAGATAGTCTCCTCGTTTCTGAGGAAGAATGTGGTGAGAAGCGATATGATTTTCGATGGCTCGGTCGGATTATAAGCTGACATTTTCACTGGGCTCGATCGTGACGTATATGATAGTTGTCCCGTCGATTTAGTCTTTCAAGGTATTTAATGCACGACAGACGGTGGTCGGCCACCACTGATACTGAACCGCCACGGTATAAGCCTATAAATAGCCCCTCCATTTATCATTTACCAGTTTTACATCTTCAATCTCCCAAATTTTCTTACTCTTTCTGCCTCTATTTCACCGTTTGTAGAGCCACCTTCATCAGCGTTTGGCACCATCAACCTTTCATCTTCCTTCGCTTTTCTTTCTTTTACATCAATGGCAAAAACTTCAAAAATCGTACCTCAGAAGGATAAAGCTTCCTCTTCACGGTCGTCCGACGATAAGGCGCCAGTGGAGCCGCCTCCCCATGAGTATGTTCCTGGCCCGTGTACTTTGAAGATCGATTTTAAGGTTGAAAATCCTTCATCTGTTCCGGGTCGATGCGAGCATGTGTCGATGTACATGTACTCGATAACAGAGGGCCATCTCGAGGCTGTGAGGAAAGACTGCAACTGGGGTTCCGAGGTTGTGTAGCAAATTCCCTCTCCCGAAGAGAGCGTCATCACTCATGTGGAGGGGTTTTAAGTGTTTATAATTACCCCTTCACGTTGGGTCCCGTCGACCTAGTGAACATTGATTTTTGCAAAAGATATCAGGTCACCCTCGGTCAAATTCATCCTTCTCTATGGCGTATAGTAACCTTACTTCGCTTCTTCTCCAACAAGGCCGGGGGGCTGGATTTTACCCTAAATCACCTCATACGATTATATCGGCCTCAAATCTTTCGAGGACTAATCAGGCTTCATCGTCGGGCATCGAAAGCTTTGATGTCAAGCATCGACAAAGACAAGGATCGGGGTTGGATGGGCCGTTATATTCGGGTGAGGACCCGTGACCTCATTCCGGAAGAGAAGATGCCGTTCCCCGAGGAATGGAATTTCGACCGTAAGTGGTTTTCATAAGGCGCTGCTTTTCGTATCTTTCTCCGATTCTATCTGATATCTTTCTCCAATATACAGCTGCTCCTTGGATTCCACAAGCGGTAACCGACCTCGAGGATTGGTTCGAAAGTTAGCCTCGACTTCCTCTTATGCTGAACGCGCTTGGTGTGATTTGGAAAAAGGTAGATGGGAGGCCAAGAATCACGGTAAGGGTCACTTATCGTGTTCTTCGAAATATTTTTATGATCCATTCGTTACCGATTTCCTTTCATGCAGGTGTAACCAAGGATGCCGTTTTGAGGCCTTCGAGTGGTGAGGAAGGAACCAAGTCCCCGGTCCCGGAATCGGGGAAAGATAAAAAGCGAAAAGCCGTCTCTCGGTCAGAGGACCCCAAGCCCAAAACTCGAAGGGTGAGGAGGAAGGCAATCTCTCTTTTGACGGAATCAGTCCAACGACTGAGAGAATAACAAGAAGATGATGCCTCGACTTTGGTGATCTGATCTGCAAAAGCTATTGAGATCGCCGGACCTTCTGAGCCGATGACGGCTATACCGGTCGGGGTCAGTTCCGGTACCCCGAGTCTCGATCAGAGTGTCCCGAGCAATTCGCTTGGGACTATGACAGTGGGTCATTTGCCTTCTCTTCCGACCTTTTCTGAGGCGGCGTTAAAGGAAGCTCGACAATTGAAGACCCCCCGATATGAGCGGAGGCTCTAGTGTAGGGGACCCTTTTCGGGATTACTTTACTGGAGTCGATGATGCCTCCGACATTAGTGACGCTTCTCTTCTCCTAGAAGAGGCCCAACGTTTCATTTCTCGGGTAATGATTTTACTGTGCTTGGTTTCTTCGTTCTTTTCTAAACTTGACTTGTGTTTTTTTTCTTTTTTCCTACTGTGCATGCCATTAGCAGGTTTCGAGTCGATCTCAGCTAGTGTGAGGTCGAGCTTCAGAGGATCTCGGGGGAGAGAGATGCTCTGCGGCTTCTTTGCAGCCAAAAGGACGAAGCTATAAAGGACCTCCAAGCAGATTTGGCTAAGGCTCGTGAAGAAGAGGCCGA
Source organism: Nicotiana tomentosiformis (assembly GCF_000390325.3). Taxonomy (NCBI): domain Eukaryota; kingdom Viridiplantae; phylum Streptophyta; class Magnoliopsida; order Solanales; family Solanaceae; genus Nicotiana; species Nicotiana tomentosiformis. The sequence goes on along the minus strand of NC_090821.1, from coordinate 43,326,849 downwards.
ACTAGATAAACAGGTGAACCTCGTTATGTTAGAGTATGGGTTTGACCCAACTATGGAAGCTAACCCTTTGTTATCTCAGCTGCAGCAAAAGGTAGAAAAGATCGGGTTGCTTCGGGAAAAAGTCGATCAAATCAAGGCCGAATGTAACCGGTGGAAGGAAACTATCGACTGCCTGGCTGCAGAAAAAGAAACCATCTTGGCCAAATTATTATCGGCCGATGTTCAACTTTGAAGTGTCAAGCAAAAGGGTTCGGCTCAGGACAAGGGGATCGAGGAGCTTGAAACACGACTTGTTGAGGCCAAGGCGGAGGTTGAGTCGTCGAAAGTCATGGCGGACAAGTCCATTGCCGTGTATCGAGCTGATGCCGAGGCTGCTCAAATGGAGGCAAGAGATGAGGCGAATACTGCCGACACTCGAGCACATTGGGTTGCCGAACTTGCTAAGTGTCGGTCTCATAGAGAGACCCTCGAGGAGATACACGCTCGAGGTTTCGACCTTGCTGAAGAGATAAAAAAGGCTAAAGAGCTCGAAGGTAAAGCTGAAGCCTTGGCTTCTGATGGCGATGATGATGATGATGATGATGATGAAGGTAGCACGAGCGGTTCCGAAGATGGGGGGAGCCCGGTGGAGAAGAGACCGCTCTCGATGATAACCCAGAAGCTTAGCCCTTAGCTTCTTCTATGTTGCATTCATTTATGTAAACCACCCTTGTATATCTATACAAATATCCTTTTCTTTTACTGCCTTGCTTCATGAAGATTTCATTCATGCCTTGCGGATGTTTTTATGATGATTTAGGTGATTTCATCGAATTCAACCTTCGTAGCCTTTATGGCCGAGCGAGTGTTCGCTCAAGCTCGAAATAAAAGTAGCCCACAAGCTTAGTGGTCGAGTGGGCCTTGAACTCGAAGCAAGATAGCCTTTAGGCTTTGATAATTGAGTGAGTGATTGTTTCGAACTCGAACTCAAAGTATATTAGCCCACAGACTTTTACGATCGAGTGAGTGATTGCTCGGACTCAAAGTAAAAATAACCCTTAGGTTTTTAATAATTGAGCGAATGATTGTTTCGAACTTGAACTCAGAATATCTTAGCCCGTAGGCTTTTAATGACTTAGTGAGTGATTGCTCGAACTCGAAGTAAGATAGCCCTTAGGCTTTAATTTGAGTGAGTGATTGTTTAGAACTTGAACTCAGAATATCTTAGCCCGTAGGTTTTTTATGACCGAGTGAGTGATTGCTCGAACTCGAAGTAAGATAGCCCTTAGGCTTTAATTTGAGTGAGTGATTGTTTCGAACTCGAACTCAGAATATCTTAGCCCGTAGGCCTTTATGACCGAGTGAGTGATTGTTTCGAACTCGAAGTCAGAATATCTTAGCCCGTAGGCTTTTTATGACCGAGTGAGTGATTGCTCGAACTCGAAGTAAGATAACCCTTAGGCTTTAATTTGAGTGAGTGATTGTTTCGAACTCGAACTCAGAATATCTTAGCCCGTAGGCCTTTTATGACCGAGTGAGTGATTGTTTCGAACTCGAACTCAGAATATCTTAGCCCGTAGGATTTTTATGACCGAGTGAGTGATTGCTCGAACTAGAAGTAAGATAGCCCTTAGGCTTTTAATAATTGAGCGAGTGATTGTTTCGAACTCGAACTCATAATATCTTAGCCCGTAGGCCTTTTATAATCGCTATCAAAAATCCCTTTGATGGTAGTTGGCCTTTAAGCCTATTTGAATCATAAAGCAGGAAAATCTTTTCAAAGTGTGAGATATCTGAAAAAGAAGTTCTCCTTTATAAGTCATTACACGTGTGTTTGTATCTTGTCCCAGAGTCCGAGCGAAACTACGCGGACATAGTTCGTTTTGACTATTTGGCCCTTACACTTTTCTCTATCGAGACCCTGTTTGTCATGAATTTGATATAGAGCAACTTTCTTGTGCCGAACTTGATTTATTCGCTTGGTAGCCCCCCAGTATTCGAGGTTGATTATGAAGGAGCCTAATTCATGTCATTCTTCCATTTTTGGACCAAGGAAGCTCGGGTGAGGCGATGTTTCGAAAGTTTTTCAAGAAAAATATTGGGGTAAGAATTTCTAACTTGATTTTGGTTAAATTACATGAATCTATTGTTATTTTTATCACTAAATTAGTGAATTTGCTTGAAAGATTTAGAAAACCCTCTTGGTTTAAATTTAAGATTTGGAGGTCGATTTGTTATTGGAATTCGATAAAATTGATATGGTTGAACTCGTATCGGAATGGATGTTCAAATTTCATGAAAATTATGTCGGGTTCCGAGAGACGAGTCCCGCGTTGACTTTTTTTGACTTTTTGAAATAATTTTTTAAGTTGACGTATTATTATCCGGAATTATTTCCGATGAATTTTAATAAAGTTATACAATTAATTTGGATAGATTTGGGCGGTCTGGAGGTCAATTCAAGAAAGAATGCGATTTTGGAATATCGGCATAACTTCAAAAAGGTAAGTGTCTTGCTTAACTTCGAGTAGGGGAATTACCCCTTAGGCATCGAGTCTTATGTGCCATTTGTAAAATGTGAAAAGCCGAGTACGCGAGGTGACGAGTACGTACTCGGGCTTATATGTGCAAATTTTCTTAGTTTAAAGTTTTAGGCATTCTTATTTATTAAATTAGATAATTGTTGGCATTAGTAAATCCTTGAATTATCACGCCTCGTTCCTTGTTTGTCAAATTTGTATTTTATATAATAAATTTAGTGTTATTGTCACTTGGATTTTATGTGAATTCTGTGTGTTTATTGATTTGATATTTTTTTGGAATTAAATCCATGATGGAACCCTTATCTGCAAATATTTATTAATTAGTTTAAATTGAGGAGTTAATATAATTATCAAGAATTTGGATTAATGAAGGCGTTGCCCTATACTGAGTATTTTCCACCTCTGTTGATTGTTTTGAGGTTTATTGTACGTTGTGTGGAGCATTGGGCTATTTGTTGACAAATTTATTGATTCTGCTACATATTTGGAATTTGGTTGTGGTTAGTGGAAATTGCGATATGAATTGTTGTATTGTGTTGTGGTTTAAACACTCTCCTTGATGTTATTTATGCTTCCTACCTTGCTTGTTAATGATATACATGTGCTTGGTAAGGAAGAGTGTAAAGCACGAAGGGTGATGCTGTGCCATTTGAGAGTGTAAAGCACGAAGGGTGATGTCGTTCCATTTGAGAGTGTAAAGCACGGAGGGTGATGCCGTGCCATTGAGAGTGTAAAGCACGGAGGGTGATGCCATGCTATTTCATTTATATTATCAGGTGAGGATGAGAGTAAAAGCACGAAGGGTGATGTCGTGCAATTATTTTTATGTTATCATATATTCATGGCACGAAGGGTGTTTCCGTGCAGGCGAGGACAAGAGACATACATTATATTGTGATATCGTTTTGTTGTGTATACATTCATGCCTTTATCTTGAGATGTTATTGTGCACCTATATTTTCTGTGTGACTTATAGTCGTTGTTGCTTCATGTGTGCCTCCACTTTATTTCTTTTATTGTTATTGGCATTTCTCCTACCTAGTTGGTACGATTATATGTATGCACAGTGAGGAATATATAAATGTACGAAGGGTGTTGCCGTGCCAATTGATTTGAATCATATATATATATATATATATATATATATATATATATATATATATATATATTGGGTGAGAATGAGCTATGTGCACGAAGGTATTGCCGTACCATTTGATGTGATATGTTGAATGTATTCCTCACGCCAGGAAAGTTAAATGAGGCGTCACATGGTGACTTTTATTCGAAAGAATTATATTAAAAAGATATTTATTTGAAAGAATTATATTATAAAGATATTTACTTGAGAGAAGTATATTTGAAAGATATTTATTCGAAAGAATTATATTAGAAAGATATCTATTTGAAAGAATTATATTATAAAGATATTTACTTGAGAGAAGTATATTTGAAAGATATTTATTCGAAAGAATTATATTAGAAAGATATTTATTTGAAATAATTATATTATAAAAATATTTACTTGAAAGAAGTATATTTGAAAGATATTTACTTGAAAGAATTATATTCGAAAGGTATTTACTTGAAAGAATTATATTTGAAAGATATTTACTTGAAAGAATTACATTCGAAAGATATTTACTTGAAAGAATTATATTCAAAAGATATTTACTTGAAAGAATTATATTCGAAAATATATTTATTGAAAAAGATTATATTCCAGAGATTTTTATTGAATAACTTAGATGAAAGATGTATATTCTGAAGGACCTGATTAATTGGCTGTACCTGTGTTTATTACTCGTTTGAGCAATATTTATGGTGTTCATGTTACCTTGCTGTTTAAATCACTAGTTGATTGATGTTGCTATTACTGCTATTTGTTTTCTATTATTTTTGCATGTTATATTGCACAGGTTATTAGACTAGTGAGTATCTTGACTGTACCTCGTCTCTACTCCATTGAGGTTAGTCTTGATACTTACTGGGTACCGACCGTGGTGTACTCATACTACACTTCTGCACATTTTTGTGCAGAACCAGGTATTGGAGATATCATACTTGAGCAGAGTTAAAGCGGGATCGTAAGGATTCAAGGTAGATCTGCTTGGTCGTCGCAGTCCCTTAGAGTCATTTCATTTCATTGTACTGTTAATTTTTAATCAAACAGCATTGTATATTCGGTCCTCGTGATCATTTCATGTATTCAGTTAGAGTTCGTGACTCAGTACTACCAGTCTTGGGAGGTTGTACATTCATATTTGTTCCGCTGTTAGTTTTGGTTATTTATTTAATTAAAAAAATGGCTTCAAAAATGTGATAGAAATCGTCTTACCTGGTCTTAGAGACTAGGTGCCATCACGACGCATGTGGTGGGATTTTGGGTCGTGACAGAGTTAGTGTCGAATGTGCGTATATAGACGATAGAGGAGAAAATCATACCTTAACAGTAATATCGTTTGAGAAGCGATATGTTCCAATTGTTTGGTAATGATTTTCCATCCATTGCTCCAAGTTTATAAGACCCTTTCCCGACTATATCGAGGACTTGATAGGGTCCTTCCCAATTTGGGCAGAGCTTTCCTTCATTAGGATCTCGAGTGTTAACGATGACCTTCCTTAGGACCAAGTCCCCGGCCTTGAAATGGCGGAGGTTGGTTCTTCTGTTGTAGTACCTTTCGATTCGTTGTTTTTGTGCAGTCATTCAAACTCGTGCCGCCTCTCGTTTTTCATCTAATAATTCGAGGCTAGTATTCATTGCCTCAGCTTAATTCTTCCGATATATATCGGAACCTTGCGCTTGGTTCCCCGACTTTGACTAGAATTAGAGCTTCAGATCCATACACTAGGGAAAATGGAGTTACTCCTGTGCTGGATTTAGATGTTGTCTGATATGCCCAAAGGACTTCGGGCAAAATTTCTCTCCACTTTCCTTTAGCTTCGTTCAATCTTTTCTTTATGTTTTGGATGATAATCTTGTTTGTTGATTCGGCCTGTCCGTTCCCGCTAGGATGATATGGTGTAGACAGTATTCTTTTTATTTTATGGTCTTCGAGGAATTTCGTCACTCTACCGCCGATAAACTGTCTACCATTGTCGCATGTTATTTCTGCTGGTATCCCAAATCGACACACGATGTAGTCCCAGATGAAATCTATAACCTCTTTTTCTCTCACCTTTTCGAATGCCTGTGCTTCAACCCATTTAGAGAAATAGTCAGTCATAAACAGAATGAATTTAGCTTTACCTGGGGCCGATGGTAGAGGGACGACGATATCCATTCCCCATTTCCTGAATGGCCATGGAGAAATGACCGAATGAAGCTGCTCTCCGGGTTGGTGGATCATTGGTGCAAACCTTTGACATTTATCACATTTTCGAACGAACTCCTATCCTTCTTCATGCTATCCCAGTAGTACCCTGCTCTGATGATTTTGCGAATTAATGGTTCGGCGCCGGAGTGGTTTCCACAAGTGCCTTTATGAACCTCTCGTAAAACATAATCGGTGTCTCCTGGTCCCAAACATACCGCCACTGGTCCGTCGAACGTCCTTCTGTATAATGTTCCATCTTCAACCAGCGTGAATCGAGCAGCCTTGGTTCGCAGAACCCTCGATTCTTTAGGGTTCGATGGGAGTTTTCCGTTCTTTAAATATTCAATATACATATTCCTCCAATCCCAGATTAAGCTCGTGGAATTTATTTCGGCATGTCCATCCTCGATTACAGATCTCGAGAGTTGAACGACAGTTCCTGAGTCGATCTTATCTTCCTCGATCGACAACCCCAAATTTGCGAGTGCGTCGGCCTCACAGTTTTGTTCTCGTAGCACATGTTGTAAGGTCCATTCTTTGAAATGATGTAGAGTTACCTGTAATTTGTCCAAATACCTTTGCTTCCTATCTTCTCGAACCTCGTAAGTTTTGTTTACTTTGTTCACCACTAGTAAAGAGTCACATTTGGCTTCAATGACTTTTGCTCCCAGGCTTTTAGCTAGCTCGAGACCTGCAATCATGGCCTCGTACTCGGTTGTTAGTTAATCTAGTGGTTTTGATGGATTGTCTTATATTTCCACCTGTGGGAGGTTTCAGCACGATGCCAAGCCCAGACCCCTTCACATTTGAAGCACCATCTGTGTAGAGGGTCCAAACCCCCGACGATGTACCCGATTTTAACAAGAGTTCTTTTTCAACTTCGGGTACGAGGGTTGGCATGAAATCGGCAACGAAGTACGCTATAATTTGGGACTTGATGGTCGTACGGGGCTGATATTCGATATCTTACCCACTAAGTTCGACAGCCCATTTGGCCAATCGAGCCGATAGTTCGAATTTGTGCAAAATGTTGCGAAGTGGGTAAGTGGTTAAAACACATATGGGGTGACATTGAAAGTATGGTCTTAACTTTCTAGAGGCGCCTATTAGTGCAAGTGCTAATTTCTCTAAGTGAGGGTATCTAGCCTCTGCTTCCCCTAAGGTCCGACTTACATAATAAATAGGAATTGTGTACCTTGCTCTTCTCGAATTAAGACGCCACTTAGCGTGATTTCCGATACTTCCAAGTATAAGTACAGCTTTTTATCTGTCCTCAGAGTTTGAAGTAGTGGAGGGCTCGATAGGTACCACTTCAATTGTTCTAGTGCCTGTTGGCATTCCGGGGTCCAGGCTAAATCATTCTTCCTTTTGAGTAGGGAGAAGAATTCGTGGCTTCGATCTGATGACTTCGAAATGAATCGGCCTAAGGAAGTTATCCGCCCGTTCAACCTTTGCATTGCTTTCACGCTATCCACGACAGTGATGTTTTCGATGGCCTTAATTTTGTCGGGGTTGATCTCGATTCCCCGATTCGATACCATGAAGCCAAGGAACTTGCCCGATCCAACCCCGAAAGCACATTTCTCGGGGTTGAGCTTCATGTTGTATTTCCTTAAGATCTTGAACGTTTCTTGGAAATGAGTCAAATGGTCCTCTCCGCGCAGGGACTTAACTAGCATGTCATAAATGTAAACTTCCATCGACTTACCTATTTGTTTTTCAAACATTTTATTCACTAGGCATTGGTAAGTAGCTCCTGCATTTTTTAGCCCGAATGGCATTACATTATAGCAATAGGTTCCGTACTTGGTGATAAATGAAGTCTTTTCCTGGTCCTCCGGGTTCATTCGAATTTGATTGTACCCGGAGTAGGCATCGAGAAAAGTAAGGATCTCGTGGCCGGCTGTGGTATCGATCATGCGATCGATGCTAGGCAGTGGAAAAGAATCTTTGGGGCATGCTTTGTTTAAATCTTTATAATCTATGCACATTCTAAGTTTGTTCCCCTTTTTAGGGACTACAACTACGTTGGCTAACCATTCGGGATATTTTACTTCCCGAATTGACCCTATTACCTCATCCTTTACAAATGCGTGTTTTACCTCGGACTGAGGTCTTCTTATTTGCTTCATCGGTTTGAACCTAGGGTCCAAGCGCAGCTGGTGCGTTGTTATCGACGGTGGGATCCATTCCGTGTCTAAATGGGACCAAGCAAAACAGTCTATGTTACCGATAAGAAATTGAATGAGTTTTTCCCTGAGTTCGGGGGTCAATCCCGTTCCCAGGTATACCTTTCTCTCGGGAAGATATTCGATTAATATAACCTGCTCCAGTTCTTCGATCGTTGATTTGGTGGCGTCGGAGTCGTCGGGGGTGATGAAAGTTCGAGGTGTCAGAAACTCTTCCTCGTCATCCTCTATTTCCTGTTCCACTGGTTCGGTCGAGACTGGTGGCTATGATTGCTATTTGGTTTCTCGTCTATCTTCAGTGCTCGATCTTTTCGAGACCCATAGTGTTGGTATCAGTGTTACCTCATCGACTACAAACATTTCCTTCGCAGCATGTTGCTTCCTGTATACTGTTTTCACGCCATCCAACGTAGGAAATTTCATTACTTGGTGGATGGTCGAAGGCACTGCCTTCATATTTTGGATCCAAGGTCTTCCGAGTAGGGCATTATACCTCATATCCCCTTCGATTACGTGGAATTTGGTATTTTGGATAGTTCCAGCTACATTCACTAGTAGAGTAATCTCCCCTTTGGTCGTTTCACTGGCCATATTGAAACCGTTCAAGACCCCAGCTGCGGGCATGACTTGATTATGGAAACCGAGCTTCTCCATTACCTAAGATCGGATGATATTTGCAGAGCTACCTGGATCCACTAAAACACGCTTAACTTGAGCTTTATTTAATAGGATAGAAATTACCAGAGCGTCGTTGTGAGGTTGAGAGACGCCCTCGACTTCTTCAATTCCGAATGATAAAGTGCCCTCGGGTACATAACCCCGAGTTCGTTTCCCCTGTGGCCGGTATCTTGCCGTACTTGAGCACGTTTCCCTGTGGAGTATCGACCCCACCGATGATCATATGAATGATATGCAGAGATTCCTCTTGTTTATCCTTTTTGTTGGCGTCCCTTTCTTTGAAGTGATTCTTGGCTTGGTCACTGAGGAACTCTCGAAGGTGGCCCTCATCGAATAGGCGTGCTACCTCTTCTCTTAATTGTCTGCAATCCTCGGTCCTGTGGCCATGCGTGCCGTGATACTTACACATCTAATTTGAGTTTCTTTGGGAAGGGTCGGTTTGCATGGGTCTGGGCCACCTAGTATCTTTGATTCTTCCGATCGCCGATACAATGCCAGATGCGTCGACACTGAAATTGTACTCCGATAGCCGAGGTGCCTCTATAGGATCGCCATATTTATCGAAGCCACTCTTGCTCATAAGAGCCCCCGAGAATTTTGTCCTCGGTCACTCCTTCGATTGTTCCAAGCGGAATTGCGTGCTGAGCCGTTGTTCATTCGATCTGCGATGTACGGTTGATATCGGTATCTGTTCGACCTTTGTTCTTTGTCGATATCCCTCTGGGTTTTAATATCTACCCCGTTCTGGTGCATGGATCCGGAAGGAGCTCCTAACTGGTCGTCTTCGACCCTGATTTTTGACTGATATCGGTTGTGTACATCCGCCCAAGTTATTGCTAGATACTCGATCAAAGTTTGCTTCAGCCAACGTGATGCTATTGAACTTCGCTCGTTCAACCCTTGGGTGAAAGCTTGGACGGCCCAGTCGTCTGTGACCGGTGGCAATTCCATGCGTTCCATTTGAAATCGGGACACGAACTCCCTTAGCATTTCATCACCGCTTTGCTTTACTTTGAAGAGGTCTGATTTCTTTGTTGCAACCTTTATGGCTCCAGCATGTGCCTTTACAAACGAATCCGCTAACATGGCAAAAGAATCGATGGAATTTGGGGGCAAATTATGATACCAAATCATCGCTCCCTTCAAGAGGGTCTCTCTGAAGTTTTTTAATAACACGGATTTGATCTCGTCATCTTCCAAATCGTTACCCTTGATGGCACATGTGTAAGAGGTGATGTGTTCGTTGGGATCGGTCGTACCGTTATATTTGGGAATTTCGGGCATACGGAATTTTTTGGGGATTGGTTTTGGGGCTGCACTCGAGGGAAAAGGCTTTTGGATGAATTTCTTCGAATCCAGTCCTTTTATCATTGGTGGAGCTCCCGGGATCTGATCTACCCTGGAATTATATGTTTCTACTTTTTTATCGTTGGCTTCGACTCGTTTTGTGAGTTCCTCGAGCAATTTAGTAATTTCGGGAGTAGTCCCTGATTCTTGTTCGTTTGACTTCACCATGGCTGGCTCCGTTCTGTGGGTGATTTCCCGAAGCGGATTGGGCTCCGACCTACTTTGTACCTGAGTTTGGCTCTGCAACTGAGCTATCGCTATTTGCTGGGCTTGTAACATCTCGAAGATCATCTGTAAGCTGACTCCGATCTCCTCCACGTTATGGGCATCTCGAGCTACGGATCGAGTACCGCCCTGAATGCTTTTTTCCGGTTCGGAACGTTGGTTCGCCTCAAGAGCCACTTGTGAATTGACATCTAGTGGTACTTCGACTCAGATTTCAGGTACTTCGACTAGAGGTTCAGTGACATCGTTAAGTGGCCTTCCAGCCCTGGGTATCAAGTTGTTGGTTTCATCCTGAAGGCCAGCTTCGTGGTCGATAGGTAAAGCCATGAATCGAGGGTTTGTCATTGCTGATTCGGAGTTGTAAACTGGTGTGTATTGCGGATTTTTATCAAACAACCACTATTATCCTTAGCCCCACGGTGGGCGCCAAACTGTTTACCCGAAAAATCGGATATAGTTAAATTTATAAGTACTTCTAAGGATATGTGATATAGCTTGACATAAATCGTATGTAAAAGTAGAAATATTTAGATTCTTGGCTATAAAAATGGGATACAAATTATTGAACTAGAAGAGTGAGTATGCTGGGTAAAACAAGCTTAAGAGGTTTATTCTTCAATAAATAGAAGTAGTCTTTCTTACAATGTGTGAGCCTCCTCGTGCTTACAAGGATTCCCCCCATTTATAGTAGGGGGATGTTACTTTATTTATAATAAAATAAATATATAGTGGAGAACCCATGATGAATTTTTACTTCCTCGATTCCTGCCAAGATTCTCTCCCCTAGTGCGGTTGTAACGACTCCTGTCTGCGAGCTCGATACTGGCTCGAGTTCGGTATTGGATCGAGCCCTCGACCTTGAGTTCGAATTCGACATTCGGGGTGAGTGTCAATCGGTCTGTGCATTTCTGACAACCTTCTCTTTGCCTTGCGGTTTAATTTGGTCATGGGCTTGATAATGATATCGAGCCGATTCCTCGATCGGTCTTGAAACTCGAAGCTTGTATATACTATCCTCGAAACTCGTCTCGAGCTCTCACTTTGATCGCTTACCATTCGAACTTGATCAAACGTACGGAGTCCGAAATCTATTTCGACCGTATACACTAAGATATTTTTTTCTTAGCTCATACTAAGATCCGAATTACATATTGATTGTACATTTACATTGAGACAGAGATTCGGTCTATGGAAAGCCCATAGGCCATAATCAAAATTCAAAACTATGCCACGCTACTGTAAACTTCTGTCGTAATTCCATATTGATAAGAAGAAGATAAAGGCAAGAATAAGGAGACAAAACAAAAAGCTGGAACAATTGAGTATTACTAGAAAAATTGAGAATGCAGAAGGGATCTATAACAAATCCAGTTACAGATAATCAGTCAGTGCACAAAAGATCTAATAAAGCTGGAAAAAGAAATCATTCTGAAGCTAGAGAAATGGTCTCTCATTGAAGAGAGTGCAATGCAACAGAAGGCAAGAGCAACCTGGATCAAACTTGGTGATGCTAATACCAAGTATCTCTCTGCAGTGGTGAAGGAGAGACAAAACAAAAAGCAAATACTGGAACTTGAATCCTGGACTGGAAAATCTTTATCTGATCCTGATGACATTAAAAAGGAGATTTTAGATTTCCATAAGGGGCTAATGGGAACATCTGCGCAGGCACTTCCAGCAGTAGACAAACTTATTATGAGGAATGGCCCTAAATTGAATCAGCTACAAATAACAATGTTATGTAATCCAGTGACTGAGGAAGAGATTACTGAAGCTGTAGCATCCATTGGCGATGATAAAGCACCAGGTACTGATGGATATAATGCTTTCTTTTACAAGAACGTTTGGCACATAGTGAAGAAAGAGATAAGTGATGCAGTCATAGACTTCTTCATATCTGGGAAGATGTATGCTCCTATTAACTGCACAATAATTACTTTGATTCCTAAGGTTGCAAATCCTAGCACAGTGAAAGAATACAGACCAATTGCCTGTTGCTCAGTACTCTATAAGATCATCTCTAAGGTGTTGGCTGCTCGGCTACAGAAGGTTATATCTCATGTGATTTCTGAAGCACAAACATGAATTATCCCAGGAAGAAGAATTGCTGATAATATTATATTGGCACATGAATTAGTCAAAGGGTACACCAGGAAGAACATTTCAGATAGAGCCATGATTAAAATTGACTTGCAGAAAGCATATGATTCTGTTGAGTGGGTCTTCTTGGAGCAGGTTATGGAGGAGCTAGGTTTTCCAGATAGATACATTTCTTGGATCATGCAATGGGTCAAAACTGTCAGCTATACTATCATGGGAAATGGGGAAACCACTGTGCCTTTCTCTGCTGCCAAAGGTTTAAGGCAAGGTGACCCCATTTCCCTTTTTCTCTTTGCCATTTCTATGGGGTACCTGAGTAGGAATTTGAATGGCCTTAAACAAGATAAAAAGTTCAAGTATCATCCAAGATGTGCAAGACTGGGGATAACACATTTAAGCTTTGCTGATGACCTTCTGTTGTTTGCAAGAGGGGATAAAAGTTCAGTAACAGCATTACAAAGCCTGTTTCAAATAGTTTTCCAGTGCATCAGGATTACAGGCCAATATGAGTAAAAGTTATGTATATTTTGGAGGAGTTCCCCAGCCTATTAGAGATAGAATTGTATCTAAATTGCGATTTGTGTATGGGGAACTACCACTCAAGTACCGGGATATTCCATTGTAAACAAAGAAGCTAAGTTTGATCCAGTGGAAGCCTCTTATTGATAGAATTGTAACCAAAGTCACTTCATAGACAACAAAAAAAGCTCTCATATGCTGGGAAACCTCAGCTAGACCAAAATGTTCTGTTTGGTATGCAATCCTATTGGGCACAAATGTTTATATTACCTGCAAAGGTGCTGCAAATCATAGAAGGGCATTGCAGAAGCTTTTTATGGTCAAGAACCAATCTGATCACCAAGAACGCCTTGATCGCATGGGACAGAGTGTGCATACCCAAAGCAGGAGGAAGGTTAAATTTGACAAACTTGAAATGCTGGAACAAAGATGCACTAGCAAAATCTTACTGGGATCTATCTCGCAAAAAGGATAGCTTATGGATCAGATGGGTTCATGTATACTACATAACAGGTAGACAGATGAATGAAATACCTATTCCTCAACAAGCTTGTTGGATGATAAGGCAAGTCATCAACTCTAGGGAGATAATGAACCAGCTTCACTGTGAGTTTAACCCAATAAAGAGCATGATCAGGCAAATATACTTACAATTGCTGGGAGATTATCCAAAGGTGCCATGGAAGTGTCTGATATTTAAAAATGATGCATGACCAAAATGATGTTGCATGGGAAGTTACTCACTACAAATAGGTTACTCAAGTGGGGACTAGTAATAGATTCAAGTTGCAGTCTATGTCATAACCATCAAGAATCAAGAGATTACCTCTTTATGGAATGTAAATTTGCGGAAAAGATATGGACAACAATACTTGATTGGGTGAATGGAGCCAATTTCCAGGGGACTAATTGGGAATCACATCTCCAATTGGCAATCAAAAATGCTAAGGGAAGAAGCCAGACAACCCAAATTTTCAAAATGATATACGTGGAGTGTACTAATGCAATATGGATGGAGAGAAACAGAAGAATTTTTTAGAAGAGAGCCACTGAATGACAAAGCATCACACGAGAGATTGCATACATTTGCAACATCAGAGCTTCAGAAGGAATAAGGAACCTAGTCCAAAGTTTTATGATGTAAAGTTCGCATTCTGTACTAGTGTTCTTTAATGTAGCTGAGATCAAGGAGTACTTTTAGATATGAAGTCTTTAGAGATATTTTCTTTTTTCTTTGAATAGCCAAGTGAGCTATAGTTGTGATAAAGTTTTGTATTGTTTCAAAACCTCCGGTGATTAATAAAATTATTAGTTACCAAAAAAAAAGAAGGGGTATTATCACTTCTTGCCCGCGCCAAAAACTATTTACATTCATTAGCCGAAAAAGTGTATAAAATTTGAATATTTTTTGTATATAACATACAGAATGTATATATATACAAAAAAAAAAATAAAAAAAATATACATTTTTGGCTATTATTTTGATATCATTTTTTCGAAGAAGATGGACTGTGTTATCTTGGGCTCAACATCCGCTCAAACAAGACGTTAAGAGTCATATTGATTCTTCCCCGATAAATAGGGACAAGGACTGAATGCACCTTTATCTCCGATGAGCAAAAACAAAAACAAGAACCAACATAAGGGGTAGCTCAAATACATGAGGCCTAAAACCAAAGTATAATATGAGGCCTAAATTTTGGAGCAACATATAATCAAACAACACTGAAACAATTACAAAATTGAAAACCTATAGCTTACCACTTAGAGAGCACTTTTTCATTTTGTCATCTCTTAGTATTCTTGGTAATGACATATGTCAGGAAGGGGATTAAAAATGGTGTCAGAAGCTATATTTTCGGGTCGTGGGACTTATATCAACAATTGGGCCTGGTCGCAGTCCAACTTGAAGGTAGTAATTAGTAACCCAACAGCTATTATGAGTCCAAGTAGAGTTATTTTCTGTTTTTCCTAAAGAGGCAGTTGTGGTTAATAGATTATTCTAGAAGTAGCTAGGTGTCGAGGTATTAGAGGTTTGTCAGAAGGGGGTCCATTTTACCATTTTAGGAATGAATATATCAGTACTAGGTTCTGTATGAGAATATTCAGCCTTGATAATAAAAGCTTATCTTTTCTTTTGATTTCTTTTTTACTATTTTATTGCTTTTATTAATAAAAAAATATCCAAAAATATCAAAAGTGTAACAATTTTGGTATCATAGCGGTGGTCTTGGCATCGTGATGAGAGATCCAGAGTAAAATTCTTTTGTTGAAGAAGGATTAAAATCATTGGAAAGCAAGTTTTTGTCTTTGGCAGCAGAAATTAACACAAATTTTGAAAAAATGGATGATCGTCAGGTTACTTGCAGGTGGATTTTACCTTACTTATATCATGCTATTTCATCTATTGTGTCTTCCATGCCATAGATAGATTGTTAATTCTTTGATTACTTTAAAGTTACTTCTTATGTTGATATTATTCAGATATTGGGTGTTGAGAACGTGAAAAATGTTGATTGGTTGTTGGCACTAATCGTAAAAAGATTTTCATATGATGAGTTGTGTTCAAATATCATTGTCGAAGTTAATTTTCTTCCCACCTTGCTTGGTGTTATGTTGTTGTGATTGCTTGGTGAGGAAGAGCAAAAAGCACGAAGGGTATTGTTGTGCCTTATTTGCATATTGATATCATTGCTTGAGTGAACTTGATGATAAAGCACGAACGATGATGTCTTGCACATGCTTTATTATTATTATTATTATTATTATTATTATTATTATTATTATTATTATTATACGAGGATGAGAGTAAATGCACGAAGGGTGATGCCGTGCACTTGCTTCATATTATTTTGTACGTGAGGATGAAACTAAAAATACGAAGGGTAATGTCGTGCACTTAATTTTATATTATTAGGTGAGGATGATAGTAAAAGGACGAAGAGTGATGTCGTAAATATTTGTTGATTTCATTGTTTTTACTTGATATCTGGATTGTGAACTTGGTTTTGTGGTTTCATTAATTACTTATGAAAGATATTTACTACGTGATACTTTACTTTATGTTCCTGATTGCTGTCCTTTTTTATATATCCCTGCCCCAATGTACTTTTGATTTCTTACTTGTTATTTTGTTACTATTGATATATAACTACACATGTTTATAGTAGGTGTCTTGTCTTAGCCTCGTCACTACTTCGTTAGGGTAGGCTCGACACTTACTGAGTACACTGGGTAAGTTGTAATCATACTACACTACTATACTTCTTGTGTAGATCCTAACATTGGTACCAGCGAAGTCCCGAGAGGTACTTAGTAGATACCAAGCGGTGATTCAAGGTAGAGATGCATTCCGTTCGTAGGCTTAAGAGTCACTTTCCTATTTTTATTTTACTGTTTCATTTTATTTCAGACGGTGTTGTATTTCTTTCTGAATATTGTATTTAGTTTGATCTAGAATCTCATGTACTTGTAACTCCACATCTTGGGGTATTCATATTAGATGTTAGTTTTTAGACTTATTGTGCTTATATCAGAAATTGTCTTTCCGTTATGTTATTGTTCTATTGTTAGTATTTTATAGTGGTTCTTCCTATTTATTTGTTGTGTGTTGGCTTGCCTAGCAAGCATTGTTAGGCGCCATCACGACCACGATTGGTTAGAATTTTGGGTTGTGACTAGTTGGTATCAGAGCACTAGGATGCCTAGGTCTAATGTGTCATGAGCAAGCTTAGTAGAGTCTTGAGGGTCGGTACAGAGACATCTGTACTTATCTTCTGGAGGCTATAAGGCTTTAAGGAACTCCACTTTATTTCTTTCTCTATCGTGTGAATTTATTCTATCATTGAGTTTGAATCATTCTATTCTTATTCTCTCACAGATGGTGAGGACATGTATGGCATCCGTAGCTTATTAGGAGCCGAGCCCCAGACTGCAACCACTACAAGGGGTAGAGGCCGGGGTCGAATTAGATCCAGAGCTCGGCTTAGAGCACACGCAGTGGCACCTGTTGTTGAGCCTCAGATGGAGCAGGATGGTGAGATCCCTGTTTCGACTGAGCCAGTAGGACCAGCTTGGGTCCCAGAGGGGTTCATCGCTACCCTAGTGCTTCAGGACACCTTAGTACGCATGGTTAATCTTATGGAGAGTATGGCTCAGGCCGGTGTGTTTCCAGTGGTATCAGTCATTTCTTAGGCTGGGGGAGGAGACCAGACTCCCCCTACTCACACTCCATAGCGGATGGCTCATGAGTATCAGACCCCAGCAGTTTTACCAGTTAGGGCAGTTCAGCTTGTTGTTGCTACACAGCCTGGGGAGAGACCTGCGATGTCAGCTGAGGGGCTGAAGAGGTTGGACAAGTTCCCTAAGTTTCCCCCCCTCACTTTAGTGGTATACCTTATGAGGACCCGTTGGATTTCTTGGACCGCTGCGATGAGATATTGCGCAACATGGGTATAGTGGAGACTGGAGACAAATATAGTTAATTTCACAGTGTTTCATATGCATGGTTCTACCAAGAGGTTGTGGCAGGTATATGTACAAGGTAGGACATCAGGCTCACCTCCTCACATATGGGCTCAATTCTAACAGTTGTTCTTAGAGAAGTTCATTCCCTTCATTTAGTGCCTTCAGCAGGGTAGCATGATTGTTACTCAATATGAGACAAGATTTGTGGATCTATCATGCCATGCAGCTATCTTGATCCCTATTGAGAGGGAGAAGGCGTGGAGGTTCAAAGATGACCTTACGTATGGTATCAGGCTACAGATGGCCAGAGAGATCGCGGATGATATTTCTTTTACTCGGGTACTGGAGATCGTATGGAGGATCAGGCGTATTAGAAGCTAGGCTACAAAGATGACCTCAAATAAGTGCCCCCCCTCATTTTGGAGGATTCATTGGTGTCTCGTCTGGACGTAGGGGTTCTTTTGGTGGAGGACGTACTATCAGGCCGGTTCAGTTAGGTCTACAAGTTACCCATGGTGCTTCAACAGTTAATGTGCTTATGGATCTCATCCCGAGCAGCTGGCATACAGTGAACCTTCGGCTCAAATTATTGCACCTCCGATTCAGAGTTATCATGGTGGTTATTCAGGTCAACATGGGCAGTTCCAGGGTTAGCAGTCACGTCAACAGAGGACTTGTTAGACATGTGAGGAACTGAGGCACGTCGCAAAGTTTTGCCCTAGGTCACATAGCAGCATGTCACAATAAGGTACTCATGCCATGATTTCAGCACCGATGGATCCACCACCCGCACAACCAACTAGGGGGAGGGGGGTCAGGTAGCCCGAGGTGGTGTTCAAAAAGTTAGAGGTGGATTCCATTTAGCGAGAGGCTGTTCGAGAGGTGGAGGTCAGGTTGGTAGGGCTCAGCCACATTGTTATGCATTTCCAGCTAGACTTGAGGCGGAGTCATCCGAAGAAGTTATTACAGGTATTATCTTAGTATGTCATAGAGATGCTTTCATGTTGTTTGATCTGGGTTCTACATATTCTTTTGTGTCTTCATATTTTGCTTCAAATTTGAGTATGCATCGTGATTTTCTTGATGTTCCTATTTCTGCGTCTATACCGGTTAGAGATTCTATTGTAGTTGATCGGGTGTATTGGTCTTGTGGCATTACTATTAATGGTTTTGATAATATTGCTGATCTTCTATTATTTTATATGGTGGTGTAATGAACCGATCTGTCATTTTGAGATTCAGCTTTACATTCAGTGATTTAAGGTCTTGAGTAGCTTTGTATTGTGTATTATGACTTGCGTGTATGGTCGGTTTTGATTTTCGGGTGATTCGGGATTGATCTGGAAGAATGATTCTTGTGTTAGAAACTTAAGTGGTAAGAGTTGATCGGAGTTTGACTTTTGTATAGACGACTCTGAAATGGTGTTTCGATGATTCCAATAGCTTCATACTATGATTTTTGAAATTAGGCGTATGTCCAGATTTGGAGGTCCATAGGTTGATTTGATGCTTTTTGGCAAAAGTTGAAGGTTTGGAAGGTTGAGAGGTTTGATTGGGAGTTGACTTTATTGATATCGGGCTCGCTTGTGATCCGGGAGTTGGTATAGCTCTGTTGTGTCATTTAGGACCTGCATGCAAAATTTGAGGTCATTCCAGGTTGATTTGATAAGATTCGGTGCGAGTTGTTTAAGTTGAAAGTTCATCAGTTCATTAGGCTTGAATTGAGGTGCGATTCGTGGTTTTGATGTTGTTTGATGTGATTTGATGCCTCGAGAAGGTCCGCGTTACGTTATGGAAGTTCATGTTGATATCCCCAGTTTAGTTCAAGTTATTGCGAAAGAATTTGTCGAAGCGATGGAACGAGCTTATTGTTGGTATGATTGGACGGGGTCCTGGGGGACTCAGGTGTGTTTCAAATGGGATACGGGCCATTTCTTCATGTTTTGGGGTTGCTGGTGTTTGTTTCCTGATGTCTGCAGTTCATCGCGTTCGTGGAAGTAAGAACACGATCGCGAAGTATATTTTGAGTGTATGGGATTTTGCTCATCACATTCGCGAGATCGCAGTCGGGTTCACGGAGCCACAAAGGGAATGACCATCGCGTAGAGGCAGAGCTGGAAGGGCGCCATAACTTATCTTTTGCGTTCGCGTACCTGACATCGCATTCGCGAAGTATAGTTTTGGCTGGGGTCACGTTCGCGAGGTTTAGACCGCTCTCGCGAAGAAGATTTTTGGCTGCTTATGATTTTGTTCTTCACGATCACAAAGCATGTTCCGCGATCGCAAAGATAAACACATGGGCAAGCATAAGTACAATATTTCGAGGGCTTTTGTTATTTTATCAATTTTTGAGTTAGAGAGCTCGCATTTGGGTGATTTTGGAGGGGAGTTTTACGATTTGGATTTGGGTAAATGTTCATGACCTAGATCTGATTATATTTTATTATTCCATCTTTGTTTTTAACATTAATTATTGATTTGAATTGGAGAAATTGAGGATTTTTGTAAAAACTTTCTAAAGCATAAAATGATGATTTGAAAGACAATTTGGGATTAGAATTGGATGATTTTGGTATGGTTGGACTCGTATTGGAATGGGTGTTTGGATTTTGTTAGCTTTGTAGGGTTCCAAGGTGCGGTCCCTAGTTGAGGTGGTGGTTTTCATTAAAGATCGAAGCTCTATTATCCGAAATAGTTTCCTATGATATTTATTCATGATATTAAGTTATTTTGGCTAGATTCGAGCCGTCCGGAAGTTGTTTCACGCGGGGAGGTCTATTTAGAGTATTGATTTAGCTTTTTTGAGATAAGTATCTTGCCTATCTTTGTGTGGGGGAACTGTCCCTTAGAATTTAGGTTTATTGTATTATTTGAACTATGTGAAAGACATCTACGCGAGGTGACAAGTACGTACTCGGGCTTATATGTGGAAATTGATTGGTTTAGACTCTTAGGCTTCTTTCATGTATTTATTTGAAGTTGTTAGCATATGTTATATCTTTTATTTGTCAAGTTTACTCTCACATGCTTTATTTCAAGTTGTTAGCACATGTCATAACTTTTACTTGTCAAGTTTACTCTTATATGCTTTATTTGAAGTTGTTACATCTTTTATTGTAATGTGACCTCCTTTATTGTTGAGTTATTCTTAATTGAAATTGTTGTTACATGATATCCTTTTGTTGTCGGGTTACTCTCATGCATTTAGATGCAGTTTCTAGTTCATGCCATCTCTTTCATTATTAGCTTATGGCATACATTAGAACTCGAAGTTGCCATTCCATGGAAATACCTTCATTATTGAGTTTATTCTTAAGAAATTAATTCAAGTTGGAGTTATTGAAATCCATTAACCTGCTTTAGTTGAAGTTGTCATTTAATGGAGTATTGTTCATTGTTGAGTTATTTTTTCCCATTTATTTTGTTGCTATTGAGATTCTTGTACACATTGTGATTGAGCTATGGGCTATGTGTTTTGGTGATATTGGTATTGTTGTTTTGGAAAGGTTTGTGGCCTATAGTCACTTGTGGTACGAGTTGTTATGTCGTGTTGTTGTTATGTTAGTACATGTGATTTGTTTTGTGGATTGGTTGTGGGTATGCGGAGCATAAAAGTGACATCTCACTATTGTTGATTGTGGGGAGTGACACGGGTGGCTATTGATATATTGTCTGGACTGAGTGATACGAGTGGCTATTGTGTTAATGTTTGGGCAGAGTAATACGGGTGACTATTGTGGTATTGTCTGGGAGGAGCGATACAGGTGGCTATTACGTAGAGTGATACGGGTGGCTATTGTGTTAATTTCTAGGCGGAGCGATAAGGTTGGCTATTCTGATGTTGTCAATGCGGAGAGATAAGGATGGCTATGTCAGGTATGATATGTGACAGCCTTAGGGCATAATGTTGATTATATTCATATGATGGTGTGATTTTCCTTATGTGTGTCATGCACCTTACATGACTCATTATGTTATTTCCAATGAGCTACTCGATGTCATTGATATTACTTGTTGACTTGGATTATAATAGCACACTTGCACATGCATACACTGTAGCATGTCACTTATACTAGTTTAGGTGTATGAAAGTTGAAATTCATTAATCATGCCCATGTACTCTTGTATTATCTGCTGCCATTGTGATATTGAGCATGTGACCATGAAGGGCAGATTGTGGTATTGAGTCTGTGACCTCGCCGGGCGGATTGTGAGCCTGTGACCATGCTGGGCGGATTGAGATATTGGCACGTGAGTTGTCCGTGCGATTGTGATTAATAATGTGGGCACAAGGTTCCGTGAGCTTATGACTTGTGATTTGGGACTCGTGATTGTTTATGAGATGAGGTATCTCAAAGAAATTTGTGGTGAAATTTTTGTTAGAACGGTTTGATTATTCGGTTGTCTTTTGTCTCCCTTAATTGGTTCCATTGGGCACTTAAACGATGTTCAGATTACTTTACTAGTTATATCACATGTTTATTCCTTATTGCCAATTACTAATTCTTGCTTCCATTATTAGCTTTATGCTTATATACTACACATATTGTTTGACTAGTAGGTGTTTTGACTTGTACCTCGTCACTACTCCCTCGAGGTTAGTCATGATTCTTACTAGGTACCGGCCGTGGTGTACCCATTGTCGCATCCCTATTTCTCACGAAAGCGGGCATCGATGTGTTACAACTCTTTTAAAGGAGGTATTAAAAGAGGAGAGTCACCACCTAATGATTTTTAAGGTGCGTTAGGGCACCTATTTGCGAATGACTCTAGTTTAACTGGTCAACACCACCAAAGAGCGCTCTAATTCAATTCTAAGACGTACCCTATGCGTGCACTACCCATCCCATACCTATGGTCCAAGAGGTTTTGGACCTCTATTTAGATGGTTCTAGACCTTATCTAGGCTGCTCAAAAATGCAAAACTAGGCGACAAACAAAACATATAAAGACTTCACATAAAAGCAATTGAGTGCTCACATTGACCTCCACACTTAAGCAGCGAATGCACGCAAACACAAATGTCAATTAGGAAGCTGCATAATCCAGAATCTTAAACTTGTAGACATGCTTTCTAGGCGATTTTTGAGTCAAAGTATGCAGGCAATTTCAGATGCAGGACATTGCTTATAGACAGAATTATTCAGGTATTACAAGCTGATTATTGAAGGTTTTAAGTTACCAATCCTATATGTGTTATGCCTAGGTGATCTACGCAATTGAGTATAACAAAATATGCTGGGAAAAGTCCCAGAATTATCTAGGTTTTCCTAACAGTGACGCTCAGAAAACAGTGTTTGAGTAGTCTAGTATTAACTAACTAACGAGCAATTATTTCCTATAGACAGGATCTCTAACGCACAACACTTTAAAGCTTATTTTATCGTCATATCTTATTCCTATAGGCATGATTTCTAGTAGGCGATGAGGATTGACAGAAACATCGATGAGAAACTAATTCCTATAGGCAGGTTCTCTAATAACACATAACAATAAATATAATTGCAGCATTTGGGGTTTTCGAGTAGACAGTGTGTATGTGTGTGCTTCTTCTAATGTTGTGATTTCTACAATGTAAATGTAATCGAACAACACATATAGCAAATAAATTACCAAGTCATATAGGCATGTTATCTACCCATTTTGCATGTAAATCTTAAATTCTACCCATTTCCCTTTTACTAACACCCCAATTGTTTATAAAAAAGTTATTACAGGCCCAATAATGAGTAAAAATATAAATGTTACACAACAGTGACAATAGGCCCACAGTAGGCTCAACATGAAATAACCAGCATTGTCTGGGCCTTCAACAACTCTCACACAGCGTACCCAGACCTCTAATATGGGTCATATCCGACACACAACCCCAAAATCCATAAAGGAGCCCAAGTCAATTTATTCAACCATAGCATAAAGTGTTGCACCATTTAAATCAGTCAATTCAAGTACACATCAAATAACATGATGGAATAGGATGAATAGGAGTAGTTTGAGATTTAGGGAATGACTAAGGACCAAGCCCTAGTGTGATAGAGTTCACAAGGGTCTCAATTGGACCCCGAGCAGTGCTCACACTAGGGTGATCAATAATAGAACCTAGGTAGCCTTGGCTTTCAGCCGGCTAAGAATGAGAACTCAAAAGAGAGCATAGATGACAAGTGAAGGATAGTAAACCAAGGTTGAGAGACAAAGCTGAGGGGATACAAACATAGTCAAGTTGAACATGTAGAGAAAATTATCAAACATGGCTTAGGGGATTTAGAACAGACTCAGCAATGATTCAGAAGAACAAGTTCAACACCTAGTGCATAAGTGGTCATACATTAGCAGAACAAGTTTGCAGGATTGGTGACAGTAGCATACACAAATTCATAATAATGGAAGAGATCCAAATTATGCTAAGTATAGGTCCTGATGTTATGAAACAGTCATGCTAATTTGGCAATAGGACAACATTTAGACATGAGAAAAGCAGATTACAACTACTGGTGAATCAAAGTGGGTGTGGGGGGGTTAAACATGCTAAAGGGCATACTAACATGATCAAACATGCTATATAGGCAGGATATCATCACAACAATTCATAATAGGATAGGAAACATATTTGTGCCATATGGTGAGTGTACATACTCAGGTTTTGAACACAATCGACTAGCTAATGAAAGAGAGCACAAATTATGTTGGCAAAGCATATTCAAATAACAAGATTTATAGCCTAAGGCAAAATTAAACACCAAGAGATGCTAACAAGTGTAAAGGTCCCAGACAGTAGTAATTCATAACACATGGACTAGTCAAATTTGGAAAATATCTAGTTAATAGAATCAGATTTAGGCATGCTTGAAGCTAAAAGTTAAAGAAACCTAACAAATTGAAGAAAGCAAACAGAATTGTACACAAAACAGTCCAGAAAAACATATTAAACTGACAAACTTCAGGAGTGAAAACATATGCAAATCATAGATACATAGGAATGAAATTACAAAGTCTAGTAACTCACTAGTTAAGCGAAAAACAGTAAAGAATGAACTTACACAGAAAACCCAGAACCCTAATGCGTCAAAGTTCCCAAGAGCTTCGATGAACTCAGAGCAGTGCTCGCACCAAGAACAGGTTAAGTAACAAGGTGTTAATGGCCTTGGCTTTTAGCTGGCCAATACATAATACAGAGCAAGAGAGTAGCAAAATCCCAATTTTTAGTGAAGAAAATCGATTTCAACGTCTGTCTCAAGAAGGGAAAATGGGGCTTTATATATCAGTTAACATTGAACGAACACATAAGGGAATGAAATAAATCAAACAACAAATAAGGAAAGGAAACATGCAAAATCAGTTCGAAATCAATTTAGGAGAGAAATCCGATAAACCATAGTTTTTTTAGGGAAAGTGTAAATCACAGAAATTCAAATGAAATCGGACTCACATAATACAGTGTTGAACGTATGTAGATAAAATAGTGCTCAAAATCAAAGATTCGAACCCCTTTTTGTTCGATTTCGGAGATTATGGCTTGCCATGTTTAGGCAAGCACTTAGGTAACACCACAAACGGACAACAAGTACCAGAAGGATTCGAATATGGCAAGCAAATAGTAGTCGAATCTTATTAGGAGAGGGATTAAGGAAGGCGGCTAGGGTTTAGAAAAGAGAAGAAGAGAGAGTTTTAGGGCGGTGGGTTAGAGGGAATGGGGGATTAGGGTTTGGGGTTGGGTAATTAAAAGGGGTAGGTTAATTATGGACCGTTGATCTTAGAGATCAACTGCCAGGATTTTAAAAAGGGGTTGGGGCGGGTTAATTAAACTGGTACCGACCGGGTTTATTAAAGGGGTATTTGGTTTGGGCTTTTGATGAGTGAAGTGGAGTGGGCTAAAGGTTTGGGCCTAATTTGGTCCAGAAATAGCCTTGTATTGGGCTATAAAATAAATATACGAAATTATTTTAAAACTAATTCATAAAAGAGATTAATAAATAATAAAAATATTATTTATGCAGTAAAATGATTTAGAATACTAGCTCGACATTATAAAAATGCTTTATAGCACAAATAATATAATAAAATATAATTATGTATAGAATATAGGCTATTCTTTGTAAAATTATTTAAATAGCCTTAAAATGCAAAATATAATTATATAAAACAAAGTAAAATATTATGAAGCATATATATAGATGTAGAATAATAAACTAGATGATTGAGACATTATAAAAATAATTTAAAGGATAATTTATAAATAATGAATGATTTAAATGCAAGAAAAATTGATTTTGAAGTTTTAAAATTATGAAAAATTATGGAAAAATGTTTGCATAAATCTTGTAAATTAAATAATAATGCAAAATGATATTTTGAAAGTATATATATTACTTAAAAAATATATGAAGGCAAAATTGGGTATCAACACCCATACTACACTTCTGCACATATTTGTGCAGATCCAGGTATTAGAGATATCAGACTCAAGCAAAGTTAGCTTCTTGATTGCGAGAACTCTAGGTCGAGCTGCTTGGTCATCGCAGTCCCTTGGAGTCTTTTTCCTTTTGAATGTACTCTCAATTCGTTATCTGGATAGTATTGTATTTTTAAATTTGAGATATTTCTATGTATTCATCTAGAGTTTGTGACTCTATATTACCTAGTGTTGGGAGGTTGTTGTGATTATTTCCAAGTAGGCGTGTTTCACCTTTATTTCGATATTTATATTAAACTTTGCTTTTAAAGTATCATTGTTAAACTAACTTAACTGTTGTAAGTAATCGACTTACCTAGTCTTAGAGACTAGGTGCCATCACAACGCCTAAGGCGGGATTTTGGGTCGTGACAAGTTGGTATCAGAACTCTAGGTTCTTAGGTTCTACGAGTCACGAGCATGATTAGTAGAGTCTTACATAACGATATGGAGACATATGTACTTATCTTCGAGAGGCTCAGAACTATTAGGAAATTTTACTTGTTTTATTACTGTCGTGCGAGTCTGTTGATTTTAAAGTTTGAGCCTTTGTATCTCTTTTATCTCACAGATTGTGAGAACACGCACTACCGGATCAGTCGAGCAGACACCCGTGCCCCCTGATAGAGCTGGGAGAGGCCGGGGCTGAGGTAGAGGCAGAGGAGGAGCACGTGCCACAGCTAGAGCACCTGCCAGAGAAGAAGCTAAGGAGCCACCAATAGCTCCGATTGGGGGAAAGGCACTGGAAGCGCCTATCGCTACCTCCGAACTTCAGGGGACTTTAGCGTAGTTCCTGAGCATATTTGGTACATTGACTCAGGCGGGATTAATCCCAACTACTTCATAGTTTGGGGTAAGAGCTCAGACTCTAGCCGCTCGTACTCCAGAGCATCGAGCTCACATTGGTCAGGTTCTAGGTGTTATGCCAGTACAGCCTGTTATTTTGGTTCAGCCTGAGGTTAGGCCAGGGGCATCACAGTATGATCAGAAGAGGCTTGAGAAGTTCAAGAAATATCACCCTCTTACTTATAATGGCGCAGTGACTGAGGATGCATATGGTTTTCTAGAGAAGTGTCATTGTATTCTCCGCACCATGGGTATTGTAGAGGTGAACAGAGTTTCTTTTACTACATTTCAGCTGTCAGGAGCAACGTATCAGTGGTGGCAGGCTTATAAGGAGGGTAGGCCAGCTGGTGCAGAACCACTCACTTGGACTAAGTTTTCAGAGATGTTTTTGAGGGAGTTTGTTCCTCAGACCCTCAAGGATGCGTGGCGCACAGAGTTCGAGCAGCTGTATCGGGGCACTATGACATTGTCGGAGTACACCATCAGGTTGAGTGAGCCATACCGACATGCACTGACCTTGGTTCCTACAGTCAGAAAGCGAGTTTGCAGATTTATCGATGGACTCAATTATGGTCTTAGATTCAGCATGGCTCGGGAGTTGGAGATTGATACTCCATTTCAGCAGGTGTTGGAGATTTCCAAAAGGTTAGAGCGAATTCGGGGTGTGGAGATGAAGAATAAGGAGGCCAAGAGGTGTCGAAGTTCTGGAGGATTCAGTGGATTCTACTCTTCAGCCATGACTCATCACGATGGAGTCTCAGGTAGTTGGTCAGTCCATTCCGCACTTTAGACTATTCGTGGTGCTCTAGCTAGTCAGGGACCTCAGGGTACTCATATAGGGCAGTCATCTTTAGTGCACCACTTGCACGGGGTTCCTATAGCGGTTATTCTAGTTATCCGGCACAGACTCAGTACCAATAGTCACGTCCACAAATGGGTTGTTATGAGTGTGGAGATACTAGACACATCATGAGGGATTGCCCCAGACTTGGGAGAGGTGGATTTCATCAGGGCACTCAGGTTATGGGATCCATTCCAATTGCTACCCCACCTACACAACCAACTAGAGGTTAAGGACGGACGGGTAGAGGGTGTCCTAGAGGGGGAGGCCCGGCCCATTGATATACTTTCCCTGGCAGGGCTGTGGCCGTTGCACCAGATGATGTCACTACCAGTATGGTTTTGGTTTGTCATAGAGGAGCATCAGTATTATTTTGATCTGGTCTTATTTATCGATGTGATTTCTCCTGTCTGCCTTATATATGGGTGAGTTTCGTGATTCTTGTACTCTGCTTATGTGTTTACCTCTGTTGAGAGATTCTATAGTGGTAGCCCATGTCTATCGTTTTAGTTTGTTCACTATTGAGAGCTATGAGACTAGAATGAACTTTCTATTACTCATTATGATAGGTTTTGATGTGATTTCAGGATGGTTTGGTTACAATTTGTGATTTAGGTGCTCTACCGGTATAGAATGTTTGTTACGTATTGTGATATTATTTCACAGAATTAAGTTAGTGGAAGATTTTGGTTGGTGTGATGTGTATTCTACTTGTGATTCAGAGCTGGGGATGGGATCCTCGTATTTGCATGTGGATTGATATGTTTGGACCGGGCTATATGCCGTAGTGGAGTTATGTTAGAATGAGATCATTATGATTAGCTCATGTGTTTTATTTCTCCCTTGTGGAATGGATGCGTAGTATGATACCGATGGGGAGGTGTATCTGTTGGCCTTGTTTGATAGCTCTCTCATGTCTTTCTCTTTCCGTATTCAGTCATATTCGAGTTGTGCTTATTGCGTTTAGCTTGCGAGGTATATGCCCAAGTGGCGTTGGGGGTGACTTGTTGATTGGGTGAGTATTTATGAGATATTCATGTTTCTTACATCATTAGAAGTGTTCGAAAGGGTTGGGACAAGGTTCTAGTTGATATGAGTTTATTTACCGGTGCTGGGTTTGATTATGGACAACTATTTAGGGTCGGAGTTTTTGCTATGGACATATGTGTGATGTGTTGCATCGTATGGTTATACCGTGTGAGCATACTTATGGTTTGGTGCAGCTGGTTGAGATTGATACTGAGTGTTTATGTGGGAATCAAATCTTTGCAGAATGATCAGATGTTGAAATATTTGGTTCTAAGGCCTATCGGTATGGGTAGCAGGAACAATCTTTAGTTGAGATGGTGTCGTCAGTATTATGTGGATTGGGGTGATGTGGGATCACCGGTGAGTATGTGTAGGGTGAGTTCATTTAGTGATTTGATGAATTCAGAAAGGTTCTTGGCACTTTCGAGGACGAATGTTTGTTTAAGAGGGGGAGAATGTAATGACCCGACCGGTCATTTTGAGATTCAACATTCCGTTCGGTGGTTTAAGGTCTCGAGTAGCTTTGTATTGAGTATTATGACTTGAGTGTATGGTCGGTTTCGGTTTTCTGGAGATTCGGGATTGATTTGGAAGAATGATTCTTATTTTAGAAGCTTAAGTGGTAAGAGTTGACCGGAGTTTGAATTTTATGTAGACGACTCCAGAATGGTGTTTCGATGATTCCAATAGCTTCGTATAGTGATTTTGGACTTAGGCGTACATCCGAATTTGGATTTGGAGGTTCGTGGGTTAATTTGATGCTTTTTGTGAAAGTTGGAAAGTTGAAGATTTGGAAGGTTGAAAGGTTTGACCGGGAGTTGCCTTTGTTGATATAGGGCTCGGTTTGTGATTCCAATAGTTGGTATAGATTCGTTGTGTCATTTGGGACTTGCATGCAAAATTTGAGGTGATTTCGGGTTGATTTGATATGATTGGGAGCGAGTTATGTAAATTTAAAGTTCATTAGTTCATTAGGCTTGAATTGAGGTATGATTTATAGTTTTGATGTTGTTTGATCTGATTTGAGGCCTCTATCAGGTTTGCGTTATGTTATGGAACTTATTGGTATGATTGGATAGGGTCCCTGGGGCCTCAGGTGTGTTTCGGATGGGCTACGGGCCATTTCTTCATGTTTTGGACTAGTTGGTTTTTTTTCTGATATCTGTAGTTCATCGCATTCGGAGAAGTAAGAACGCGATCGCGAAGTGTATTTTGAGTGGCTGGGATTTTTCCCATCGCGTTCGCAAGATCTCAGTCGCATTCGCGGATCCACAGAGGGAATGACCATTGCGTTCGCGTCCATAGCCTCGCGATCGCATAGAGGATTTTTGGAAGCTTATGATTTTGCTCTTCGTGATCGCGAAGCATATTCTGCAATCGCGAAGAGGAACATCTGGGCAGACTTATAAGTACAATATTTCGAGGGCTTTTGTTATTTAATCAATTTTTGAGTTAGAGAGCTCGGATTTGGAGGGGGTTTCACGATTAGGATTAGGATAAGTGTTCTTGACCCGAATTTGATTATATTTCATGATTCCATCTTTTTTTTAATCATGTAATTAGTGATTTGAATTGGAGGAATTGAGAATTTTTGTAAAAGATTTCTAAAACGTAAAATGATGATTTGAAAGCCGATTTGAGACCAGAATTGGATGATTTTGGTATTGTTGGACTTGTATCGGAATTGGTGTTCGAATTTTGTGAGTTTTGTCGGGTTCCGAGGTGCGGGCCCCGGGCTGAGTTTTTGGTTTTCATTTAAGATCGAAGCTTTATTATCCTAAATTGTTTCCTATGCCTTTTATTCATGATATTAAGTAATTTTGGCAACATATTAGTCGTCCGGAGGTTGTTTCATACTGGGAGGTCTATTTAGAGTATTGATTTAGCTTCTTCGAGCTAAGTATCTTACCTAACCTTATGTGGGGGAACTGCCCCTTAGAATTTGGGTTGATTGTGTTATTTTAATGATGTGAAAGACGTCTACGCGAGGTGACGAGTGCGTACTCAAGCTTATATATGGAAACTGGCCGGTTTAGACTTTTTGGCTTCTTTCATGTATTTATTTTAAGTTGTTAGAATATGTTATATCTTTTATTTGTCAAGTTTACTCTCACATGCTTTATTTGAAGTTCTTAGCACATGTTATATATTTTTCTTGTCAAGTATACTCTTATATGCTTTATTTGAAGTTGTTACCTCTTTTATCGTAATGTGACCTCCTTTATTTGTTGAGTTATTCTTAATTTAAATTGTTGTTACATGATATCCTTTCGTTGTCGGGTTATTCTCATGCATTTAGACGTAGTTGCCAGTCCATGCCATCTCTTTCATTGTTAGCTTATGTCATACATTAGAATTCGAAGTTGCCATTCCATGGAAATACCTTCATTATTGAGTTTACTCTTAAGCAATTAATTAAAGTTGAAGTTATTGAAATCCATTAACCTACTTTAGTTGAAGTTGTCGTTTAATGGAGTATTGTTCATTGTTGAGTTATTTTCTCCCGTTTTATTTTGTTGCTATTGGGATTCTTATACACATTATGATTGAGCTGTGGGCTATATGTTGTGGTGATATTGGTATTATTGTTTTGGAAATGGTTGTGGCCTATGGGTAGTTGTGGTACGATTTGATATGTCGTGTTGTTGTTATGTTAGCACATGTGATTTGTTATGTGGATTGGTTGTGGCTATGCGGAGCATAAGGGTGGCATCTCACTATTGTTGATTATGCAGAGTGATACGGGTGGCTATTGATATATTATCTGGGTAGAGTGATATGGGTGGCTATTGTGTTAATGTCTGGGCGGAGTAATACAAGTGACTATTGTGTTATTGTCTGGGCGGAGCGGTACGAGTATCTATTATGTGGAGTGATACAGGTGGCTATTGTGTTATTGTTTGGGTGGAGCGATAATGGTGGCTATTATGATATTGTCGATGCGGAGAGATATATGTGGCTATGTTAAGGATGATATGGTGCTATTTTCCTTGTGTGTGTTGTGCACTTTACGTGACTCGTTGTGTTGTTTCCAATGAGCTACTCGATGTCGTTGATATTACTTGTTGACTTGGATTGTAATAGTACACTTGTACATGCATATACCATAGCATGCCACGTATACTAGTTCTTGAGTATGAAACTTGACATTTATTGATCATGCTCATGTACTCTTGTATTATCTACTGCTATTTTGATATTGAGCATGTGACCATGACGAGCGGATTATGGTATTGAGCCTATGACCATGCCAGACGGATTATGATTGTGAGCCTGTGACCATGTTGGGCGGATTGAGATATTGGCAAGTGAGTTGTCTATGCAGTTGTGATTAATAATATGGGCACAAGGTACCGTGAGCTAATGACTTATGATTTGGGACTCGTGGCTTCATGTTTATGAGATAAGGTATCTCGAAGAAATTTTGTGGTGAAGCTTGTGTTGGAACGATTTGATTATTCGGTTATCTTTTGTTCCCTTAATTGGTTCTATTGTGTACTTAAACGGTTTTCGGATTACTTTACTGGTTATATCACATGTTTATTCTTTGTTGCCAATTACTGATTTTTGCTTCCATTATTAGCTTTATACTTATATACTTCATACAGTTTATGACTAGTAGGTGTCTTGACTTGTACCTCGTCACTACTCCACCAAGGTTAGTCTTGATTCTAAGTGGGTACCGACCGTGGTGTACTCATACTACACTTCTGCATATTTTTGTGCATATCTAGGAATTGGAGATATCAGACTCAGATAGAGTTAGCTTCTTGATCGTGAGGATTCAAGATAGAGCTGCTTAGTCGTCATAGTCCCTTAGAGTCCTTTTCCTTTTGATTATACTGTCAATTCGTTCTTCGAACAATATTGTATTTTTAATTTTGAGATATTTCTATGTATTCATCTAGAGTTTGTGACTATATTACCTAGTCTTGAGAGGTTGTTGTGATTATTGCGCGTAGGCTTGTTTCACCTTTATTTCGGTATTTATATTAAATTCTGATTTTAAAATATCATTGTTAATCTGGCTTAACTATTGTAAGTAATCGGCTTACCTAGTCTTAGAGACTAGGTACCATCACGACGCCTATGGCGTGATTCTAGGTCGTGACAATTGGATTTTGAGGTTATACTTGGTATGGATTTGTTGTCCCCGTATCACGCTATGTTGGATTATCATGCCAATACTGTGACTTTATCCATGCCGAGTTTGCTTAGATTAGAGTGGAGAGGGACCCTCGGTCAGTCCACTAGCAGTGTGGTTTCATATTTGAAGGCTCGGCGCATGATCAAGAACGGGTGTTTGGTGTATTTGGCTTATATTTATGATTCTAGTGTGGAGGTTCCTTTCATGGATTCGGTACCGATTGTGAGTGACATTCTTGAGGTGTTTCCTACATATTTATCTAGTATGCCACCCGATAGGAATATCGACTTTTGCATTGACTTGGTTTCGGATACTCGGTCTATTTCTATTCCACCTCACCGTATGGCTCAAGCTGAGTTGAAAGAATTGAAGGATCAATTGCAAGATTTGCTTGACAAGGGATTCATTTAACCTAGTGTCTTACCTTGAGGTGCGCCAATGTTATTTGTTAAGAAAAATGATGATGAGGTTGTGCATAGATTATCGGCAGTTTAACAAGGTCACTATCAAGAAGAAATATCCATTTCCTAAGATTGATGATTTATTTGACCAACTTCGGGGTTCCAAAGTGTTTTCCAAGATTGATTTGAGATTTGGCCATCATCGGGTGAATATTAGGGCATCAGATGTCCCTAAGACAACTTTTGACTCGATATGGTCACTACGAGTTCTTGGTGATGATATTTGGCTTGACTAATATTCCAAAGCCTTTATGGGCTTGATGAACCAAGAGTTCAATGCTTATTTGGATTCCTTCATGATTTTCATCATTGATGATATTCTGGTTTACTCTTGCAGTAAGCGGATCATGAGAAACACCTACGAATTGTACTTCAGACTCTGAAGGATTGTCAGCTAAACACCAAGTTTTTGAGGTGTGAGTTCAGTTTTATCTTCTGAGGGTATCAAGGTGGATCCTAAGAAGATTGAGGCAGTTCAAAACTAGCCTAGGCCTACTTTAACTATAGAGATTAAGAGCTTCTTGGGTTTGACAGGTTATTATCGCTGGTTCGTGGATGAGTTTTCATCTATTTCAGCCCTATTGACAAAGTTGACCCAAGAGGGTGCTCTTTTTAGATCGTTCGACGACTATGAGGCGACCTTTCAGAAGATCAAGACTGCATTGATTACAGCTTCAGTGTTGGTGTTGTCTATAGGTTCAGGATCTTACATTGCGTATTGTGCTACATTGTGTATTGGACTTGGCACGGTATTGATGCAGGACGGTAGGGTGATTGCCTACACATCTCGCCGGTTGAAGGTTCATGAGAAGAATTACCATGTACATGATTTAGAGTTGGCAGCCTTTGTTGACGTGCTCAAGATTTGGAGGAACTATCTATACGGTGTTCCATGTGAAGTCTATATCGACCATCGAAGTCTCCAACACTTGTTCAAGCCCAAAAACCTTAATTTGAGGTAGCGGAGCTGGTTAGAGTTATTGAAAGACTATGATATCACCATATTATATCATCCGAAGAAGGCCAGTATAGTGGCCGGTACATTGAGTAGGAAGGCAGAAAGTATGGGGAGTTTGGCATTAATACCAGCAGTGAAGAGGCCATTAGCCATGGATGTTCAGGATTTGGCCAACCGATTCACGAGGTTGAACATTTCGGAGCCTAGTCGGGTTCTTGCTTGTGTTGTGGCAAAGTCACCATTGTTGAGCGCATCAAGGCTTGCCAGTTTGATGATCCACACTTCTTGGTGTTGAAGGGCACAGTATAGCGGGGTGGTGCCAAGGACATTGTAATTGGAGATGATGGTGTTATGTGGCTTTAGGTCCAAATTTGTGTGTCAAATGTTGATGGGTGGACCGATGGACTAAGTATGCACACTTCATTCTAGTGATGACTTCATATTCTTTAGAGCGGTTGGCTCAGATTTACATCCAGGAGATTATTTCCATCCACGGCGTGCCCATATTTATCATTTCAGATCGAGGTACGTAGTTCGCATTATATTTTTGGAGAGTCGTGCAGCATGAGTTGGGCATGCGGGTCGAGCTTAGCACCGTGTTTCATCCTCAGATGGACGGAGTGTCTGAACGAACTATTTAGATTTTGGAGGACATGTTGCGGGCATTTCTCTATGGAATTCGGGGGTCAGTGGGACCAGTTTTTACCTCTAGTGGAGTTCGTCTACACCAACAACTATCAGTCTAGCATTAAGATAGCTCCGTATGAGGCTTTATATGGGAGGTGATTGTCGTTCTCTAGAGGGTTGGTTTGAGCCCGGTGAGACTAGATTATTGGGCACCAATTTGGGTCGTGATGCTTCGGAAAAAGGTTAAGGTGACTCAGGAGTGGCTTCGTACAGCCCAGTCCAAGCAAATGAGTTATGCAGGCCGGAAGGTTCAATATGTGGCTTACATAGAAGGTGAGGAGGTTCTTCTGCGAGTGTTTCCTATGAAGGGCGTGATGCGATTTGGGAAGAATGGCAAATTGAGCCCGACGTTTATTGTCCCATTTGAGATCTCGGAGAAAGTTGGGGAGCTTGCTTATAGGCTTTCATTACCTCCAAGCGTAGCAGAGGTACATCCGATATTTCACATTTCCATGCTTCGGAAGTACCATGAGGATAGGTTACATGTTTTGGACTTCAGCACGGTACAACTTGATAAGAATTTGACCTATGAGGAAGAGTCGATGGCTATTCTAGATTGGCAGGTTCAGAAGTTGAGATCTAAGAGTTTTCCATTTGTGAAAGTGCATTGGAGAGGCCTGCCGATTGAGGAGGCTATGTGGGAATACAAGTCCTATATGAGGAGTAGATACCCGTACCTTTTTGGCAGTCGAGGTACATTTCTATGTCTGTTCGAGGACGAACATTACGTTTAGAGGTGGAGAATGTGATGACCCGATAGGTCATTTTTAGTACTAGTCCCCTTATCTATGTTACAAGACCTCCCGTAGCTTTATTTGATGATATATGACTTACGTGCGTGGTTCACGTCATTTTTAAGAAAGCTTATATGTGAAATTTTAATGAAAATATGATTTTTGGCTTTAAAACGACTAGAGATGACCACAGTAAACATTTTTGTTAAACGACTATTTATCGGTGTTTGACGATTTCGGTAGGTTCGTATGATATTTTTGGACATTTATGCATGCTTGGTTGGGGTCTCTGGTGACTTGAGGGAGTTTCGGTGCATTATGTAAACAATTGGAAAATTAAGTTTTAAACTTGAAAATATTGAGTTTTGATGATTGATTCTTGACATTTGATATTATTTTGATGATTTGAGTTAGCGAGCGAGTTTGTATGATTTTATTAAACTTGTGTGGATTGTTTGGATTGGATCCCGAGAGGCTCGGGTGAGTCTCGGATGCGTTATTGTTGGTTTTGAATAGCTGATGATTCTGCTAGTATCACGTACTCCAGGTCTTGCAATTGCGATGACCTGTTCGCAATTGTTTATCCCACTTTTGCTAAGCCTGGCTCGCAAATGCGATATCTGGGGAGGAGACTGTGATCTTTGCTTTTGCAAAAACTTTGTCGCAATTGAGATCTGGAGGGCGTCGCTTTAGCGATGGCACTATCGCAAATGCGACCGATGATTGGGCTGGGCAGCCTTCGTAAATGCGAAGGCAGTGTCACTTTTGTGATCGGTGGGCTCTTTGAAAATGCAAGGTATGTGTCGCAAATGCAACAACTGAAGGATCAGAGGTTGTTTGATTTTGCGAGCAGCCATTCGCTTTTCTGAACATCGCAATTGCGAACAAGTGTTCACAATTATGATATCTGCAACTGGGTAAATTGTGGGGATTTCGGGACTTAGCTCATTTTACACCATGTTTGAACCCTACACTCCATATAGGTAATTTTTGAGAGAAATTTCTTTCCAAATTCACATGTAAGTAACTTTAACTTATTTTCAATTAATTTCAATTACTTTTTCATGAATTTTATCCTCAAATCTATGGAATTTAAGGTAGAAATTAGGAGTTTTGAGTAGAACTTAGGGAATTTGTGAAATTGAGATTTAGACCTCGGTCCGATTTTGAAACAAATCACATATCCGAGCTCGGAGGTGAATGGGTAGTCGGAACTTGGTCATAACCTCGGATTTTGACCACGTGTGCCCGGATTATCTTTTTGTTGACCTTTTCAATTATGTTGAAGATTGAATCTTTTGTATTCGTAGGTAGTTTCTAAAGCTTGATTTAATTTGTGAACTATATTTGACCAGATTGGATTGGTTTGGA
The DNA here is from genome assembly GCF_000390325.3 of Nicotiana tomentosiformis. Lineage (NCBI taxonomy): Eukaryota > Viridiplantae > Streptophyta > Magnoliopsida > Solanales > Solanaceae > Nicotiana > Nicotiana tomentosiformis. Next base: position 43,289,965 of record NC_090821.1, on the reverse strand, counting down.
GGCTTGTTCTAAAGGAAAATCCATGGTTGATTGTGTTCGGGAAAGAGATAAGTGTCTTGATTAACCTTGATTTGAGGGAAATAAGGTAGAATCGAGTCTATTTGCTATGTGAATTATGTGTTGGGGGCGGCGTATATGTAAGGTGTCGAGTGTATAAGCGTTGGACATGGGATAAGCATCCAGGTGGAATTTGCCTTACTTGTACCATTTTATTTCGTGTATTATGTCTTCCATGCCTTAGATAGATTGTTAATTCTTTGATAACTCGCTTTAACATTACTTCTTATGGTGAGATTATTGCGATAATGGGTGTTGAGAACGTGGAAATTGCTGATTGATTGTTGGCACTAATTGTTTACTGATTTTCATATGATGAGTTGTGTTCAAATACCATTGTCGAAGTTAATTTGCTTCCCACCTTACTTGGTATTGTGTTGTTGTGATTGCTTGGTGAGAAAAAGTAAAAAGCATGAAAGGTGTTGCCATGCCTTATTTGCATATTGATATCATTGCTTGACTGAACGTGAGGATAAAGCACGAAGGGTGATGTCATGCATATGCTTCATTATTATTATCATACAAGGATGAGAGTAAAAGCATGAAGGGTGATGCCGTGCACTTGCTTCATATTATTTTGCATGTGAGGATGAGAGTAAAAGCATGAAGGCTGATGCTGTGCACTTGCTTTTATATTATATGGTGAGGATGAGAGTAAAAGCACAAAGGGTGATGTCGTGCATATTTGTTATTTTATTATTTTTACTTGATATCTTGATTGTGAACTTGGCTTTGTGGTTTCGTTAATTACTTGTGAAAGAGATTTACATGGTGATACTTTACTTTATCTTCCCGATTGTTGCCCCTTTTTATATGTCCATACCCTATTGTTACTTTTGATTCCTTACATGATATTTCATTACTTTTGATACATAATTGCACATGTTTATAGTAGGTGTCTTGTCTTAGCCTCGTCACTATCTCATTGGGGTTAGGCTCGATACTTACTGAGCACATTGGGTCGGTTTTAATCATACTACACTTCTACACTTCTTGTATAGATCCTAACATTGGTACCAACAGAGTCCCTAGAGGTACTTAGAAGATACCAGGCGGTGATTCAAGGTAGAGCTGCATTCCGTTCGTAGTCCTTAGAATCACTTTCCTATTTTCTTTGTACTGTCTCATTTTTTTAGATAGTGTTGTATTTCTTTCAGAACATTGTATTTAGTTTTGATATAGAAGCTCATGTACTTATGCCTCCACATCTTTGGGTATTCGAGTTAGATATTGGTTTTAGACTTATTGTGCTTATATCAGAAATTGCCTTTCCGTTATGTGATAGTTCTATTGTCAGTCTTTTATAGCGGTTCTTCCTATTTATCTATTGTTTGTTGGCTTAACTATTAAGCATTTTTAGGCTCCATCATGACCTCGATTGGTTGGGATTTCAGGTCGTGACACTAGCGTAGCATTTAAGACTAGTCAGAAGTGCAAACTCTTTTCGGCCAATAAACAAATTGGTTTGCCTTCAAAAAGGATCCATAACTCATTCTTCTTCGCGCTTATTATTCAATGAAAAAGAATATACATATACTATATTAAAAGTACGAAGGTGTAACAACCCAACCGGTCGTTTTGAGCATTTGCATTGTGTTCAGCTGGTTGAATTCTTAAGTAACTTCATATGATGTATATGACTTGTATAATCGTCAATTTTGGTTTTTAGGTGATGCAGGATTGATATGGAGGAATTATTCTCAACTAGGAAGCTTTAAGTTGGAATATTTGACCAAGTTTGACTTTGGTGTATTTGACCTCGGATCGGAGTTTTGATAGTTCTGTTAGGCCCGAATAGTGATTTTGGACTTAGGTGTATGCTTGGATTTGCATTTGGATGAGTCCCTAGAAGGTTTCGGCACTATTTGGCAAAAGTTAGAAATTTAAAAGTTTGGAAAGTTCGTAAGTTTGAATGAGAGTTGACTTCGGTATTATCGGGTACAAATTGTTATTCTGGGGGTTGGAAAATTCGGAACTTGTGTGAAAACTTTCATTATGAGGTGATTTGGTCGGGTTTGACACGAGTTTTGGAAGTTGGAAGTTCAAAAGTTCATTAAGTTTGATTTGATGTGCGATTCGTGGTTTTGGTGTTGATATGTGTGATTTGAGGCCTCAAGTAGGTGAGTGTTATGTTTTGGAACTTGTTGGTATGTTCGAACGTGGTCTAGAGGGGCTCGGGTGAGTTGCGGACGTGTTTTGGACCATTTCTCTTTCATGTGTTGTTGCTGGTCTTAGCTGGTTTTGGTGTTGCTCACCTGCGGTTGGAATTTCGCATGTATGTCTCAGAAGCAGATTTTATGGACGCACCTGAGAAGAGGATGGAGTTGGGCTATCTACGTCGATGTTGGATTTTGTGCGCACATGCAGAAGCGGCACTAGCAGTGCAAAAGTGCATTTTGGGCGAGGTCATGTATGTCCGTAGATGCGGAAATTCTGTGCAGGAGCGATAAGCGCAGATACGGATATGGAGCGCACTTGCGGTGTCCCAGATGTGCATTTGGGTGCGCAAGAGCGAAAAGGCTGGATTTGAGTGGTCTTCGCATCTGCAATGTAATCTCCGCATATACGGTGTCACAAATGCGACTGTTGTTCTGCAGAAGCGCAAATCTCTGGAAAGGAGCTTATAATTCGAGGGTTTGCTCATTTTATTTGCAACATGAGATTTAGAGCTCGGTTCTGGGCAATTATGGAGAGGATTTTCACCACATGGATTGGGGTATGTATTTTCTACTCGTTTTTTATTATATTCCATGATTCCATATTCGATTTTGGCATTTGATTGATAATTTTAAAAGAAAAATTGGGAGTTTTTGTTTAAACGTTTCTAAACTGAATAATTGAATTTTGAATATCGATTCGGAGTCGGATTTGAGTGAAATTAGTATGGTTAGACTCATAATTGAATGGGTTATCAGAATTTGTATTTTTTGTCGGGTGCCGAGGTGCGGGATCGGGTTTGACATTTTGGTTGACTTTGAGCTTTTGATTAAAGATTCAACCTTTTTTCGTTTGGCTTTGTCTACTTTGGCATTATTTAATGATTTTGAGTTACTTTTGGCTAGTTTCAAGCCGTTCAGAGGCCGATTCGTGCGGGATGGCATTTCTAGAGTATTGTTTGGCTTGCTCGGTATTTGTTTTGGCTTGCTTGAGGTAAATATCCTACCTAAACATGGTTGAGGCACTAGTGCCTAAATTATTTGTGATAGCTATGTGCTAAGGGTGCGTTCATGTATGGGGTTTGAGCCCATGCGCGAGTACCGAGGTGTTTGTCCATGTTCGAGGTAGTGCTTAGGCTATGATATGCCTAGAATTGATTGTTAAGATTTAAGCTATGATGTTTCTCTTACTTGTAACCTTGTTGTGAACTATTTGGTACATGTTTGAGGATTTCATAGAAACTAATTCACTGAATGAACTTGATAATTGATATTTCTGTTATAAAATTATCGATTTGAGCTGTGATAGCACACTTTGCACATGCCTACACTTTAGCATGTCATTATACCAGTCCAGGAGCATGAAATTTGACACTAATTCATCATATACATGTATTCTTGTATATTTACTTTTGTGCGGTATGATTTGGACTGGATGCTTGTAAACATGCCGGGCGGATCGTATTGTTATGGTTGTGAACACGCTGAGCGAACTGTATTGATATGCCTGTGACCACGCCAGGCTGATTGTATTGTTATGCCTATGACCATGCGAGGCATATTGTGTTGTTATGCATGTGTTCACGTTGGGTGGATTGTGCTGTCATGCATGTGACCACGCCGGGCGGATTATGTGATTCCTTTTATCACGCCAGGCGGATTATGATATTGAGCATGTGACCACGCCGTGCTGGTAGCATATTGAATTATCCGTGCTTGTATGTGAAGATAGATACACCCCCCTAGGTCACCCTCTCATGTTTCTCTCTTGATGGTGTACACGCGGATTGTGAGAAACGATGGGTTTCTAGTTGATGTGAGCTCTGGGAGAGCTGGTTATTGTTATTTCGATCGTTTGTGCGTCGCGACAGGCCTTATTGGCTCATCGTTATTTGGATCGAGTTGCACACCGCAACACACTGATATTTGGTTATTGCATTTTCCTTGAATGTTTACCTGATTTACTTGCATTCCTTCCTTATATGTCAGATTGGTGACTGAGTAAAACACTTTAAGACAAAGAATTGTGAGCAGCAAGATGGTTTTACTTGAGATTTTCCTGATTTAATCATATATCTATTCGATACTTGTTGAAATTATGAAATGTGCAGGTGATAGCGAGTATCATTTTTTAATTCTTTCTTCTATTACCTTGCCAAGGTTAATTATAATACTTATTGAGTACATATGGTCGGTTGTATTCATACTACACTTCTGCACCTTGCGTGCAGATCTATGAGCTGAGATGTTGTGGATGACGGGAGCTGGCACTGAAGAATATATGGCTATCACTTGTCCTTGGTAGCTTTAGATTTGAATTTTGTTCATGTACATTCCAAACAAATGTTTTATTTATTTCATTTCAGTTTTGTAAATCTAAGTCTTAGTAGCTCATGACTTATACTACCAGTCCTTGGGGAGTTGTATCAAGATTCAGTTATTTCATTTTTGTCTCTTATCACTATCATTAAATGGTATTTACTGTTATTTAGCAGATTAGGTGTCATCACGACTAGTTGAATTTTGGGTCATGACAGAAGGCTCTTAGAGAAATATTGCTCGTCTTTTTTACCACTTAAAAATAGACTTCACATTAGACAAAATCGAAATTGTGACGACCCGCCCGGTCATCTTGAGCATTTGCATTCCATTCGATGGTTTGAGGTGATGTGTTCATATGGTGTATTATGACTTGCATGTATCATCAGTTTTGCTTTTTGAGTGGTTCGGGATTGATTTGGAAGAATGATTTTTAATTTGGAAGCTTTAAGTTGGAAGAGTTGACCAAGTTTTACTTTTGTGTGTATGACCTCAGATCGAAGTTTTGACGTTTGCATTAGGTCCAAATGGTGATTTTGGACTTAGGCGTATGCCCATATTTGCATTTGGATATTTTTGGAAGGTTTTGGCTCTAATTGACAAAAGTTGACAATTTGAAGGTTTGAAAAGTTCATAAGTTTGACCTGGAGTTGACTTTGATGATACTGAGTTTGGATTGTTGCTCTGTGGGTTGGAATAAATTCATTATGTTATTTGAAACTTGTGTTCAAACTTTGAGATGATTCCAAGTTTTTTAGTCATGTTCGACATAAGTTTAAAATTTGAAATAGTTCATTAAGCTTGAATTGAGGGGTGATTCGTCGTTTCGATGTTATTATGTGTGATTTCAAGCCTCGAGTAAGTCCGTGTTACATTTTGGTACTTTTTGGCATGTTCGGACGGGGTCCCGAGGGGCTCGAGTGTGTTTCATATTGGTTGCAGACCATTTTCGGTTGTGTTTCATTGTTGATTTGTTTGGCGGTCTGATGAGCATCACGTTCGCGTAGAATAAATACGGCAGGTGTGAAATTGTGAATCGTGGTAGTGCTATGTAACTAGCCTTCATAGTGAGGAGATATCATATCGTCTTCGCATTCGCAGTATGGGGTCGTGATCGCATTGAATAGTGGGAGCTCGTGGACTTGTCTACACGATCGCATGGCTCATGTCGTGTTCGCAGAGTGTTGGGAACCGATGGTCATCCTGTTGGCGCGGTTAGTGTCACCAACGCGAAGTGCATTTTTTGGCAGTGTATCTTTTCGGCATCACGATCGCGAGGGTACAACCGCAATCGCGTATGGTACTGGTGGGCAGTACATATAAGTACTCTATTTCGGACGTCGAGATATTTTTATCACATTTTGAGATTGTGAGCTTAGATTTGGGCGATTCTTGATGTGATTTTCACGATTTGGATTGGGGTAAGTATTTTTTACTCGGATTTGATTATATTGCATGATTCCATTTTCGAATTTGGCATTTGATTGATGAATCTAAAAGCGAAATTGGGGGTTTTGTGTTAAAACATATCTAAGTGAATAACTGAGTTTTGAACATCAATTCGGAGTCAGAATGGGATGAAATTAGTTTGGTTAGACTCGTATTCGAATGGATTGTCGAAATTTGTGAGTTTTTTGGGTTCTAGGGTGCGGGATCAGTTTGACTTTTATGTTGACTTTGAGTATTTGATTAAGGATTCGACATTTATCATTTGAGTTTTTTCTTATGGTATTATTTGATATTTTTGAGTTGCGTTTGGCTAGTTTCGAGTCATTCGGAGGTCGATTCGCACGGGATGGCGTTTCTAGAGTATTATTTTGGCTTGTTCGAGGTAAGTAACATATCTAAACTTGGAATTAAGGATAATTATCCCTAAGAAATATGATATTGGAGATGTGTTGAGGGTGACACATGTTCTAGGTGACGGGCGTGTGTGTGCGCACCAGGGTATTCATGATCCGAGCAGTTCTTAGGCTATTATATACTTTGTTTTGCTATCATGCTTATTTGATATCATGTTTTCTCCATTTGTATGACTACGTGAGTTGTTATTCATGCTAAAAATCATGTCTAGACTTTCTGCTTATTTGTTTGAGACATGATAGGGCTATTTTTACCATGTAGAGCTATTTTCCTTAGCCGTAGTAATATTATTCAGTCATGATAGTTATATCCGTATGCTATATCTCTATCTCTGTGCACTTTTGATATGTCATCTCGCCTGTTATTGTTGTCCTTGTAAATGACACAAGTTTAAGCTGAATTTGTGGCACATTGTGATATTCCATGTTGTATAATTGGATTATGTTTTTCTGAGATGTTAGCAATGGAGACTTGAGAAGATTGATGACTGATGTGGGCCATAGAGTCGTGGTGATTGATAGTGAGGCGACGCTTGCGTCAAGGCCCAATATTGGACTGAGTGCTAGTGATATTGAGGTGACGCATACGCCAGACCCCACATTGGACTAAGTGGTATTTTTTAGGGGCGACACATGCACCAGGCCCCATGCTGGGCTATGTGATATTGAGTATTGATTAGCGCTTGGGCAAGGATCCTCCCCTCCGGAGTCTAGTATTACAGTGAGCCTAGGCGCAGTGATATATATGTGCTTTGGTGAGGGGCATTTGTGCCAGTACCTGTACAGTGCTGAGTGTAATTGTGTGTGTGATGATGGTAAGGGTTATTTGTGCCAGGCACCATGAGCATGCTGAGTGTCATACTCGATGGCTTTAGTTTGATGTTATTGCATTGACATGTGTATGTGACATATAGTCATAGAGATGTATTTTCCTCGTTCTAGATGGTAAATGAAATGTCTTATCTGTTGTTGAAAGTTTGCAAAATCATAGTTCCTTGTTAAACGTATGCTTTAGTGATCTCGGAGAAATATTTGGTCTTTGGTTGTTATACTTGGGAACACATGCCTAATTTTTCATACTTGTGAACGAGTCGAACATGATACCTCATGAATTATTTTATTCTACTATCATCATTATATCATGTGTTGCTATTGATCATTTGTGTTAGACACTAGCCTTCTTTCAAGCTGCTTATTGCTTTCAGCCTGATGTTAGGTTTTTTTACTTATTGAGTACATGGGGTCGGTTGTACTCTTACTACACTTCTACACCTTGTGTGTAGATCTTGGAGCTGATGTTGTTATGTATGCTGGGAGCTGGCATTAGGGGTGGGCATAATACCGGCCGAACCGTGAATTTCAATTTTTCGGTTTCAGTTTAAACGGTTATTCGATCGGTGTGCGGTTTTAAAAGTATTAAATTTCTGTTTTTCGGTGTGGTTTACGGTTTTGGTATTTCGGATTTCGGTTAAACCGAAAAACCAAAATTTTGAACTCATACCCAAAATTTCTGGCCTACAAACTTACGCTACCCATACCCATCTGAAGCCCAAGTTAGCCAAGCCCATATGTACCTTAGCCTATTAGTCTTACTAAGCCCAAATGCTCAAATTAGATGTTAGTCTTTGGTTCTTTGAAATGGGAAGGTGCATTTGCAGAATGCTCTACTGTTTGAGATTTTGCAGTCTTTTCTGCAATCTTTTTTCTGTTCTTTTTCATGCATTGCCAAAGCTTAAAATCTAGTGGTATAACTGGTGTTTTGAGAGTGTCGGACTGCCAACTAGAAATAGTGAAAGAATTTAATACAATTAAAGATCCGTAGTCTACATCGGATATAAAAATCTTGAACCGTTAATAACCGAAAAACTAAACCGGAAATAACCGAACCGAACCTTGAAAAAACCACACCGAACCGTAAATATTTTGATTTGATTTGGTTATTAATATTACAAAATCGAAAACCGATAAACCGAACCGTACTTTCATAATAACCGACCGAACCGACCGACGCCCACCCCTAGCTGGCATTGAAGATGTACATGTTTTCTCGACATAACTACCACTTGTCCTTGGTAGTTTTAGATTCGAATTTTGTTCATGTATATTTCAAACAGGTGTTGTATTTATTTTCCTACCAACTTTGTAAATCTAAATCTTACTGGCTCATGACTTGTACTACCAATCCTTGAGTTAATGTATGGGAACTCAGCTTTCTAATTATTCTTATTAGAATTGTGTAACATGTTTCTTGGCTTACCTAGCGGGTTGGGTTAGGTGCCATCACGACTAGGTGGATTTGTGATCGTGACAAGTTGGTATCAGAGCTCTAGGTTTTTAGGTTCTATGAGTCATAAGCAAGTGTCTAGTATAGTCTTGCGAATCGATATGATGACATCCATACCTATCTTCGAGAGAGTACATGGAATCTAAGAAACCTCCCATCTTTCTTTCTTTATCGTGCGTCTTTGATTTAGCTTGAATAGTATATATTTGATTTCTTTCCGTCTACTCATATGCTATATTGAGCACTCGGTTTCAGCTTTGCATGGACCACTTGTGATGTCATGGATGAGGTGCGATATGTCTCGGAATTATGGAGATAGGCCAGTTTGGAGGACTTGAGGCCAGGCTCTGACCGCATCTTGGGCTCGGTGGTTTCGGTTGTATGAGTATGTGATTTTTGACTTATATGTCTGATAATGTCCGAGGGAGTGGGATTGACAGTTCATTGAGTGGTTAGATAGATATATAATGAAAATTACGTGATTGCAGAATGTGCCTAGATGGTTTGGATGTGATGAGAAGAATTTTGCTTGGGATGCGAAAAGACTATGGATGTTTGATTCCTGCCTTAATGTGTTGTACAGTGTTGAGTTACGAACGTGTTGAGGGATTTTTCATGTTCTTCATTTGTGGAATGAATTATATTCTTATGTTATGTTGACGAGCTTAGACTGGAGAAGATTAAGTGATTGCATTGTGGTTGTGGCTATGATAGGGCATAAAGAGATGCCAATTTGAGGCTAACTGGTGGGTTATCTCCTATGGGGTGGTCTACGGATGTGTAATCCTTGTGATGTTTCTATGAACAGTTTTCTTCCTACCCAGTGGGATGCGCATGTGCTGCAATTTGAGTTCCAAACGCTTGAGGAAGTTCACACGACTGTCGCAATGATGGATATGCACTTAGTAGAAGATTTGAGGTATTCTATGGCTGGTGATGCATGAGCGTATGAAGGATTTAGTTGAATTACAGTGCAAGATTATGGCAGTTATATAGCAAGGGTATTATGAGTTATCGGATGTTATGTTCTATGGCTTCGAGGCAAGTGGGGGGAGTCTTCTATCGATGATCAGATTGCATGGTCATGTGCTATATTAGTCAAGAGCTGAGGCATATTTGTGGATCAGTTATGACTTGAAGGGGGTTGACTTCGAGGTTAGTACGGGGAAGAGAATTGCTGGATGCGAGATGTGCTACACTTTATGAATATGTGGGAATCTTGGAATGATTCAGGTATATTATTCGTTGTGGACATAATATGCTAAGAGAAGGGATTCACTCAATTGTGTTACGGTGGGGTTACTTCCTTGTGTTTTTGTATGCTAATGGGGCACGAGTCGTTCGGCTCGTATTGGTGGTGCATTGTAGATTAAAGTAGAGTTGGTGACTCTCGAGAAGGTTCTGATGAGTTCAAGATCCATATGTGGTATTTGAGGATTTCCCGGAATTATATATGGCTAAGATCTGAGATTGCATTGGATGGTGCTGAGACTTGCGATATTTCTGTATCATTATTGATTATCTATTTCAGTATCGGACAGGTTGAGGAAACAACTTCAAAATTCACATAAGGTCTCTCCAGAGTGAGTATCTTGGTTGCGATACTATCAGGTGCTTAAGAGGGAATATAATGGCTTCTGGGCTTTATGACAATGTGATTTCATGCTAGGATCCCTTGAGGAGAGCTTTGGGTTAAGGATCGTAGTGTACTGGCAAGGAGAAGTGTTAACTTGAAGGCAAGTTAAGACGGATTCGAAGAAATATGTCAACTTAGTAGTGGTTTGCATCAGTAAAATAATAAAATAGATCGGTTATTTTGGTGTGATAAGGCTTTGCTGATGTTTTGTGGCAATACACTTGGGTTTGGCGACCTCCGTGAATTGGTTGAGTTCGAAGTTTCCAGTTCTGATGGTTTAGTTATGTGCTAATGGGTTTCGACAAGTTTTAGATGATTAGAACCATGGCTTGGGACATATGTTTTCTACATGCATGTGGAGTTTGTTGTGCGTTGTGATTTTCTCCTGGATGGGGCAAGTGGAAGGTTCCCGGTGGATGGGGTGTGTATTCTACTTGTGATTCACAGTTGATAATGGGATTCTCGCATTTTCATATGATGGTATGATAGATGCGGTGCGAAGTGTAGGATATAGGGTTACATGCACAAGGTTACAGTTGAATTTCGAAGGGAAGGTTATGCGTTCTAGACCGCATGGACACTTTAAGATATTTAGAATAATGTTAGCACTATCTGGTATTGCCTGAGAAGGGTGCGCATTTTAGGAGGCGCGCTATATTTTGACTTGCGGATGCTTGACTAGTATCACGGTAATCACCTAGTTGGTCGACTGCTGATGTTCATATTTTTCTATATGGCATGGAAGAATTATGGAAATATTTCTCATGAGATGATTGCATATGAGGGATGTGTCAGTAATTTGAGTTATGGAGTTGGGATCAGACATGGAGATTCTTGTATTCTAGGCATTTGAAGACTAGAAGGGTTCTTAGAGGTAGATTGTTCCTTGGTTGTGGACGGTGAAGGTATGTTGAGAAGTTGACGGCTAAGTGTATGAGTTATGGATACATTATTGTGGATCTTTCGGAGGTTAGCTACCTATTTCGAAGAGGATCGGAATTGATTTGGAGGCCACTGGTAGGCCTAATAAGAATGTGTATTATATATCGGGTCTGGTTTGTTTACTCAGCACGACTATTTTTGAGGGGTGTGTTATTGGTCAGAGTTGATCTTATTCGTGTTTTGACTAATTATACACATGATGTGGTTTTGTTTGTGTCTTGTGGGGAATTCGAGCAAGATGGATCTTGGGGTGTTGAATGGTTGATTGCGCCTTGGTTATGATCTTCCTGGTTTTGGTATATTGTGCTATCCGTTTCTCCATGGTTATGATCATGCACTTCGCGTGTTTGTTGTTGATATGCATATGGTTGTTGATTGTGAGCATTATGGCTCGAGGTATTCCATGTAGACCGGTGTTTGGATTGGGTCACGCATCGTAGCAGAGTTATGTTGTGATATAATCCTTTGTGCTTATTTCATCTGTTATGTTTCTCCTTTGTTTAATGGGTTCATAGCATTGTGCTTCGTGGTAATATTTGTTGATCTTGTGGTACAGTTCTCTCATTTGATTCTTTTTCTATCATTGGGTACATCCGAGTTGTTTGGTAGCTTGTTTGGTGCACAGATTGCATGACATGTGATTCTAGGTAGTATTGGTATGAAATGTTGGTAGACCAACTTGTATTGGATGAGGTGAGGTTGTTGGACCTAAAATGAGTGCCATCGAATTTGATTAAAGTATGTTTTGGAAGAATAGTGTCACTAGTCAGCTTAGATTTTGGCTATGGTTCTTGTCGGGTAAGAGAGCTCCACGACTTGTTGATGTGATGGGAGGTTATGAGTTCTAAGTGTATCTTTCATCATTGGCAGTATACGAAGATTTAGAACAAGGATTTATTTGATATGAGATTTGTTACCTATACCGGGTTTATTATTGAGAAACTATTTTGGTCAAAAGTTATTGCTATGAGTATCGAAGTTATGTGGTATATCGTGTGATTATATCTTTGAATATGGTTATGGATTCATATAGCTTGTTCAGACTTACAAAATGTATAGCTGCAAAAAATCAGGTCTTATAATAAATTTCGGATGTTGGAGATTCGGTTCCAAAATTTATGGGCTAAGGTGGAAGAAAGGATCTTCAGTTAAGTTGTGTTGTCAGGATTACATGGATTGGGGTGACATTTAATCACCCATGGTTATATGTATGGTGAGGTTATACATGAATTTGATAGCTTTGGAACAACTCTCTGTATATTCGAGGACGAAATATGTTTAAGTGGGGGAGAATGTGACGACTTAACCGGTCGTCATGAGCATTTACATTTTGTTCGGTGGATTCAGGTGGTGAGTATCTTCATATGGTGTATTATGACTTACATGTATCGTCAGTTTTGATTTTTGAGTGGTTCAGGATTAATGTTTTTGAGTTGATTTTGGCTAGTTTCGAGCCGTTCGAAAGTCGATTCGCATGGGGTGGCGTTTCTAGAGTATTGTTTTGGCTTGTTCAAGGTAAGTGTAACGACCCGGCCGGTCGTTTTGAGTATTATAACCCCATTTTCCCTTTTACTACTCAATTTATACTTTACAGTCATTTTATGACTTACCGTGTTAGTTGGTTCGGGCCCGGAAGGATTTCGGAGTGAATTGAGACAATTAGTCTCATAATTGAAAACTTAAGTTGGAAAAGTTGACCGGATGTTGACTTATGAGTAAACGACCCCGAATTTAAATTTTGATGGTTATAAGTATTATGCTATTTCAAATAAGTGATAAGTAAGAGTCATGAAGGTCATAGGGTAAACGAGTTGAAGAAAATGAGGTTGGTCGAAATTTGACATTTTGGGATAAAATACGGTCCAAGCTATAATACTCCATATTTATGGACTAGTGCTATACTACATGGCCTTGATAGTAAGGTATATGAATTATATTAGTATTTAAGTGAAATGAGATTTTAAAATTAATTATGTGGGTAATTAATTAAACGCATAGATGTAATTAGGGATTAGTGGAAGACAAGTGTCCAAAATAGGGGACAATTATGGAGTCCACGTAGGACTACTCAAATCTCCACTTTATGACTCATGTTCCATGGATAGGTATATCTTGGTGGCTGGTCCATGGCCAATCTTCTTTTGCATATCAAGTGATTATTATGTGGGGCCCACAACCCTCTAAGTATTAGTAAACTTAAAAGTTTATTTTCAAAATATGTATATTATTAACAAGAATCACCACCTTGCCTTAAAAGCACAAAAACGTGAGAGATTGAGAGGCAGCTTTGGGATTTTATTTTCAAACATTTTCTATCTTTGATGGGGAAAAACGTGGGCAGAAAAATCATAATAGAGAATTTATCCCTCCATCTCTCATAGATTAGCTTGTCGTAGCTGCTTATCGTATGACTGTTTGGAGCATAATTGGTAGGTCCTAGTTTATTAAGGTAAGATTCCATCTCTCCTACATGTTCTTGAGGTTGTTGTTGTGTTATTATTGATATGCTTCTTGAAGTTGGAAGAAGGAAGTGTATAAGGTACCGTATAAGAAGCATTTATTGGATTATCATTGAGTATTTCGACTAGATTACGTGTTTTTGAGGTGAAATTAGAGAATTAGGGCCTAGGGATTTGGAAATAAGATTTGAGGATTTGAAGGTCGAGTTATTGTCGGAATTTGGTAAATTTGGTATGGTTGGACTCGTGGATGAATGTGCGTTCATATTTTATAACTTTTGTCGGGTTCCGAGACGTGGGTCCCACGTACGATACTTGAGTGCAATTTCAGATTTTTGTTGGAAATTTTGTATTTTAATATGGAATTAATTCCAATAATTTGTATTGACTGAATCAAATTATTTGTGGCTAGATTCCAGACGCTTGGAGGCCGATTCGTGAGGCAAAGGCATTGTGTTGTGTAAGAATTACAGAATAAAGAATTACACGGTTTGAGGTAAGTAACAGTTCTAAATTTGGTCCTGAGGATATGAAACCCCGATTTATGTGTTATGTGATTGGTTTTGAGGTAACGCACATACTAGGTGACGGGCGTGTGGGCGTGCACCGTAGGAATTGTGACTTGGTCAATTTCATGGATATGTGTTGTTGAATAAATTATTGCTACCCGTACATTTTTTCACGTATTAGAGAAATTGAACTATAAATCATGTTTAAACCATGTGTTGACACTGTTGGGACCCACAGAGGTCGTGTATATGTTGAATTATTTGTTAAATTACTATTTTGTACTCAGTCACGGTTTTACTAGCATATTACATCTCAATCTCTCTTGTTCATTGTTGATGCATCATATCATTGTTGTTGGGCTGCTTATCATGATTTCTGAGAGCCTGAGAGACTGGAGAGGTTGATGACTGAGTGAGGTCGAGAGCCTAATTATGAGGATATTTACAGGATCGGGCTGCACGCCGCAACGTATTTTATTGATTTATGCCATGATTGGGTTGTTATAGTGCTTGGGTTGAAGGAGCCCCTCCTGAGTCTGTACACACCCCCAGTGAGCGCAGGTACCTACTGAATGTGAGTGCCGAATGCCGAGTACCGAGTGCTGAGTGATTGAGAGGAATGAGTGACTGAAAGAATAGTGACTGTGAGGTTGGAGTGAATGGGAGGACTAAGTGACTGTTACTCTGAGAGGATGCATTGATTCCATTATTGCTGCATTTCAGCTATCATATTTCAATGTTTTTGAAAACTCTGAAAGACATTATTTCTGTTGCAGTCAAATTTGATATGAAATTACTGTGGAGTTTTAAATGTCGAACTTGAAAGCATGCCTACCTTTTTTTGTTGGAAAGTATTGTACATGGACTTAGTTGTGAAGCTCGTCACTACTTTCAGTTCTTTATTTATTATTGTTACTTGCTGAGTTGATTGTACTCATACTACACCCTGCACTTTGTGTGCAGATCCAGGTGATCCCGGACACAGTGGGTGTTGATTCTTTCACACAGTTTATTTTTCGGAGATTCAGAGGTAGCTGCCATGTTTCGCA
Organism: Nicotiana tomentosiformis; assembly: GCF_000390325.3. Lineage (NCBI taxonomy): Eukaryota > Viridiplantae > Streptophyta > Magnoliopsida > Solanales > Solanaceae > Nicotiana > Nicotiana tomentosiformis. Next base: position 43,274,692 of record NC_090821.1, on the reverse strand, counting down.
GACCTTGTTTCTCCTTCCCAATCCTTTTGTTTATTGTATTTGGCCTCAGATTATTATAGACTGTGTTGTCCAGGCTTGTAATGTACAGATGCTCATGTACTCAGTGACACCAGGTTTTGGGAGTGTATTTATTTCCAATATTTGTGGGATTTACTCTTAAACTTAATTATTATGTTTTTAGTATTTAAAAGAAATTTTGGGTTATTGGTGATGTCGGCTTGCCTAGTATTGAGATAGGTGCCATCACGATAGGTTAGGATTTTGGGTCGTGACAAGTTGGTATTAGAGCCTAGGTTACATAGGTCTCACGAGTCATGAGCAGGTTTAGTAGAGTCTTGCGGATCGGTATGGAGACGTTTGTACTTATCTTCGAGAGGCTGCCGAACCCTTAGGAAAAAAAATTCACTTTCTTGTATCATGTAGTGCGAATTTGTTGATTCCGGAGACTAAATTTCTGTTATTCTATTCTCTTACAGATGGTGAAGACACGTACTACCAGATCGGACGGTCAACCACCAGTGCCACCAGTTAGGGTTGCGGGAGGTCGCGACCATAGTAGAGGTCGAGGTGTAGCTCGTATAGCAGTTGGAGCAGCACATGTAGTACCACCACTTGCTCCATCTCAGGAGTAGATTCCAGATATAGCTGAGCTGACAGGACCAACTTAGGCACCAGCTGTGCCCATTGTGATTCCAGGCCTTCAGGAGACTTTGGCCCATATATTGACAGGTTGCACTAGCCTTGCTTAGGTGGTTTCGGCTCAGGCCGCACCAGCCACTTCTTAGGCCGGAGGAGATACTCATACCCCTGTTGCCCGTACTCCAGAGCAGTTAGTGTAGGGACTTCAGATACCGGGGGCACTACCACCCTACTCGGCTGCAGCTGTTCAAGCCCCGGTAGTCCCCGTTATGGCAGACGGTGAGCAGAGGAGACTTGAGAGATTTGGGAGGCTTCGACCTCCATCATTTAGCGGTGCTGAGTCAGAAGATGTTTAGGATTTTCTGGATAAGTGCCAGCGGATGCTTCAGACAATGGGTAATCTGGCGACCAGTGGGGTTTCATTCACTACTTTTCAGTTTTTTGGGGATGCCTTCAGATAGTGAGAGGCTTATGAGAGGCGCAAGCCAGTTGGTGCAGTACCACTTACATGGCAGGAATTCTCCGTTCTCTTTTTGGAGAACTTTGTGCCACAGTCTTGCAGAGAGGAGCTTCACAGACCGTTTGAACAGTTACGTCAGGATGGCATGTCTGTGACACAGTACGAGATGAGATTTTCTGAGTTGGCTCGTCATGCAGTTTGGCTGATTCCCACTGATAGGGAAATGATTAGGAGATTCATTGATGGCCTGACGTATCAGTTGCGGTTGCTTATGACTAGGGAGAGGGTATCTGGTGCTACTTTTGATGAGGTAGTTGACATTGCTCGACAGATAGAGATGGTCTGTAGCCAGGAGCATGGAAAGAGGGAGGCTAAGAGGCCTCGTGGACCAGGTGATTTCAGCGGTGTTCCTTCATGGGGTCAGTTTTACCGCACCAGGGGTCGTCCAGTTCACCGTGGTGCATCATCCAGGCATGGTTCATATAGTTCTCATAAGGGCTAGTCATCTCTCGGTGCCCTTCCAGCCCAGAGTTTGTCCCGTGCTCCTTTAGTTCAGGGTTCATTTGCACCGGGTGCTTTTAGCGGTTATTCTGTTTCACAAGGCCCGATTCAGTCCTCACCACCACTAGTACCTGGGAGTTTCTTTGAGTGTGGGGAGTTTGGGCATATGTGGAGGCAATGTCCTCATCGCTTGAAAGGTCCAGTGAAGCAGAGGAGTCAGACTACGACTTCAGTGCCAGTTACTTTGCCACCCGCCCAGCTAGCTCGGGATAGGGCTCAGTCAGCTAGGGGTCTTGTGGACCATGTATATCGGTCTTGTGGGGTAACTATTATGGTATTGGAAACTAGATTTGATCTCTTACTGCTTAGTATGGTTGATTTTGATGTAATCCTGGGTATGGATTGGTTGTCTCCATGTCATGCTATTCTGGACTGTCACGCAAAAACCATGATGTTGCCAATGCCAGGGTTACGGAAGGTCGAATAGAGAGGTTCTCTAGATCATGTTCCCAGCAGGGTAATTTTTTATTTGAAAGCAAAACATATGGTTGGGAAGGGGTGTTTGTCATATTTTGCATTTGTGAGAGATGTTGATGCAGACATGCCTACTATTGATTTAGTACCAGTAGTGCGAGACTTTCCGGATGTATTTCCTACAGACCTGCCGGGTATGCCGCCCGATAGGGATATTAATTTCGGTATTGACTTGGTGCTGGGCACTCAACCCATTTCTATTCCTTCGTATCGTATGGCACCAGCTGAATTGAAAGAATTGAAAGAGCAATTTCAGGAACTTCTTGATAAAGGGTTTATTAGGCCTAGTGTGTCACCTTGGAGTGCACCGGATCTGTTTGTGAAAAAGAAAGATGGTATTCTGCGGATGTGCAACGATTACAGGCAACTGAACAAAGTTACAATCAAGAATAAGTATCATTTGCCGCGTATTGATGATTTATTTGACCAGCTATAGGGAGCGAAGGTACTCTCCAATATTGATTTGAGATCGGGGTATCACTATTTGAAAATTTGGGATTCGGATATTCTAAAGACGACATTTAGGACTCGTTATGGTCACTATAAATTTCTTGTGATGTCATTTGGGCTGACCAACGCCCTAGCAGCAATTATTCACTTAATGAATAGTGTATTCCTGTCGTATCTTGATTCGTTTGTCGTGGTATTTATTAATGATATCCTGGTGTACTTACTTAGTCAGGAGGAAGATGCAGATCACTTGGGTATTGTATTATAGAGGCTGAGAGAGGAGAGACTTTATGCTATATTCTCTAAGTGTGAGTTCTGGCTTAGTTCAGTGGCATTCTTGGGACACATAGTGTCCAGTGAAGGGATTAAGGTGGATCTAAAGTAGATAGAGGCAGTTTAGAGTTGGCTCAGACCATCTTCAGCTACTGAGATTCAGAGTTTTCTCAGCTTGGTCGGTTATTATTGTCCCTTCGTGGAGGGTTTCTCGTCTATTGCATCGCCTATGACTAAATTGACTCGAAAAGGTGCTCCGTTCAGGTGGTCGGATGAGTGTGAAGAGATCTTTCAGAAGCTCAAGACAGCTTTGACTACAGCTCAAGTATTGGTGTTACCTACGGGTTCAGGGTCTTATACTGTGTATTGTGACGCATCGCGTATTGGTCTCAGCGCAGTGCTTATGCAAGACAATAGGGTAATTGCCTATGCGTCCAGACAGTTAAAGGTACATGAGAAGAATTATCCAATCCACGACCTTGAGTTAGCAGCTATTGTTCATGACTTGAAGATTTGGCGGCATTATTTGTACGGTATCTATTGTGAGGTTTATACTGATCACCGAAGTCTACAATATCTGTTTAAACAGAAGGATCTTAATTTGAGGCAACGGAGGTGGTTGGAGTTTCTTAAGAATTATGATATCACCATTCTTTATCATCCCGGAAAGGCCAATGTGGTGGCCGATGCCTTGAATCGTAAGGCGGAGAGTTTGGGTAGCTTAGCATACTTACCGGTACCAGAGACGCCTTTAGCCTTGGATGTTCAGGCCTTGGCCAACCAGTTTGTTAGATTGGATGTTTCAGAGCCGAACCGAGTTTTGGCTTGTGTGGATTCTCAGTCTTCTCTTTATGATCGTATCAGAGAACGTCAGTATGATGACCCTCATCTGCTTGTCCTTAAGGACACGATTCAGCACGGTGATACCAAGAAAGTCACTATTGGGGATGACGGTGTATTACGGATGCAGGGAAGGCTATGTGTGCCTAATGTAGATGGTTTGCATGAGTTGATTCTCAAGGAAGCTCAGAGTTCGCGGTACTCCATTTATTCAGGTGCCGCGAATATGTATCAGGATTTGAGGCAGCACTATTGGTGGAGGTGAATGAAGAAAGATATAGTTGGGTTTGTAGCTCGGTGTTTAAAGTGTCAACATGTGAAGTACAAGCATCAGAGACCGGGTGGATTGCTTCAGAGAATTGAAATTCCGGAGTAGAAATGGGAGCGTATTACCATGGATGTCGTAGCTGGGCTCCCACGGACCTTGAGGAAGTTTGATGCTGTTTGGGTGATTGTAGATCGGTTAACCAAATCCGCGCATTTTATTCCAATTGGTACTAATTATTCTTCAGAACTGTTGGATGAGATTTATATCCACGAGATTGTTCCCCTACATGGTGTGCCAGTGTCCATCATTTCATATCGGGGCACGCAGTTTACATCACAGTTTTGGATAGCAGTGGAGCAAGAATTGGGCACACAAGTTCAGTTGAGTACAACATTTCACCCTCAGACGGATAGACAGTCCGAGCACACTATTCAGATATTGGAGGATATGCTACGAGCTTGTGTCATTGATTTTGGGGGTTCTTGGGATCAATTTCTGCCACTAGCAGAGTTTGCTTATAATAACAGCTACCAACCGAGCATTCGGATGGCTCCGTATGAGGCTTTATATGGGAGACGGTGTCGGTCTCCGATGGGTTGGTTTGAGCCGGGTGAGGCTAGGCTATTAGGTACTGACTTAGTTCAGGATGCTTTGGAGAAGGTTAAATTGATTCAAGAGCGGCTTCACACGGCACAGTCCAGATAGAAGAGTTATGCCGACAGAAAGGTCCGTGATGTTGCTTACATAGTTGGGGAGAAGGTTCTGCTCAAGATTTCACCCATGAAAGGTGTGTTGAGGTTCGGGAAGAAGGGCAAGTTGATCCCTAGGTATATTGGGTCATTTGAGGTGCTTAAGAAAATTGAAGAGGTGGCTTATGAACTTGCATTGCCGCCTAGTCTATCGAGTGTCCATCCAGTATTTCATGTATCTATGCTCCGGAAGTATGTCGAGGATCCATCTCATGTTTTGGATTTCAGCACAGTGCAGTTGGATTGTAATTTGACTTATGATGTGGAGCCGGTGGCCATTTTAGACCAGCAAGTTCAAACGTTGAGATCAAAGAACATAGCTTCAGTGAAAGTGCAGTGGAGAGGCCAACCAGTCGGAAAAGCTACCTGAGAGATTGAGCGGGAGATGCAGAGCAAATATCCACACCTATTTGAGGCTCCAGGTATGATTCTAAACCCGTCCGAGGATGAACGTTTGTTTAAGAGGGGGAGAATGTAACGACCTGGCTGGTCGTTTTGAGTATTATAACCTCGTTTCCCCATTTACTGCTCAATTTATACTTTACAGTTGTTTTATGACTTACCGGGTTAGTTGGTTCGGGTCCGGAAGGATTTCGCAGTGAATTGAGACACTTAGTCTCATAATTAAAAATTTAAGTTGGAAAAGTTGACCGAATGTTAACTTATGTGTAAACGACCTCGGATTTATATTTTGATGGTTATAAGTATTACGCTATTTCAAACAAGTGATAAGAAAGAGCCGTGAAAGTCAGAGGGTAAACGAGTTGAAGAAAATAAGGTTGGTCAAAATTTGACATTTTGGGATAAAATATAGTCCAAGCTATAATACCCCATATTTATGGGCTAGTGCTATACTACATGGCCTTGATAGTAAGGTATATGAATTATATTAGTATTTAAGTGAAATGAGATTTAGAAATTAATTATGTGGATAATTAGTTAAATGCAAGGATGTAATTAGGGATTAGTTGAAGACAAATGTCCAAAATAGGGGACAATTATGGAGTCCACGTAGGACTATTCAAATCTTCACTTTATGACTCATGTTCTATGGATAGGTATATCTTGGTGGCTGCTTCATGGCCAAGCTTCTTTTTCTTATTAAATAATTATTATGTGGCCCCCACAACCTACTAAGTATTAGTAAACTTCAAAGTTTCATTTTCAGAATATGTATATTATTAACAAGCATCACCACATAGCCTTAAAAGCACAAAAACGTGAGAGATTGAGAGGCAACTTTGGGATTTTATTTTCAAAAAATTTCTATCTTTTGATGGGGTAAAACGTGGGCAGCAAAATCATAATAGAGAATTTATCCCTTCATCTCTCATAGATTAGCTTGTCGTCGCTGCTTATGGTATGACTGTTTGGAGCATAATTGGCAGGTCCTAGTTTATTAAGGTAAGATTCCATCTCTCCTATATGTTCTTGAGGTTGTTGTTGTGTTATTATTGATATGCTTCTTGAAGTTGGAATAAGGAAGTGTATAAGGTACCGTATAAGAAGCATTTATTGGATTATCATTGAGTATTTCGACTAGATTATGTGTTTTTGAGGTGAAATTAGAGGATTTGGGCCTAGGGATTTGAAAATAAGATTTGAAGATTTGAAGGTCGAGTTATTGTAGGAATTTGATAAATTTGGTATGGTTGGAATCATGGATGAATATGCGTTCATATTTTGTAACTTTTGTCGGGTTTTGAGACGTGGGCCCTACGGACGATTTTTGAGTGCAATTTTGGATTTTTGTTGGAAAATTTATATTTCCATATGGAATTAATTCCTTTAATTTGTATTGACTGAATCAAATTATTTGTGGCTAGATTCGAGGCGTTTGGAGGCCGATTCGCGAGGCAAAGGCGTAGTAAAATAAAGAATTATACGATTTGAGGTAAGTAACAGTTCTAAATTTGGTACTGAGGGTATGAAACCCTAGATTATGTGTTATGTGATTGGTTTTGAGGTGACGTACATGCTAGGTGACGGGCGTGTGGGCGTGCACTATAGGAATTGTGACTTGGTCAATTCCATGGATCTGTGTTGTTGAATAAATTGTTACTCATGTGCTGACACTGTCGGGACCCACAGAGGTCGTGTACATGTTGAATTATCTTCTAAATTACTATTTTGTACTCAGTCACGATTTTACTTGCATATTACATCTCAGTCTCTCTTGTTCATTATTGATATATCATATCATTGTTGTTGGGCTGCTTATTATGATTTCTTCTTATCGGGTTGCACGCCGCAGCATGTTTTATTTATTTATGTCATGATTGGCTTGTTATAGCATTTGGGCTGAAGGAGCCCCTCCTGAGTCTGTACACATTCCCAGTGAGCGCAAGTACCTACTAAGTGCGAGTGCCTAGTACCGAATGCTGAGTAATTGAGAGGAATGAGTGACTGATAGGAAATAGTGACTGTGAGGTTGGAGTGAATGGGAGGACTGAGTGACTATTACTCAGAGAGGATGCATTAATTCCATTATTGCTGCATTTTAGCTGTCATATTTCACTGTTTTGGAAAACTCCGAAAGACATTATTTCTGTTTCAATCAAATTTGATATGAAATTGCTGTGGAGTTTTAAATGTCGACTTGAAAGCATGCCTACGTTTTTATGTTGGAAAGTATTGTACATGGACTTAGTTGTAAAGCTCATCACTACTTTCAGTTCTTTATTTATTATTGTTACTTGCTGAGTTGGTTGTACTCATACTACACCCTGTACTTCGTGTGTAGATCCAGGTGATCCCGGACACAGTGGGTGTTGATTCTTTCACACATTTGATTTTCTGGAGATTCAGAGGTAGCTGCCATGTTTCGTAGACCTTGTCTCTCCTTCCCTATCCTTTTGTATATTGTATTTGGTCTCAGATTATTATAGACCGTGTTGTCCAAACTTGTAATGTATAGATGCTCATGTACTCAGTGACACCGGGTTTTGGGAGTGTATTTATTTCCAATATTTGTGGGATTTACTCTAAAACTTAATTATTATGTTTTCAGTATTTAAAAGAAATTTTGGGTTATATGTGTTGTCGGCTTGCTAGTATTGAGATAGGCGCCATCATGACAGGTTAGGATTTTGAGTCATGACAGTAAGTAACATATCTAAACTTGTATTTGAGTGTAACTATCGCTAAGAACTATGATATTTGAGATGTGTTGGGATGACGCACGTGCTAGGTGATGGGCGTGTGTGCGTTCACCGGGGTATTCATAATCCTGGTAGTTCTTAGGCTATTATATGCCTTGTTTTACTATCATGCTTCTTTGATATCATGTTTTCTCCATTTGTATGACGACATGAGTTATTATTAATGTAAGAAATCATGTCTAGGATATCTGCTTAATTGTTTGAGATATGATTGGGCTATTTTTACCATTTTGAGCTATTTGCCTTACCCATAGTCATATTATTCAGTCATGATAGTTATATCTGCTTGTAATATCTCTGTCTCTGTGCACTTTTGATATACTGTCTCACATGTTATTAATGTCCTTGTACGTGATACGAGGTTGAGCTGAATTGTGATACATTGTGATATTATGTGTTGTATAACTGGATCATATTTCTGTGAGATGTTGCCATATGGAGACTTGAGCGGATTGATGATTGATGTGAGTCATAGTGCCATGGTAATTGATAATGAGGACATGCTTGCATCGAGCCCCCTATTGGGCTGAGTGTTATTGATATTAAGGTGAAGCGTACGCCAGACCCCACATTGGGCTAACTGGTATTGTTTAGGGGTGACGCGTGCACCAAGCCCTATGCTGGGGTATGTGATATTGTTTATTGATTAGTGGTTGGGCAAGAATCTGCACCTCCAGAGTCTGGTATTACAGTGAGCGCAGGCACGATAATATATATATGCTTTGGTGAGGGGAATTTGTGCCACGCACCTGGAAAATTCTGAGTGTGATGAAGGTGAGGGACAATTGTGCCAGGCACCATGAGCGTGCTGAGTGTGAGTATACTCGATGGCTTCTCTTTGATGTTATTGACTTGACATGTATATGTGACATTTAGGCATAAAGATGTATTTTTCTCAGGCTAGATACTAAATGAAATGTTTTATCATTTGTTGAAAGTTTGAAAAATCACAGTTCATTGTTAAACTCATGCTATAGTGATCTCGGAGAAAGATTCGGGCTTTGGCTGTTATACTTGGGAAATCATGCCTAATGTTTTTGAATGAGCCGACTTGAATTGTTTTATTCTACTATCATCATTATATCATGTCCTATTATTGATCATTACACTGACCTTTTTCTGAGCTCGTCAGTGGTTTCAGTCTGAGTTTAGGTTTGTTACTTATTGAGTACATGAAATTGGTTGTACTCATACTACACTTCTGCACCTTGCGTGTAGATCTTGGAGTTCATGTTGCTGTGTATGGCGAGAGCTGGCATTGAAGATGTATCCGTTGTCCGGATATGGATACCACTTGTCCTTGGTAGTTTTATATTCAAATTTTGTTTATGTATATTTCAAACAGATGTTGTATTTATTTCATACTAGCTTTGTAAATCTAAGCCTTAGTGGCTCATGACTTGTACTACCAATCCTTGGATTAATGTATGGGAACTCAGCTATTTCACTTAAATATTTTCTTATTATTTTCATTAGAATTGTATAACTTTTTGCTTAGCTTACCTAGCGGGTTAGGTTATGTGACATCATGACTAGGTGGATATTGGGTCGTGAAAAAAATTTAGTTATATTTTTTACTATTTAGTACTTTGAAATCAACTAAAATTTTAATTATCAAATCATTTCTAATTTAAATTATGTAGGAAGTCATAATATTTAGGACTTTAACATAAATATATCTGGGAGTTCTTTTCCTTATATTTGCTTGCGCCAATTTCCATATGAAATATGTTTGAACTTATAGCTCTAAGGGGAAGATTCCAAAAACAGTTTGTTACTTTTATGTCACGACCCAAAATCCACCTAGTCGTGATGATATTTAACCCAACCCGCTAGGTAAGTCAACACTAATATAAATAATAATAAATCAATAAGTGAAATAACTAAATTTCCATACAATAACCTAAGGATTGGTAGTACGGGTCATGAGCAGATAAGACTTAGATTTACAAAGCTTATATGAAAATAAATACAACACCTGTTTGAAATATACATAAACCGATTACAAATCTAAAACTACCAAGGACAAGTGATAGATATATACGAAAAGACAGGTACATCTTCAATGTCATCTTCCGCATGTACATCAACTAATCTCCAAGATCTGCACGCAAGGTGCAGAAATATATATACGAGTACAGCTGACTCCATGTACTCAGCAAGTATCATAACTAATCTCGGCAAGGTAATAGAAGCAATAATTATAAATGATACTTGCTAATCACCTGTACAATTCATAATTCCAACAAGTACAGAATAGCAGAGATAAAACCACAGATAAAACCACATTGGTGCACAAAATAACTTAACATGCTATGCCTAGTCAACAATCTAGCATATAAAGAAGATATTCACAAAGGAATGTATACAAACCGGCGCTAGCAAATAGAGGAGAGATACTGCAAAATCATGTATACATCCAAAAAATTTGCAAGTACAGAAGAAATGCAACAACCAAATACCAATTTGTTATGGTGCGCAAGACGATCCAAATAAAAATCACAATACGGCTCTAAGGCCCACATCAAAATTTCAATAATCAAACCAAAATAGTGATAGGCTTTCCTAAAGCCCACTTCAATCAAAAACTCGTCGATTTCTCACAATCTGCGTGTACACCATCAAGAAGGCACATGAGAGGGTGACCCTAGGGTGACAGATTCATATCCACACACTACACGGCGTAGTCACGTGCAATCTGCCCGGCATGGTCATAGACTCAATATCACAATCTGCCTGACGTGGTCACGGGCTCAGCATCACAATCCGCTTGGGATGGTTACAAGCTCAATCAAAATTTACCTGACGTGGTCACAATCCCAATATCACAATCTGCCCGGCATGGTCCTAGGCTATCAGTCCAATCCAAATCGCACAAAAAGCAGATATACAAGAATATATGTACATGATTAATGAACATCAAATTAGGGCTTCCAAATTTGGAAATTTTGGAACTTCTAGTATTGATTCTTGATGTAATTGTGTATAGATTGATTTGAGAAGTTGAATATTTTGGATTGAAGCAACGAGGATACTCAAAGGAAGAACTAAGATGAGTTGAGGCAATACTCTTATTAAAGTTGTCTTCTCACAAAAATCATATCATGAGTTAGGGTTAAGCCGCATAGAACGTTAATGTGGGTTTTGATTGGAGTGAGCGAGCAAGCGAACTCACATTATCAATTATAATTAATGAGACGTATATATAAGATTATTCTGTTTAATTGTACAATAATAGTCCGATCCATTTTCCCATAAATTATATCTCATTTCCTCCATGACTTGTTTATGTTTTCTTAATATTATGAATTGCTGAAATTTATTTCATGTGACTTGATAGATCTGTTTGATAAATATGGTGGAGAATTATTATTATTTTTAATTTCATGATTAAAGAGGTTTACGTAAATATTATTTTTGGGAATTCCTAGATCTCTGAGATAGGTTAGTAGCCTTTGGTAGTTTACAACGCCTCGAAACTACTCGTGCTAAAGTAGGTCTGGTTATGTACTGTTGGTTCGGGCACTACAAAGAAAAGCCTTGGTGAGGCATAAGAACTTGAGCATGCTAGAACCTAGAACTGTATGGCACCACAGGGATGGTCCATAGGCGATCAGTCTAGGATCGTCCTTGACTTACCCAAGAATAAAAAAAAATGCCAAAATCTTGGGTACTCCCAAAAATAAAAAAGAAGGAAGAAAGAAGAATTTATCATAGAATAAATAAAAGATAATGTTATTTAAGAAGTAAAGATGAGTTTTGTTAAAGGAATCTAAATTGTTGTTTCAACAGTTTATTAGTAGCTTTCAGGATTTTATTTTCATATCATGCATGAATAATTCTTTTAGAGTCTCGTTCAAGATTTAGTGGTAGGATTATTTTGCTTGTTGAGTATTGCTGTGGTGTACGGACGTTCCAATATTTTTTTAGAACATACATTGGCGTATGTCAATATTGGCGCAAGATTTATAGACGAGCATGCTACGAGTTAAGACATTCTCGCATCCCAGCGGACTTTGATGAGCTCCGCTTCAAGCCATGAAGTTCATTTGCTTAATTTCAGTTCTTAATTTTCTATTTTTATTTATTTTTATCTGAGGATTAGCCCATACTCTATAGAGTCATAAGGTGAAGTTTAGATTTTATTTTATTTTCATTAAACACTAAATGTTAAGACTTTAATTATGCATAATATTTTTAAACTAAATTTTTTAGACTTAAAGAAAGGTGTTTTCTCTTGGTTTTATATGCTGACCTTCTTAGTAGAATAAAAAAGAATAGGTAAGAAAGTTGGCTCGATCAATTTAAGTCACCGGATGCCGGTTACGACTTAGTCAGAAATCAGGTCGTGACAAACTTGGTAGTAGAGTCTTGTTTATCGATATGAGGTCCCCACGTATATAAATAAGGAACTAAATATAATTAAGAAAAATTCTCATTCTTTTCACTCTAGATCATGCTATAAAGCGTAACTTTTAGTATATTTCTAATACGTTCGCTTTCGAATTAGAAAAAATGGCTTGTACTCATGATTTAGTAGATATCACTCCTGCCGCAGCTAATATTCTAGGTCATGTCCCAATTAATGTGACTGCTACTACAACAAAAAAGAAGAAGGGTTGGCCAACTAAGGATGTCTAAGCCCCAAACTAAAAAGGTTGTGAGTGCTGGACAAGTTCCTCTAGTTGAAGGAGAGGAGCAGGTTGAGGTAGTTGAACAGAATGTTCAAAATCAAGCACCACCACAACCCCCAGCGGCAGCCCCAGCTCAAGTCATCATGCCTCCGGAGATGGGGAGGCTTTTGGTGCAATAAAAGATGCAATGGAAATGCTTACCACATTCATGGCCAGTCAAGGACAAGGAGAAGGTGATGCTCCACCCCAAATAGGAAGACAGAGGGGTCCTTCTTCATCTTTATACAGTGAGTTTATAAAGATGAACCCTCTAGATTTTTTGAAACTAAGCCTGAGCAAGACCTGTTAAACTAGTTAGAGGGTGTTAAAAAAAATACTTCGAATGATGAAAGTGAAATACACTGATGTTGTAGAGTTGGCATCTTACCAACTCAAGGATATTGCTTATACATGCTTTGAGTTGTGGGATGAAGGTGGGGGCGAATAAGCTCCTCCTCCTACTTGGAAGGAATTCATCGAGGCATTCATATCCAACTTCATTCCAAAAGAGGACCGAGAAGTGCAGGCCACAGAATTTGAGCAGCTTAGATAGAGAACTATGAGTTTGGAAGAACACTATATGAAGTTCATCAAACAGGCTAAATACACTCCTAACATGATCTTTATAGAGAAGACGAAAATTTGTAGGTTCATACTCGGGCTGGGAGAGCATATTCAAGATACTACTGAAGCTGCAGATGTAAGTATGGAATATTTTTCTTCAGTTATGGAATACACGAAGCTCTTAGAACTAAAAAGGAAGAAGAGGAAGACAGAAAAAGAGCAGAACAAGAAGGCTCGTACTATGGGTGGGTATAGCGGCGCACAGACATCAGCACCAACTCAATCTGCTCCTCAGTTTACCGAAAGTACTCCTTTCAGGCAGAGTCGGAGTTTCAGAAATCAGTCCTACCCGAATAAAAATTTTAGAACTTCGGTCTCACAAAGTCAAAGTAGTGTTGGGCAGTAGTTTCAGCAGAGAGTTCCTTGCAGTTCTTATGGAAAGAACTATTTGGGATAGTTTAGGTTTGGATTTCGAGGATGTTATACTTGTTGTGACCTAAGATACATCAAGGAACTGCAAGGTTCTTTGATTGCTACCACTACGGCTCCACCATCATCTCGTGGCTCAAAAACTCAGCCCGATCTTGGAGCAGGTAAGGGAACTGGCTCATTTAGCTAGGGAGGGGGACAACCTCATCTATATGCAGCTTTGGATTGTTAAAGTGCAGAGGCATCCCCAGCTGTGGTCACAGGTACATTACCAGTTTGTTCATATGGTGCATATGCATTAATTGACTTAGGCTCTACTTATTCATATATTTTCCCATATTTTTTCTAATAAGATGGGGATAGAGTCAGAACCATTAAAAAAGTCATTTCTAGTCTCTACTCTAGTTGGTGACTGTATAGAAGCAAAATGAGTTTTCAGAGGTTGTACAATTTCAGTTCATGGACGTAATACTACAATTGACCTTATATAACTAGGAATGATAGATTTTGATATGATTATGGGTATGGACTGGTTATCATCCTGCTATGCTAATGTAGATTGTCTAGCCAAAATAGTTAGATTCCATTTTCCAAATAAAGAAGTCATAGAATGGAAATAGTGTACAGTTTTGCCTATGGGTAAGTTTATTTCTTACCTTAAGGCTAAGAGGATGATGAGCAAGGGGTGTTTAGCTTATCTTGCCCATATTGTTGATATAGAATTAGAAGCACCAATACTCCAGTATGTTCCCATCGTTAAAGAATTTCCAGAAGTTTTTTCCCGATGACCTGCCCGGTCTTCCTCTAGAGAGAGTAAAAGATTTTGGCATAGATGTACGACCAGATACTCAACTTATATCTATTCCACCTTATATGTTGGTTGTAATAGAATTGAATTAATTAAAGGAATAATTGAGATACCTTCTTGATAAAGGATTCATCAGGCTAAGTGTGTTACCTTGGGGTGCCCCAGTCTTATTTATCAGAAAGAAGGTTGGTTCTCTCCAAATGTGCATCGACTACCCGTCAGCTGAACAAAGACACTATCAAGAATAAATATCCTCTACCTAGAACCGATGACCTATTTGATCAGCTCCAGGGAGCATATTTTTCCAAAATAGATTAGAGGTTGGGATACCATCAGCTCAGGTTCAAGGAAGAGGAAATCCCAAAAACGGCCTGCAGAACTCGTTACGGGCATTATGAATTTTTAGTAATATCTTTTGAGTTGACTAATGCACCAGCTGCATTTATGGACCTCATGAATAGGTTATTCAAGCCATTTTTGGATACTTTTATTATCATGTTCATAGATGATATTTTTGTGTACTTCCGAAGCAAGAAAGAGCATGCAGGACATCTCAGGACAACTTTGCAAATTTTGAAAGATAAAAAGCTGTATGCCAAATTTTCTAAGTATGAATTTTGGTTGCAATCCGTGGAATTCCTAGGCCATGTGGTATCCACTGACGGGATAAAAGTTGATCCTCAAAAGGTAAAAGCGTTCAAGAGTTGGCCAAGGCCGATGATAATGATAGAGATTACGAGTTTCTTGGGACTAGTTGATTACTATAGAAGGTTTGTAGAAGGATTTTCTGTGCTAGCAATACAATTGACCAAACTGACCCAGAAAGCTGCTAAGTTTTAGTGGTATGATGCCTGTGAGAAAACTTTTCAAGAAGTAAAGAAGAGTTGACTACTGAACCAGTTTTAGCCTTACCGTCGGTCTCGGGCGGCTACACAATATATTGTGATACTTCCAGAGTTGGACTCGGTTGTGTCCTAATGCAAAATGTGAAGGTCATTGCTTAAGCATCGATACAATTAAAAAATCATGAGAAGAATTACCCTACCCATGATCTAGAACTGGTCGCAGTTGTGTTTGCCCTGAAGATATGGTGACATTACCTTTACAGTGAGGATTGTGGAGTATTCACAGATTATAAGAGCCTCCAATATATTTTCAAGCAAAAAGAGTTGAATCTGAGGCAAAGGATGTGATTGGATTTATTGAAGGACTATGACATAAATATCTCATACTGCCCCGAAAAGGCTAATGTGGTAGTTGATGCTCTTAGACACAAGTCTATTTGCGTTTTAGCACCTTAACGAGCAGAGAAGACACCACTGGAAAGAGAAGTGCAGAAATTGTCCAAAAATGAGGGAATCAGACTTGATGAGACTAAAGAGGGAAACTGGACTGTGTTCATAAGGCTCAATCATCATTGGTTGTTAATATTAAAGAGCGAAAGTATGAAGATCCAAACATACAATCAATCAAAGATGTGGTGTTAAAGAAAGAAATTTCAGCCTTCACAGTTGGGGACAGTGATGGTATCTGAAGAATGAATGGAAGATTATATTTGCCAAATGTTGGTGGACTTCGAGAGCGAGTTATGAGTGAGGCGCATAGAACTGGCTATTTTATCAACTCAGGCTCGACCAAAATGCACAAATATTTGAGAGAAATTTATTGTTGAAATAGGATAAAAGAAGATATAGCTAATAATATGGCTAGATGCATAGACTTCCAAAAGGTCATAGCCGAACACCAAAAGCCTGGTGGCCTAGATCAAAATATTGAAATTCCTGAATGGAATAGGAGATGATCAATATGGGTTTTGTGGGTGGGTTTCCCCGCACCGCCGTAAGTATGACTCTATGTTGGTGATTGTAGATAAGTTTACAAAGTCAACTCACTTCCCAGTGAAGGCCACCTACACAATTGAACAATATACTAAGTTATACATTTAAGAAATTGTATGATTGCCTGGCTCTCCAGTTTCCATC
Source organism: Nicotiana tomentosiformis (assembly GCF_000390325.3). Lineage (NCBI taxonomy): Eukaryota > Viridiplantae > Streptophyta > Magnoliopsida > Solanales > Solanaceae > Nicotiana > Nicotiana tomentosiformis. Next base: position 43,258,361 of record NC_090821.1, on the reverse strand, counting down.
ATTTCTGATAGGGGGCGCAGTTCTCAGCAAGGTTTTGGAAGTCTTTTTCAAAATAGATTGGGGACAAGGGTGAATTTGAGTACCGCATTCCATCCCCAAACTGATGAACAAGCAAAAAGAACCATTCAGACCCTTGAAGATATGTTGCGGGCTTGCGCAATTGATTTTGGTGCAAATTGGGATGAACAATTACCCTTAATAGAGTTCATGTATAATAATAGCTATCAATCAAGTATTAACATGGCTCCTTATGATGTGTTATATGGGTATCATTGTAGATCACCGATAGGGTGGTTTGAACCAATAGAGATACCCTCGATAGGACCAGAGCCGGACCAAGATACTTTCGAGAAAGTTAGAATTATTCAAGAAAGGCTTAAAATGACTCAGAGTCGACAAAAGTCTTATACTACCGTAGGGATACAAAGTTTAAAGAAGGCGACTATATGTTCTTAAAAGTGTCGCCCATGAAGGGAGTTATGAGATTTGGGAAGAAAGGGAAGTTGAGTCCTAGATTTGTTGGCCCCTATAGAATCTTGAGCAAGATGGGTAATATGGCTTATGAGCTGGACTTGCCTGCAGAATTAGTAGTTGTTCATCCAGTATTTCATGTATCGATGTTAAGGCTGTGCCTTCGTGTCAAAGCTCAAGTTATTCCCGTGGATGAAGTGGAGGTCGGTGAGAGCTTGACTTATAAGAAGGTGCCCATCACGGACAGGTTCGTAGATTGAGGACCACATATGTGGAATCAGTTAAAGTATTATGGCGTAATCATGACTCAGAAGAAGCTACTTGGGAAGCCAAAGAAGACATTAACAAAATATACACTTATTTGTTCGAAGATAAAGATATGTAAACTTTCAGAGTATTCAAAGGTTTTTACAGTAGTAAGAGTAGAAAGATATTTCTTCAAACACCCATAACATTTCATAGAAAGAAGTTGAATCTTTTGTGTTGAAGAAATGAAGGTGCTCAAAGGAAGAACTAAGGTGAGTTGAGACAATACTCTTACTAAAGTTGTCTTCTCACAAAGTTCGTGTCCCGAGTTAGGGTTAAGCCATACCGAACATTAATGTGGGTTTTTATTGAATGGCACGAGTTCACATGTCACGACCCCAAATCTCCCACCGTATGATGTTGTGATGGAATCTAGTCTCTAAGACTAGGTAAGCCTAACATGCATAGAGAAATAATGGAAATAATAATAGATCTTCAAATTTGAACCAACTAGCTATCATAAAAGAACTCACCAATACTACTGTCAATAATTCTCAAAATTTGGTGAGATTGAGTCATAAGCTCTACACGAATATACTAAAAGATTCCTAATACATCACTATCTAAGTAAAGAGTAAGCAATAGAAAAATAAGGACAAAGGGTGACTGTGAGGCAAGCGGACGCAAACAGGTGTACCTTAAAGTTTCGAGATGTATAGCCAATCACTGATGCCTAGCTTGAAATGAGGTACCTGGATCTGCATAAAAAGATATGCAGAAGCATAGTATGAATACACCACAATAAAACTCAATAAGTATCAAGCCTAACCTCGGTAGAATAGTGACGGGACCAGGTCAAGACACTAACTAGGACAAGAAAAATAAGCTGAACAAGTGACGTACAGTCTAATAAGGGAAACGATGAAAATAAGGCAGTAAAGAAATACAACAAGATAAGCTACAACTGAATTTAGAGCAATAAAGGCAACAAGGAATAAACACATAATAAGAACATCAAGAAAATAATGTGGTCAAATACGAGTAAGGTAAATGAAAAATAACAACAAGAATCACAATCGAGGTACCACCTCATATTCACTTTTCACAATTTCAATCACAATATTTCCTTATACTGCAACGTGATCCTTACATTTAGATCATTTGCAAATATATTATGTCGCCGCGTAGCTTCAAGTAATTCCCTTACTATCAACACGCACATAAATCTCACCTTATGCCGCCACATGCACATTAACCCCTATCCTTATACCGCCGCATGCGCATCAATATCACAACACAACAACAACGTGTACCACAAGTGCCCATATGCCATATCTTGTCAAAAGAATCAACATTACCAATGTTGCCATAACAAATAGTCCATGGATCAACCACAATGTGTACAAGAATCCCAACAATAATAAAATAATAGTGAATAGCTCAACAAGAATGATATCTCAACAATTAACAACTCCGCCTCAAAGTGATAACGGCTTTTAGAACTTCAAGGCCAATAGCTAAACAAGAGATGTTCCATGAATTAATAACATCAAGTAAGGTAACTCAACAATTAAGTAATTAACAAGGCAATAAGGAAACAATAACTTCAACTAAGCATGTAAGGGAAAATAACAAGTAAGATATGGAGCAAGTGTTAACAATGTCTAATAAAGCATGTAAGGATATATTAACACGTATAAGGGTAGATTAACGATGAAAGATATAACATATTATAATAATTCGATTAAAGGAAAGAAAAGAGTCTAAATAGCCTAAACCGGTCAAATACCATATATAACCCACGTACCCACTCGTCACCTTACATACATGGCTTTCACATATCACAAATATCACGATCAACCCAAATCCTAAGGGGTGGTTTCTTCCACACAAAGTTAGGCAAGATACGTACCTCAAACAAGCTAAGTCAATCCACTAGTAAGTCGTTTCCGCGAATATCCAACTCCGAACAGCTCGCATCTAGCCAAAATAACTTTATACCACAAATACAAACCATAGAAAACTATTCCGGATAATAAAGTTGCAATCTTTAAAAAAATATTAAAAATTCAAACCCGAGCTTGCGGTTTGGAACCTGACCAAACTTAATAAATCCGAACACCCATTCAATAATGAGTCCAACCATACTAAAATTATTCAATTCTGACATCAAATTGACCTTAAAATCCTCAAATTATAGCTTCTGAAGTTTTCAAAATATTCCCCAATTTTTCCAACTCAAAACATTAATTAAAGGATAAAAACAATGATGGATTCATGTATAATAATCAAATCTGGGTCAAAATCACTTACCCTGATCAACTCCTTGAAAATATCTTCCAAAATCGAGGTCTCTAACTCAAAAGATGAAAAATGGAACAAAACCCTCGATCTATCCCTTTTCTGCCCAGTGATTCAGCATCTTCTGACCAACAGCCGTTTCTACGGCTCCGTACCTGCGGAAAATCCATCGCAGGTGCGGCTTTTCATTTAGCCCAGGCAAATCTGCTTCTGCGGTCTCGCTTCTGCGGACAAGTGACTGTTTCTGCGGTCAAACATCAAACTCCAAATTTCGCATCTGCGATTCCTCTCCCGCTTATGCGGATGTGCATATGCGCGTCTTCATACGCACCTGAAGAACCTGTGTTCCAGGACAAGTCTTGCTTCTCCGGATCTGAGGCCACTTTTGCGGTGCCGCACCTGTAGCCCAAAGTGCGCAGGTGCGATTGCACCAGACTCAATAGTTCCTCAGCAATCAACCAAGTCCAAAATGGTTCCAGATTCAATGTGGATCATATCCGAGGCCCCCGAGATCCCGTCCAAATATATCACCAAGTTCCAAAACATATAACGAACCTACTCGAGGCCTAAAATCACATTAAACAACATCCAATTTACGAATCACACCCCATTTCAAACCTATTGAATCAATGAACATTCAAATTCCAAAACTAATGCCGACTCCGATTGACCTCAAATTTTGCACATAAGTCATAAATGACACAACGGACCTATTCCAACTTTCGGAATCAAAATCCAACCCTGATATCAATAAAATTAACTCTCGGTCAAACGTTTCAACCTTCAACTTTCTAACTTTCGCCAATTCAATCCAAAACTACCTACGAACCTCCAAATCAATATCCAGACATACTCCTAAGTCCGAAATTACCATACAAAGCCATCGAAACCATCAAAACTCCATTCAAGAGTTGTCTACTCAAAAGCCAAACTCTGGTGAACTCTTTCAACTTAAACTTCCAACTTTGGAACTAAATGTTCTAATTCACTCTGAAATTCACCCGAAACTAAACCAACCACCCCAGAAAGTCACATAACCACAATATAACATAGAGGAGACAATAAATATGGGAACGAGGATAAAATACTCAAAACGACCGGCTAGGTTGTTACATCCTCCTCCTCTTAAGACAAACGTTCATCCTCGAACAAGTATAGAGATATACCTGAAGTGGGGAAAAGATAAGGATAACGTTTACGCATATCATGCTCGGCCTCCCAACTCACCTCCTCGACTGGTTGACCCCTCCATTGAACCTTCACTGTAGCAATGTTTTTTGACCTCAACTTTCGGACATGCCTGTCCTAGATAGCCATCGGCTCCTCAACATAAGTTAAATCCTTGTCCAATTGGACTGAGCTGAAATCTAAATTATGGGACAGATCACGTGTGGCCAAGACCTGAACATCCAATGCTAATAGCTTTTTGTTGCCGGTAGATATGCCAAGCTACTCATACTCTCTGCCTTTCGACTCAAGGCATCGGCCACCACATTGGCCTTCACGGGATGATATAGATTAGTGATATCATAGTCTTTAAGCAACACTAACCACCTCTGCTACCGCAAATTAAGATTTTTCCTCTTGAACAACTGCTGGAGACTCCGATGATCGGAATAGACCTCACATTGGAAACCATACAAATAATGCCGCCAAATCTACAAGGCATAAATAATAGCTTCCAATTCCATGTCATGGACTGGATAATTCTTCTCATGAACCTTAAACTACTGAGATGCGCAGGCAATCACCCTACCGTCTTGCATCATAATACAACTCGCCAAGGCCAATACTGGATGCATCATAATACATAGTGTAAGACTCCAAACCCATAGGCAACACCAACATTGGGGCTGAAGTCAAAGTAGTCTTGAGCTTTTGAATGCTCTCCTAACACTCCTCGGGACCATCTGAAAGGAGCACCCTTCTAGATCAATCTGGTCATAGGTGCAACAATGGATGAGAAACCCTCTACAAAAAGGTGATAGTACCGAACGTAATCAAGAAAGCTCTAAATCTCAATAGCTGAAGAAGGTCTGGGCCAACTCTGAACTGCCTCAATCTTCTTCAGATGTACCTTGATACCCTCATCGGACACTACGTGACCCAAAAACTGCTACCGAATCAAGCTAGAATTCACACTTTGAGAATTTTGCATACAACTTCTTTTCTCTCAAGGTCTGGAGCACAATCCTCAAATGCTGCTCATGATCCTCCCGGTTGCGAGAGTACACCAAGATGTCGTCAATAAACATAATGACAAATGAATCAATATATCTCTAGAATACACTGTTCATCAGGTGCATAAATGTTGATGGGGCATTGGTCAGCCCAAATGACATCACAAAGAACTCGTAGTGACCATACCGAGTCCTAAAGGTAGTCTTCAAAATATCCAGATCCTGAATCTTCAGTTGATGATACTCTGACCGCAAATCAATCTTTGATAACACTCTGGCACCCTGTAGCTAATCAAATAAGTCATCAATGCGTGGCAATGGGTACATGTTCTTTACTGTAACCTTGTTCAATTGCCGATAATCAATATACATATGCATAGAGCCATCTTTCTTCTTCACAAATAGAACCAGAGCACCCCAAGGTGACATACTAGACCAAATGAAACCCTTTTCAAGAAACTCTTGCAACTGCTCTTTTAACTCCTTTAACTTCGCTGGGGCCATATGATATAGTGGAATAGAAATGGGATGAGTGCCCGGCAACAAGTTAATAGCAAAATCGATATCTCTATCGGGCGGCATGCTCGAAAGATCTGCTGGAAATACATCTGGGAAGTCTCTCACTACCCGAACTGACTCAACGGTATGGGTATTAATACTGACATCTCTCACAAAGGCTAGATATGCATCACACCCCTTCTCAACCATCCATTGTGCCTTAAGGAAGGACACAACTCTGCTAGAAATATAATCCAATGTACCCATCCACTCTAACAGTGGCAAATCTGGCATAGCAAGTGTCACAGTCTTGGCGTGACAATCCAGTATATTATGATAGGGAGACAACCAATCCATGCCCAAGATAACATCAAAATCTACTATACTGAGCAACAATAGATCAATTATGGTCTCAAAGCCACCAATAATGACTAAACATGACCGATATACATGGTCCACAATAATAGAATCTCTCACAAGCATGGACACATACACAGAAGAACTCAAAGAATCACGAGATATACCCAAATATAGAGCAAAGTAAGATGATACATATTAGTAAGTGGAGCCTGTATCAAATAAGGTTGATGCATCTCTATGACAAGCTGAAATAATACCTGTGATAACTGCGTCTGATATGACCGCCTCCATCCTCCCCGAAAAAGCATAGCATCTGGCCCAGCCTCTCTCTCTATGGCGATAACTACCCGACTGACCTCCACCCCTAGCTGGCTGTGCAGGTGGAGCGGCAACTGGAGCAGCGACCACAACCTGAGAAGTTTGTGGTCCCGGTGGAATATGTGGAACCTGAGTAGTCTGTGGAGGTGCACCCCTTCTGAGTCTGGGGCAGTCCCTCACCATATGACGGGTATCACCATACTCAAAATAAACTCTCGGTAAGTGTGGCTACTGAAACTGGCTCGGGCCTGGTCGGCTGGACTGACCACTATAAGCACCTCATACAAGAGGTGCACTATATAGTGGAAGTGCAAAATGGGTAACCTGAGACCTAGAAGTATCCAGAACACCACTAGAAGCTTGAAGTGTTGAATGAACTGGATGGCTCATATAGTCCCTGCCGTGATGGGTTGTCGCTGCAGTGTAGCCACCACTAAATCCTCCATTACCTCGAGGCCTCGTGGCCTCTCTCTTCTCTCTCTCTCACTGCCCTGCGTACCCTCCAACCTTGAGCCATGCTGAAATTAATATCATAGTTGAGCCCCTCGATGAATCGATGGACTCGCTCTCTGACTGTAAAAACCAAGGCAGGTGCATGTTTGGACAACTCACTAAATCTGACAGCATACTCTGACATTGTCATAATACCCTGGCTCAGCTGCTCATACTTCGCGCGACATGCATCCTGAAGGCTCTGGGGAACAAACTCTCTCAAGAATATCTCTGAAAAATGAGTCCATTTTAGTGAAGCTTCATCGGCTGCGCTACCCTCCTCGTAAGCCCTCCACCACTGATATACTGCTCCTGACAACTGGAATATAGTAAAATCAATCCCGCTCGTCTCCACAATATCCATGGTGCGGAGAATACAATGACACTTCTCTAAAAAGCCTCGTCCATCCTCTGTATCTAGGCCGTTGAAAGTAGGAGGATGATATTTCTTGAACCTCTCAAGTCTAAGTTGCTCTTCCTCAGATGCCACTGCCCTAACCTCGGCTGAATTAGAACAACAGGCTACGATGGAATAACCTCTAAGACCTGATCAATATAGACCCACTGCTCTGGGGTACGGGCCGCGGGAGTCTGAGCTCCCCTCCCCCCTCCCCCCAAGATATGGCTAGTGCAAGTGGAATCAACCCTGCCTGAGCTAGAGTATCGAACATGCTCAAGAATTGTGCGAGGGTATCTTGTAGTGCATGGGTGGCAACAGACGTCTCGGGTGTCTACCCTCCAACTAGAGTTATTGGTGGCTCTTATGTCGCAGCTCTAGCAGATGCTCTAGCTATACCACGTGCCCCTCCCCAGCCTCAGCCCCGGCCTCTCGCAGCTCTAGCACAGGGAGCGGGTGTCTGATCGTCGGATCCAGCGGTGCGTGTCCTCACCATTTGTGAGAGAATAGAAAGACAAAGATTTAGAATTTCGAAGTCAACAAATTCACACGATAAATAATCAAAGAAGTGAAGTTTCCTAACAGTTCCGTAGCCTCTCAAAGATAAGTACAAACATCTTCATACCGATCCGCACGACTCTATTAAACCTGCTTATTACTCGTAGCACCTAAGAACCTAGAGCTCTGATACCTACTTGTCATAACCCTAAATCTACCATCATAGGATATGGTGATGGCACATATTCTCTAAGACTAGGTAAGCCTAACATGCATGGAGAAATAACGGAAATGATAATAAAACTTCAAATTTGAACCAACTAGCTATCATAAAAGAACTCGACAATACATGTGGCAATAACTCCCCAAATCTGGTGAGACTAAGTCATAAGCTCTACACGAATATACGGAAATACACCTAATACATCACTATCTAAGTAAAGAGTAAGCAGTAGAAAAATAAGGACAGAGGGTGACTATGAGGCCTGCGGATGCCACGCAGGTGTACCTTGAAGTCTCCGAGATGTATAGCCAATCACTGATGCCTAACCTGATGTGAGGTACCTAGATCTGCACAAAAAGATGTGCAGAAGCGTAGTATAAGTACACCACAACGGTACCCACTAAGTATCAAGCCTAACATCGCTAGAGTAGTGACGAGGCCAGGTCAAGATACCTACTAGGATAAGAAAAACAATAGGCTGAACAAGTGCAATACAGTCTAATAAGGGAAACGATGAAAATAAGGCAGTAAATAAATATAACAAGATAAGCTACAACTGAATTGAATTTAGAGCAATAAAGGCAACAAGGAAGAAACACATAATAAGAACATCAAGAAAACAATGCGGGCAAATACGAGTGAGATAAATGAAAGATAACAACAAAAATCACAACTGAGGTACCGCCTAGTATTCACTTTTCACAATTTCAATCACAATCTTTTTTTAAACCACCGCGTGAGCCTTACATTTAGATCATTTGAAAATATTTTATCCGAAATAGCTACACGCACTTTAGCCCACCTTATATCGCCGCGTGGCTTCAAATAATTCCCTTACTAGTAACATGCACATAAATCACACCTTATGCCGCCGCATGCACATTAACCCCTATTCTTATACCGCCGCATGCGCATCAATATCATAACACAATAACAACTCGCACCACAAGTGCCCATATGCCACATCTTGCCGAAAGAATCAACAATACCAATATTTCTACAATAAATAGCCCATGGCTCAATCACAATGTGTACAAGAATCCCAATAATAACAAAATAATGGTGAATATCTCAACTAGAACGATATCTCAACAATTAACAACTTCACCTCAAAGTGATAACAGTTTTTACAACTTCAACGCCAATAGCTAAACAAGAGATGTTCCATGAATTAACAACTTCAAGTAAGGTAACTCAACAATTAAGTAATTAACAAGGCAATAAGGAAACAATAACTTCAACTAAGCATGTAAGGGCAAATAATAAGTAAGATATGGAGAAAGTATTAACAATGTCAAATAAAGCATGTAAGGATAGATTAACACGTGTAAGGGTAGATTAACAATGAAAGATATAACATGTTATGACAATTCGATTAAAGGCATGAAAAAAGTCTAAATAGCCTAAACCAGTCAAATATCACATGTAGCCCGCGTACCCACTCGTCACCTTGCGTACACAACTTTCACATATCACAAATAGCACGATCAGCCCAAATCTTAAGGGCTAGTTTCTCCCGCACAAAATTAGGCAAGGTACTTACCTCAAACAAGCTAACTCAATCCACTAGTAAGCCTTTTCCGTGAATATCCAACTCTGAACGGCTCAAATCTAGCCAAAACAACTTTATACCATAAATACAAACCATACGAAACTATTCCGGATGATAAAGTTGTAATCTTTAAAGAAAATCAAAAAGTCAACTCAAAGGGTCAACCCTAGGCTCGCGACTCGGAACCCGAATAAATTTATAAAATTCGAACACTCATTCAATAACGAGTCCAACCATACTAAAATTATTTACTTCCGACCTCAAATCAATCTTCAAATCCTCAAATTATAGCTTAGGAAGTTTTCACAAAAATTCTGAATTTTTCCAACTCAAAACATTAATTAAATAATTAAAACAATGATAGATTCATGTATAATAATCAAATACGAGTCAAAATTACTTACATCGATCGACTCCTTTGAAATCTCTTCCAAAATCATTCAAAACCGAAGTCTCTAACTCAAAAGATAAAAAATAGAACAAAACCCTCGATCTGCCCCTTTTTTGCTTAGTGATTCTGCATCTGCGAAAATTCCATCGCAGGTGTTGATTTTCATTAAGACCAGGCAGCTCCGCTTCTGCGGTCAGGAACCACTTCTGCGGACAAGTGACCGCTTCTGTGGTCAACCGAAATCCAAATTCCGCATCTGTGGTGCCTAACCCGCTTCTACGGATGCGCATATGCGCGTCTTCATCCGCACCTGCAGAACCTGTGCTCCAGGCCAAGTCTCGCTTCTGCAGTGCCGCACCTACAACCCAAAGTGTGCATGTGCGATTGCACCACACTCAGCAGTTCTTCAGCAATCAGCGAAGTCCAAAATGGTCCCAGATTCAATCTGAATCACATCCGTGGCACCCGGGACCCCGTCCAAACATACCATCAAGTTCCAAAATACATAACGAATCTACTCGAGGCCTAAAATCACATCAAACAACATCCAATTTATTAATCACACACCATTTCAAACATATTGAATCCATGAACATTCAAATTCCAAAACTAACGTTGATTTATACCAAACCAACTTCGATTGACCTTAAATTATGCACACAAGTCATAAATGACACAACGGACAACTTCTGAAATCAAAATCCAACCCAAAGTCAACTCTCAGTCGAACTTCTCAACCTTCCAAACCTTCAACTTTCTAACTTTCACCAATTCAAGCCAAAACAACCTACGGACATCCGAATCAATATCCAGACACACTCCTAAGTCCACAATCACCATACGAAGCTATCAAAACATCAAAATTCCATTCCGGAGTCATCTACATAAAACTCAAACTCCGGTCAACTCTTTCAACTTAAGCTTCTAACTTTGGAACTAAATGTTCCAATTCACTCTAAAATTTACCCGAAACAAAACCAACCACCCCGACTAGTCACCTAACCACAATATAACATAGAAAAGACAATAAATATGAGAACGGGGCTAAAATATTCAAAACAACCGGCCGGGTCATTACATCACATTATCCATTAGAATTATAGAGACGTGTGTATATATATATATATATATATATATATATATATATATATATATATATATATATATATATAAGATTATCCTATTTAATTGTACAAGAATAGTCTGATCCATTGTCCCATAAATCATATCGCATGCCCTCTATGACTAGCATATGATTTTTTAATATTATGGATTGCTGAAATTTATTTCATGTGACTTGATAGAACAATTTGAGGAGAATGGTGGAGAATTATTATTGTTTTCAGTTTCATGATTAAAGAGGTTTACATAACTATTATTTTTGGGAGTTCCTGGATATTTGAGAGAGTTTAGTAGCCTTTGGTGGTTTACAATGCCTCGAAACTACTCGTGCCAAAGTAGGTCTGGTTATGTACCGTTGGTTCGGGCACTACAAAGAAAAGCCCTGGTAAGGCATAAGAACGTGAGCATGCTAGAATTTGTAACTGTGCGGCACCATAAGGATGAGGCCTAGGAGATCAGGCAGAGATCGTCCTTGACTTACCCTAGAATAAAAAATATGTCAGAATCTTTGGTACTCCCTAGAAAAGAAGAAGAGGGAAGAAAGAATATTTTTTCATAGAATAAATGAAAGAGAAATCTTTTTTTAAGAAGTAAAGTTGAGTTTTGTTAAAGGAATCTAAATTGTTGTTTCAACTATTTATTAGAAGCTTTCAGGATTTTATTTCCATATCATGCATGAATAATTCTTTCAGAGTCTAGTTCCAGTTTTATTGGGAGGATTGTTTTGCTTGTAGAGTATCCTATGGTGTACTGACGTTCTAATACATTTTTGGAACCTGCATTGGCATCTGTCAATATAGGCGTAGGATTTATAGATGAGCATGCTACGAATTAAGACACTCTCTCATCTCAGCGGACTTTTGGTGAGATCTGATTCAAGCCATGGAGTTTATTTGCTTTATTTCAATGCTTCATTTTCCATTTTTGTTTATTTCTATTTGAGGAGTAGCCGGTAAGTCACGTCCCGAGAAATTCGCCCAGACTCTATAGAGGTTTTATAGACATTATAAAGTCAGAAGGTAAAGTTTAGATTTTATTTCGTTTTCGTCAGACACTGAATATTTTCTGAATGTTAAGGCTTGGTATACATGATAGATCCCATTGCACTAGCATATGGGATCCTACTCATGCGTTCTTTCTCTCTCTTCAGGTATTTTAGGACAATCATCCCTACTGAGAGTAATTCCAGTGTCTATCGGTAGATAGCCTCTTTTTAGAATTATCCATGTTATACCTCTTTAAGATGCCATCAATGTACAAGGAATGGGAAAGCCCAAGCAGCTTCCTAGATCTATCTCTATAGATCTTTATTCCCAACATATAAGCTATTTTTCCTAAGTTTTTCATGGAGAACTATTCTGATAGCCAAATCTTGGTACTTTTCAATGTCGGTATATCATTTCCTATGAGCAATATATCATCAACATACAGTATTAAGAATATGATTGTGCTCCCACTAACCATTTTGTGCACACAAGGCTCTTCTTCGCATCTAACAAAATTGAGCTTTTCAATTTCTTATTAAAGAAAATATTCCAACTTCGAGAAGCTTGCTTTAGTCCATAAATGGATCTATGTAGCTTGTAAATTTTATTATGATCAGACGAAGATGTGAAACCTTCAGGTTGTGTCATATACTAATCCTCTTCTAGCTCACCATTAAGAAAAGTTATTTTCACATCCATTTGCCATATGTCATAATTTTAGTATGTTGTTATAGCAAGCAAAATCTAAAATTGATTTGAGCATTGCCATAGGAGAGAAAGTCTCATTATAGTTGACTCCTTCTTTCTGACGATATCCCTTTGCAACAAGACGGGCTTTGTAGGTCTCCACCTTTTCATCTACTCCAATCTTTTTCTTAAAAACCCATTTACAACCTATAGGTTTTATATCCTTTGAAGGTTCAACTAAAGTCCATACGTTATTTTCTTTCATGGATTTCATTTCGGATTCCATGGCCTTTTGCCATATCTCATAGTCAGAACTTTGTATAGCCTCTTCATAGATCTTAGGGTCATCATCATTATGATCAAACTCATTTGATACATAATTTTATACCATTAGATTTAATCTAGTTGGTAGATGACGTTCTCGTGTAGACCTTCTAAGAGGTGCTTGTGCAACTTGCTCACCTTGTGTTGGATTTAGTTATTCTTCAATTTGGTTTGGAACTGGTTCATTAACCTGTTCTTGAACTACATTTAGTTGTTGAACTTCAACCGTTGAAGATGACAACTTCCTTGTCAACTTCAAAACATCCAATAAAGGTTTTTCAACTTGTGTCTCATGATCTTGATATTGTATTGATTCATTCATTTCTTGAACTTCATCAAGTTCTATTTCTCTACTATAATTTCCTTCTAAAAGAAATTCCCTTTCCAAAAAGGTTGCTCCTCTAGCCACAAACACTTTATAGTCAGAAGGATGATAAAAATAATATCCCATTGTTTCTTTGGGATACCCAATGAACCTATACTTATCAGATCTTGAGTCAAGTTTATCAGATTGTAGTCTCTTAACATAAGCTGGACAACCCCCAAACTTTAATGTGCTTAAGGGTAGGCTTACGTCCTTTCCATATCTCATATGGTGTTGTAGAGACTGACTTAGTGGGGACTTTATTAAGTAAGTATGTTGCTCCTTCTAAAGCATATCCCCATAAATATATTGGAAGATCAGTGAACCCCATCATAGATCTCACCATATCTAATAAGGTTTGATTTCTCCTTTCAGACACACCATTATATTGTGGTGTTCCTGGAGGTGTCCACTGTGAGAGAATCCCATTCTCTTTGAAATACCTCGTAAAAGGTTCACTAAGATATTCTCCACCTCTATCAGACCTTAGTACCTTGATACTTTTACCCGTCTGTTTCTCAACTTCACTACAGAACCTTTTGAACATTTCAAAAGATTCAGATATGTGTTTCATAAGATACACAAATCCATATCTTGACATATCATCAGTGAAGGTGATGAAGTAAGAATATCCACCTCTAGCTTGAATTTTTATGGGCCCACAAACATCTGTATGAATTAGTCCCAATATTTCAGTAGCTCTTTCTCCACTTCCAGTAAATGGAGATTTGGTCATTTTTCCTTTGAGACAAGATTCACAAGTTGGATATGATTCAAAATCATACTTGTCAAGGTACCCTTCCTTGTACAACTTATTAATTCATTTCTCTCCAATATGACCACACCTATAATGCAAAAGGTATGTATGATTTACTTGATTATCTCTTTTCCTATTAAGACTTGAAACATGCATAATCGAATTAGCATTCACATTAGGTAAGACATAAACATCATGTTGGAAATAGCCATTCAGATATAAATTATCACCATAATAAATAAAGCAAATACCATTGCTTATAATAATGTGAAAACCACGTTTGTCTAACATAGAAGCTGAAATTATGTTCGGAACAAATTTAGGAACGTAATAGAAATCATCCAACATAAGTACTTTGCCCCTGGGCGTTATTAAAGAAATTGATCATATAGCTACGGCTGCAACTTCTGCACCATTTTCAACTTGCAGATTAATTTCTTCTTTCTTCAATCTTCTACTTATTTGGAACCCCTGCAACATATTGCAGATGTTATAACCACTGTCAGTATCTAATACCCACAATGAAGCATTAGTAGTAGTTAAAGAAACTTTGAAAATATTTTTCATTTGAGTCTTACCTTGTTTCTTGTCATTTAGAGTTGCAAGATACTCCTGGCAGCTTCTCTTCCAATGTCCTATCTTCTTTAGATGGAAACATTCAACATCGGATTGGTCAGCTTTATCTCCTTTGCCTTTGGGTTTGGTCACACCACCCTTAGATGCAGTAGTCTTCTTCTTGGGTTTATTTTTACCCTTACCCTTCTTCTTAGAAGAGTTTCCAACCAACATGACAGTTCCTTTCTTCTTCCCATATGCAAGTTCATTCTCACAATCAATTAGCATGTTAAGAATCTCATGAAGATCACAATCCATTTTATGCATACTGAAGTTAATAATGAATTGTGAAAAGGATTCAGAGAGTGACTGCAAGATCAAATCTTGAGAAAGCTCTTTACCTAGTTTGCACCCCAACTTCTCAAGTTCTTCAATAAGATCAATCATATGAATGACATAGGGTCCAACTGGAGAGTTTCCAGTCAATTTGGATCCAAATAAAGCCTTAGATAGCTGGTATCTAGATGTCCTACTTTGTATACCAAACATCTTCTTAAGATGTTCAATGATTGCAATTGGATCGATATCCTGATGTTTCCTCTGGAGCTCAGAACTCATAGAAGTGAGAATGATGCATTTGGTAGTAAGACATTATTCCAAGTATTTCTGATAAATCTTGGTGGCATCATCATCATCCTCATCTAGGACTTCCTTGGCAGGCTTAACGATCACATCAATAAGCTTTTCATGCATGAAAACATGCAACGACCCGATCGGTCGTTTTGAGCAATTACGCTCCTTTCAACTATTTGAAGTCTTGAATAACTTCCTACAAGGTATTATGACTTGTGTGAATTGTCGGTTTTGGTTTTAAGGTATTTCAGAGTTAGCTTGGAATGATGAATTTTCATGTTGGAAGCTTAAGTTGAAATAGTTGATCGGATATTGACTTATGAGTAGACGACCTCAAAATTTAATTTTGATGATTCCAATAGCTCTGTATGGTGATTTCGGACTTAGGAGCATGTCCGAAAAAATATTTGGAGGTCCGTAGTGGAATTAGGCTTGAAATGCCGAAAATTTAATTTTGGGAAGTTTGACCAGGAGGTTGACTTTTTGATATCGATGTCAAAATCTGATTTTGGAAATTTGAATAGCTTCGTTATGTCATTTATGACTTGTGTAAAAAATTTGAAGTCATTCCGGATTGATTTGATATGTTTTGGCACAAGATATAGAATTTGAAAGTTCAAAGTTCATAGATTTTGATTTGAGGTGTGATTCGCCATTTTGATGTTGTTTGATATGATTTGAGGCATCGAGTAGGTCCCTGTTATGTTATGGAACTTGTTGATATGTTCAGACGGGGTCCCGAGTGCCTCTGATGAGCTTCAGATGCTTAACGGATCGAATTTGGATTTGGAGGAGGAGCTGAAGCAACTGGGCTGCTGCTGTGATCGCACCTGCGCGAAAAAGGGCCGCAGCTGCGAGCTCACGAATGAGAGGAATGATTCACAGAAGCGAAAATACAAGGGCTGTCCAGGCACCATGGGTGCGAAAAAATCATCGCGGGTGTGAAGACCGCAGGCACGAAGAAATCATCGCAGGTGCGAAGACCGCAGGCGCAAAGAAATCACCGCGGGTGCGAAGACCGCAGGTGCGAAGAAATCACCACGAGTGCAAAAAAATTACCGGGGGTGCGAAAATCCTAGAGAGAATGTTAAAAACATAAGGGTTCCGAGTTTTTGCCATTATTGGGCCTTCAAGCACGGTTTTTGGGGCGATTTTGAGAGAGAATTCAAGGGAAACTTGAGGTAAGTCACTTGTGATCATTTTTACTCCATAATATTGAATTATCATCGAATAACCCGACTAGATTATATGTTTTTGAGGTGTAAATCGGGGATTTGAACTTAGGGATTTGAAAATAAGATTTGAAGATTTTGAGGTCGAGTTGAGGCTAGATTTTGGAAAAATTAATATGGTTAGACTCGTGGTTGAATGTGATTCCGAATTTTATAACTTTTATCGAATTTCGAGACGTGGGCCCCACAGGTGATTTTTGGGGGCGTAATTTCGGAGTTTTGAAAAATATTAGTATTTTAATATGGAATTAATTCCTATAATTTTTGTGGGTTGAATCAAAGTAATTGTGACTAGATTCGAGCCGTTTAGAAGTTGATACGCGCAGAATGGAATTTCTGGAGCATTGCTTAGCTTGCTCGACATTGGATTTTGCTTGTTCGAGGTAAGTAACTCTTCTAATTTTGGAGTTGAGGGTATAAATCCTGAATATATGTATTTCGTGAATTGTTGGGAGGTGACGCACATGCTAGGTGACGGGCGTGTGGGTGTTCACTATAGAAATTGTGACATAATTGTTTCTATGGAATTTTGTAGTTAAATGATCTTGGCATTTTTCATATGTTTTATGAGTTAAAGAAATTGAGCTGAAAGGCATATTAAAAATCATGTTGAGGCTATGTGCCAGTATTATTGGGAACCACAGAGGTCATATTGCTGTGAATTATTTGTTTAAATTGAAAATTCATTCTCAGCCATATTCATTTCATTGCATATCATATCTCAGTCTCTGTTGTTATTTATTGATGTATCATATCATCTTTTTTGGGCTATTATCATGACATTGTGAGCCCATGAGAGAGAGACTGGAGAGATTGATGACTGAGGGAGGCCGAGGGCCTGATTGTGACGATATTTTGGGATCGGGCTGCACGCCACAACAGGACATGTTGGCTTTATATATATTATTACTATTATATGAATCGAGGCTGCCCGCCTGCAGCAGGCCTTATTGGCTTATTATGGCACGTGAGTTGTCCGTGCGGATTCTGATATGATATTATAGCACGTGAGTTGTCCGTGCAGCACGTGAGTTGTCCGTGCAGATTATAGAGCTTGGGCTGTAGGAGCCCCTCCGGAGTCTGTACACACCCCTAGTGAGCGTAGGTACCTACTGAGTGCAAGTGCCGAGTGCTGAGTGACTGTGAGGCATGAGTGATTGTGAGGTATGCCCGAGTGGCAAGAGTAATTGTGAGGTATGCCCGAGTGGCAAGAGTGATTGTGAGGTATGCCCGAGTGGCAATAGTGATTGTGAGGTATGCCTGAGTGGCATGAGTGACTGTGAGGTTTGCTCGAGGGGCTGTATATGAGTGATGTTCTGCCCGAGGGGCTATTTATGATTTTATCACTGAGTTGCATCGCATTGGCATGCACACATGACATACATGCATAGAGATGTATTTTTCTCATGTTGTACAACATCACATCATTCATGATTTCTCACACATTTTTGATAGATGGGCATAGTGAAGCATTTGTTTTACACGGGTTATCCGGAAGGAAAATGAAACATCTTATTTATTATTGAAAAGTTTTTTAGGAGAAATTTATTGTTTCCAAATTATTCATATTTTTGGAAACTTCGGCAAACGATTTGGGCTTTCACTGATGTATTTGAAAGGAAGAACTATTATTTTTTTTAAATCATGATTTGGATGAGCATTTTATCTCTAAGTTACTTCTGGTATTACTTGCTTTATATTGTTATGGACTGTTGTGGACTATTGGTTATGGACCCGCCCTTGGTATAAGCTCGTCACTACTTTTAACCTACGGCTAGGTTTGTTACTTACTTAGTACATGGGATCGGTTGTACTGATACTACACTTCTGCACATTGTGTGCAGATGTTGGTTGTTGTTATTACTGTGCTCGATGGTTGCGGGACTTGAAGATGTATCTACATTCTGGTTGTAGCTACCTCTTGTTCAGGGTAGCCTTAGATTTATAAAAGCTCTATTTATGTATTATTCAAACAGACTATGTATTTATTTCATTTCCGCTTTGTATACTCTATTCTTAGAAGCTCATGATTTGTACTACCAGTTCTTGGGGATTGTATAAGATTAAGATCTTTATTCACTTAAATTGCTTTAATAATTATTATTGGAATTGGATAATTGAAAGTTGGCTTACCTAGCGAGTTGGGTTAGGTGTCATCACGACTAGTTGGATTTTAGGTCGTGACATAACAATTCTCAAATTTCTGTACCAATCATCAAAGTTTGGTCTTACCAACTTGTTGGTCTCAAGTATTCCACGTAGTGATATAACAGACATATTGAGAAATCTAAAATTAGAAAAGAAAAGACAATATTATAAGAACATATTTACGCATATCATAAAGACATGGACTTTTATCTAAATGATATTTTCACTAATTATTTTAAACTATTTACCCTTATTATATTTTATGAAATCTTAATTTTTGTTAGTGGAGTAAAGGAATCCTTCAACAATATGTATAAGCCCCTTGGAAGTCAAATCGTTTCTCACATATATTTTAAAGGTATGTACCTTACCAATTGTATCCCTATACAATTTTCTTAAATAGCTCTATGTCAAATAGTCCCCTAGTAGTCAGGTCGATCCTATTGGCATAGTTAAGTTCAACCATCATGATATCAAAGAACTTATTAAATTTTATACTCCCCGGGTAGTCTAGGCGTCTAGTGTAAAATTAAATAATTGTTCCAATCCATGAATCTAATGCAATAAATAATTTAAACATATTATCGAACTATAAGTCTCGTGGTTGTCCGACCGTTCCTTATAAACAAGAAATAAATAAAATTATTTATTTTGATGGATATCTTTATAATAAAATATCTTATATTTTATTAGTAAGAACTCAAATGTTAGCAAGAGTGAATTGTTACTAAAATAACTTTTAATAACATGATGATCTAATCTTTTATAGAATATGAATTTTGTTCAAGTTGTATGTATGCTTTATCCTAAA
The DNA here is from genome assembly GCF_000390325.3 of Nicotiana tomentosiformis. NCBI lineage: Eukaryota > Viridiplantae > Streptophyta > Magnoliopsida > Solanales > Solanaceae > Nicotiana > Nicotiana tomentosiformis. The sequence goes on along the minus strand of NC_090821.1, from coordinate 43,238,815 downwards.
TTAATTTACATAACATGTAATAATAATTCAAAATCATATAATGAACAACACGTGACATAAAATGAAATTCAACATACTTCTAACATGTTTATCTTATATATCACATAAAATAATTCATGCCAGAACATTATTATTAATTTATATCTCATAAACTAATAACAATTAAAATAATTATATATTCTAATAACCTATTATAGATCCGTCGTATCATGTACGAAATTTCAAATTCAAGTTACGGACTATCTCAGTGGTTTAACTTATATGAATACATATTTTATTCACAATAAAATAATATCAATCCATATACATTCAAACAATTTGACTATTGCACAAGACACAAGGATAATGGTTTGAACTTTTCAAATAAAATCTTCAAATATTTCGTAAATAAATTTTAGATACGAGAAACCATGGCTCTGATACCACGATAGGATTACATATAGGTATTCATAACACGCAGCGGAAGACAATAGCCATCCTAGGCATAACTTTTCGTGTTTAAAATTTATTTACATGTCAAAGATCGAATCTAAGACGTACCTGGCGAAGAGGATCTCGTTTCAAAAATTTATTCGACAGTGCGAAAACTCTATGTGTATCCACACCGAGACCAATCTTTGCTATCAACTCTTTAATTAATGAAACTCGTGAACAAATTAAATGAAAACTTGTGCTGAATTTTGTCAAAAATTGCAGCCCAAAAGTAAAAGAACAAAAAAAAACTATTTTTCATGTCCGAATATTTCTTGACTCTTGCGGCACTACCAAAAGAACTTACTTAGCCACCTTGTTTTAGGTATATATATATATATATATATATATATATATATATATATATATATATATATATATATATTACTTCACCAACTCTTTCCCTTAAAGCTAAGGAAAAGGATGAGGCTCTGACTGAATGTGAAAACAAAGTCACATAATTCAATATTTTCCTTCTTTACAATTATTTTTATATTATAAAGTTACAATCACATTTTATATATGCATGAAAGTGGTCGTCTACTTCAAGGAATTTTTCTATGTCCTTTTTTTGAAAAATTCACGTTACTAATCCAATTCTAACTTAGAAATTCAAATCCCATCCCAATGGAATGAATCTGCCGAATGTCCTTTATGGACTTTGACGTGAGAATCAAATTCTAAATTGGATTTGATTCATAAGTATTTCATTAATATTTTATATACATACCTTATATAAATAAATATTAATTATATATAACATATATATATATATATATATATATATATATTTATTTATTTATTTTTATTTTTTATTTATTCTTTAACCAAGAGATATAATTTAATTTTCTATTCCAAATAGAAAATTTTAATTTGTTCACAATATTAATTATATCCTCTGTGATAGCAAAGAATATAATAATATTCCATTTGGACTAAAATTTTATTTATTTATTTGACTAATTAAATTCCATAATTTAACTATCAAACAATAAAGTAATTAATCCTTTAGCAAAAATCAGAACACTCGTTAGTATGTGACGACCCCATAGGTTCAATACTAAGCTGGTAGTAAATTGATCACATCAATATACTAATCAAGGATGGTGTCTAGCAACACTTATTAACGACCGGATAGCATGAAATATACAATTTACTCTCAAGAACCCGTTGAAGAATAATGTAGTAATTCCTTTTGTCCTTATAGCTCTGGGTCACCCTAGGATATGGTTCAACTGTCAAATCCTAATAGGCAACCAACTATGTGTTCATGTCAAATATAATCGACCATTGAATGACCTAAGAAACTCTTTTCTTCTTTCATTCAATTGCCCCGGCCAAGGTCTTTGTTCGGTTATAATTCATTACAACATGGAGATTAAACTCATTACCAAGAGTTGACAGATTCCATCTTGATCAATCACAAATTTTACAAGTATTTAATCGTACCCATTATCCTTTCAACTATCACCCTAGGGCCATAGGTGTCTAGTATCAAAGCACAATAAATAACTTATCAATTACTATGATGATATCAGGTCAAAGGAAACTCTTACATCACATTCTTCAAGAGAATATCCTATTGACAGTTTATGGTAATTCTAACCATTAGAAATTATCCACTAAATCGGTTCAATGATCATATCTCTATATGCATCATCTATTTATATTATTTAGTTAAGGAGATAAACTAATCTTTATCCCATAAAGACGATCACATAAACATTGATCTAACCGGATTACTAATGTCCAAATTAATAATCCTACGATCAAGAAAAAAAAATTAAGATTAAGTTATAAGAAACTTTACTCTTATTATCACGATCTCCATCATGATGACAAGTCTCGAAATTTAATCAAGGACCTTATTAAATTAATCAAGAAATTAATAATAACTATGATAAACAAATAACAAATGCCATATATTTTTATATCAAATAACATTCACAAAAATATGTTCAAATCATCAAATATGATACTGGATCTAGGGCATATCTAATATATCCCTAACACGTGCACCATTGGCCATCGAGGATTTCTTAGTTGCAAAAAAGGAATAATACTATTGTTTATCCTTAAAATTGAATAACAATTAAACTTATAATATGGTTCTAAGGACACGTGATTTCACCTAATACCAATTTATAAATGTGAGGATGAGTAATAGAAATTAACAATAAAGTAAAGCAAACCAGTATTAGAATGAAACTCAGCCCTCAAGTTTGGACACCCTCGAACTGGTTGGTGCAAGAATTATGAAAGTATAACAAGCTAAATAACAATGGTGAGAACAATAAAAAGAATGATATTGCTTTTTGCGTCTGTCAACCGTCCCCTACAAATGATTAGAACCCCCTTTTATATAGTAGAGGAGTTCCACTTATAGTACAATTCTAATTACAGAAAAAAACTCCATATGTAACTACTCGGATGATCGTTTTGAGTATTTGCACTTCGCTTGGTAGTTTGGGGGCACGAGTAGCTCTGTATGATGTATTAGGACTTGTGTGCAAAATTTGAGTTCATTCTGAGTTGATTTGATATGTTTCGGCGCGAGTTTTTGGAAGTCGAAAGTTCGAAAGTTCATTAAGTTTGATTTGAGGTGTGTTTCATCGTTTCGATGTTATTATGCGTGATTTGAGGCCTCGAGTAAGTCCGTGTTATGTTATGGGACTTGTTGGTATGTTCGTACGGGGTCCCGAGGGGCTCGGGTGAGTTTTGGATAGAATTGGGTTGTGTTGCACTCGTTTTTCTTATGTTTCGACGTCGTTTCTTCAAGCATAAATGGTATCACATTGAACAAATGAGCTCCGATTTCTGTTTTGGTTAAAGCATTACATCCGTATCATAATTACTGATCCGTAGCAAAAAGAATCGTCGAATGTAGACAACGTATGAGGATTTTATGGTCATTTTACTAAGAATTGGGTTGCCAGATTTTTCAGATTAATTACGAAACTGTCACTCACTTCGTATTTAAAAATCTGCACTATTTCCAAATATTGAAACCAACATATCTCCTTCATTATAAGGTCAAATGGAGTGATTCAAAAGCCTATCTTGACTGAAATTTCACAGGGAATCCATTGTAGGCATCAAAAGTTAGTTTTGGGATCGTTTGTCATGCAAAACAAGGCAGAACAGCTGGGCAAAAGTATTTAATATAGAAGGTTTGTTTATTTGGTCATATTTTGAGTTGGGGAGCTCGAATTTGGACAATATTTGGAGGAGCGTTTCATCATATGGATTGGGGTAAGTGTTATATACTTGATTTTGGTTGTATTTCATGAAACCAACTTCGTTTTTAGCATTTGATTGATGATTTCAAAGTGAAATTTGGGGGTTTTGTCTAAAATTTCATAAAGTGAATTTTGAGTTTTGAACATCAATTCGGAGTAGGAGTTGAGTTAACTAGTATGGTTAGATTCGTAATTGAATGAGTTGTCGGATTTTATGAGTTTTGTTGGGTTACGAGGCGCGGGCCCGGGAAGGGCTTATTGGCCGATTTTGGCTTTTGATTAAAGATTCGACCTTTTTCGATTGGGATTGGTTCCTTTAGCATTGTTTGATGTATTTCAGTTGTTTTTAGTAAGTTTTGAGCCATTCGGAGGTCGAAACATGCGGGATGGCATTTTTGGAGCATCGCTTGGCTTGCTCGATATTGGAATTGGCTTGTTCGAGGTAAGTAACTCTTCTAAACTTAGTGCTGAGGGTATGAAACCCCGAGTTACATGCTATGTGATTAATGATGAGGTGACACACATGCTAGGTGACGGGCGTGTGGGCGTGCACCCGGTGAATTGTGATTCCTTTGTTTTCATGGCACTGTTTAGTGGCCCTATTTTGTTGATATCTGTGTTTTCACCACGTGATTAACTAACTAAACTGTGAATCATGCTAGCTATCATGTTTGGCCTTATGCTGATATTGTTAGGACCCATAGTGGTCGCTTCTTACTGTCATCTCACTTATTTCATTGATATTTCGTACTCAGTCATATTCATGCATTCATATCATATCTCAGTTTCAGTTGTTGTGTATTAATACATCATATCATTGTTGTCAGGCTAGTTTCATGACATTGTGAGCCCGTGAGTAAGACTGGAGAGAGTGATTACTGAGAGAGGTTGAGAGCCTGTTTATGAGTGACAATTATGGGATCGGGCTGCACGCCGTAATGGTTATATTGATGATTATGATAATGCTTGGGCTGTAGGAGCCCCTCCGGAGTCTGTATACACCCCCAGTAAGCGCGTATGATATTATTGAGGGATGGATTTCCCTGGACATGGATTTGTCCGAAGTACCTGATACCTGGAGATGGATTTCTCCACAGGGTTGGATTGCCCTTTTTCCTCGGTACTGGGTGACATATAGTCAGTGTTATATATGTTCTGGGATGGATTTCCCTGGGCCGTATGGGCCATATACAGTACCGAGTGATTGAGCATGATGAGTGGAAAGTGTGAGACAGTGAGATTGAGTACTCTGAGAGTGTGAGTACATGATTCATCTCTGAGATACATGGCATTGGCATGCACACATGACATACATACATAGAGATGAATTTTTCCTCATGTTGTACGGTATCACGTCATTCATGAATTTTTACACATTGAGATGTGTGCATAGAGGTACTTCACACTTGCTATATGGAAAGAAAACGAAACATCTAATTTATTGTGGAAAGGATGTTTGGGAAAATTTACGATTTTCAAATTATCTCATGTTTTACGACGATTTCGTAAAGGATTTAAGTTTTCATTGATATTCTTGAAAAGTGGAACTATTTTCGAAAAATTGTGAAAAAGCTGAGTTACTTTCTTATTTATATGCTCTATGTTGTTATGAACTGCTATTGGTTATTGGTGTTGACCCGGCCTATGTTCCAGCTCGTCACTGCTTCCAACCTAAGGTTAGGTTTGTTACTTACTCAGTACATGGGGTCGGTTGTACTGATACTACACTTCTGCACATTGCGTGCAGATGTTGGCTGTTGTTATTGCTGTGCTCGATGGTTGCCGGATTTGAAGATGTACCTGCGTTCCTATTGTAGCTGCCTCTTGTTCATGGTAGCCTTAGATTTATAAAAACTCTGTTTATGTACTTTTCAAACAAAAGATGTATTTACTTCATATCAGCTTTGTAAATTTTATTCTTACAAGCTCATAATTTGTACTACCAGTCCTTGGGAAAGGTTTAAGATTCAAAAAATTCCTTTGTTTGATTGTCTTATCACTATTATTGAAATTGGACACTTATTAGTTGGCTTACCTAGCGGGTTGGGTTAGGTGCCATCGTGACTAGCGAATTTTGGGTCGTGACACCATGATTAGCTAATTAACCGTTTCAGGTTTGATCTGTTCTGAGATTTATGCCTTGATCCTCGACCAGTCACCGAGATTTACACCATGATCCTCGGTCAGCCACAGATATCTTGCCTTTATGTTATTATGCTATCTCCGATCTTGCTCGATGTCTGTCTCATTTGGCGTCGATCACTACTAGCCTCGATCTCGACATGTAACTCAGTTCTGAGCTTGGTACCTTATCCTCGTGACATGGCCTATTCCATTACGAGACCGTCCTTCGATGCAAACCCCTAGTCTTGGTCAAACAATAAAATCGGGTGGGCTTGGTTTTAACCGTATACAAATAGTCCCCTTGTATTTTTGGAGCGTAATTACAAGAAACGAATTGAGCCTTCGATTTTCTACCTCGGTCTGTCATGACATCATCCTTCTGACATAAGCGACGGAAGTAACTGAAACGTCCCGTCTATACAGTTACCAAGGCATTAAATGCACGTCAGTCGATGGTCGGCCACCGCCAATATTGAACCGTCGTGAAATTTATAAATAACCCCTCTCTCTACTATTTCGAACTTTTACTTTCAGATTTCTAATCTCCAAAGCTTTTTATATCTTCTAATTTCTTCATCTGCAAATCTACGATTTTCACAGCTACCATCTTCTCAAAACACCAAATCTTATCATCTCCATCTATTTTTAACTTCAAACCCATACAAAAATGGCAAAAACATCAAAAATTATTCCTCAAAAGGAACATGCTTCTTCATCGCGGCCAGCCGGTGACAAAACACTGGTGGAACCACGACCTGAAGAGTGTGTTCCTGGGGGGTGTGTTCTTACTTTTGACTTCAAGACCGATAAAGCCTCATCGATTCTTGATCGATGTGAGCCAATGTCGAGGTATATATGCTCGATAACCGAAGGGTACCTTAAACAGGTAAGGAAAGACTGCAACTGGAAAGGCAAATAAGTGGTGATCCCGACCCCGGAAGAAGACATTACCACCCATGTGGAAGGGTTTTTAAGTGTTTACACTTACCCTTTCACGCTGGTCCCCCTCGACCCCGTCGTCATTGATTTTTGTCGTTAGTATCAAATAATCCTAAGCCAAATCCATCCTTCTTTTTGGGAATTGTCATTCTGTTCTGATTCTTCATGAGCAAAGTCGAGGGGATGCCTTTCACCCTCGACCACCTCATCAGGTTATACAGCCCCCGCCTCTATCGAGGCGGGTTAATAAAACTCCAACATCGGGCCACCAAAGTGCTGTTCTCGAGCATATACGAGGACAAGGACCGAGGCTGGATGGGCCGGTTCATTTGGGTGAGGACTTCCGACCTAGTCCCGGCCGAGAAGGTGCCATTTCCTGAGAAATGGAATATGAAGCGTAAGTACAATTCCACTGTTAGTTCTATTTATTATTTTGCCCATTTGCTTTTTCTTATCGATACCCCTTTCCATGATGTAGCGGTTGCTTAGATGCCCGGTGCAATTCCTAACCTTAAGGGCTGGGTTCGGGACCTGGCCTCGACCTCTACGTACGCTGAGCGCTCGTGGCGTGATTTATCAAAGGGCCGATGGGAGGCCAAAACTCATGGTAAGCCCCTTTTCCATGTCTTTGATGGCTCTGTCAAGGCATTTCTCACTTAATTTCTTTTCATATAGGCCTTGGCAAAGATGCTGTTATGAGGCCCCTATCTGGTGAGGAGGAGATTTCAATCCCCGCACCGAAACCGGCGAAGGACAAAAAGAGAAAAACGACCTCACCCTCCGAGGATCCAGAACCTAAGAAGAAGGTGGCTCGTAAGCCGAGGAAGAATATCATCCTCCTAACCGAAGATTATGTTCGATGTCTAAGGGAGGAGGATGAAGAAGAGAAAGAAGAGGACTCCAGGCTGGTGGCCCGAGCGGGAATGAGCACCGAGGCCCCAAAGGCCACTGAATCGGTGAAGGCTGCAGAGACTCCGTCTCGAGATGAGGATATATTGGGAAAAGATTTGGGCGAAGTCCCCGAGTCATCGAGGATCGAAGATGCTTCCCACCACACTGAGCCAACGGTGGGTATGGCCGTCGAGGCCCCTTGAGATGAGGAGAACTCTCCGAGTGATCCACTCGGGGCAATAGAAATTGGAGGCTCCCCGCTGCTCCCCTCGTTTTCTGAGGAGATCATTCAAGAGGCTCCGGCCTTGAAGACCTTCTCCATCGAAGGAGCCCACAGAAAGGAGGATCTCTTCCGCGATTACTTTACTGGGGTCGAAGATGCTACCGGCCTGAGTGACTTAGAAGTCTCGAGGAAGGACTTGGGCGAGACATCGAGCCTTTTTAATGAAGCGCAACAAACTCTAAATAGGGTAAGCCTTAACTCCCCTTGTTGGTATTACCTTTGTGTTCATTTTTCATTTTCTAACTTCTTTTCTTTTTTTGGCGTAGGCCTCAACGCTTTATCGAGAAGCATTTTCTCGGTCTTGAGCTGAGCTGAGTTGATACGAGGCTGACATTCAAAGGCTTACGATGAGAGGAATGCCCTCAACGATCTCGGCGAGCAAAAAGAAGAATAGATCAAGGACCTACGAGCCGAGTTGGCCACGGCTCACAAAGATCAAACCGACCTGATCGAGCAGGTAATGAAAATCTTAAAAGCTCATGGGATCGATTCGGAAATGGTGGCTAACATTTTGATCTCACAACTGCAGCAGAAGATCGAGAGGATCGAGCAGTTTCGCGAGGAGGTAGATACGATAAAGGCGGAGTCCTTGGGGTGGAAAGAAGGTATGGACCACTTTGCTACAGAAAAAAAGACTGCTCGAGCCCAATTATCATCGGTCGAAAGTCAGCTTCAAGGTATGAAGGAGAAGAGCTTGACTCAAGCAAGGAAAATATAGGAGCTCGAGGCTCGATTGGCTTCCGACCTTTCCAAGGCCAAATCTGAAGCTGAAAAGGCCAAGGCTGAGGTAGATGCGATCATGGCCGTCTACCGGGCCGATGCTGAAGCTACTCAAGTCCAAGCAAGAGAGGCAGTCGAGACCGCTCAAACCCGAGCATATTGGATTGCCGAACTTGACAAATGCCAATCTCGGAGGGAAACCCTTGAGAAAATCCACGCTCGAGGTTTCGATCTTACCAACGATATAGTAAAGGCTAGAGAGCATGAAGCTGAAGCTGGAGCGCTGGCCACTTCCGATGAAGATGATGATGATGGCAGCAAGAGCGGGTCCGGGAATGGGGAGGACCTCGATGAAGAAGAAGCTGTCCCGGGAGAAGATCATGAACCTTAAGATTTTTCACTTTTGATATTTTGTATACGATTCTAATCGGACCTTGTAAATATTCTCATATATATAAAGATCTCTTTCCTTTCCGACTTGTCTTTATTTCATTTATGCTTTGTGAAAATTTTGTTCATAAGTTCAAGGCTTAGGCAATTTGATCGAAGCAGAACTAGTGTAGTTTTTATAACCGAGTGAGTACTTGATTGAACTCGGAGTAGGGTGACCCTTAGGTTTTAATTGAGTGAGGATGATTTCTCAAAACAAAACTAGTCCTTTAGGCTCTTGAATTAAGCCGATACGGCCATAGCAAAAAGAATGGCTCTCTCCCCATTTTCGGCTTAAAACGTTCATTGTTTAATCATATAAATTCTGTTATGCCTTAAAATGAAATAAAGGATTTGCTCGAGAGTTTGAACGGTTTCGTACCCATTAGGATTTTCAAGGGTCGATATTATCGAGACCCTTTATTTCGTAATGCCTTAGCATAAAATAAAGAATTTGTTTGAGAGTTCGAACGACTTTGTACCCATTAGGATTTTTGAGGGTCGATATTATCGAGACCCTTAGAAATTTAGATGAGGGTAGCCTTTTTAACCGGTTTGTAAAAATATTAGAAGGCTTGTTTAATAACAAAAATCGGACGTCTCCGAACCGTGTTAATTTGGCCGTAGCCTTTAACTTGGGATTCGCATTTTGGGCTTGTTCCCCTGTTATACTTCGAACTTGTTCGAAGTATCAGTCCCCGAGTGGGGTGGCCGTGGCCTATAAAATTGAGGATTGCCTTTTTAAGGTCTTATGATTTCGAGGTTTAGTAATTCGATCATGTCGATTTTCTAGATGACAGTCCCCGAGTATCGGGTAAATTGTTTGAACTTCAGTTGTGCTCGGCCCTTAAGCCTGTTTCAACAATAGATCATATATATGAAATTGTAAAGTATACATTTTTCTAAAGCATGGAACATCTGGTAAGGAAAAATACTTCTTTTAACAGATCATACATGCGTACATGTTTTGCCATTAGGGTTCGAGTAATCTACATAGACACGGTTCATTTGACTGTTTGGTCCTCTACAAAATTTACCTATCGAGACCCTGTCGACACGAAGTATTTTCCTTGTAACTATCCGAAGGTGATGCCCCCCAGTATTCGAGGTTAATTGTAAATGAGCCTCGGATAATGTTGAATTGCTCTAAATTAGCACGAACAATGGTTACCTCATTAAAAACCTCGCCGGAAAAACCCATTTGGGACACAAACCGGTCTAAGAAAAAAAGAGTGCAACACGTGCTTTCATACCTAAGTATTCCGCATTTGAAGAATCCTTTGATGTCTCTGATTAAACACCTGAAAATAGTTAGTATAAAATATAAATGAAAATAGAGAAGGTCGTACCTTAATAGTAATATCGTTTGAGGAGTGATATGTTCCAATTGTTTGGTAATTGTTCGCCGTTCACCATGCCAAGTTTGTAGGATCATTTTCCGATGATATCGAGGACCTGGTATGGTCCCTCCCAATTCCATCCAAGTTTTCCTTTATTTGGTTCTCGAGTATTGAGGGTGACCTTTCCTTAGAACCAAGTCCCCAATTTTGAAGAGTCGAAGATTAGCTCTTCGATTGTAGTACCTTTCGATCCGCTGTTTCTGTACGGCCATTCGAACAAAGGCAGCTTCCCGTTTTTCATCTAGCAATTCGAGACTTGTATTCATAGCCTCGTGATTTGACTCTTCCGTTGCATATTGAAACCTGATGATGGGTTCCCCGACTTCAACCGGGATCAGAGCTTCAACGCCATATACTAAAGAAAATGGTGTTGACCCCCGTACTGGATTTTGACGTCGTTCGATATGCCCAAAGGACTTCGGGCAATATTTCTCTCCATTTTCCTTTAGTGTAGTTCAATTTTTTCTTTAGATTTTGAATGATGGTTTTGTTTATCGATTCGGCCTGTCCGTTCCCACTAGGATGATATGGCGTCGTCATGATTCTTTTTATTTTGTGACAGTCGAGAAATTTTGTCACTTTGCTGCCGACGAACGGCTTTCTAATTTCGCATACGATCTCGGCAGGCATCCCGAATTGACATATAATGTGGTCCTAGATGAAGTCTATGACTTCTTTCTCTCTAATTTTCTCAAAAGCCTACACTTCAACCCACTTAGAGAAATAGTCAGTCATAAACAAAATAAATTTAGCTTTATATGGGGCCGATGGCAGAGAGCCGACGAAATCCATTCCCTACTTCATGAATGGACATGGGGATAAGAATGAGTGGAGTTGCTCTCCGGGTTGGTGAATCATCGGTGCGTACCTTTGACATTTGTCGCACTTTCGAACAAACTCTTTTGTATCTTTTTCCATATTGGCCTAATAGTATCCTGCTCTGATGACTTTGTGAACCAATGATTCGGCACCGGAATTATTTCCACAAGTGCCCTCGTGGATTTCTCGTAGGACGTAGTCGGTATTTCCTGGTCCCAAACATATTGCCAATGGTCCATCGAACATCCTTCTATACAATGTTCCATCTTCAGCCAATGTGAATCGTGTGACCTTCGTACGTAGAGCCCTCGATTCCTTAGGGTCTGATAGAAGCTTCTCGTTCTTTAGGTATCCGATATATTTGTTCCTCCAATCCCAGGTCAGGCTTGTGGAGTTGATTTCGGCGTGGCCTTCTTCGATTACTGAACTTAAAAGTTGTACGACAGTCCCCGAGCTGATCTCGTCGTCTTCGACTGATGACCCCAAATTTGCGAGGGCATCGGCTTTGCTGTTTTGTTCTCGAGGCACATGCTGTAGAGTCCATTCTTTAAACCGATGCAGAGTCACCTGTAGTTTGTCCAAGTATCTCTGCATTCGATCTTCTCGAACCTCAAAGGTTCTGTTGACTTGGTTTACCACAAGCAAGGAGTAACATTTGGCCTCGATGACTTCTGCTCCCAAACCTTTAGCTAGCTCGAGACCTGCAATCATGGCCTCATACTCGACCTCATTGTTAGTTAACTTGGTAGTTTTGATAGCTTGTCTAATTGTATTACCTGTGGGTGGCTTCAAAACGATGCCTAACCCCAATGATGTACCTGACTTTATTAATAGTTCCTTTTTGACCTCGGGTACCAGGGACGGCGTAAAGTCGGCCACGAAGTCCGCTAAGTTTTGAGACTTGATAGTCGTTTGGGGTCTATACTCGATATCGTACCCACTGGTCTCAACGGCCCATTTGTCCAATCGGCCCGAAAGTTCGGGCTTATGCAAAATATTGCGAAGAGGATAAGTAGCCACCATGCAGATCGGGTGACACTGCAAATATGGTTTTAATTTCCTAGAGGCACTTATTAGGGCAAGCACTAATTTTTATAAGTGTGGGTACTGGGTATCGGCCTCACCTAGAGTTCGACTAACATAATAAACAGGGAATTGCGTACCTTGCTCTTCTCGAACTAGAATTCCACTTACCGCAATTTTCGAAACTGCCAAGTACAAGTATAGTTGCTCGTCCGCTTTCGGAGTATGAAGCAGTGGCGGGCTCAAGATGTACCACTTTAGTTCTTCCAATGCTTGTTGGCATTCCGGGGTCCATGCAAAATTATTGTTCTTTTTGAGCAGTTAGAAGAACCTGTGACTTATATCTGAAGACCTCGAGATAAATTGGCCTAGGGTGGCTATGCGCCCTGTTAATCTTTGTACGGCCTTAACATTATCCACGATTGTGATGTCTTCGATCACCTTGATTTTATCGGGATTGATTTTGATACCCCGATTTGATACCATAAAGACGAGGAATTTGCCTGAGCTGACCCCGAATGCACATTTCTCCGGGTTGAGTTTCATGTTATATTCCTTAGTATATCGAAGGCCTCCTGCAAATGTGTTAAATGGTCCTCTGCTCACAGGGACTTAACTAGCATATCATCAATATAAACTTTCATTGACTTACCTATTTGTTCTTCGAACATTCGATTTACTAAGCGTTGATAAGTGGTACCAATATTTTTTAGTCCAAACGGCATTACATTATAACAATAGGTGCCGTACTTAGTGATGAACGAAGTCTTTTCCTGATCGTCCGGGTTCATTTGTATTTGATTGTACCCGGAGTAGGCATCGAGAAAACTAATAATCTCATGGCCGGCCGTGGCATCGATCATGCGATCAATATTCGGTAGAGGAAAAGAGTCTTTAGGACATGCTTTGCTTAAATCTTTTATAGTCTACGCACATTCTAAGTTTATTTTCCTTTTTAGGGACTACGACTACGTTTGCTAACCATTCAGGATATTTTACCTCCCGAATAGACCCTATTTTGAGAAGTTTGGTTACCTCGTCCTTGATGAATGCATGTTTTACCTCGGACTGGGGTCTTCTCTTTTGTTTTACCGGGCAAAACTTCGAGTCCAAGCTCAGTCGATGTGTAGCGATTTCCGACGGGATCCCTATTATATCTAAATGGGACCAAGCAAAACAATCCATATTTTTGATAAGAAATTTGATGAGTTTTTCCCTGAGCTCGGGGGTTAACCCCGTACCCAAGTATACCTTTCGATCGGGTAGGTGCTCGATCAGTACGACTTTCTCCAACTCCTCGACCGTCGATTTGGTGGCATCGGAATCCACTGGGATTATGAAGGATCGAGGGATTCAATAGTCATCGTCTTCGTCCGTTCCTTGCTTCTCCGATTGAGTCGAGGTTGGTTGCTGTGGTTGCTATTTAGCTTCATATTTTCCTTTGGACCACGATCCTTTTGTTGACGAAAGCGTCGATACCGGTATCACTTCGTCGACCGCGAACATCTATTTGGCAACATACCGTTCCCCATACACCATTTTTACTCCATCCAGTGTTGGGAACTTCAGCATTTGGTGAAGGGTTGAGGGGACAGCCCTCATATTGTGATTCCAGGGTATTCCGAGCAGTGCATTGTATCTCATATCGCCTTCGATCACACAGAACTTTGTTTCTTGAATAATTCTGGCTACATTTACTAGTAGGATGATTTCACCTTTAGTTGTTTCGCTTGCCATGTTAAAGCCATTGAGAATTCGAGCTACGGGTACGATCTGATCTTGTAGGCCGAGCTGCTCCACGACCCTCGATCGAATAATATTGGCCAAAATTTCTGGATCAATTAAAACACGTTTAACCTGAATTTTACTCATAAGGATAGAGATTACCAAAGCATCATTGTGGGGTTGTGAGATCCCTTATGCTTCCTCATTCTTGAATGATAAAGCGCCTTCCGGCACATAGTCTCGAGTTCATTTTTCTATGGTGATTGATACTTTAGTGCGTTTGCACACGGGCCCTTGTAGAATATCGATCCCACCAACAATCATGTGAATCACGTGTTGTGGTTCTTCCTGCTCATTTTTCTTGTTTGCGTCTCTGTCTCTGAAATGGTTTTTAGCCCGGTCGCTCAAGAATTCTCGAAGATGACCCTCGTTGAATAGACGTGCCACCTCCTCCCTTAGTTGTCTGCAGTCTTCGATTTTATGACCATGTGTACCATGGTATTTGCATGTTTGATTGGGGTTCCTTTGGGATGGATCGGTTTTTAGAGGTCTGGGCTATCTAGTATCTTTGATTCTCCCAATGGCTGACACAATACCTGATGCGTCGATGTTGAAGTTGTATTCTGATAATCGTGGTGCTTCTGTGGGATTGGAATGATTATCAAAGCCATTTTTGCTCATGAGCCCTCGAGAGCTCGGTCTTCGATCAATCCTTCGATCACTTCGGATGGGATTACGTCCTGGGCCGTTGTTTCTACAATCTGCATTGTATGGTAGATACCAATCTCTACTCGACCGGGGTTCTCTGTCAATATCCTTTTGAGTTCTGTCGACGGACCCTTTTGGATAAGCGGAATCGGAAGGGGTCCCCAATTGATCGTCCTCGACCCTGATCTTTGACTGGTACTGATTATGTACATCGGCCCAGGTTACCGCTGGATATTCAATTAAATTCTGCTTTAGTTGTCGTGATGCCACCGAACTTCGTTCGTTCAAACCTTGACTAAAGGCCTAAACAACCCAATCATCTGTGACCTGTGGTAGTTCCATGCGTTTCATCTGAAACCGAGATACAAACTCCCTCAACATTTCGTTGTCTTTTTGTTTTACCTTGAAGAGATCTGATTTTCTAGTCGCAACCTTTATTGCTCTAGCATGTGCCTTTACGAAGGAGTCTGCAATTATGGCGAAGGAATCGATGGAATTAGGCGGCAAATTATGGTACCATATCATTGCTCCTTTCGACAAGGTTTCTCCAAATTTCTTCAGTAGAACATATTAAATCTTATCGTCTTCTAAGTCATTTCCCTTTATTGCGCATGTATAAGAAGTGACATGCTCATTAGGGTCAGTGGTCCCATTGTACTTAGGAATTTCTAGCATTCGGAATTTCTTCGGAATGGGTTTCGGTGCCGAACTTGGAGGGAAAGGCTTCTGTACAAATTTCTTCGAATCCATACCTTTTAGAATCGGCGGTATTTGGTCAACCCGGGAGTTATATGTCTCTACTTTCTTGTCATTTGCCTCGATTTTCTTTTCTCCCGATTCAATCCGTTTAGTGAGCTCCTCGAACATTTTCATAATGGCGGGATCAGTCCCAGATTCGTTGGCATTCGACCTTTTCGGCATAGGCTCGGCCTTTTGAACGACTTCTGGTTCGATCTTACTCGGTGTTCGGTGTTGATTTTGTAGTTGTGCTATAGCGGCTTGTTGAGCCTGTAATATTTTGAATATCAATTGGAGGCTAACTCCACCATCTTCTCCGCCCTGCGTACCTCGACCACCTGATAGAACTTCCCTGTGTATACTACCTTCGGGCTCAACGCCCAAATTTGCATTTAGGCCGATATGTGAACTGACATCGACGGGATTTGCAATTGGTTCTCCCTCGAGGTCGGCCTGAGGCACCTCGATTCCTGGGGCGGCTATGTTATCGTTTTTCCTGTGAAATCCAAGGGTGTTGTCACCATGTATAGGTGCTGTTTGTGAGTTTGACATATTTGTCCTGAAAATAAAGATTTTTACGAGAACAAGTGTAAAGCAGTGTGTGTTATTGAAATTAGTATCAAGCAATCACTATTATCCTTAGCCCCACGGTGGGCGCCAAATTGTTTACCCTTAAAATTAGATAACAATTAAACTTATAATATGGTTCTAAGGACACGTGATTTCACCTAATACCAATTGATAAATGTGAGGATAAGTAATAGAAATTGACAATAAAGTAAAGCGAACCAGTGTTAGAATGAAACTCAGCCTCGAGTTTGGACACCCTCGAACTGGTTGGTGCAAGAACTATGAAAGTATAACAAGCTGAATAACAATGGTGAGAACAATAAAGAGAATGATATTGCTTTTTGTGTCTGTCAACCGTCCCCTACAAATGATTAGAACCCCCCCTTTATATAGCAGAGGAGTTCCACTTAAGGTACAATTCTAATTATAGAAAGAAATCCCATGATTAGCTAATTAACCGTTTCTGATTTGATCCATTTCGATATTTACGCCATGATCCTCGACCAATCACCGAGATTTATGCCATGATCCTCGGTCAGCCACGGATATCTTGCTTTTCTGTTATTATGCTATCTCCGATCTTGCTCGATGTCTGTCTCATTTGGCTTCGATCGCTACTAGCGTCGATCTCGACAGGTATCTCGGTTTCGAGCTCGGTACCTTATCCTCGTGATATGGCCTATTCTGTTACGAGACCGTCCTTCAATGCAAACCCCCGGTCTTGGTCAAACAGTAAAATCGGGTGGGCCTAGTTTTAACCGTATACAACTATGAAAGAAAAAAAGAATGACAAACTCAACCTCTTTCATACTTAGCTTGGTTTACACTCTCCATGAGTCTTCTGAGTCGGAACATGCTATCATTAGCATTTGCTGACAACCATATTTGTGTAAGTTTTATTAATCGTTGGACCCGTATTTGATCTAAGATTATATTGTCTATCTCCAGGATAGTTGTTTTTATGGCCGCTTTGAGTCAAGTTATTTGTGCAAAGGGGATGATATCGATTTTGAGAGTTGGATTTCAAACATCACAGTTCCCAATCTCAAGAGTGTTAAGATTGTCTACTCCATTAGAATGTGTAGCGAGCCATATGATAAGCTTTACGAACTTTCGGAATTTTTGCTAAAAGAATGCAATGGCTTTGGAGAAGTTCCTTCTCGTAGCAAAGAGAAGAATATGCTGGCTTTGTTCAAAGAATTATGTGTCCCCATATTCGTCACGATTGCCTTCAAATTTGTTAGGTTGTCGAAGACCCTCCACCAATTTTATGATGATTTTCCATTAGACAAATCTCAATGACTAGAATGGAAGTTGTTTTAATTTGTTTCTCGGCACCGCAGAAATGGTGTTTTAATTATGTTTTATCTTTTGATTTACTGCTTATGAATTATGAATATTTAACTTATTGTAAATAAAAAATAATGCTCTTTTTATGACCCCTCATATATGGCATGCCAAGCCTTATGGATGTTTTATTTCTTACGAAGTGTTGGTTTATGGTACTCTAGACGCTTGAAATTTTCATGCAATTTTCGGTGGATGGGCAGATCCAGAAATTATATTTATATTGGGCTCATTTAAGGTTGTGACTTGCTAGCTTTGTCACATAGCATCAAATTTCTTTGATTGGAGATGGTTCCTTAATTTGGCTTTTTTCTTGTTTTTGGTATATCTTTTATATTTATCTTCATTTTGGTTAACAAGAATAATCAGTAACTAAATGTACCTAGTTTACTGATTAAAGATGTAATTAAATGTTTTTTCATGAATCTTTCTGATTAGTGCGTAACTAGCTGTATTTCTCAAACTTCAGTGATCGTAAATAGTGAAAGGAGGAAAAAGTAGAGGAAATTGTTTTTTTGGGATAAGATTAGAACCTTATATTTCACTCTTGTAGGAGAACTGCAACCACTGCTGTAGTTCTAATCTCATCTGCAGACATCGGAAGTAAGCTTCGAGCCATGAAATGAAAAAAATATGGTAAGGAACGGTTTCTCCTTTAACAGATCTTACGTGGTAAAATTTGATATATTCGGGTTCCAATATGAGTACAGAACACTAAGGGGTCATTTGGTTGGAAAACAAGTTATCTCAGGATTAATTATTCCAGGATTAGTTATCCTCGGATTGTTATCCCACATTTCATATGAATAAAAATAACATTACAATCTCGAAATTAATTATAACGTAATTTTGTCTCAATCAAAAGTGTGATAAACTCATCTCAAATTTAATCCCGAGATTAATAATATGCTATGACGAGTCGTAAGTTGGGAAACAAAAAGAAAAAGACATAGGAAGCATTATTTTAGTGTTTTAATTGATCTAAAAGCTTCTAAATTCTTTATTGAAAACATGGTGCTACATTGATCTAAATGTGATAATCGCCTTTTGTTTTTTCCAATGTGGATATTATTCGCATCAAATTGGCAATTTTTCACATCGTCCCACAATCTGATTTGATTCTTTGCAAGAAGTGGAAAGTAAGAAAACAGAAAAACCAAATCGAATAAAAACAGGAAAGAAAGAGAAGGTAAAAATTGTACCATCTTCAGATAAAGAAAAAAACTAGCAGAAAAATGGCATCTTTTACGAACTTAGCACAAAGTACGAAAACAAACACACCCATCAACAACGTACTTTCTTATTCTCCCTCAAATGTTTTTTTAGCACGAAGATTATTTCTCTTGCCTTCCTCTTAATTATCGATTATTATGAAAAATAAAGTTAAGGTAATTGCTTGAATTCATCTGAGTTAAGTCACTTGGATTTATATAAATATAAAATCTTAAGATATCAACTGGCAAGAGTAAATTTCACATAAAGTACCTAAAACTTAACCTCTACAGTAGTGAAGTTATAAAACTATTTTTTTGTCACATTAAAGTAATTGGTTAACTTAACTTTGTATAAATTCTTAGAAAATACAGATGACCGAAGGGCAAATTTGCAGCTTTGAATTATGACACATCTCTTGCATGATCATCTCTTTGCAACTCTGTAAATTCCACACTAGAAAAAGAAAAAGAAAAAAAAACTGAATGACTTCTATACTGTAAATTTTTTTTTTTTTTTTTTTTGTGGTTTCATTTAGATGTTTTCTGATTGTCCGTTGTTTAAAATATGGATACTTGGATAGTCAAAACATTTTACATGGCAGGTGCAGCTCTTTTAAATTTCTTAATGTGGAATTTACGTAGTGGCAAAACACTAGTGATCTATTCAATGACGTGTCATAAAATTTGTAGCCCAAAATTTGACTTACAGTTATTTTATTTTCTAAGCAATTTACACATTGTTTAATTACTTTAATTTGAAAAATAGCTTCGTGACTTTAATGTTATAATGGGTAAAATACGTATATTATATATTCAAGGTAAAATTAATCCTAACCAGTGTTTTAAAATGCGTTTCGGGACGAGGCGCAACCAAAAATGCCTCGAGGCGATGGTGGGGGGCGAAAGGCTCAAGAGGCATACACCCGGCAATTCGGGGCGTACGCCCAGACGTTGAAGCGCATTTTGTAGTGAGGCATAAGCCCCAGATATTTTTTCAAATTAAAACAAAATTTGCTGAATAAGTCCTTACTATAATATCCAAATTCTCAAAAGTCATCTTGTAATTACTCAAAAGTTTTAAAAAGGAATGGAAACATTAAATTTAAAGGTCAAGACCTTTTTTATTGCTAGAAACCCTAATTTACTTTTCTAAATTTTCATCTTGTCCGCTAGTCTGCTACTATCTCCCAAAAGCAACGAATAATCAATCTTGTTTTGCAAATACAAAGAGAACTTCATTCTCCTCTATAGCAGCAAGTTCAAATTGCAGGTTAGTCATCCGTTTTGTTCCTCCATGTAGAAAACTTTATTCTTTTCAACTCAAGTTACTTGTGCTTGTAAGTAGCATATAATAAATTATTTTGACTAATATTTTTGTGGGGATGGAGCATATCTATATATATATTTCAAATATTTATAGTTTTCTTCAATTTGTATGCATTTTAAACTATTTATAAATATTTACTGTAATTATATTATTTTATAAAATATTAAAAATTAAATACTCATGGAGCTTACGTCCCGTGCCTCGGGGTTTACACTTCGCTGAATTATATGTAAAACGCTTCGCCTTACGTCCACACTTTTTAAAACACTTATTCTAACATATTACACATGCCATTTGGTATCCTAAGCTTTTATGTTCATATAATTAAATTACTTAATTCAGAAGAACCCGAATAATTATCTAAATTTAATTATCATCATATTGTGCATTAGCACTTATCGCAGACATTTAAATGTAATTAACTTATAAATAATTTAATTATTTTTATATTATCAAAGTCTAAAAATATGTAAAGGCCGTTGAACCATTGCATGCCAATTCCCAAGTCCGTTTGTCTTCTGTATAGTCTTGGGTCAACATTTAGCCCCAGCGTACTATTCTGTAGGTTACAGAGGCCGGCCATAAGAAGCCACTGACAATGATTTTGTGCTGATTATTGGATACCCCAAATTGGTTAGAGCTGTCGTTTGGCTAAATAAAGGCAGGCATTATAAGCCACTTGGCAGAAACCATTTTGGGCCCAAGTCACTGCCTTTTTTTAGTATTCAAATCAAATTGCAAGAATTCATTCAGAAGAAAAATACCAAGTTACAGTTTAGCCATGGAAAGAGCATTGGAATGGTTAAGGCCACTTGTTGATTCCAACAATTGGGAATATTGTGTTGTTTGGAAGTTGGGTGATGACCCTTCTAGGTAAAAGTTTATGTAAAAAGATTTTTCTTTTTATTTGCATGTATATATATAAATTGTTCAATCTCTTTGACATAAAAGAAGCTTCTAGTGTTGCGGCAATGGTGGTTCAAAAATTGCTTTACGTAGCAAAATCGAATCCCAAGTGTGATGTTCTTGAATGTTTTGAACTACCTTGTTAGAATTCTTTGTTCTGCCATTGCAGTGAAAATGAGTGCAATGTGTATGAGAAATTGTCTTTGTGTGTGTTTAGGTTTATAGAATGGATAGGATGTTGCTGTTCTGGAGCTAAAGCAGTTGATGTCAATGTGAAGAAAGAAAATGGAGGACAGCTGACATTCACTACTCTGTGTAGAGATAGCCAAATTCAGCATCCTATTAGAACAAAGGCTTGTGAGGCTTTAGCTCATTTTCCTCTTTCTATTTCCCTTTATTCTGGGTATGTTTCTATTCTTGATATTTGTACTTCCATTTCATTTATTGCTGGTTTATTTCAAGCTACATACTATAAAAGGCATGAACACAAACAGGATTCAGGGAGAGGTAGTAACATCAAATGAACCCAAGTGGATTATTCATACTGAGGTATCCAATTCAACTTTGTCACATGTGAGTACAACTCTGATTTTTTTCATTTATTTATGCCTCAAACTTAAAGTCTTTACTGAACTCTCAAGATTACTTATAGTAATGTTTTAAATTGAATTCTTCGACTTGTTAGTACCCTTGGCAGGAATTAAAGGGTACCCTAGTGTTGATCCCAGTTGCTGGTGGACTGGTTGAGATCTACAATTCAAAGCTGGTAACAATCTTCTTTGTTCTGTTTTAAAGTTAATGCAAGTTGTGAGATAATATAGTTCTGATAAGAACTGTATTGATTCAGAGGATTCATATAGCCTACCTCAACTAATTTTGGATTGAGACTTAGCTAATTAATTGATTTGGCCATACAATATGCACCAAACTTAAAAGTATAACCACTCATCTTACATTACTTGCTCTGGACAGATATATAAAGATCAAAAGACGATTGATTTCATTATCAATCGGTTCAAACATGGTTCAGAAAAAGCCAGTAGTTCCAGCGCAAAGAAAGAAGATCAAGCTCTTGATTCCTTTCCCTTAGAGAAACTGAGCTTTTGTGCTCCTCTCTTACAATACACAAGTTTTCCTTCAAGTGCACCTCTTATTTCTCAAGTATCTGAATCTAGTGCTAATCCTAGCATTCAAGGATCACCCACTTGTTCCATTCCTTCAAATGAACTTACCTTGTGTCATTCAACTTCTGACAATCTGTCGCGAAACATACCTTTAAGCCAATCTAGTGACGTGTATTTTGAGCACACCGAGCTTCAGTGCAGTGGAAACTTGTCAAGAATGGAAGGTGCTGTTTTTCCTTGGAACCAAGAAAATTATATAATTGCAGGAGATGTCTACACAATGGGTAAGAAAAGACAGAGAGGACCTTATCAGTCAAAGAATCTTGTCACAGAGAGAAAACGAAGGAACAGAATTAAAGATGGTCTTTTTGCTCTTCGAGCTCTAGTTCCCAACATTTCTAAGGTTGCTAATTAAGTTACTCATTTGATATTTAAGTATGTAGTTCAAAATTTGATACCATCTTTGTTGGTGTTTCTTTCAGATGGACAAAGTTGCAATACTTGGAGACGCAATTGACTATATAAATGAATTGGAAGAAAATGTGAAGTTATATCAAGTTGAACTCAATGAATTAGCAGCAGAAGTTTCCAAGAATGAAAGTTCTGAAGTGGTTCTATCAGACATGAGTGAAATGTCCAAAGTTACTGGACCAACAAATGAGAAAACACAAATTTCAATTAATACAACTAAAAGGACAAGAATGGAGGTGCTTGAAGTTGCTACATTTCTTAGTTCTCTTATTAATAGATTGCACTGTTCTTGATTGAAGCCATATGTTTCCTTATATTGCTATAGAGTATAAATTAATGTGCATGATATCTTTCTTTTTGATGAAGGGGCAAGTGGAAGTGAACCAAATTGGTGCAAGAGAGTTCTTGTTGAAGGTCTCTGGATCACATAAACCGGGAGGATTTACTCAGTTGATGGAGGCTATGAATTCCTTAGGACTTGAAGTAGTAAATACGAATTTTACCACTTTTGGAGGGGAGATCTTGAGCATTTTCATAGCAAGGGTAAGTAGTTGGCTTTTAAGTAGTCTGATGATGCAGAATTTTTTTACCTGGTCAGCGTACAACAACCAAACTTGTAAGGAAGTATTAGGATTGGTTCCTCCACATGCTGACATCCATTTGCTTCTTGCAGGCAAATATGCACAGAGTTGTTGAAGCACAACAGCTGAGATCCTCGCTTATTGAGCTGACAAGTTGAACATATCTTTTGTCGAACTATATATTCTGCTTAGCTTGTAGATCAATCATTTGACTTATTAGCTACATAACTTCTAGAGACAAATCATTTGACTATGTATAAATTAAAGATAGAGGATAATCTCGACTTGTGAACTATATATATGAATTGAAATCTAGGATTGAAGAGGTTGATATCACCTGATGATCTTGTCCAAACATGTGAACTCGTTTTGATATTCAAAGGAAAAATAAATCTATCCACACTTGTGTTTCGTAATGAATACATAACATGTCAAGTTATTACTTAACCATCGTATTATATAATTTGGTGTAAACATTGAATGTTGATAAATTTTCGAGGTTTTAGGCCTACAAGGCCTTTTACAATGTTAAATTTAAGAAAATGTCTTTTTTAGATCTCTTACGTGTAAAAGAAAGATCTCATACGTGTAAAAGTAAATTTCACATGTGTAAAAAAAAGAGGTAGGGTCATAAAACTAAAAATAAGTTTGTAAAAGGCGAAAAAATCAATTGACCCTAAATTTTCATAGTGATTTGAACCACTGTTATTCCAATTTTCAAGATCATTAGTACTTTTGACCCTAGAATCTCTATAAAACTAATGTCTGACTTCTACTGAGTAAACAAATAAAACTGAGATGTAAATCACGTTTCGGGATGCAGCCCTTTTCCATAAACACCCGATACTTTGTGGAGCGAGCTATCTTTCTTTTGTTTTTTTCAAATATAACTCTTAAAATATGTAAAACAAGACAAAATTCTAATTTGACAATTATACTTCTGACATCCAGGAACGTGTGATGAGGAAACCTTAAGCAAAACTTGCTTCCAAAGTAAGCAAGATTAAGGAAGAGTTTCTTACTTTCTTTTGGATTGCTTCACGTACTACTCTATTAAAAACTGTTTTATTATTCTATTTATATTTAGGTTTACAACAGTCTTTTGTAAAAGGAACTGGCTGAGTTTGGGGATGGACATTACAACTTTATTGCCTACAACTTTATTTTATTACATATACGATAATATCCCTATTTTCCCGAAACAAGGGAAAAAAAGAATATAAAACACCCATTTATTGTCTATAATGCCTTTATGAGAAAGTAATATATCGTGCTACTACTAAGATAAATATATATATATATATATATATATATATATAAAGAATAATATGCTATATTAGAAGTGATTTAGACTGGTTTCAGGTGAAAAACCAGACCTAAAAATCCAACTGCGACATGTGTATATAATGTTGTATATCGTGTACATCAGTGTATATCACACAGAGGTTTTTATGGACGGCTGTGTATATCATTTTGTATATCGTGTATATAGCACAAATTTTCATGGATATACACAGATACATGAATGCTGATATGCTATGGGATATTCTACAAAAGATTCTAGATATAGAGAATTACCCAAGAAAAAGATTAAGAGGAAATCTAACAGAGTAATTATCGAAGAAGAAGAAGAGAAATTTGGGGGATTGAAAAATGTGGAGTGAAATTTGGGGAAGAAAGAGAATAAGAGTGTGTACGGTCAAAACTGATTAAGTTAGTCGTACGGACTAGTCGAGATGATAATACTTCGATCAAAGGGTATCTGCATGACGACAGGTCGAGGTCCGAAGTAAGGACGTCAAGCTTCGAGCTCTAAGACCGGTCAATGACAAGATCAGTATCAATATCGAGCTCATGTCCAACTCGAACTACGAGTCAAAGCGAAGATTATCGAAGATGCATAGACTGACCAACATTCACCCCGAATATAGAGACTCTAAGTCAGAATCGAGCTCGAACCAAGGCCGAGGGCTCGATCCAATACCAACAGGGCTACGATCCAGTATCGAGCTCACAAACAAGAGCCGCTGCAACCGCACTAGGGGAGAGAATCTTGGTGGGAATCGAGGAAAAGACAATTCATCATGGATTCTCCACTATATATTTTTTATTATTATCGATAAAATAGGATCCCTCTACTATAAAAAGGGGAATCCTTGTAAGCATGAGAGCATTGGAAAAAAGACAACTAGAGAGAGATTAACTTTTTTTGGCTCATTTACTTTGCCTTATTTATCAACATTTTTCTTTTTTCTCTGCCTTATATTTCATTCCATTTGTCAAGAACACATATATTTCTATTTCATTCTATGATTTGTACCAAGTTATATCACGTATCATTAGGATCACATACAAATTTAACTCTATCCAATTTTTCGGGTAAATAGTTTGGCGCCCACCGTGGGACTAAGAATAACAGTGGTTGTTTGATACAAATCTACAATACACACCAGTTTACGACTTCGAATTAGTAATGGAATATCCTCGATGGATGGCTTTACCTATCGATAACGAAGTTGGCCTTCAAGATGAAACCAACAACTTGATACCTAGGGTCGAAAGGCCACTTAACTATGTCGATGAAGCTCGGGTCGAAGTACCTGGAATTCGAGCCGAAGTACCGCTAGATGTCAATTGACAGGTGGCTGTTCAGGCAAACCAATGTTCCGAACTAGAAAAAAGCATTCGGGGTGGTACTCGATCTGTAGCTCGAGACACCCATAACGCGGAGGAGATTGGAGTCAGCTTGCGTATGATCTTTGAAATGTTACAAGCCCAACAGGTAGCGATAGCTCAGTTGCAGAGCCAAACCCAGCTACCAAGTAAGCCAGAGCCCAGTCAACCTCGAGAAACTGCTCACAGAACGGAACCAGCCATAGTAAGGTCAAACGAGCAAGAATCGGGGACTACTCCCAAAATTTCTAAAATACTTGAGGAGCTCACAAAGCGAATCGAAGCCAACGATAAAAAAGTAGAAACATGTCATTTCAGGGTCGATCAGATCCCGGGGGCTCCACTAATAATAAAGGGTTGATTCCAAAAGGTTCGTGCAAAGGCCTTTTCCCTCGAGTACAGCCCCGAAACCAATCCCCAAAAAATTCCGTATGCCTAAAATTCCCAAATATAACGGTACGACCGATCCCAACGAACACGTCACCTCTTACACGTGTGCCATCAAGGGTAACGATTTGGAAGACGATGAGATCAAATTCGTGTTGTTGAAAATATTCGGAGAGACCCTCTTGAAGGATTTGGTATAGTAACCTGCCACCAAATTCTATCGATTCATTTGCTATGTTAGCGGATTCATTGTAAAGGTACACGCTAATGCCATAAAGGTTGCAACGAGGAAATCGGACCTCTTCAAGGTAAAACAAAGGGGAAATGAAATGTTGAGGGAGTTCGTGTCCCAATTTCAAATGGAACGCATGGAATTGCCACTGGTCACAGACGACTGGGCCGTCCAATCTTTCACCCAAGGGTTGAACGAGCAAAATTCGATGGCATCACGTCGGCTGAAGCAAAATTTGATCTAGTATCCAGCCATAACTTGGGAGGATGTACACAACTGATACCAGTCAAAAATTAGGGTCGAGGACGACCAGTTAGGAGCTCCTTCCAGATCCATGCATCAGAACAGGTTGGCTATTAAAAACCAGAGGGACATCGACAGAGAGCAAAGGTCGAACAGAGAACGATATCAATCGTACGTCACAGATCGAATGAACAACGGTTCAACGCGCGATGCCGCTTGGAACAATCGAAGGAGTGATCGAGGACAAATTCTCGGGGGCTTATGATCAAAAGTGGCTTTGACAAATATGTTGATCATATAGAGGCACATCGGTTATCGGAGTATAATTTCAGCGTCGATGCATCGGGCATTGTATCAGCGATCGGAAGAATTAAAGATACTAGGTGGCCCAGACCCATGCAAACTAACCCTTCCCAAAGGAACTCGAATTCGATGTGAAAGTATCATGGTACGCATGGCCACAGGACCAAGGATTGTAGACAATTAAGAGAAGAGGTAGCCCGTCTATTCAATGAGGGCCACCTTCGAGAGTTTCTCAGTGACCGAGCTAAGAATTACTTCAGAGAAAGGGACGCCAACAAAGAAGACAAACCAGAATAACCTCTGCATATCATTCATATGATCATCGGTGGGGTCGATGCTCCACAGGAACCCGTGCTCAAACGCGGCAAGATACAAGCCACAGGGGAAAGACAAGTTCGAGGTTATGTACCCGAGGACAATTTATCATTCGGAATTGAAGAAGCCGAGGGCATCTCTCAACCTCACAACGACGCTCTGGTAATTTCTATCATATTAAATAAAGTTCAAGTTAAGCATGTCTTAGTGGATCCAGGTAGCTCTGCGAATATCATCCGATCTTGGGTAGTGGAGCAGCTCGGTTTGCAGAATCAAGTCGTGCCCGCAGCTCGGGTCTTAAATGGCTTCAATATGGCCAGTGAAATACCTAAAGGGGAAATTATTCTGCCCGTGAATATGGCTGGAACCATCCAAAATACCAAGTTCCACATAATCGAAGGTGACATGAGGTATAACGCCCTACTCAGAAGGCCTTGGATCCACAGTATGAGGGCAGTACCTTCGACTCTCCACCAAATGATGAAATTCCCTACGACGGACGGTGTGAAAATAGTATACGGGGAGCAACATGTTGCGAAGGAAATGTTTGCAGTCGATGGAGTAACACTGATACCAACGTTATCGGCCTCAGAAAGATCGAGCACAAAAGATAAACGAGAAACCAAATAGCAATCACAGCCATCAGTATCGACCGAATCGGTGAAGCAGGAAAGAGAAGATGACGAGGAAGAGTTTCCGACACCTCGAGCTTTTATCGTCCCCGACAACTCCGACACCACCAAGTCAACGATCGAAGATCTGGAGCAGGTTATATTAATCGAACATCTACCCAAGAGAAAGGTATACCTGGGAATGGGGTTGACCCCCAAACTCAGGAAAAAACTTATTTAATTTCTTATTGATAACATAGATTGTTTTGCTTTGTCCTATTTAGACATGGCGAGGATCCCGCCGTCGATAACAATGCACCAGCTAAGCTTGGATCCTAGGTTCAAACCGGTAAAGCAAAAAAGAAGACCTCAGTCCGAGGTAAAGCACGCATTTGTAAAGGATGAGGTAACTAAACTTCTCAAAATAGGGTCAATTCGGGAAGTAAAATATCCCGAATAGTTAGCCAATGTGGTTGTAGTCCCCAAAAAAGGGACCAAACTCAGAATGTGCGTAGATTATAAAGATCAAAACAAAGCATGCCCCAAAGATTCTTTTCCACTGCCTAGCATCGATCGCTTGATCGATGCCACAACCGGCCACGAGATCCTCACATTTCTCGATGCCTATTCCGGGTACAATCAAATTCGGATGAACCCGAAGGACCAAGAAAAAACTTCATTTATCACTAAGTATGGAACCTATTGCTACAATGTAATGCCATTCTGGCTAAAAAATGCAGGAGCTACTTACCAACGCCTAGTGAATAAAATGTTCGAGAAATAAATAGGTAAGTCGATGGAAGTTTACATTGATGACAAGCTAGTTATGTCCTTGCGCGTAGAGGACCATTTGACTCATTTACAGGAAACGTTCAAAATCTTAAGGAAATACAACATGAAGCTCAACCCCGAGAAATGTGCTTTCGGGGTTGGATCGGGCAAGTTCCTTGGCTTCATGGTATCGAATCGGGGAATCGAGATCAACCCCGACAAAATCAAGGCCATCGAAGACATCACCGTCGTGGATAATGTGAAAGCAGTACAAAGGCTAACCGGATGGATAGCTGCCTTAGGCCGATTCATTTCAAGGTCGTCAGATCGAAGCCACAAATTCTTCTCTCTACTGAAAAAGAAGAATGATTTCGCCTGGACCCCGGAATGCCAACATGCGCTAGAACAACTGAAGCGGTACCTATCGAGCCCACCACCACTTCACACTCCAAAAACAGATGAGAAGATTTACTTATACTTGGCGGTATCAAAAATCGCAGTAAGTGGTATCCTAGTTCGAGAAGAGCAAGGTACACAATTTCCCGTTTATTATGTAAGTCGAACCTTAGGGGAAGCAGAAACTAGATATCCATACTTAGAGAGATTGGCGCTTGCACTGATAAGCTCCTCTAAAAAGTTAAGACCATACTTTCAATGTCACCCCGTATGCATTTTAACCACTTACCCACTTCGAAACATTTTGCACAAGCGCGAACTATCGGGCCAACTGGCCAAATGGGTCGTCGAACTCAGTGGGTACGATATTGAATATCAGCCTCGAACGGCCATCAAATCCCAAATTTTAGCAGACTTCGTGGCCGATTTCATACCAACCCTTGTACCCGAAGTTGAAAAGGAACTCTTGTTGAAATCGGGTACATCGTTGGGGGTTTGGACCCTCTACACAGATAGTTCTTCAAATGTGAAGGGATCCAGGCTTGGCATCGTATTAAAACCTCCCAAGGGTGGCATTATTAGGCAATCCATCAAAACCACTAGATTAACTAATAATGAGGCCGAGTACGAAGCCATGATTGCAGGTCTCGAGCTAGCTAAAAGCTTGGGAGCAGAAGTCATTGAAGCCAAATGTGACTCTTTGCTAGTGGTGAACCAAGTGAACAAAACTTTCAAAGTTCCAGAAGATAAGATGCAGAGATATTTGGACAAACTATAGGTAACTCTACACCGTTTCAAAGAATGGACCCTACAACATGTGCCTCGAGAACAAAACAGTGAGGCTAACGTACTCGCAAGTCTGGGGTCGTCGGTCGAAAAAGATGAGATCGACTCGGGGACTGTCGTTCAACTCTCGAGATCTATAATCTAGGAGGGACATGCCGAGATAAATTCCACGAGCTTAACTTGGGATTGGAGGAATAAGTATATTGAATACTTGAAGAACAAAAAACTCCCATCGAACTCTAAAGAATCGAGGGTTTTACGAACCAAGGCTGCTAGATTCACATTGGTTGAAGATGGAATATTATACAGAAGAACGCTCGACGGACCAATAGCAGTGTGCTTGGGACTAGGAGACACTGATTATGTTTTACGAGAGGTCCATGAAGGCACTTATGGAAACCACTCCGGCGCCGAACCACTGATTTTGAAAATCATTAGAGCAGGATACTACTGGGATAGCATGGAAAAGGACACTAAGGAGTTCGTTCGAAAATGCGATAAATGTCAAAGGCTTGCACTGATAATCCATCAACCCGGAGAGCATCTTCATTCAATCATTTCTCCTTGGCAATTCATGAAATAGGAAATGGATATCGTCGGCCCTCTACCATCGGTCCCAGGTCAAGCTAAATTCATTTTATTTATGACTGACTATTTCTCTAAATGGGTTGAAGCACAGGCGTTCGAAAAGGTAAGAGAGAAAGAGGTTATAGATTTCATCTGGGATCACATCGTGTGTCGATTTGGGATACCAGCAGAAATAACATGTGACAATGGTAAGCAATTTATCGGCAGTAAAGTAACAAAATTTCTCGAAGATCATAAAATAAAAAGGATACTATCAAAACCATATCATTCTAGTGGGAACGGACAGGACGAATCAACGAACAAGACTATCATCCAAAACATGAAGAAAAGATTGAACGAAGCTAAAAGAAAGTGGATAGAAATTTTGCCCGAAGTCCTTTGGGCATATCGGACAACATCTAAATCTAGTACGGGAGCAACTCTGTTTTCCTTAGTGTATGGCTCCGAAGCTTTAATTCCGGTCGAAGTCGGGGAACCCAGCGCAAGGTTCCGACATACATCGGAAAAGTCGAACTATGAGGCTATGAATACTAGCCTCGAATTATTAGATGAAAAACGAGAAGTGGCACGGGTTTGAATGGCTGCACAAAAATAACGAATCGAAAGGTACTACAATAGAAGAACCAACCTCCGCCATTTCATGGCCGGGGACTTGGTCCTGAGGAAGGTCACCATCAACACTCGAGATCCTAATGAAGGGAAGCTCGGCCCAAATTGGGAAGGACCCTATCAAGTCCTAGATATAGTCGGGAAAGGGTCTTATAAACTTGTAACAATGGATGGAAAACCATTACCAAACAATTGGAACATATCGCTTCTCAAACGATATTATTGTTAAGGTATGATTTTCTCCTCTCTATCGTCTATATACATATATTCGACACTAACTCATCACAGGAATTCGACAAAAGACATCAAGACCTCTAGTTTCAAAGCACGCGTTGTACTCTTTTTTCCCTTAAATGTGCTTTTTTTCCCAAAATGGGTTTTCTGGCAAGGTTTTTAACGAGGCAACAACTATGTGCTACCTGAGGGAAAATCAATAGTATCCGAGGCTCATTCATAATCAACCTTGAATACTGGGGTCCTACCATCGAATAAATCAAGTTCGGCACAAGAAAGTTGTTTCATATCAAATTCATGTCGGACAAGGTCTCGATAAAGAAAAGTGTAAGGGCCAAATGGTCAAAACGAACCATGCCCACGTAGTTTTGCTCGAACCCTGGCACAAGATACAAACACATGTATAATTACCTATAAAGGAAAACTACTTCTTTTCAGATATCTCGCACTTTGAAAAGATCTTCCTACTTCATGGTTCAAACAGGCTTAAAGGCCAACCACCATCAAAAGAAATTTGATACGAGCGATCATAAAAAGCCTACGGGCTACGATACTTTGAGTTCGAGTTCGAAGAAATCACTCACTCAATTATTTAGCCTAAGGGCTATCTTACTTTGAGTTCGGGCAATCACTCACTCGATCATAAAATACTTTGAGTTTGAGTTTGAAGCAATCACTCACTCAATTATTAAGCCTAAGGGCTATCTTACTTCGAGTTCGAGAAATCACTCACTCGATCATAAAAAGCCTACGGGCTACGATACTTTGAGTTCGAGTTTCAAATAGTCACTTACTCAATTATTAAGCCTAAGGGCTATCTTACTTCGAGTTTGAGCAAATCACTCGACTATAAAAAGCCTACGGGCTACAAATACTTTGAGTTCGAGCAATCACTCACTCGACTATTAAGCCTAAAGGCTATGCTACTTCGAGTTCAAGCAAATTGCATGAAGCCTAAGGGCTGAACATCTACATAAAACACAAGTAAACAAAATCCTCACTAAGCAGAAGAATGATAATAGTGACAAGCTGGGAAAAGAAAAGACTTTATATACATAATGATATTTACAAAACGACCAATCAGGGCCTTACAAAGGAACCTAATCAGTCTTCCCTACATCGGGCTCCTCCCCACTTTGAGACCCGCTTTTGCTTCCGTCATCGTCATCGTCGTCATCTTCGTCATCATCGGAGGCAAATGCCCCAGCTTCAGCTTTAAGCTCTCTTGCCTTTATTATCTCTTCAGAAAGATCGAAGCCCCGAGCATAGATCTCCTAGAGGGTTTCCCTCCGAGTTTGACATTTGGCAAATTCGGTGATCCAATATGCTCGAGTTCGAGCGGTATCAGCAACCTCTCTCGCATGGAACTGAGCGGCTTCGGCATCAGCCCGATAAACAGCTACCATTGCGTCCGCATCTGCCTTTGTTTTTTCAGCCTCGACAAGTTCAGAGGCCAACCGAGCCTCGAGCTCCTCCTTTTCCCTCGCTTGAGCCAAGATTTTCTCCTTCAGGCTCTGAAGTTAAATTTTGGTCGATGATAACTGGGCCCGAGCAGTCTCTCTCTCTGCAGCAAGGCAATCTATATTTTCTTTCCATTTTAAGGACTCCGCCTTTATCTCATCAACCTCCTCGCGGAGTTTCCCGATCAACTCAAGCTTCTGCTACAGGTGTGAGACTGAAAGATTAGCCATCATTCCAGTGTCGAGCCCATAGGCTTTTAATAGTATCATTACCTTCTCAGATAGATCGGTCTGATCTTGGTGAGCTTTAGTCAACTCAGCTCGGAGATCCTTGATTTCCTCTCCTTTTTGCCGTAAGAGGAGTTTAAGGATATTCCTCTCCTCCGTAACCCGTTAGAGATCGACCTCATATCGGTGCAGCTCAGCTCGGGATCGAGAACATGCTTCTTGATAAGCTGCCACAGCCTACCGGGGAGAAGAAACAAAGTGAAAAAAAAATAGACATGAGAGATAATACCAACAAAATAAATTAAGGTTTACCTGATTCAAAGCTTGCCGCACTCCATGGAAAAAATTTGATGCCTCACTGCCGGTAAAAATACCACAGAAGGGATCGTCCCCCTCATGAGGCCTGTCTAGTTCGAGGCCCCCCAAAGCTTGGGCTTCCCGAATCGCTCTTCAGAAAAAGTAGGAAAGGTGGGCGAGTCTTCGATTGTTTCTGCCCCAGGTGAGTCACTTAGGGAGTTCCCTTTGGTTCGAAGAGATTCGGGAACAGCCCCTTCGGATACACCCTCAATCCGTGGGCTTTGATTGGAAACATCCTCGATCTGCAACGACTCAGGAACTCTGCCCGAATCCTTCTCCGATATACCCCTGGTTTGGGCCGGAGCTGTATAAACCACCATCGATACACCTGCCTGTGGAGCATCAGTGGTTTTCTTTGTTCAGGCCATCAGCATGAACTCCTCATTTTCCTCTTCCTCATCTTCATCTCTTAGGCGTTGAACCGACTCTGGGGTCAATAGGATGGTATTCTTCCTTGACTTACGAGTTGACCTTGCCTTCGATTTTGGATTCTCGGAAGTAGAAGCCCTTTTCCTTTTATTTTCCTTTGGCGATTCGGAAGCTGAGATCGAGGTCTCTTCCTCGCCGGGAAGTGACCTCACAACTGCGTCTCTGCGTAGGCCTACACACGAGAAAATTGATCAAGTATAAGGAGAACGTTTCGTTCAAACTCCCAAAACATGAAAGATAGGCTTACCATGATTTTTTGCCTCCCATCGGCCCTTTTCCAGGTCACGCCACGAATGTTCGACGTAAGAGGACTTCGAAGCTAGAGCCAGTACCCAACTCTTAAGGTCGGGAACGGTGCCAGGCACCCAAGGAACTGCTGCATCACAAAAGTGATATCGGCAAGAAAACAAACAAATAAACAAGGAAATAGGGAATAAAACAATAGAGTACACTCACGATTCATATTCCATTCTTCGGGGAACGGCATCTTTTCGGCAGGGATCAGGTCCGAAGTCTTCACTCGAACAAACCTACCCATCCAACCTCGATCCTTATCCTCGTCTATACTCGAGAACAATACCTTGGTAGCCCGGCGTTGTAGTTTTATCAATACGCCTCAAAAGTGGCGGGGACTATACAGCCTAATAAGATGATCGTGGGTGAAAGGATCCCCTCGATCATGTTTGCAAAGAAACGAATCAGAATAACGATCCACCAAAAGCAAGGATGAATCTGGCCTAGAGTTATTTGGTATTGCCGACAAAGGTCGACGATAACGGGGTCGATAGGTCCTAACATAAATGGGTAGGTATACACGCTTAAGAACCCTTCCACATGGGTGGTAATATCGTCATAGAAAGTCGGAATCACCACTTCTTTATTGCCTAGTTACAATCTGCCTTCAACTGTTCAAGTTGCATTTTAGTTATCGAGCATAAATATCTTGATACCAGTTCGCATCGATCGGGAACCACCGTGCCTTTGTCGAGCTTAAAATCAGAGGTAAGAAGGCGTGTTTTGGGAACAAACTCCTCTGGTCGTGGCTCCACTGGTGTTTTATAAGCGGCAGGCTGTGAAGTAGAGGCCTCTCCTTTTTTAGGACGGTCTTTGATGTTTTCATCATTTTTACTTGAACTTAAAAGAAAGGAATAAAAGGGGGTATGATGTTTCAAAGGAAGATTTTTCGTAGTGAAAATGCAGAAGGAAAATTTCACACAAACAAATTCAGAAAATATGGGAAGATGCTTAGAAAATTTTGATCAGAGAATGAAAAAGTGATTAATGGTAGTCAAATGGGATACTTATGGGTTAAGCGGTCGCGGTTCAATCTCTTTAATGGCCGGCCGTCACCTGACACACATTAAATGCCTCGGTAAACGGAACCGATGGGACTGCTATCTCATACGTCACGATCAAACTCGATGCACGCATCAGTGTACCTATAACCGTACTGATGGAAATCGTATCATTTCTCATTACATCTTTTTCGAGAAACGAGGGGACTATCTGTGTACGGTCAAAACTGATTAAGTCAGTTGTACGGACTAGTCGAGATGATAATACTTCGATCAAAGGGTATCTGCATGACGACAGGTTGAGGTCCGAAGTAAGGACATCAAGCTTCGAGCTCTAAGACCGATCAATGACAAAATCGGTATCAATATCGAGCTCATGTCCAAATCAAACTACGAGTCAAAGCGAATATTATCAAAGATGCATAGACCGACCAACATTCACCCCGAATATCGAGACTCCAAGTCAGAATCGAGCTCAAACCAAGGCCGAAGGCTCGATCCAATACCGACAGGGCTCCGAGCCAGTATCGAGCTCGCAGACAAGAGCCGTTGCAACCGCACTAGGGGAGAGAATCTTGGTGGGAATCGAGAAAAAGACAATTTATCATGGATTCTCCACTATATATTTTTTATTATTATAGATAAAGTAGGATCCCTCTACTATAAAGAGAGGAATCCTTGTAAGCATGGGGGCATTGGAAAAAAGACAACTGGAGAGAGATTAACTTTTTTTGGCTCATTTACTTTGCCTTATTCATCAACATTTCTTTTTTTTTTTCTGCCTTATATTTCATTCCATTTGTCAAGAACACATATATTTCTATTTCATTCTACGATTTGTACCAAGTTATATCACGTATCCTTAGGACCACACACAAATTTAACTCTATTCAATTTTTCGGGTAAACAAAGAGCTTAAAGAGGGAGAGAGGGGAGAGTGATGTACGTTTCTTTTGATTTTGCATAAAAATAATTTTGGCTATAAAATATCAATTAAATATATAAAAAACATTAATGTTGAGCTATAGGGTGCCAATATCTAAAACTAGGACTTTTTTATACCAATTCTCTTCATAGGTTGTTATACCATGCCATTTTTCAAAAAAAAACAAGAAAGATGCATCTAATTGAAGAATATAGTGACATCTTGAGAAGAATTATATTTATATGTTGTAGTTGACGCATGAATTAAGGATACCTGAAAGTATGGCTGTCCAACAGGACGGGATAGGACGGGACGGGACAGAATTAATGGGATGGGATGAGACGGGACGATATTTAGCCGGGACGATAGCGGGACGGGACGGGATGGGACAAACGGGACAAAACGGTAGTCCCATCCCGTTCCGCTAACAAACGGGACGGGACGGGACGGGATGGGACAGGACGAATGGTAGGCCCATCCTGTTCCGCTAACAAACGGAACGAGACGGGACGGGACGGGTTCGCGGGTCTTAAGTGTCGTTTTAAAAAAAAAAAAATTATTTAAGCATTGAGTTTGGAAACCGCTATTCTTTTGACAATGACTAAGTTTTTAAAGTTTGCAACAACTAGTTTTTTGAGTTATTTAATAAACTTAAAAATTAAACGGAAATTAGAAAACTAAGTAGAGAATTATAAAATATTAAAACAAAAGACTTGTAATGAAATATTCTAGTAATTATAAATTTATAATAGAGTTATAATTTATTTAATATAATTTCAAGCCATTAAGTAACTAAGTAAGAGTGTAAGATAATTCATAAAAATAATTCAACGCTTAGAGCCTTTTATTTTATTAATAGAACTTTCAAATCTCACATACAAATATAATTCTTTTGAAGAGCACCTAATCTACAGCTCTACGCAGCCACCTTCTAGGAAGGGTTCTGTTTAAACTAGGCCTCTTAGTAGCCAATTACAAATTATCATACTAATATTTGTAAGCTCCTATATAACTTCGTTGTAAGTTATAACTTATCTATAATTTCTCTCGGACATTGTTCTTGAATTGGCAATGTTGATTGATGTTCCATGAGTTCTATGTCGTAATAGCTCCCGGTGCTAAGTATCTCATTGTATTCTTCTTCTTCCCTAGTTTCACCACTTGGTGTTTCCATAGATTTATATTTATCAAATATTGATCTAACATAAGAATATATGTTAGCTTGGCAGTCTTCGAGAGATGGTTGTTCATTTTCTTGAATTGCTAAATTCTCATAAATTTTACGAACAAGTCCATTTGCACCTCTTAATTTTAAAGATGGGTTAAGTATAGTAGAAACTAAATAAACTTGGGGAATAGGGAAAAAATTCTTTTTAAATTTTGCAATCATTTCATTAATAGTCGGTGCATAAGTTGGATTAATTTTGCAATCATTTCATTAAGCTAGTTGTTGTAGTTATGTTAGCACTTAGCAGAAGCATTATCTAAGGTGATAGTTAAAACTTTATCAATGAGTCCATAAAAATCAACAATTTATAGAACAGTAGTTGTAATATATGCTCCACTGTGTTTTGACTCAACAAATTTATAGCCAATAATACGTTTTTGCATGTTCTAGTGATGATCAACCCAATGACATGTAACAGTTAAATAATCACAACCATTAGGACTATGACCTATATCAGATGTGATAGACACTTTACAATCTAAGTGAAACAATACATAATGAATATACTGAAGATATTCGGTTTGAAATTTAAAAACATCATTTCTAACCGTGGTCTTAGGAAAACCTTCAAAAGCACGATTATAAGTTTTTTGTATATAATATACAAAAAAATAGGACGTGAGACAGACGGGACGGGACAGGACGGGATGGGACGGGACAGGCGGGATGAGACGGGACGAAATGGGACGGGACAAACAGGACAAAATGGCCATCCCGTCCCATCCCGTGTCCCGTTTAACATGGGCCCATCCCGTATAGAATTAAGCGGGACGGGACGGGACGGGATGCGGGACGGGACCGGGATGGGACGGGATGTCCCGTCCCGTTGGACAGCCTTACCTGAAAGGGCACATAATCAGCAATTGACAACAGTTCTAATACACAAGACATTAGGCGATAATAAAAAAAGAAATAATTCCTAGGTATAGTCAATTTTGATAAATTAAAGAAGTGCCGCTAACATTTATTGATTTTATATAAGTTGCACCGTTACCAGATTGTGTTATTGATTATTAGCCTTTTGCACAGACCCGCATATTTTTCGCCCAAATTTGCTGCCTAAAGGGCTGCCAAACGAGCCAAACTTGGATGCTAAAGACCAGAAGGTCTTTGTACATAGAGGCAACAATCCGACAGGCTGTCCGGGCCCTCCTAGGGGCTACTTTTCGTCAGCAAAGTCACATGCAGCACAACTGGGCAGGACCACAGTCTGCCAGGACAATCATGGAAGCAACATGCTGCCAGCAAAGGCATGTGCTACACAGCTAGGTAGGGCCATATCCTATCTGGATGAACATGGGAGCAACTGCCTGCCAGCAAGAACTGGGCCACAGCAGCTGGAAAAGTCAATTGGCACATGGGCTGCCAATACCTTCCAGGAAACCAGCACAAAGCAGTGCACCACAGACTGGACGAGCCCACAGCCAGCTTAGCTGCTTGTGGGCAATTTTCTGTATAAATAGGATACATAGGCCTTGTTAGAAGGCAAATCTCAATACTTGTATTTCCTTCTTTTGTATATGAATTAAACCCCGAAAATTAGCCTTGACCTCTCATCTTTTTGTGTCTTTCATTTCGTTATCTTCCAACCTTTGAGTTTGTGTGATTGCCTTGGTTCAAAGCACGATTTTGTGCTTGTTTCTTGTTAAGGGCTGAAGCAAGAGTAGTAGTCAGGCTATCTTGTTGCCCTCGCTAAGCCCCCAGAAAACGGGTCCGCGACAAGTGGTAACGGAGCAAAGGTTATCGACCATGGCAACTGATAGAGATAACGTCAACTTAGACAACATTCGTGGCAGAGACGAGTCACCAACAAAGCGGCAGAAACCAAAGAAGAGAGGAACAAGCAAAGTTCCAGATCCCGCCATAGCCGTAATAAGTGAGGCGCTAGCTTTATTGCTGCCCCCATAACAGGTTATCTGCGGTGAAGATTGTGAGGCTTCTGCCTCAAATCCTTTATACGTGAGAATGGGTCTCACTGAAGCTAGTTTAGATGCTCTAAACCAGCACATGGGATAAGTTATTCACAACATCCAAGCACTTGAGTCTACGACCCTAGATGGACTAGATGAGGTCAAAGAGTCGGTAGATCAAGCAATTTTTGAGCACAAGGAAGGACTAACCAACCTTGAGCTTAAGCTGACCGAGGCTGTATCGGTATTGCACGGGGAGATTGAGCTCCTAAAGCAACAACTGAAGGCAGTAGAGTTAGTCGGTGGCACTGGTCATGTGACAGTGCGGGAGACCAAGATCGAGGGCCCAAAACCGAAGGAGTTTAGGGGCGAACGAGACGCTCAAGAAGTAGAGAACTTCATCTGGAAGATGGATGACTACTTTGAGCACCTTTACATCATTGATGAGGCTGCCAAGATCCGGGCAGCAATGATGTATCTTGCCGATACCGCCATGCTCTGGTAGAGACGGAAGAAAGCAGACATAGAGAAGGGAACTTGCTCCATCAAGAGCTGGGATCAGTTCAAATTCGAACTGAAGCGCCAGTTCTACCCCCAAAATGTTGTCAATGAGGCACGTAGGAAGTTGAGAGAGCTCAGGCAAACAACTTCCATAAGCGAGTACGTGAGAAATTTCACAAAACTCATTCTGCAAATTCCAAACTTAGCACGTGATGACTTGTTATTCACTTTCATTGATGGCCTTCAAGATTGGGCAAGACAGGAATTGCAGCGACGTCAAGTCAAAGACGTCGATGAAGCTATTGCTGTTGCAGAGTCCTTAAATGATTATAGGACAGAAGCCACAAAGGTGAGGGACACCAACTTCCAACCGGATAGAGACCCTGGATATCGGGACAAGGGCAAACAAGTTACTGCCCCTGACCGCGATTCCAGAGAACAAGGCAACAAGGCGCACTGGTGCGACCGGTATAACCAAAGGAGGAAGGATGCTGGTCCCCGCAATGGTTGTTATATCTGCAAGGACACTAGTCATAGCTACAAAGATTGTCCTTCTTTGAAGAAACTCGGCGCCATAATTACGGCCGAGAGAAGGCTAACAGAGGAAAGAATCCAAGCGGAAGAACAACCACCAGCAATAGCTCATCTTGGCAACATGGTACTGGGCGCAGTAGTTGCTGAAAAGCCTGCTTTGAAGCAGGCCGCCCAAGGGAAGCATGACATTGTTAAACTGGTTCACGCTTTAGGCGAAGATGTGATTGGCAAGGAGCGCCAGTCAGGGGAACCAGGATCACTGTTCGTGGATGCACAATTGAACGGACAATCAGTCCGTATCATGGTAGACACCGACGCGACACATAATTTTGTGTCCGAAGCAAAGGCTAAGTCACTTGGCCTTGTGTTCGGTCCTAGCAGTTCTGTACTGAAGACGGTAAACGCCAAACCCACCAACGTGAAAGGGATCGCCCGCAATGTGCAGCTCAACTTAGGAGCTTGGCAGGGAAACATGAGTTTCTTTGTCGCTTCCCTGGATTTGTTTGATTTGGTACTGGGGCTGGATTATTGGGATGCAGTGAAGGTATTCATATGCCCATTTCTCAACCAGATCTACATTTATGACCCAAGGGGTCCGTGTGTGGCGCCGGCAATTCGGGTCCCACAAGTTGTTAGTTTGTTGTCCGCGATTCAAATCGTAAAAGGCTTCAAGGAAGAGGGAGCACCGGTTTTGGCAGTCGGGATATGGACTAAGGAGGTCAAGAGGGACAAAGCCTTGACTCCTTCTGAACAACGAGTCCTTAAGGGTAAGGACTTCATTCCGTGGGCGAAGCCACATGCCATGGGTCCATACATGGCACCTCTAAAGTTGGAGGATTCAAGGAAGCAACGTGTAAGGCTACTTGGGTCGAGGCATGTCAGTCCGTTAAAGGCACCTTGTAGAGACAAGGGTGATATGGAGCGGAGCCAATCCAGGCGACCAAATATTTTCACAAGTTCTTTGGTTGTCGACAAAAAGGTCGAGACCATTATCAAGCATCGGGTGATACAAGAAGTAGGTTGAGGCAATTCAAGCGCCCAATTTCTTGTCCGATGGAAAGGGAAACCGTCAGAAGGGGCAACATGGGAAAAATATGAGGCATTGTGGCCATTCAAAGATCAAGTTCACGACTACTTGAACCGTTGTGGCGCCGAGGTTGTCGCAATTTCAAGTGGGGGAGAGTGTACCGACCCGCATATTTTCCGCCCAAATTTGCTACCTAAAGGGTTGCCAAACGAGCCAAACTTGGCTGCCAAAGACCAGAAGGTCTTTACACATGGAGGCAACAATCCGACAGGCTGTCCGGGCCCTTCTAGGGGCTGCTTTTTGTCAGCAAAGTCACATGCAACACAACTGGGCAGGACCACAGTCTGCCAGGACAATCATGGAAGCAATATGCTGCCAGCAAAGGCATGTGCTGCACAGCTAGGTAGGGCCACATCCTGTCTGGATGAACATGGGAGCAACTGCCTGCCAGCAAGAACTGGGCCACAGTAGTTGGACAAGTCAATTGGCACATGGGTTGCCAACACCTTCCAGGAAACCAGCACACAGCAGTGCACCACAGACTGAATACATAGGCCTTGTTAGAAGGCAGATCTCAATACTTGTATTTCCTTCTTTTGTATATGAGTTAAACCCCGAAAATTAGCCTTGGCCTCCCATCTTTGTGTGTCTTTCATTTCGTTATCTTCCAACCTTTGAGTTTGTGTGATTGCCTTGGTTCAAAGCACGATTTTGTGCTTGTTTCTTGTTAAGGGCTGAAGCAAGAGTAGTAGTCAGGCTATCTTGCTGCCCTCGCTGAGCCCCCAGAAAACGGGTCCGCGACACTTTGCTACATAAGATATCAATACAGCATATAACATATGACTTAAGGGGTCGTTTGGTAAGAGGTATTAGAAAAAATAATGTAAGCATTACTTGTGTGCATTACTAATACTTTGTTTGGTACATTTTTTCAACATGTGTATAACTAATACTTGCATTAGTTATATATCATACTTGGTATTAGCCTATGTATAAATAATGCATAAAAAACCATGACATTAGTAATACCAAGGCTATTAATGCCTGCATTAGTATGGTTAAAGATAAAATTGTCCTTAAAATCTTTTAAAGCTAGAGAATATGGAGGCATTTTTGTAAACAACTATTTTTCTTAAAAATTATACAATACAATATAATTTTTAATACACCACACCAAACAGTTTATAAGAAATAATATATGTATAACTAATGCTTGCATTATTAACTCATGCATTATTAATCCATGTATTACTAATATATATTATTCCGCACTATTCTTATACACCCTACCAAACGACCCCTTAGAGTATTATTGTTTTTCGTCATAACATACAGGGGCGGACCTAGAGCATTGAATATGGGTTCCCGGAAGCCCAGTAACTCTTGCGTAGATCCTGTATTTATATTAAGAAATTCACTAAATATTTATAAATATCTAACTGTGAACCCAGTTATTATTGCATATTAATTTGAATTTACGGTAGGAACCCATAAATCTCAAATCCGGATCCGCCTCTAATAACATATGACTTAAAAAAAAGATTTATGAAACAAGGGGTAGAAATGTAATTGGAACAGTCCAAACCAAATACTCAACCGCAAGATAAAGCGGTTAGTAAACCGCCAACCCATAACTGAATTAGAATTAAGCCGGTTTTTCTCTTCCTTAGCACAGCCCCATTCGTATCTTCCGCGTATAAATCAAATCCTCCTCTCCTTTAATTCAATTCTTGTCTTTCTTCTCTTTACAACAAAAAGTTGACAAAAAAGCTTCCAATTCTGAGGTCAGATATTTCTACTTTTTCTGCTTCCCTTTCCTCACCTTCTTTTTCTTTCTTTTTCTGTCTTCCAAAATAGGGCACAATAACACATTCTTAGAGCTTAAGTTTCCCCAATTATTTATCTAAATTCACTCTTCTAAATTTCTTTGTCTTTAGATGGAGCAACTTAGAGAAGAAGACCAAGTTTCTATGACAATAGAGAATCCAGAAATGTTATTTTCTTCCGATTCTGAAGCCGAGTCTTCTAATCCAAGATTGGAGCATAACTTCAGGTTAGAGCGAATCCAGATTTTAAATCTTAATAAGTTCAAGCTTTTCATTCGGAGTTCAAATAATTGTTTTTGACTTCATATGAAAAGTGTTATTTGTTCAGTTAAATCCTATTACAATATGCTACATTCGTTACTGCTTCAGGTTGTTCAAGACAAATGGGATGATAAAATTAGAGGAAAATGACAAAGAACATGGTTTAATCAAGTCAGGGTTTATTACATGTATGGGGCCATTGGCAAAAGAAGTTGAAGTTGTAGCGATACACAAAAATTCGTGTTCGACTATATTAGGAAAAGCAAGATTAGAAGCTTTTCGGATTTTCTCTGAAGCAGTGAGGGAAAAATGCAATGGAAATGCCAATATCAAATATGCTTGGTTTGGATCTTCCAAAGAGGAAATTTGTAAAATTATTTCTCATGGATTTTCTAGAACTACAGAAGCAAAATCAGGAGAATGTTTTGGCATTGGTGTTTATCTTTATCCAGCAAATATCGATGGGGTATTATCAACGGTGGAAGATGAGAATGGATTAAGGCATATGTTACTTTGCCGAGTAATCTTGGGGAACACGGAAGTGATTCCGGCTGGCTCCACACAATCTCAGCCAACTTCTGATTCTGAAGACTTTGACTCTGGAGTTGATAATATTGTGGCTCCTACAAGATACACTATTTGGGGTTCCCACATGAATTCTCATATTTTCCCCAACTTTCTACTCAGTTTCAGTTTCAGATTAGGTAAGCAATCCATGATTTATAGTTTGTTCACAAATTATTTTTTTGTATATTCTAGTACCAATATTCAAGAATGTTATATTTTTTTCTTAGGTAATTCTTCAAAAATCAACAAGGTT
Source organism: Nicotiana tomentosiformis (assembly GCF_000390325.3). Lineage (NCBI taxonomy): Eukaryota > Viridiplantae > Streptophyta > Magnoliopsida > Solanales > Solanaceae > Nicotiana > Nicotiana tomentosiformis. The sequence goes on along the minus strand of NC_090821.1, from coordinate 43,194,817 downwards.
CCACTGAAGGGCACTCCTCGTATAAAGTTTCCCGATTTATTACGTGCGCTTTCCCAATTTTTACATCCTTCAAGAATGGCTTTGATCTCAAAATACTATGAAGATTTTCAGGTATGTTTTTTAAATCCTTTTTTTGCAAGTAGTATATTAAGTATATTAAGTTTATTCTTATTCTGTTTATTATTATTAATAATAATAATTAATAAATGTTGATAACGTGGTGTCTTTTAATAATTTATAATGTATAGAGAAATAAGATCACAAAATTGGTACTTGTTCGGAAGCTGAGGCAAATAGCTGGAGATACGTCATTAAGAGCTATCATGAAATTGTATCCATACAAGGTACACCTTCAATACCGACCTCACTTTAAATTATTTTTCTTATATTTGGAAAGATAACATCTAGATAGTTTTTTTTTTCTTTCCTAATTTCATATTTTATAAACTGCCACTATATTGTAATTTGTGTTCAATATTGTTCAGTAGGATATCGGAAACAAGAGCTTGTTGCTTCGCTGCAAAGGAATGTGATTAGCTAGCTACCATGTTGTCGTAAGTTTAAAGTGTGAAAAGATTTTTCTAATTTTTCTAATTAAAAGTCTTTACTTGTAAAGTGTATACATATTGGACAACAAAATTATATACGTATTTGATATTCCCTTGCGACAAATTCATACGAAATGAACTTCTCTCCTTTTCTTTTTCTTGTTTCTTATTTTTAACTGTATGTGCAAAGATGAGAATCGCAATTTGTTTATTGATTGAATCCAATTACTCTTCTACGCCAAATCGCCAGCGTCCTCCAATCAATCGAGTTTTAGTAGATAAAACTTAACTAAAAATTAAAGGTCAAATGGGGTGGAAAAAACAGAATATGGAGTAAAAATGGCATTTACCAGATAAACAGGAGCTTTTATATTCATTCGACAAAATAATTTTAAAACAGAAATGAGAAGTTAATTTTAAAAAAATCTAGTTGAAGAAATGAAGTAATTCAAATATATTAATAGACAACACATTTTATGTTCATTGAAGTCTCTAAACTAATGAATTAAGGGACGCGGTTGGATGAATGAGATTTCTCAATTCTTAACAAAAAGTCTTTGGTTCGAATTCTAGGATTAAAAAAATTTCTAGTCGGAAGCGTTTGTCGCAAAATTATCAAGTCAGTGGGTACCAATGATAAAAAGAAATATGACTCCCCGTATAGTAACAAAAATGTCACATAAAATGGAGGAATTATTTTGTGGTAGCGAATGAAAATATAGCATAAAGATTCATTCGTTTAAATTGTTCTAATTGTATGATTCAAACTTAAGAAAAAATCTGTGAACATATTGAGGTCTATATACTAACCCCACCAAGAGCGGTTGCTCGCATGGTCGGGCCGCCCACCTACAATCCTAGGATTGTGGGTTCGAGTCACTAAAGGAGTAATAGTTCCAACAAAGGGGATCAAAAGGTGAGGGGAATTATTAAAAAAAAACCGCCACCGAAGTTATAGATGATTTAGTAGGGGAAAGATACAACTTAGTGCGAAGAAATAGGGAAACAACTTCAAACTTGCAATAACAAAAAGTTCAATAAACACATCACGAAAAAACTGTTTTAACCAAATGGTTGCAGATCACCCAAGGTTAAAAATATTGAAATCTCACACAACCTACTAGTACTTTCCTCTCTTCTTTTTAAACCTACTAACGGGCATACAATCTCCCAAAATAAAAGAGAAAAAGGACACAAAAAACTAAGTAACCCAGTATGTTAAAGAACCAAATAACGCAAGCCTAGGTTTCAACAACCACACCTCAGCTCAACTGAAGAATCAGTTCACTTTCAAGTTGCATGCCGAGGTCAGCGAGAAGCTCTGAATCACCACACTCTTTTCCTCTGAATATTAACCTCTGTTTATGAAATTAAATTCCCTCTTTTTCGTAAATGGTAGCCTTAACATCTGCAATTGTGTCATCATGGTCCACTGTTACCTTAAGCACACGTCCTAAAAAACTAATCATGTACTATCACAAATACCCGCATTACCAATTTATATTGAAGGAACAGAACGCTCTAATTTTGGATCCTGAGGTCATCGAGATACTTGAAATCAACAGGATCAGCTCCACAGAATATTAATTTCTGTTTATGAAATCGAATCCCCTCATATTTTTGAATGACAGCCTTAACATCTCCGATGGTGTCATCAGGCCCTACCGTTATCTCAAGGACGCGCCGTAAAACAATATTTCTCACAACTATTTGAGTAGTTGGTGCATATCGAAGGATTAAGGTAGAATCGTTAATGATTCCGAGAGAAGGAAGAGCTTGTGCATCCCTTAGAGTTCTCCCGGCATCATTCAAGAGTTTCTGTTTCTTAAAAGGAATATCCTTTTCTTCCTGAATGTATGCTTTAACTGCAGCTATAGTGTCATCTGGCTCAACCATCAGTGCAAAGGCTCTTGAATCTGAACTTGATTTACCTAAATAGCTATTATCTTCAAGGGTATTCAGAACCAAGTACAGATTATTAACATCTTTGAAGGTGTCATCATGAACATTGATGCTCATTATTAGCCTTCGTAAACATGAATCTAAAACAAAATACTATAGTACTAGTCAGTTAAATCATCTATTTTATATAGTCAATTTACCTTTGAACATTCAAAAATATTTGCTCCATTTTTATTAACTTAACTAATCTAATTAAAATTTTGACTCGATACATATTATTCGTTCCAAATTAACTTTACAACTATAATTCTCAACTTTTACTAGAGTTACTGCTTATATTATATGCAAGTGTCTGATATCTTAAATTTCTAATCCGACAAATATAATAATATCATAAAATGAAACATATGGATTTGAAAATTTCGTCTAACAAAAGATAGAAATACTGTCACCGGCCAACCTTTAAAATGTCAAAAAAGTAAACACAAAGCATGCAGAAGTCTAATAATCTGCAACCTACATTAGTATACAGAAAAAAATTAGAGGAAATTTACAACTGATACACTTTCTTAACCGTGTCAGGTTAAAGATTAAAAGATAGAAGCATAAGAAACCAGGCTACAAAATTCAAGAATGTTAGAATTCACCAAAACCTGTTGACTTTAGTGGTAATATAATTTACTAACCCGTAAAACAGTACAGTTGAATTTGTACTTGGTTTATAGACAAGTGAATCTATTTGATACTAAAATGATAAATAAATTAGACAAAAATATAAGATTTAGCCTTGAAGTTGGGATAAAACAACAGAAACCTTAGTTCCGGGAGCAGAGCTTCCGGAGACAGTAATAACAATATGAATAAGCAAGAAAATGAAATGTTATTGAGCTTTTGATATAATATATTATATGCTTGTCAGAAAATTCGTGTCATTTACAATGGTTGGGGAGTTCACTATTTATAGCTGCACCTAGGGAACAAGGTCCTAGGATCAAGCTCCTCTTAAATGACAATTATGAGGGCCATTGAAAAATGTGTAACGGTAGACAGTGAATGTCATATTCTCTGTAACGGACCGTGCACTTAATGCTATAGAATATTCTTCATTAAGTGCTACCAGGTGGCAGGTGTTTAATTCGCGTTTATGAATACCATTCTCTTTGAAATCGTTGTCTTTGGACCCGACTGTCTTCTGTTTTTGGCTCCACGTGTCGCTTTCTCATGCGATCATTAAATATGAACATGCTTTACCCTATACAGATATTCTCACTGCTTTCCGATGGCATAACCTTATGTCACCGGGAAATTGGTAGAGATACCCTTTTTGGTGGAAAATTCTCTGACCCCCTCTGAAAAGTTTTTAATGGTTGATTAGACGCACGTCTCTCCGTATTTAATGTCCCAAACACGCGTCATCCCACGATTCAGCACCACTTTTGCCAGTTATCGAGGTAATTATGATCACGATTTTAGCTGCCTATTCCTTTACTTCTATGCATCAAACTTCTTCATTTACACTTCGTAATTTTACAAACTTTCTCAAACTCTCTTTACTCAACTCGTATTTGTCTTCAACTTTCTCTAACCATCTTCTTCTTCAGAGAAAACCCTTTTCTCCCTTCTGATAACAATGGCTTCTTCTTCCAGAAACCCTAGTTCCTCAAAGAATAAAGGTAAAGCTGATGATGCTGCTCCACCTACAGTGAGCACCATTATTCTAAGAAGTCTTGTCACAATTAAGGACTTCAAAGAGAAATATCCTTCCGCTAACCCTCGCACGTAGGCTGTTGGTGTGTATCTTTCTTCCATCAGTCCTTCCATCATTCCTGTTGTGAAGGAAGACTACCATTGCCATGATTTAAACATCATTGCTCTTTACCTGACGGAGCAGATAACCTTACCCAAGAAGGGTTTCACGTATTTTTATATGTATCCCTCCACTTTGGAGCCGCTCTCTTTGAGCGGGGAGCTTGACTCCACTATCGTGGAGTTTTGCAACCGTTACCAGGTATGCCTGGCACAAGTAAGCCCTTCTGTGTGGAGGGCAGTTGCTTATCTTCGGCGTCTATACCAGGAGACAGGAGATGAGCTAACCCTGGCTCGATTAATGAACCTTTATTCTCCCAAGATTTTCCGTGGGGGAATGATAAATTTCAGCAAACGTGGTCACCATGCTCTACTAACCAACATGGACGATGATAACGACCGTGGGTGGATGGAACGGTTTGTTGGAGTTGCCACCAGGGACATCATTCCGGTCACGACTCAATCCTTTCCGGAATTGTGGAACCATACTTGTAAGTTCATCGTTTATCTTTTCTTCTAGTTAAAGATCACCCCATATTGTTACTAATCCCTCTTCTTTCACTTATTTCAAAAACTCGATGGACTCCACTGAGGGTCGAAGGCTTGGACTAGTGGGTTTAAAAGATTTTGGATGTTACTACGCCCGAGACCCGTACGTAGAAAAAACTTACCCTTAAATATGGGTAGAAGGCCAAAAATCATGGTAGGTTGAACTCATCTTGTTTTTACCTTTCGTATAAGAAAACCGATTAACCTATTTCTCCTGTAGAATTCAGGTCTACCCTAGAGCTCAATTGTCGTCCCCGAGGAGGACGTTTTGGCTAATCCTTCAGAAATAGCGAGGCTGTTGCAGGAGGCCTTTGCCCGAATTGGTGTAGCCGGTACTGCATTCGATGCAAGTGCTTTTTCTAGGAGTCCCTGACTGGAGAACGAGAAACAAAAAAAAAGACGCTCCTCCGTGGCCGGGGAAAATATAAAAAAGTAAGAATGTTCCGTCCGAGCCATCCCCGGATGTTGTGGTGATAAGCGTCACGCCCAAGCTGGCCACAGACACCATGGTGATCGACGATAATGGAAAAGATAGTGATGAGGGAACTTCTCTACATAGAAGACGACGACCTTCATCAGCTCAATAGAATGCTCAATCTGTTGAGCTAGTTATACCAATCGATGACAATGCCTCGACACTCTGGGGGAAGTATGATATGGCAAAAAATGCTAACTCTCGCTTCCGATTCCTAGTTGTCGTACACGGTAACGTGAGGCTAAGTACCATGTCCCTTATGTCTTTGGTTGATGAGCAACGAACAACCAACACTGCATTTGCCGCAACTGCTTCTCAACCTACAATGCCATCAGCTTTATCTCCTTCTTTACCAACTCTGCCTTTGCCACCGGCAACTGCTACATCATCTCCACCGGTCGTAGTTGCCCGAGAGGAGGAGGTCCCTCTTCCCCAGTCCCTGGTTCATGGGAATTTGGGACAAAATTATGCTGCCCCCTTCGAAGATCCCCAAAGGAGGAGAAGCGTCACCCTCTCGATTTCTACCAGATGCCATCTGTTGTCCTGGCCGGTGGAACTTGCTAATTATCTGAATCCTCTGGTTTCAGGAAAAGAAAGAAATAAAATACAAACTCTCTCGGAAAAGTGTTTGTTGAATAATTCTATGCACAATGCGGTGGCGGTGTAACCTTTGTTTCCTTTGTTATTTCTTCTATCGTTGTTATGGCAAGGTTTTGAGTTTGTATTTCTTTTTTACATGCTAACTTTCTTGCTTCCAAGGGCCTTCAAAGGTTAATTCTTGATAAGGAGGAACTTACCTCCGAGCGGGATCAATTGTTGGCCGAGCGGGATTAGATTGTTGCCCGCCTACCGGGACTAGAAGCACGAGCTGCTGAGACTGCTGAATTGGGGGCTCAGTTGCAACAAAGCGAGCAAGAGGTAGTGACCCTTAGCCAAGAGATCGCCTCGTTAAGGGTACAATTTGAAGAAGCTAGGGCCAAATGGGTTGAAGTCCATAATGTTGTTCTTGCTGCATCCGATCGCGAGGCTGCCTCTGCTGGAAAGATTGAGTAATTTCGAGGCAGCCTTAAACTCCAAAGTTGAAGAAGTTACTGCTTCCAAAGAGAAGTATGCCCGGTTGGAGGAGTTGCATAAGAGGGTCATAGAGCACAATAAGGTTTTTAGCTCCACTGTCTGTGACCTTGATGTCAGTCTCCAAGCCACTAGATCCGAGCGGGACAACCTTTCTGCTGAGGTTGACCAACTTAAAGAAGAATTTCAGCACCGAACGACTTCCCTCATTATTGAAAAAACATATTCTATGTACAGCATAAGGAGAAAAACCTTGGAAGTGGCCAAAGCGGGTGTCATTGACTTTGATGCCGAAATCGCTAAGGCCCGTGAGCTGGAGTCAACTACCCGAAGGGGTCTTCCGATCCTTCCTGATGCTATCGACTCTTTTGGTTCTAGTTTTGGTTCCGAGTTCTCAGGAACTGAAGAAGAACCGGAAGGTGATGATGCTGAAGGCCAAAATGGTGAAGGCCTAGATATTGAACCGGCAGCGGATCCACCCACTTCTCTTGGGGTGTAGATGTTTCTCTTTCTCCAGGTTCTGGAGATGCAGCAACTTAGTTTTTGCTTTCTTTTCTTTCTCATATCTTTGTACTTGTGCTGTTTGGCACATTTATTGTGAATAGAAACATCTTTTCATTCATGTATCGTGCAAGTTTTTCTCTTTGCGTACTTTCTATTTAAGTATTGTGCAAGTTTTCCTTTTTGCATTATTTTTATTTAAGTATTCTCTCAAGTTTTTTTGTGCCAAGATATGCGAGGCTTTGAGTGTAATTTTCCCAGTAGTATTTGGATTCTAGGCACAAGTTCTTCCGAAATCAACCATTTAACGTAAAAGTTTCATAAGAGATGGTCGTCTTATATTTACAGTGCTCTTGAAAAGGATGTCTCATGTTCATTACAGCACTAGCATTTAAAGTACTTGTTTAACTTTCAAATGATAAAATTAATTCATCGATAGGACAAGAAACAAGATAAAAATAAAAGGACTTTACTTTATTCCTTCAATTTTCAAAAAGTACACAAGCATTCATTGTGCTAAAAAGAAATTACCATTTACTTGTGGCTAACTTGTACAACTTGTTTCTATGGGGCTGGCCGCGAAGTCCCCGGTCCTGATGATACAACTTTGTTTTCGGGTTTCGTATTCCGGTCGATGTGGAAGTCATTGTTGTCGTATCCTCATATCATCCCCCCCCCCCCCCCAGTGCTCAAATGCGAAGAATATGAATTGGAACACTGGAAGTCTTGCTCCTTTGAGGGAAAAATACTAGTGAATGGTTGGATAATCTTTGGTTCGATGGAAAGGTTCGCTTCCCGTTAGGAATTTTTCCACCGAGCCAAAGATTATCTAATCCACCCCAGTGGCTCCCTTGAGGAAAAATACTTGTGAACGGTGGAATAGTTTTTGGTCTGATGGCAAGTTTTGCTTCTCATTAGGAATGTGCCATCGAGACAAAGACTATTTAGCCATCCCTCCGAGGACGAAGCTTATGCCTACAGCTCCATTATTTGCTCTGCGAGTCTCCCAGATATTGACGAGGCTCAACAACTAGATGCAGACAGCTATTTCAAAACTGTCTGAGATATCTAGTACTGTTGCAAGGCAGGCATCCACACATGCACCACAAGTTCATACTAATTTTGATGAGAAGTTGTGCATGGTCCTGGAGAACCAGAAGTTGATCATGGACACTCTGGTACAACATGGGTCAGTTATTGAGGACTTGACCAAGGAGGTGAAGAAGCTGAAGAAATCCCAGGCCAGCAAGAGATCAGTTGATAAGCTTAGGAAGGAGGTGACCCGACTTACGACAGCTGGGGATTTGACATTTGACATGTTGCTTGACCCAGACCAGTTCGTCCCAGATCCATCTGCACCGGTTGTATCGGCTGGCCAGTCTGATGAGCCATGCCTTACAGCCAATACTGCTGAAGCAGTGTGTGTGATGTTTGCTACTCCTTCCACTCCCAGATATGATGATGCTGAGATACAGTTGGCCGACCCAACGGAGATGATGTTGCTGGAGACACTGATATGTCCAAGGATGCTTAGGGAGCTTTCTTCGTCCTCTCTCTTTTCACTCTTATTTTGTTAAGCATTGGGGACAATGCTTACTTTTATTCGGGGGTGGAGTTTATTTGATTGACACATTTGGATACATTCAAACTGTAATAATTAGATGATTCTGTTTCTTTTCTTATTTTTAGTTTATCTATCTTTAGTTAGTTATTGTTCATTAGCTTTTTTAATTTTCCACTTTGGTTTTTGTTTTGTTAGTAGCTTCGTTTTATGTTAGTAGTTTATTTCTATGTTTTTCGTAGTAGTATATATAATAATCCTTTGGGTTTCTTAATGCCATGGTTCTTTCCAAATGTAGTTTCATGTGAACCGGGTGACTCTTCCCAAGGACGGATGGCGTGACAACCTTCTTAAGGGAATGGGTCCATTTTTGTTTTTAGGTAATAATGATAGTAATAGTAATGAATAAAAGGCCTAATCAAATCATTCTCGAAAAAGAGTTATCCATGCTTCATTTGGTACCAACACACTTAACTACATGCTTATGATATGAAACAAGGTTTTTGAAAGAAAATAGATCTAGTTAGTGATTTTGAGACTCTTGAGTTGACTTTGGTAATCGTTGAGTGGTTTATTGGACCATAGTGATCCTTACCTTGATTGTGGTTGTTGTAGGCTCTCAACTCTATCCTATTTTACGATCTAGTTGCGTGAGGGGTGAGGTGATCTTTCATTGCTAGTCCAAGTACCCGTGTGAATAATCTAGAACTTACCCTGAATGTGCTTCAAGTCGAAATCCTAAGTTTGCTTGGTTTGGAAAATAATTGTAGGCTTTCCTTAGTTCATTTGAGCTTTCTATTGACAACTAATGTTGTTATCCCTAGTCAACCCCTTTGAGCCTTTAGTCTTTCTCATTTGATAACCATGCTATAAGCCTTTACCTGTTTTGTCGTGATCCTCTCTTGGCACCCGGACCTTTCTTAACACTCTTGTGAAATAAGTGGCTTAAGGCATAAGTTTGGGGGGAGAGTTGAGGAATTTGAAAGAGGTATCAAAGCACCAAAAAGAAAGAAAAAAATGATCTTTATGAAGAGAGAAGGCAAGAAAAGAAAAGGAATAAAAAGAAAATGCAAGAAAGAGAATAAAAAGAAGGGTTGATGGAATCCAAAAAGAGGTAATTATCCCTAGCATGAGCATCAAGGGAGAAAAAGAATGAAATGAACAAGAAAGAGTGATGTCAAGTCTCTCTAACCCCCAAGAAAAATAGAATGCCTCTAAGAGTTGGTAAATGTGAGCCAAGAAATAAAAATGTGGAGTGCTTAAGAAAAGGTGTAACCACTTACCCATATGGTATCCTACCCCAATCCAAAAGCCTTCATTACAACCCGAAAGAAGTCCTACTTGATTTTGAACCGAGTGAGCTTACATTAGTAGTGATCTACATGAGGGGCAATCCTATGGTACTTGAAGCCGTACTTGTGACATTCTTTTGTGAAAGAAGAGTGAACCTTTCATTGATCTAAAGATTGAGTGCTAACTTTTGAAGTGAGCTTGGCAAATGTAAGGTAGAGGAGGAAGAGTTTGGAGTCCACCATGATCTACATGATAGAACAAGAGTACTTGATGGGCAAAGTCAGTTCTTGAAGCTCAAATGTCACATTAGAACTATATGTGCATAATATGTGATTTGTCACCTTGTTGATAATGCATGAGAAGTGTGGGTAATTGTTGGTCCCAGCTGAGTATAAATGGCTTACCATTGACTCTCCTAAATGACCTTTCACTCTGAGGAGGTGGGAACTAAGGGTGGCAAGTGGGCCGGTTCCGGGCCTAAACGGGCCAAGTAGGCAGGTTCAAACGGTCCCGGTCCCGGGCCGGTCCCAAATTAAACGGGCCAAACGGTCTCGGACTAAACGGTCTTTTTGTAGGGACCGGCCCGAGACTGGGACCGTTTGGTCCCGGGCTAAACGGTCCCGGCCCGCGGGCTAAATGGGCTAAGTAGGCTAAGTGGGCCCAACGAATTTTAAAAAAAATTAAATTAAATAGATATTAGAGACAAAAGGATGTTAAAAAAAAAATATCTAAAGCAATACTTTGTAAATTTTATTAAAGAATTATGACCTAAATTTTATTTAATATATATATACACTATACTATATATACATCTTATATCGAATATAACTTTTTTATATATATATATACTATACGTACATCTTATATATATATATATATATATATATATATATATATATATATATATATATATATATATTATATACATTTAGTATATATACTATACTATACTATATATACATCTCATTTAGTATATATACTGTACTATACTATATATACATCTTATATATAGTATATAAGATGTTTATATAGCTTATCGAATATAGCTTATATATATACTATATATACATCTTATATCGATATATATATATATATACTTTTTAGTAGTAACATGAAAGGACCAAAGTATGGTACTTCTTAGCTGGTATGAATATGGAATGATAGAAGATCAAGTTTTAGCTCAACTCAGATTATAGTTTCAACTAAAACTGAGTTGAGCTAAAACATCATCTTCTATCATTCCATATTTATACTAGCTAAAAAGTACCATACTTTGGTCATTTCATGTTACTACTAAAAAGTATATATATATATATATATATATATATATATATATATATATATATACATACTAAGTGTATAGTATATAAGTTGTATAAGATGGATATCTTATATAAGATGTATATATATAGTATAGTATAGTATATATACTAAATGTATAATATATAAGCTATATATATATATTATACACTTAGTAACAATAAAGTAAGCAATAGTAGGAATTATAGAAGGAAATTAGAGAGAGATTGTGATAGATTGATGATTTTGTAAGAAAAAAATGAAAGAATGAAGGGGTATTTATAGTTGAAAATAGGGAAAAAATATAATTATAAAAAGTTTGGGGTTAAAACAAAGTTGGGGGGATTAAATGGATATTTTATAAATAGCCAACGGCTATTTTTGACAGTATATACGGCTATATATATATATATATATATATATATATATATATATATATATATATATATATATATATTTTTAAAAATTCTTTTTAAAATATAGCCGTTGGGACCGTTTGGCCCGCTAAGGGACCGGTCCGGTCTCGGGCGGGCTAAATGGTCCCGGGCCTGGCGGGCCCAAATCATAGAATCGGCCCACGAGACCGGCCCAGGCCCACTAAAATCGGACCAAACGGTCCTGGCCCGTTTGGCCCGCGGTCCCGGGCCTGGACCGGCCCACTTGCCACCCTTAGTGGGAACTAATCTATTTGCTTGAGGACAAGCAAAGGCTTAAGTTTGGGAGAGTTGATAAGTGTGGATTTAACCACCTATTAATACCTTCTTGCTTTAGTTTTAGTCCGAAAGTATTGATTTATATTCCCAAAACTAATGAAAGTGTGCAAATTTCAGGAATGTTGGAGAACTGGACTCTAATGAAGAAATCTAACTCAAAAATGAGTGTTCCAGCTCATAAGGCAAGAAGGAGCGCAGCAGGCCAAAAGTGCGGCCCGCAGAAGAAAGCACGGACCGCAAAATTCTCTCTGTGGCCGCAAATCTGGGGTTGAAGCTCAGAAGTTGATTGAAGAAAAGCGTGGACTATACACAATTTGTGCGACCGCAAAACATGGTCGCACTAACAAGAATTCAAAAAGATCTGAGAGTATGTAAAACGACCAAGAGTGAAGCCTTGCCAGAAGTGCGGACCGCACATGGAATTGTGTGCCATAGAAGCTAAAGTGCAGCCGCAAATCAAATTGTGCGGCAGCAGAAAAAAACCTGCAGACTCGAGCAAAGTGCGAACCGTACATGGAATTGTGCAGCCGCAGAACCTCCCAGAGGACATTTTTATCAGCGAATTTTGGGCCACTATAAATAGACAAGAATCATTTTTTTTTTAGGTCAAGTTTGGTAGTTTTTTTGAGTTGTAGCCAATGTAGTTTACCACTTTTGGTAATTTGTGACCAATTTGGGTTAAAAACACATTAGTTTATCATTTTAATTTTCTATTATGGCTTTAATTAGTGTTTCTTCTTTATCTTCTTCTATTTCCATTATGAGTAGCTAGATATTTTCTAAGATTGTGACCCAACCCTAGTGTGTAAGACAATACTTTTTTATGATTGGGTATTTATTATTAGCCTTGTTCAATCTTTAATTTTAGATTTAATGGTTTCAAACCTTGATTCATGCCTTTTTGACTTGGCCTTTACTTGAGAAAGAGGGACATTATCTAGGAAAACTTGGCTAACAAGAAATTAGGCTAGTTAAGGTTTTGACTAGCCTAATTAAAGGGTTGGAACTAGAGATAGGGAAATCCGACTTGAGCTCATATCAACTATTTGGCTTGATACCCATTTGGGCTTGAGAAAGCCAAATTGGGCAAAATCACTCTATGACCGAGAGGTGTTGAGTAGGTAACTTAGATTTGAGAGCCATAATACACTCCGATCACTAACAGCTAGGCGAAGGTTACATCCCTAGGCCTTTTATCTATTTGAAAACAACCAAAAATAATTAATCAATCTCAAGTCTCATTTCTCTAGTTAATCACTGTTAGAATAGATTCTACAAGTAATTTGCAAAATTATCTTGTTTGGAAGTGTATTTAAGCTATTTCTTCTACACTCATTAAGTGTACACTCTAACACCCATATTTAGCTCCCTGAGGAAATCATCCCCCACTCATATTTGGGTACTAAATTTCCAACGACCTCTTCCACTCATTGTTGAGTATGGATTGGGAGTGGATGAAGAAGCCAGTGATGAAGGGACTTCCCTACAAAAGAGACAACGATCTTCATCATCTCAACAAAATGCTCAATCTGGAGAGCTTAGAACCCCAACCGAGGGCGAGCTCTTTGAAGAAATGGATTTAGTGGAGAATGTTGATTCTCCCTTTCCAATCCCAGTTGCTGCCTCCGGTACTATGAGGTCGAGTATCGGGCCTCTTCTGCCTTCGGTTGATGAGCAAATAACAAATAGCACCGCTTCTACTGCAGTTGCTTCTCAACCTACAACACCATCACCTTCATCTCTCTCCACGTCGGCCATACCTTCATCACCAGCAACTGCTATATCTCCCCCACCAGCTGCAGACGCCCGAAAGGAGGATGTCCCTTCTCCCCAGACTCGTGACCACGGGAATTTGGGGCACAACTACTCGGTCCCTTCTGTAGATCCCAGGGGAGGAGGAGTGTCTCTCTCTCGGTGTCCACGGAGTGCCATCTACTGTTGAGGAGGGTGAAACTCGCCAATTATCTAAAGCCGCTGGCTTCGGAGAAAGATAAGAAGAAAATACACTCTCTTTCAGGGGAGTGTATGATAAATAACGCCATGCACAATGCAACATCAGTATTGTACTTATTCTCTTTACTGCTTGTTTCTTCTCGACTTGTTAAGACAGGGCTTCTAACTTTGGTATTTGCTTTGCAGGCCAACTTTCTTGCTTTCGAGGGCCTTTAGAAATTGCTCCTCGATAAAGAGGGACTTAAGTCTGAGTGGGATCAACTGTTGGCCGAGAAGGACTAACTCACCGCGCACCTCCCGGTATTAGAAGCGAAAGCCGCTGAGGCGAGTCATCTTGAGGCTCGACTATATCTTAGCGAGCAGGAGGCAGTTGCCCTTAGTCAAGAAGCTTCTCAATTAAATGTTCAATTCCAAGAAGCTAAGGCTAAGTGATCTGAAGTTCAAGATGTCGTGCTTGTTATTGCCGAGTGCGAGACTGCCTCTATTGAGTGTGAGTGAATAACTTGGAGGCAACTTTGAATTCCAAAGCTGAAGAGACTGCTGCTGCTGAGGAAAAGCATGCCCTGATGGAGGACATGTATAAGAAGATCATAGATCACAATAAGGTTCATATAACTATAATCTGTGATCTCGATCTTAGCCTTAGTGCCATGAGATCCGAGCGGGATGGTCTTTTGACCGAGGTTGATTAGCTTAAATCAGAACGGCAGGGCTATGGGGATTCCCTGATCATTGAAAAAACATACTCTATGTATCATATGAGGAGGAAAACCTTGGAAGAGGCCAAAGCGGGAGTCATTAATATTGACGATGAGATCGCCAAGGCCCGAGCGCTGGAGTTAACCGCTCGAGAACGCCTCTCAAATCAGCATGATGTAGCTGACTCTTCTAGTTTCGGTTCCGAGTTCTAAAGAACGGAGGAGGAACTTGAAGAAGATAGCGATGAAGGCTAAGATCCTGAGCCGGCGGCAGATCCGCCTACTTCTCCCAGGGGCGCAGATGCTTCTCCGCCCCCGAGTTCTAGTGGTGACGTGGTTTATCTTTTTCGCTTTCTTTTCATTTTGTATTTTTGTACTTGTGATGCTTGGCACGTTTAATAAATAAAAGTAATTTTTGTTTGAGCATTACACAAAGTATATTCTTTTTGCGTTAAATTAGGCAAGGCTTCGGGTGTATTTTCTACCGATAGCATTTGGGTTCCAGGCATAAACTCTTCCGGAACAAACCCTTTACTGTGAGGGTTTCATAAGAGATGGCCCTATTATATTTATGATGCTCTTGAAGAGGACGTCTCATGTTTATTCTGGCACTAGCATTTGAAGTACTTAGTTAACTTTCAAATGATAAAATCATTTCATCGTTTTGGAAAAGAAATAAGATAAAAATAAAAGGACTTTATTTTATTCCTTCTATCTTCAAAAGTACATAAGCATTTGTTTGTTGAAAGAAAAACAATTGTCATTACATATGGATCATTTATACAACTTGTTTCTACGGGGCTAGTTGTGCAGTCCCCGATGCCGATGAGATATTTTTATTCTCGAGTCTCGTAATCCCAATTTCATGGCAATCAGGTTACCGTATTCTCATACTATCCCCCCCCCCCCCCCCCAATTTTCGAATACGAAGAATGCGAATTGGAACACTGGAAGTCTTGCTCCTTTGAGAGAAAAACACTAGTGAATGGTTGGATAATCTTTGGTTCGATGGAAAGCTTCGCTTCCCGTTAGGAATTTTGCCATCGAGCCAAAGATTATCTAATCCACCCCAAGTGTCTCCCTTGATAAAAAAATACTTGTGAACGGTTTAATAGCTTTTGGTCTGATGGCAAGTTTTGCTTCCCATTAGGAATTTGTCATCAAGCCAAAGACTATTTCACCATCCCTCAGTGGTTTGTCGTTTCATTGCCTTGTCATTTAAAGGTCTTATCTTTGCTGGTGAGGTTTCCTTCGTAGTATGCTTTTCGTTGTTGCCTCGTTAAAAACCTTGACAAAAAAAATTCAATCGAGACAAAACCTGGTCGAAGGAAAAAAGAGTGCAGCACATACTTTCATTATAAGTAGGATCCATCAGCAATAATACATTTTGAGCGGAGTTACGTTCCAGTTACTCGGCAATTTGACTCCGTCTTGGTTCTCTAGTTTGTATGATCCTTTTCCGGTGACAGCTAAAACCTGATAAGGGCCTTCCCACATTGGACCCACCTTTCCCGCGTTGAGCTCCCGGATGTTCTGAGTCACTTTCGTCAAAACCAAATCTCCCACTTTAATGTAGCGGAGATTGTCCCTCCGGTTATAGTATCTTTCCATTCTTTGTTTCTGGGCCACCATCCTTATGTGCACCAAGTCCCTGCGTTCGTCAAGTAGCTCCAGTTTGACCAGCAATGCTTTATTATTTGCTTCTTTATCCGCCCGGAAGTACCGCAAGTCGGTTCTTCTTCTACTGGGATAAGAGCTTTAGCGTCGTATATGAGAGAGAAAGGTGTCTCCCCTATGCTCGATTAGGCAGCCGTCCGGTATGCCTATAGCACTCCCGGTAACTCTTCGGGCCACTTGCCCTTGGCTACTTCCAACCTCTTTTTGAGGTTTTGAATAATCACGTTATTGGTTGATTATGCCTGCCCATTCACGCTTGGATTATATGGTGAAGATGTGATTCATTTAATTTTTAGGTCTTCAAGAAATTTGTGACCTTGGAGCCTATGAATTATGGCCCATTGTCTCAAGCAATCTCCTTTGATATTCCAAACCGGCAAATTATGTTTTCCTATAGGAAATCCACCACTTCGCGCTCGCCGATTTTTTGGAAAGGACATGCTTCAACCCATTTAGTGAAGTAATTAGTTAAAATAAAAACAAATCTTACCTTCTCAGGAGCCGGTGGCAGCGGCTCGATTATATCCACCCCCCATTTCATGAATGGCCATAGGGATAGTACCGAATGCAGCAGTTCTGCTGGTGGGTGCACCAACGGTGCATGACGTTGACATTTGTCGCATTTTTGAACGAATGCCTTCGCGTCTTGTTCCATCCGAGGCCAGTAGTATCCGACCCTAACTAATTTTAGGACCAACGAATGTGCACCTGAATGATTTCAATAAATCCCTTCGTGAACCTCTCTCATGATGCAGATTGCCTCTGATGTTCCCAGACATCGGGCTAATAGGCCTTGGAACGACCTTCTATATAAATGTCCTCCATAGAAGTTGTAACGAGTTGCTTTGGTATGGAGTGCCCGGGATGCCTTCGGGTCTTCGGGCAGCTTGTCGTGCTCAAGGTAATCGATGATTTCACTCCTCCAGTCCCAAACTAAGTTGGTTGTATTTACTTCATAATGATCGTCTATATCTAGTACTGAGTGCATGAGCTATACGACAGTACTAGAATCCGATCCCTTCATTTCTATTGACGATCCCAAATTAGCCATTGCATCCGCTTCTACGTTTTCTTCTCTCAGGATATGGGTGATCGACCAATACCTAAATCGTGCGAGCAAAGTTTGAAATTTAATCACATATTGTTGCATGTGCTCCTCCTTGGTGTCAAATATTCCATATACTTGATTTACTACTAGCTTGGAGTCGCATTTGATTTCAATGACCTCGGAGTCTAGCCCCTCGGGCCAATTCAAGTCCTGCAATCAAAGCCTCATACTAAGCTTCATTGTTAGTCAAGGGAACAGTTTTTATGGCATGCCTCAGGATCTCACCTGAGGACGTGATTAAGATCACCTCGAGTTCGTACCCTTTCACGTTGGAAGCTTTGTCCGTGAACAAGGTCCAAACTACTGATGTCATTTCCGACACCATTGCTGCTTCTTTTGTGGCTAAAGGTAGTACCTCGAGACTGAAATCGGCCATGAAGTCGGCCAAAACTTGTGATTTGATCGCAGTCCTGGGTTTATGTTCAATATAAAATTCACTAATTTCTATTACCCATTAGGCCAGCCGACCTGACAACTCAGGTTTGTGAAGGGCATTCGCAGGGGAAAGGTGGTCACCACAGCTATCGGGTGACACTGAAAATAAGGCATAAGCTTTTGAGTGGTGATTACGAGAGCTAAGGCCAGTTTTTTAAGGTGCAGTTAACAAGTTTCCATAACCGACAAAATTTTGCTAAGATAATATATAGGATATTGCGTACCTTCGTCCCCCCGGACTAGAATGGCTCTTACCGCTACCTCCGAGACCGCTAAGTATATTAACAACTGTTCGCCTTCCTCTAGTTTTGATAGTAACGGAGGGCTTGATAGATACTGTTTCAGGTCTTTTAAGGACCGTTGGCATTCTGGAGTCCATTCGAAGTTGTTCTTCTTCTTCAGAAATGAGAAGAAGTGATGACATTTTTTTGATGACCGAGAAATGAACTTGCTTAGAGTGGCCAGTCTTCCAGTTAGCCTTTGGACTTCCTTCACGCTTGTCAGCTGGTCTGGAATGTCCTCGATGGCTTTAATTTTATCGGAATTGACTTCAATCCCCTTTTGTGACACCAGTAAACCCAAAACTTTACCGGACCTAACTTTGAACGCACATTTTTCGGGGTTGAGTTTTATGTTGTGCTTCCTTAGGATGTCGAATGTTTCCTGGAGGTGTTTTAAATGGTCACATGCATTCAAATACTTGACTAGCATATCATCTATGTAAACTTCCATTATTTTGCCTATTTGTTTTTCAAACATCTTGTTCACGAGCCTCTGATAAGTGGCTTCGACGTTTTTAAGCTCGAAGGGCATCACATTGTAGCAATATGTGCCAAAGTTTGTTATGAACAAGGTTTTTTCTTGATCCTCCGGGTTCATCTTAATTTTATTATACCCGGAATAGGCATCAAGAAAATGCATTAACTCGTGCCCGGCCATTGCATCGATCATTTGATCAATGTTTGGCAGTGGGAACGAGTCTTTTGGACATGCTTTATTCAGGTCCTTATAATCTACGAACATTAAAAATTTATTATTCTTCTTCGGAACTACAACTACATAATCAGCCAGTCGGGATACTTTACCTCCCGGATTGAACCGATGTCAAGTAGTCTAGTTACCTTTTCTTTGACAAACATGTTTCTGACCTCAGCTATCGGCCGATTCTTCTGCCTTACCGGCGGGATTCTCGGATCCAGGCTTAGCTTATGCACGGCCACCTCTAGCAGGATACATGTCATATTCGCGTACGACCATGCAAAGTAATCAATGTTAGTTTTAATAAACTCGATAAATCCTAACTTGAGTTCGGTGTTTAGTCCTGTCCCCAAGTGAAATTTCCTCTGTAGAAATTTTTCAAACAAAGCCACTTGTTCGAGTTCTTCCACCGTGGACTTGGTCTCGTCCGTTTCTTCCGGTACTTGAAAATATCTTGGTACCTGTGGGATTCCGACGGCTCCTACCCTTTTTCATCTTCGTTCGGTTCGGGAGCAAGCGCCGGTACCTGTAATTGCTATGCCTCGTGTTCCTTCCCTTTACTGCTGGAAACCGATACCACGTTCATCTCCCTTACTGTCGAATGATCTCCTCTTATTTGTTTGATTCCCTCTGGAGTTGCAAATTTTAGAAGTTGGTGATATGTTGATAGTACGCCATTTATCTCATGTAGCCATGGTCTTCTAAGAATTATGTTGTAGCCCATGTCACCGTCCACTACTTCAAATAAGGTAGTCTTCATGACCCCTTCGGCGTTCGTGGGCAGCAACATCTCCCCTCGGGTAGTCACCCTTGCTAAGTTGAACCCGACGAGGAGTTTTGTTGCCGGAATAATGCTTTCGGATAGCTTGGCTTGTTCCAGCACTCTCCATTGAATGATGTTGGCTGAACTTCCTAGGTCAACCAAACCAGGTTTAATCTTGAAATCTAGAACTTTAAGAGAAATTATCAGGGGCATCGTTGTACGGTAGTAGAAGTCCATCGGTGTCTATTTCCGTGAAGGTGATGTCGTCCTTGGCGACTTCCTGGAGTCTCTTACTATGAGTCACGGATACCTTTGTCTTTTTTGCTACCGAGAAGTTTACACCATTGATCTCGTTCCCCCCAAATATCATATTGATGGTTAGTTAAGGATGGTCTTCGCCTACCTTCGAGGGCTCTGTGTTATCCCGGATGAGGCCATAATTGTTTTTAGCCCGGTTGCTTAAGAATTCCCTAAGATGGCCACTTTTTAAAAGCATTGCTACCTCCTTGCGCAGATATCGGAAGTCCCCAGTCCGGTGGCCATTAGTCCCATGATATTCGCACCATAAATTAGGATCCCTCTAGCTGGAATCAGACCTTATTGGCCTCGGGACTCGCGCTTCCTTGATGTTTCTCATTGTCGATACCAGCTCCACTACACTGATATTGAAATTACACTCCGGCAACCTAGGATAAGTGGTATCCCGGGAACACGATACCTATTTCTCTTGCAATGACCTGTTATTCTAGCCGTGGTCAGTTCTACTATCGGGAACGAACCTATCCGCTAACTGTAACCATCTGTTACCGCATCCTTCGGCTCTTTTGTAAGGCAAAAACCATCCCTTAGAAGATCGCCAATCCGTATCAAAATCATCTTTTGATTTCTCCCTTTTTTTTCTCGATCCCGACCCATAGTTTATGCTGGGAACCAGAGCTGATCATCTTCTATCCTTATCTTTGATTCATAATGGTTATGGACATCCGCCCATGTAGTTGCTTGGAACTCGAGCAAGCTTTATTTCAGTTTTCGGTAGGCGTCAGAGCTTATCGGTTTCAATCCTTTAGTGAATGCCTCAGCTGCCCATTCATCTAGCACGGCCGGTAACAATATCCTTTATTTCTGGAACTAGATCACGAACTCGCGCAGTAATTCAGACTCTCCTTGCAAAATTCTGAATATATCTGCCTTACGGGACTAGACCTTCTTGGCCCCAGCATGGGCCTTGATGAAAGAATCTACGAGCGTCTCAAAGGAATCTATTGAGTGTTCGGGAAAGAGTGAGTACCATGGTAGGTCCTCTGTCGTTAGGGTTTCTCCGAACTTCTTCAGCAGGACCGACTCCATCTCATTTTGAACCAAGTCGTTTCCTTTCACCGCCGTTATATAGGTGGTGATGTGCTCCTGAGGGTTCGAACTCCCATTATATTTTGGTACGTCTAGCATTTTGAACTGCTTCAAAATTAACTCTGGCGCTGTGCTCGGTTTGAACGGCAACATGGTGTACTTCTTCGAGTCCGGGACCTTCAGCACTGGTCGTGCGCTCGGAATTTGGTCCATTCGAGCGTGGAATGCTTTTGCGTTCTAATCCATCCACTCGTTCATTTACCTCATGAACTGCACAAGCTCAGTTTTGAAGGGATCATTACCGTTGTCGTTACCGGATCTGTTACCGATCCCCCCCAGCTCTGTCAAAGCCGACCTCACCCCTCGGGTGTTGTTATCAACTCTTTGTGTTGTTTGATTTGTGGGAGCGCCGGGAGGAATGGGTCCTCTTCGATTGGCATTGTTGGACGCACCTAACAATGCCTGCTTCAGTTCTGTCATGGCCTGGTCTTTCCTTGAGAGATGGCCCATGATGGCCTTTTGCTGTTCTCTCAGGATCCTTACTGTTTCCGCAACAAGCTCGTCCTCAGCATCATCAGGAGTTGTCTCCCGCACATGTCGGGGATATTGCCCTCCATGTACCGGAGTTGCTACACCCTCTTTGTTGCGGGTGTCACTAATAGAATCCTCATGTTGAGGTAGATTTTCTTGCGCCTCAATATTGTGTGCGATGTTGACATCGTTAGCTGCCATTTTTTACGATTTTTGCTATGAAACAAAGAATCAAACAAGTTAGTAATAGATGCAAGGATCAATTCAATTACGCAGTTGTCTAAGCCCCACGGTGGGCATCAAACTGTTTACCCATAAAATGGTACAGTTGAATTTATAGCATGATTTATAGACAAGCGAATCGATTTGATCCAAAATGAAAAATAAACTAAATAAAAAGTATAAGACTTAGCATTGAAATCGAGATAAATAACAGATAGCCTGATTCCGGGAGCAAGGCTTCCGAAAACAGTGATAAGCACAATAATAGA
Source organism: Nicotiana tomentosiformis (assembly GCF_000390325.3). Lineage (NCBI taxonomy): Eukaryota > Viridiplantae > Streptophyta > Magnoliopsida > Solanales > Solanaceae > Nicotiana > Nicotiana tomentosiformis. Next base: position 43,173,118 of record NC_090821.1, on the reverse strand, counting down.
TAGAAAATAAAGTATTATTTTAGCTTGAGAATAATGTGTAGCATAAGTTTTGCCAGAGATTTCGTGTGTTACAATAGTTGTTGAAGCTACTAGTTATAGTTATACCTAGGGAATAAGGTCCTAGGATCTAGCCCCTCTTAAATTACAATAATGGAGGTCATTGATGAATATGTAACGGCATGCCATGAATATCAAAATTCTCTACAACGGCTGTATATTTAATACTGAGGAATATTCTTCATTTAATATCATCTGGTGACAAATATTCGTTTGCTCCTACTGACTATGTTCCCTTCGGGATATACCTGGTGCCAACTGAAGTTGTTGTCCTCGGTCTTGGTTTCCACTCACTTCATCTTTCGTCTGCCTCCGGTTTCACGTGTCACGCTATCATTCGAGCATTTAATATAAACCTATTTTACCCTATACATTTACCAAATAAACGCGATCTTTTATGTTCATTCAAAGAAACATTTTAAAAAAAGAAATGTGCGATTAATTAATAAAAATCTAGTTGAAGAAATGAAGTAATTCCAATGTATTAATACATAACACATTTTATATTTATTGAAGTCTCTAAATCAACTAATTGGTTAGATGGAAGATTTCTCAATTCTTAACAAAAAGTCTTGGGTTCCAACTCTAGGAATAAAGAAATTTCTAGTAGGAAGCGTTTGTCGCAAAATTGTCAAGTCACTGGGTACCAATGATAAAAAGAAATCTCCGACTCCCCGTATAGTAAGTAAAAATATCACAAAAAATGGAGGAACTATTTTGTGGTAGCGAATGAAAATATAGCATAAAGACTCATTCGTTTAAATTATTCATCTATTTGTATGATTCAAACCTAAGGAAAAATGTGTAAAGATAATGAGGCCTAAATAATAACCCCGCCGCAAGAGTTATAGATGATTTAGTAGGAGAAAGATACTACAACTTAATGAGAGTGTACATACATGCGAAGAAATAGGGAAACGACTTCTAAACTTGCAACAACAAAAAGTTCAATAAACACACCACTAGAAAACTTAAAGTTGAAAATTGAAATCTCACAAAACCTAACTTTCCTCTCTTCTTTTTAAGCCCATAATCTCTAAAAAGGAGAAAAAAGACACAAGAAAAATAAGTAACCCAGTAATATTGAAAAACCAAATTAGACAAGCCTACACTTGAACAACCACACCTCAAATCAACCGAAGAATTAGTTCACTGTCAAGTTCCATGCCGAGGTCGGAAAGAAGCTCTGAATCACCACACTCTTTTCCTCTAAATATTAACCTCTGTTTACGAAATCGAATTCCCACCTTTTCGTAAATGGCAGCCTTAACATCTCCAATTGTGCCATCTTGGTCCACTGTTACCTTAAGAACACATCCAGAAATTTATATTAAAGGAACAGAACGCTCTCATTTTGGATCCTGAGGTCATCGAGATACTCGGAATCATCAGGATCAGTTCCACATAATGTTAATTTATATTTATGAAATCGAATCTCCTCATATTTTTTAATGACAACCTTAACATCTCCAATGGTGTCATCAGGCCCTACCATTAGCTCAAGGGCACATCCTGAATCAATATTTCTCACAACTATTTGAAGCTCTTCCTTCTATTGGAATCAAGCTCGTCCTGGTGCATATCAAAGGATTAAAGTGGAATCCTTAATGATTCCAATAGAAGGAAGAGCTTGTGCATCCCTCAAGGGCAATACCCTTTTCTTCCTGAATGTATGCTTTAACTACAGCAATAATGTCATCTCGCTCAACCATTTGTGCAAAGGTTCTTGAATTTGAACTAGATTTACCTGAAGAGCTATTATCTTCAAAGGTATTATTATTCACAACCAAGGACAGATTGTTAACATCTTTGAAGGTGTCATCCTGAACATTAATTCTCATTATTCGCCTTCGTAAACATGGATCTAAAAAAAACATAGTACTAATTAAATCATCTATTTAAATAGTCAATTTACCTTTGAACATTAATTCAAAAATATTAGCTCGACTTTTTGTCACGACCCAAAATCTAACCATGGTAGTGATGGTGCCTATCATGTTACAAGGCAAGCCTACTTCCTAAAATATTTCTACTAAACCGATTATAAGAATTTAATAAAATATTTCAATATTTGAATTTCTCATAAACTAAATCAACTCTAAATATAATTTTAGAAATATGGAAACGAGCCCCAAACATCGGGGTGTCACTAAGTCATGAGCGTCTAAATCTATGAACTAAGAAATGAAACTGTCTAACTGTCAATACAATCCAAAAGAAGAAATGATAAAGGAGTAACAAGGTCCTGCGGATGCTAGCATCTACCTTGCAATCTCCACAGATAGCCGGCCTGAACTCAACGATCACCGCACTCTAACTCCCATGAATCTGCACATAAAGTTCAGGGTGTAGCATGAGTACAACCACCTCAACAAGTAACAAAAATAACTAAGGAACTGAGCAATAGTGACGAGCTAAGTAAAACAGTCCAATTATTTATTTTTTTACAATTGAAAAATAAACAAAAATAAACAGGTAAATTTTATAACTCAGTAAATGCCACAAAGAAGTTTAACAGATAAATGCAGCAACAACAAAAATAAATACAACCTCACAGCAGTATCACTCCATCACTCATCACTCGTACTCAGCACTCAATACTCAAAACAGTCAACACTCTGCGCTCACTGGGGGTGTGTACAGACTCCGGAGGGGCTCCCAAAGCCCAAGCGCTAAGCACGGACAACTCACGTGCCATCATATCAATACCTGGATCTGCACGGTCAACTCACGTGCTACGCGGACAACTCACACGCTATGGTATCAATACCTGGACACGCACGGTCAACTCACATGCTACGCGGACAACTCACGCGCTATGGTATTAATATCCTTACAACCAGGCCCTCGGCCTCACTCAATCAATATGAATACCTGGATCCGCACGGTCAACTCACATGCTACGCGGACAACTCACGCGCTATGGTATCAATACCTAGATTCACACGGTCAACTCACGTGCTACGCGGACAACTCACGTGCTATGGTATTAATATCCTCACAACCAGGCCCTCGGCCTCACTCAATCATGTACCTCACTAGCCTCACCATCACCAACAAATAAGGGAACACAACCCACATCAAGTATCACCGCATATTAGCAAATAATAGAGACTGAGGTAAACATGTACAATAATTTCTAGGACTGAGTACAAATAATGTGAGCATGAATAAAGCCTAAGCATGATCTCTAACATGAAGGCAAACAAGTTCAACAACAAATAAACACATAACCACAGATAATAGCTATTAGGCCTCACAACCTCATGGTACAGACCAAGTCTCAATTCCTCGCGGTGCACACCCACACGCTCGTCACCTAGCATGGGTATCACTTCCAAACAATCATGTGATGTCAAATCTCCGGGTTTATACCCTCAAAGCCAGAGTTAAAACTGTTACTTACCTTAACAGCGTAAAAATCCTACTCCGGGATGCCCTTTTCTCTGTACTCAGTCTCCAAAAGCTTCGAATCTATCTATAATCAGAATAATACTATCAACATAGGCTAAAGAATCGAATTCCAACGGAAAAACTACATAAATAGGCCAAAAATCCGAAATCCGCCAAAACCCGGCCCCCGGGCCCACGTCTTGAAACTAGTCAAAAATGGCACAATAATAATCCTCGTCCTCTCCCGAGTCTAACCATATAAATTTTACCAAATTCCGACATCAACTCGACCCTCAAATCTTGAATTAAAATCTTTGAAGATTTCTACCATTTTCAAACCAGCCTATACCCATTTGAACTCAATAATCTTTCCATAAACCTTATTGATATGTATAAATGATACTATTACTTCCAAGAATCATACTCTTAATCACCCATCTTTACCCAAACTCGAAATTAAAGACTAGGGGTTAGAACCTTACCTCTTGGGTGAAGATCTTGTGATATTTCCTTGTTGGATTTCAAAGCTTGAACAAGATCTTGATGAACAAAGCACTTGAGCTTCTTCCTCTCTCTACAACACTCTCCCTTCTCTCTTAAAATGTCAGATTTTTGCTCCAAAATTAGTCCCAAAGCCTATTTATCAAAATGGGGTCGGGTTATGAAAATAAAAAAATTAACCCTCTGAAAGCAGGTCTGCGGTCGCATAATGGACCGCAAAATGGGTATGCGGGCTGCAAAGCTGATCGCAAAATTGGCGCCCAAAACTGGGCTCTTCTGGTCCATTCTACGACCTGTTTTGCGATCGCAGAAGCAGTTTTGCGATCGCATAACTGGTCGCAAAATTGCATTGTTTTAGCCTTTGGTACTTTAGTCATAACGTTTTGTAGAATTGTCCAAATGATGAACGGTTTGAAGCGTTAGAAACTAGACTCAAAGATCTTTCATTTGATAGATAATACACTATATAACACTTCGTATCATGAGAGTTATGCTCATTGGAAGTTGAGTCTTATGCGTACTCACTTGAACTTTAGTCTATTATGAAATTTTCTAACTTCCAAACTTCTCGTTAACCATCCGAAATCATCCCGAGCCCCTCGGGACCTCAACCAATATTTTTCACAAGTCATATATCACTACCTGAACTTAGTCGAACCTTCGGAACAACCAAAACAACACTAAAACACCAATTCAATCTCAGATTCAAGCCTAAGAACTTCTAAACTTCAAATATTTGCCAACGACGCCGAAACCTATCAAACCACGTCCGAATGATCTAAAATTTTGCACACACGTCACAAATGACACTACGAACCTACTCTAACTTTTAGAATTCCATTCGAACCCCGATATCAAATTTTTCCAATACCGGCCGAAATCGCCAAATTTCCAATTTCGCCAATTCAAGCCAAATTCTACCACGGACCTCCAAATCACATTCCGGACGCACTCCTAAGTCCAAAATCACCTAACGGAGCTAACGGAACCATCAGAATTCAAATCCAAGATCGTTTACATATAGATCCATATCCGGTCCACTTTTCTAACTTAAATTTTTCAATTATGAGACTGAGTGTCTTATTTCACTCCAAAACTACTCTGAACCCAAACCTACCAACTCGATACAACTCAACATAGTTGAACAATACATAAATAAGCAGAAATGAGGAAAATGGGGCTACAACTCTCGGAACGACTGGCCGGGTCGCTACACTTTTATTAACTTAACTAATCTAATTAATGAAAATTTTGTTTAACAAAAGGGAAAAGGAAAAGATAGGAAAATTCAAGAATGTGAGAATTTACCAAGACATGTTGACTTTAGTGGTAAATACTCCCTCCGTTCACTTTTACTTGTCCACTTTGAACTTTACACGTCCCTTAAGAAACAATAAATAAAGTGCATAATTTACCATGATACCCATATTAATTGGTGTATAGTTTTAATGGATTTGAAAAATGATTTGGATTGAGTAATTAATTCTATAGGCAACACAGAAAAAATAAATTATTTTTCTCTTGATATGCGAAAAGTGATAAATAAAAATAAAAATTTATTTTTGGAATACTTAACAAGTAAAAGTGAACTGAGAGAGTAGTACTAAACTTTAACCGTAAACATTATAGTGTACATTTTCCTGCGGTCGCTGTTAGGCCTATATTGTTTTCTGGAGCCATTACCAACTTTACTTTGCTTCCGTCTCCCCCTCCTACATGAAATGGCCCAGGGCGGATCCGCGGTATAAATCGTGGTTTACGTTAACCCGTGGTCCTCCGACGATATCAAATATATTATGTACATAATTTGCGAAAAATGACTTATTATTACTTGATGGCACCCATGGTCAAAAGTGACAAAGTGGTTCATTGGTTTTGGCCCCTTATTTCGTGCTAACTTAAGGTCATTAGATCGAATCCCTTCAAAATTACTGCTTTAATTTTTTATTCTTAAGCCTTTCTTTGCCTTTTTTTGATAGAAACGCGTCCTTTTATTTTAGTTTTCCTGAAGTATCAATGGTGTACCCATATTCTCAAAATCCTGGATCCGCCTCTGGAAATGTCTAAAACCTTATTTATGGAGGCTAAAGAATTTTTATGGGGAAAAGGAAGCTCAACTAACTACTCATAATAGTAGTAGTAGTAATAATTAAGGCGAGTCAAATTAAAATCCCAAAGTTGGTTTGAATTTTACTTTCATTTCTCCTTATTGACAGCCGGATGCTAAAGTACTTTTCGGGAAATATAAATCCATTCCAACCCCAAAATAGTTATGGAGGCAATTGATAAAGATTAATGAATCTCCTCGTAAAGTGACTCGGGTTTTAATTATGGAGCCAATTTCTATCCTCGCTAATTATGATTGTCCATTTAATTCTTCTCAGCATGCTTTATGAATACATATAATTATCAGTACAAACGAATTTAGCCCTCGTTTGTCCATAGATTTTGACTCTTTTTTTTCAAGAAAAAAATATTGATATGATCAGTTTTTGAAAAAAAAAAATTGATTTTTTTTTTCAAGTTCCCAAAAACTGATTTAGATTAGTTTTTGGGTGAAATTTTTTCTTGTACTCACAAAACTTCGAGTTTTTTCAAATAAAATGCATGTCCAAACACAACTTCAACATCTAAAAATTATTTTTCAATAAAACTTCAAAAATTCTTGTTTACCCGAAAAACGGATAGAGTTGAATTTATACGTAGTTCTAAGGATAGGTGGTATAACTTGGCACAAATTGGAAAAATAAGTAGAAATATATCGAATATTGATTGTAAAAAGGAATGAAATACAAACCCAAATTGAGTAGAGAATGGTCTATAAATGAACAAGATGTACCAATGTAAAAAGGCCCAAAGAAGGATAATGTTTACTATATGTGTGTAAATCTCAATAATCTCTGAAATGTGAGAGTGTATTGATATCTGAATGTTCAATGTGTGATTTCACTTTACAAAAATGATAGCCACTCTTAATATAGTGAAGGAATCCTACTTTGGATATTAACAAATACACAGTGGGAATCCCATGATAAATTAGTTAAATAGTTTTTCCTTAATTCCTGTCGATATTCTCTGCCTTAGTGCGGCTACAATAGTTTTTTGTCTCTTGGCTCGATCTTGGTCGGTCTCGGTATTGGTAGATCTCTAGATCTCTAGCTCGATATTGACACGAGCTCGATACTGACTCGAGCTCGATATCGACTCGAGCTCGGTATTGATCGGTCTCTGACTGTTGGGCTAGAAAACACCACTTCACATCATAGCTCGATATTTGACTCGAGCTCGATATTGCTTCTAGCTCGGTATTGATCGGTCTGGATCTCGATAACTCGGCTACACATCATATCTCGATATTATAATGACGACCCTCGGTCCATTATGTTTCTAATTTGACTAATTATACGAAAGGCAAACTCAGCTTTGACCGTATACAGATAGTCCCCTTGTTTCTCGGAAAGGATGTGGCGAGAAACAATATGATTTTTCAACTTTTGACTAGATACACACTGACGTCTGCATCGAGCACGATTATGACGTATGCGCCAAATGTTCCATCAGTTCAGTTACCAAGGCATTAAATGTGCTTCAGACGATGGTCGGCCACTGCTAATTTTGAACCGTCATTGCCAAATCTATAAATAGCCCCCCTTCTTCATTATTTTAAACCTTTTACTTTCTCTTCCCATTCCAATCTTCACAGTTCTTCGTCTTTTCAAAAGTTCTCTATTCCCAACTTTAAGAATTTCTTTGTTTGTTCTTTGCCAAACACCAAAATATTTCAATTTCCCATCTTCTTTGTTCTTGAAAATTTAGATGGCTAAGATATCTAAAACCGTTCCTCAAAAAGAGGTTGCTTCCTCATCTCGGTCGGCCGGTGAGAAACTGGTGGTGGAGTCACGCCTCGAAGAACTCGTTCCCGGGGGATGTGTTATCGATTTTGACTTTTAGGTCGAGAAACCCTCATCAGCTATTGGTCAGTGTGAGACGGTATCGAGATATATATGCTCGATACCCCAAAGCCTTATTGATTTATTGAAGAAAGATTGTGGTTGGAAAAACAAAGAGGTTGTGATACCGGCACCGGAGGAAGCGATCACTACCCACGTGGAAGGGTACTTGAGTGTTTACACTTATCCTTTCATGCTGGGTCCCCTCGATCCGATCATCATCTACTTCTGCAAAAAGTACCAAGTATCCCTTGGCCAAATTCATCCTTCTTTATGGAGGATTGTAATACTGCTCTGTTTCTTTGTGAGCAAAATTGACAGGCTTCCCTTCACCCTCGACCACCTCGTAAGATTATATAGCTCTCGTCTTTACCGAGGTGGGCTAATAAAGCTCCAGCACCGGGCCACGAAGGCATTCACCTCGAACATAGATAAAGACAAAGATATGGGGTTGGATGAGCCGATTTATTCGAGTGAAGACCTCGGACTTAATACCGGCTGAGAGTATGCCATTTCCCGAGAAATGGAATATGAACCGTAAGTGTGATTCCGTTTTTAGCTTTTGTTATTTTTACTTCTTCATCTTTACTTAACAGTCGTTGCTTGGATGCTTTTGTTGACACAGCCGTTGCTTGGATGCTGGGAGCGGTTCCCCATCTCGAGAACTAGGTCAGGAGACTAGTTTCGACGTTGACATATATCGGGCGCGCATGGCACGATTTGTCAAAGGGCCGGTGGGAAGCTCGTACTCATAGTAAACCTTCTTCTTGGCCCACTGATTTGCTTATTGTTCTAGTATTTTTTCAAGCATAAGTTTTACTTACTTTTCTTTCTTTGTAGGTCTCGAAAAAGATGCAGTTATGAGACCCCAATCAGGTGATGAAGAAGTTTTACTGCCTACCTCAAAACCGGAGAAGGCAGTTAAGAGAAAAATGGTCTCGGACTCCGAGGGCCAAAAACCCAAAAAGAGAGCGGCTCGTAAACCCAAGGCAAACCTAATCCCTTTGACCATGGAGTATGTCCTGAGTCTAAGGGATGGAGAAGATGAAGAAAGTGATTACGGGTTGTTGGCCCGTGCCCGGGCTAGTACCGATACACAGAATACTTCGGTATCGGTGGGAGTTAATATTGCTCCGACCAGGCTTGATGAGGTCAAGGAGGGGACTTCGACCCAAGTTCTCGAGCCGAGGGAGACCGAGGGTATTTTACCTCAGGGTAAAGAGAACGTTGAAGAGGCGGTGAATGCCGGTGCACAAACCGAGCTTGGGGCTCCTGAAAACGGAGGCGGTGCCCCAAAAGACCTACTCGGGGCGATAGAGATCGGGGATTCCCCCTCTTTCCCTTCTTTCTCCTAATCGATGATACGTGACGCTCAAGCTGTGGAAACTTGTCATGGGGAAAGTGCCCATTGAGGGGAGGATCCTTTCCATGGTCATTTTATCGGTGTAGAAGATATCACCGGTCCGAGTGACTCAGAGGCTCCGAAGAAGAGCTCGAACGAGGTGGGAGTGCCTTGCCTTTTTAACGAAGTCCAACAAGCCCTGAACCGGGTAAGTTCATATTTTCTTTGCCAATTATCATAATTGTGTTTTCCTTTCCTTGCATAATCCCTTCTTATTTCAGTAGGCTTCTTTGCTTTATCATGAGGCGTTTCTCCAATCCTGAGGGGAGCTGAGCCGGTACGAGGTCGAAGTTTGAAGGCTTACTGAGGAGAGATATGCCTTAAAGCCTCTCAGTGAGCAGAGAGAAGGAAAAGTAAAAGGACTTCGGGTCGAGCTAGAAGTATCTCAGAAAGAACAAACTGAGTTGTCCGAGCAGGTACAAAGAATCTTCAATTTTATGATATTGACTCGGAATTGATGGCTAATAATTCGGTCCCGTAGGTCGAGCAAAAGTTCGATGTGATTAGGCAGCTTCATATTGAAGTGGACGTAGTAAAATCGGAGGCCGAGGAGTGGAAGAAGAACATGGATCGCCTCGCCTCCAAGAAGGAGACTGCCCGAACACAAATGGCTTTGACTGAGGCCCAGCTCCGAAGCTTAAAAGAGAAAGCCTTGGTGCAAGCCAAGAAAATCAAGGAGTTCCAGTCTTAGTTGAGCTCAGCAAATTCTGATCGAGAGAGATTGTCCACAGAACTTGCAGCGGTAAAAATGGAGGTCAAAAAAATCATGGTCAATGCTGATGCAATGGTGGTCGTTTATCGATATGATACCGAAGTTGCTCAAGTTCGAGCAAAGGAGGTTGCTGAGGCTGCTCAGGCTCGGGCAAACTGGGTGGCCGAGCATGCTAAATGACATTCTCGAAGGGAGACTCTCGAAGAGATTCATGCTCGTGGCTTCGATCTAACAGCCGAGATTGAAAAAGTTAAGGAGCTTGAAGCCGAAGCCAGAATGTTGGCCTTTCCCGATGATGATGATACCAGGAGTGCGATTGGATACGAAATAAGAGTAGCCTTTAGGCTTAATGGTCGAGTGAGTATTTTCCCGAACTCGAAGTAAGTGTAGCCCTTAGGCTTTATGATCGAGTGAGCATTTGCTCGAACTCGAAATGAAAACAACCCTTAGGCTTTTATGGTCGAGTGAGTGTTTGCTCGAACTCGAAGTAAGAGTAGCCCTTAGGCTTAATAGTCGAGTGAGTGTTTTCTCAAACTCGAAATAAGAGTATCCCTTAGGCTTAATGGTCGAGTGAGTGTTTGCTCGAACTCGAAGTAAGTGTATCCCTTAGGGTTTATGATCGAGTGAGTGTTTGCTCGAACTCGAAATAAAAACAGCCCTTAGGCTTTTATGGTCGAGTGAGTGTTTGCTCGAACTCAAAGTAAGAGTAGCCCTTAGGCTTAATGGTCGAGTGAATGTTTGCTCGAATTCGAAATGAAAATAGCCCTTAGGCTTTTATGGTCGAGTGAGTGTTTGCTCGAACTCGAAGTAAGAGTAGCCCTTAGGCTCAATGGTCGAGTGAGTGTTTGCTCGAACTCAAAATAAGAGTAGCCCTTAGGCTTGTTTGATTGAACTCAAAATAAGAGTATCCCTTAGGCTTAATGGTCGAGTGAGTGTTTGCTCGAACTCGAAATAAGAGTATCCCTTAGGCTATATGGAGCTCGATCTCATTGATTTTTCGGTTGGCAGTCCCCAATCTTTGGGGTAATTATTCAAACTTCGATCATGGTCGGCCCTTAAGCATGTTTACATAATAGATCGGGAACATGAAATAGAAGAATTTTTTTAAGATATGAGATATTGGTAAAGAAGAAATTTCTCTTTATAAGTCATTATACATGTGTTCATGTTTTGTGCCAAGGCTCGAGCAAACAACGCGGGCATGGTTCGTTTGACCATTTGGCCTTTATAAATTTTTCCCATTGAGACCCTGTTGCCATGAAGTAACGTTCTTTCATCGAATTTGATATATTCGAGGGCAATGCCCCACAATATTCGAGGTTGATTGTAAATAGGCCTCAGATACTGTTGAATTTTTCTAAGTTAGCATGATCAATTGTTGCCTCATTAAAAACATTGCCGAAAAACCGATTTGGGCCAAAACCGGTCTAAGGAAAAAAGAGTGCAACGCGTGCTTTCAGACCTAAAGGCTTCGAGTTGAATAATCCATCCTTGTTTTTGGTCGAACACCTGCAAGGGTTAATTTTGAAATACAAATGAACATGGGAGGGTCGTACCTTAGCAGTAGTATCGTTTTTGGTGAGACACATTCTAATTGCTCGATAGTTGTTTGCCGGTTATCATGCCGAGCTTGTAGGATCCTTTTCCGACGATTTCGAGAACCTGATATGGTCCTTCCTAGTTCGGACCTAGATTTCCTTCATTCAGATTTCGGGTGTTGAGGGTGAAACCAAGTGTCCGATTTTAAAATGTCGAAGATTGGTTCTTCGATTGTAGTATCTTTCAATCCGCTATTTTTGGGCGGCCAATCGGACGAGAGCGGCCTCTCATTTTTCATCCAATAATTCTAGGCTCGTGTTCATGGTTTCGTTATTCGACTCCTTTGTTACATATCGAAACATGATGCTAGGTTCTTCGATCTCCACTGGGATCAGAGCTTCATCGCCATAGACCAACAAGAATGGCATTGCTCCGGTACTGGATTTCGATGCTGTGCGATATGCCTATAGGACCTCGGGTAGTATTTCTCTCCATTTTCCTTTGGCTTCGATCAATCTCTTCTTAAGATTTTGGATGATGATTTTGTTGTTCAATTCGGCTTGTCCGTTCCCGCTGGGATAATACGGTGTTAATAGGATCCTTTTGATCTTGTAATCCTCGAGAAATTTAGTTACTTTGCTGCCAATGAATTGTTTTCCATTATCACATACAATCTCGGCTGGCACCCCGAATCGACATATGATGTGGTCCCAAATGAAGTCTATCACTTCTTTTTCTCTGACTTTCTCGAAAGTATGTGCTTCAACCCATTTAGAGAAATAATTAGTCATAAATAAAATAAACTGAGCTTTACCTGGGGTCGATGGAAGTGGGACGACGATGTCCATCCCCCATTTCATGAAAGGCCATGGAGATAGGACCGAGCGGAGTAGCTCCCCGGGTTGATGAATCATGGGGGCATGTCTTTGGCATTTGTTGCATTTTTGAATGAACTCCTTCGCATCTTTGCCCATATTTGTCCAATAATACCCTGCTCGGATCGCTTTGTGGACCAACAAATCGGCACCGAAATGGTTTCAACAAGTGCCCTCGTGAATTTCCCGTAGTATGTAATCGGTATCTCCTGGTCCCAAACATATTGCCAACGGTCCATCGAACGTCCTTCTAAACAGCGTTCCGTCTTCGGATAGGGTGAACCGTGCTACCTTTGTGTGCAAAGCTCTCGATTTCTTTGGATCTGATGGAAGCTTCCCGTTCTTGAAGTACTCTATATATTTGTTTCTCCAATCGCAGGTTAGACTTGTGGAATTTATCTCAGCGTGACCTTCTTTGATCACCGATTTTATGAGTTGTACGACAGTCCTCGAGTTGAGTTCGTCATCTTCGTCTGATGAACCTAAGATTGGAATAGCGTCGGCCTTGCTGTTCTGTTCTCGGGGTACATGTTGCAAAGTCCATTCTTTAAACTGTTATCCAAGCACCTCTGCATTTGATTTTCTCAAACTTCGAAATTCCTGTTAACTTGGTTTACCACGAGGAGGGAATCACACTTAGCTTCTATGATCTCCGCTCCTAAGCTTCTAGCTAGTTCGAGACCTGCAACCATGGCCTCATTGTTAGTCAATTTTTTTAGTTCTGATAGACTGTCTAACTATATTACCTGTGTGTTATTTTAGTACAATGCCTAATCCGGACCCCTTCGCGTTCGAGGCACCGTCCGTGAAAAGGTTCCATACTCCCGAAGAGGTACCCGATTTTATAAGTAGCTCTTTTTTAATCTCGGGTACGAGGGCCGGTGAAAAATCAGCCACAAAGTCTGTCAAGATTTGATAGCGGTTCGGGGTCGATACTCGATATCGTACCCACTGATTTCCATGGCCAATTTGGCCAATCGATCCAAAAGCTCGAATTTGCACAAAATATTTCGAAGAGGATAAGTTGTTACAACATGTATCAGATGACATTGGAAATATGGTTTTACCTTCATAGAGGCGCTTATTAAAGCAAGCGTTAATTTTTCTAAGTGTGGCTATCAAGTTTCGGCCTCGCCTAAGGACCCACTGACATAATAAACAGGGAATTGCATACCTGGTTCTTCTCGAACCAGAACTCCACTTACCGCTATCTCCGAGACAGCTAAGTACAGGTAAAGTTGGTCGTCCACTTTCGGGGTATGAAGCAGTGGAGGGCTCGATAAATACCGCTTCAGTTCTTCAAAAGCCTGCTGGCATTCCGGAGTCCATGGAAAGTTGTTTTTCTTCTTAAGCAGTGAGAAAAATCGGTGGCTCCTATCTGATGATCTCGAAATGAATCGTCCCAGGGCGGCTATCCTCCTTGTTAACCTTTGCACGACCTTTACATTATCTACTACCGCGATATCCTCGATAGCTTTGATTTTATCGTGGTTGATCTCGATTCCTTGATTGGACACCATGAAACCAAGAAACTTGCCTGAACCAACTCTGAATGCACATTTTTAGGGGTTGAGCTTCATATTGTACTTCTTTAGTACGTCAAAAGTTTCCTGCAAATGCTTTAAATGGTCCTCTACTCGCAGGTACTTAACTAACATATCATCAATATAAACTTCCATTGATTTTCCTATTTGTTTTTCGAACATTCGATTTACTAGGCGTTGATAAGTTGCACCAGCATTTTTTAGACCGAATGGCATTACGTTATAACAGTAGGTACCGTACTTAGTGATAAACGAGGTCTTTTCCTGATCCTCCGAGTTCATATGTATCTGGTTGTACCCGGAGTAGGCATCGAGAAAACTGAGAGTGTCGTGGCCGGTAGTGGCATCGATCATACAATCGATGCTAGGCAAAGGAAAGGAATCCTTAGGGCATGCTTTATTTAGGTCTTTATAATCTGTACACATTCTAAGTTTGTTTCCCTTCTTAGGGACTACCACCACATTTGCTAGCCATTCGGGGTATTTTACTTCTCGAATGGATCCTATTTTAAGAAGTTAGGTTACCTCGTCCTTGATGAAGGCATGGTTAACATCGGACTGGGGCTTTCTTTTTTGCTTTACCGGATGGAATTTCGGATCCAAGCTTAATCTATGAGTGGTTATTTCTGGTGGGATCCCTGTCATGTCAAGATGGGACCAAGCGAAATAGTTCATGTTAGCTGTAAAAATTTGAATAAGCTGTTCCTTGAGCTATGGATTTAACCCCGTGCCCAGGTATACTTTTCGCTCGGGAAAATGTTCGATTAGCGTGATTTTCTCTAGTTCTTCGACTGCCGATTGGGTAGCGTCGGAATCATCGGGGACCACGAAGGATCGAGAGACCCTATAGTCATCATCCTTGTCAGTCTTCTGATTCTCTAGTTGGGTCGAGGCTGACATTTGTGATTGCTATTTGGTATCCTTCTCCCCCTTCGAATATGATCCTTTTGTCGATGATAGTGAAGATATCGGAATGACTTCATCGATGGCAAACATTTTTTTTGCGGCCGGTTGCTCCTCGTAGAGCGTTTTGATTCCCTCCAATGTAGGGAATTTCAGAACCTGGTGAAGGGTCGAGGGTACTACTCTCATGTTGTGGATCCATGGCCTCCCGAACAAGGCGTTATATCTCATATCGCCCTCGATCACGCGGAACTTTATTTCTTGGATGGTCCCAGCCACGTTTACTGGCAAAATTATCTCGCCCTTAGTAGTTCCACACGTCATATTGAATCCGTTCAGTACTAGGGTAGCGGGCACGACCTGGTCCTGTAGACCGAGTTGCTCTACGACCCTTGATCGAATGATGTTAGCCGAACTACCTGGATCAATTAACACACGCTTAACTTGAGTTTTATTCATAAGTACAGATATTACTAGTTTTTCATTATGGGGTTGCATGATTCCTTCCGTGTCTTCGTCACTAAAGGACATGGTTCCTCTAGGTGTGTAATCCTGAGTCCGAGATCGCTTCTCACTTACAATAGACATCTTAAACCGTTTAAGCACCGGCCCCTGGGGGGACATCGATCCCTCCGATGATCATATGGATGATATGTTGTGGCTCTTCTTGTTCATTCTGTCTATTGAAATCTCTGTTTTTGAAATGGTTTTTGGCCCGGTCACTTAAAAATTCTCAAAGGTGCCCTTCATTGAATAATCGGGCTACATCCTCTCTCAACTGCCTGCAGTCTTTGGTTTTGTGGCCATGGGTGCCATGATACTTGCACATTTTATTGGGATTTCTCTCGGTTGGATTGGACTGTAGAGGTCGAGGCCACTTAGTATCTTTGATGCGTCCGATAACCGACACGATGGGAGATGCATCGATGTTGAAGTTATATTCTGATAACCGTGGTGCTTACTTAGGTCCAGTATGCCTGTCGAACCCATTCCTGTTCATTAGCCCCCGAGACCCTTGGCCTCGATCACTTCTCCTTTTGCCTCGTACGGAGTTACGTGTAGGTTTGTTGCCCTTACGATCTCCGTTATAAGGCAGATATCGATCCTTGTTCGACCTTGGTTCTCGGTCGATGTCCATTTTAATAACGGACCTAGAACCCAACTGGTCGTCTTTAACTCTAATCTTCTATTGATATCGATTGTGTATATAGGCACAGGTAATAGCCAGGTACTCGATCAAATTCTGCTTCAACTGTCGTGAAGCCATCGAGCTTTGTTCCTTCAGTCTTTGAGTGAAAGCTTGTACAGCCCAATCGTCAGTGACCGGTGGTAGATCCATTCGTTCCATTTGGAAGCGAGATAACAATTCTCTTAGCATTTCTTTTGTCTTTTTGCCTTACCTTGAAAAGGTCCGACTTCCTAGTCTCGACCTTTATGGCTCCGGTGTGTGCTTTTATGAAAGAATCTACAAGCATAGCAAAAGAATCGATAGAGTTATATAGTAAATTATGATACCATATCATTGCCCCCTTTGACAGAGTTTCCCCGAACTTCTTCAATAGTACAGATTCGATCTCGTCGTCTTCTAGATTGTTCCGTTTAATGGCACATGTGTAAGAGGTAACATGTTCGTTGGGGTCGGTCGTTCCATTATATTTAGGAATTTCGGGCATACGAAACTTCTTGGGGATCGGTTTTGGAGCCGCGCTCGGGGGGAAAGGATTTTGTACGAATTGTTTGGAATCCAAGCCCTTCAATATCGGTGGTGCTCTCGGGATCTGATCAACCCCGGAGTTATAAGTTTCTACTTTCTTGTCATTTTCTTCAATCCTCTTTTCTCCTGACTCAATTCGTTTTGTCAGTTCCTCTAACACCTTAATAATTTCGGGATTAGTCCCCGATTCTTGTTCATTTGATCTTACTACAGCTGGCCCCGTTTCTTTGGTGACTTCGCGAGGTGGACCAGGCTCGGCCCTGCTCGGTGCCTGGGTTTGGCTCTGCAACTGTGCTATCACTACATGTTGAGCTTGCAACATTTCAAAAATCATACGCAGGTTGATCCCGTCTTCTCCAACATTTTGGGTATTTTGAATTGCAGATCGAGTTCCATTATGAATGTTGTTTTCGGGGTCGGAACGTTGGTTCGCCTCAAATGCCACATGCGAATTATCGTCAATTGGATCTATGGCCTGAGCTCCAATGGGATCGACTAGTGGCCTTTCATCCCCGGTCATCAGGTTGTTGTTCTCATCTTGAAGGCCAACTTCGTTATCGATAGGTAGGGCCATTAATTGAGAGTTCATCGTTTTTAACCTGTAATCAAAGATACTTCCAAGAGCAAGTGTAAATTGGTGTGTTTTGCAGAGATTCGTACCAAATAACCACTGTTATCCTTAGCCCCGCGGTGGACGCCAAGTTGTTTAGCCGAAAATGGATAGAGTTGAATTTATACGTAATTCTAAGGATACGTTCTATAACTTGGTACAAATTAGAAAAATAAGTAGAAATATATCGAATATTGATTGTAAAAAGGAATGAAATACAAACCCAAATTGAGTAGAGAATGGTCTATAAATAAACAAGATGAACCAATGTAAAAAGCCCCAAAGAAGGATAATGTTTACTATATGTGTGTAAATTTCAATAATCTCTGAAACGTGAGAGTGTATTGATATCTAAATGTTCAATATGTGATTTTACTTTACAGAAATGATAGCCACTCTTAATATAGTGGAGAAATCCTACTTTGGATATTAAAAAATACATAGTGGGGATCTCATGATAAAATAGTTAAATAGCTTTTCCTTAATTCCCGCCGAGATTCTCTGCCTTAGTGCGGCTATAACGGCTTTTTGTCCCTTGGCTCAATCTTGGTCGGTCTTGGTATTGGTCGATCTCTAGATCTCGAGCTCGATATTGACACGAGCGCGATATTGACTCGAGCTCAATATCGACTCGAACTCGGTGTTGATCGGTCTCTGGCTGTTGGGCTCGAAAACACCACTTCACATTATAGCTCGACATTTGACTCGAGCTCGATATTTCTTCGAGCTCGATATTGATCGGTCTGGATCTCGAGCTCGATAACCTGGCTTCACATCATATCTCGATATTATAATAACGACCCTCGGTCCATTATGTTCCAAATTTGACTAATTATACGAAGGGCAAACTCGGTTTTGACCGTATACAATTCTTTTTTTAAATTTCGACCAATCTATATCCAAACGCTAACTTAATTTTAACTTCGTGCTTCAGAGGCTGATCCAGGATTTAACGTTTATGAGTTCCTGCGACCTCGAGTAAATTTTTAATTGTAAATGGGTTCACATTTAAATATTTTTAGATATTTAATGAATTTTTGGAACATATTTACACTGTTTGGACAAAAGCTACTGGATTCACGGGAACTCGTAGGTCGCAAGCTGGGTCCGCCCCTGTCGTGCTTAGTTGGGAGAACTAATAGTTGAGAAGCAAATAGGCTGCATTTATTACCTTTTCAGTCTGGTAATTTAGTTACTGGTTTGCTTAGAAAGCCTATAAATCATTTCGTCCCAGTTATAACACCTCAAAAGATAAGAATAAACCTAAAACAAAATTCATTCAACTCTTCCATGGTGAAAACTGAAAAGAAACACTACTAGAAATTGGCTAAAAATCGACCAAAAAAACCAATCAAAGTTGGTCGGTTATGGCCAATTACCGACCAAAATGTGACCATTAGGGTGTGGACGGTGTTTTGATGGTCGGAATGGCTTACCGACCAAAGTTGGTCGGAAATTACCGACCAACTTTGGTCGGTAGCTTAAAACGACCATCTAACAAGTTTAAGTACTTACCGACCAACTTTGGTCGGAAACATATTTTATTAATTTAATTTTACCGACCAAAGTTCGTCGAGTTAACTAAATTATATTTTTTTTATTAATTATTAAAATTTAAAAAAACGACCAACTTTGGTCGGTAATTAAAAATATATATTTTTTTTAAATAATTAAAACTAAACATTACCGACTAACTATGGTCGGTAACCTCAACAGTGCAGGCAAAATACCGACCAAAGTTGGTCGGTAATGTTGAATTCTGGGAATTCAATGTTCATTAACCGACCAACTTTGGTCGGTATTTTGGAATAATATTTTTTTTAATTAAAAACCGACCAACTTTGGTCGGTTTTTATGGGTTTAATTTTGGCATAAAATACTTGTTTTGGCAGCTACACCACCTGCCAGCATACCAATACACCTAATAACAACAACAATAACAACAAAAATACAACAACAACAACAACAACAACAACAACAACAACAACACAACAAAAACCAAAACATTTAATAAATACTTTAAAACTAACAAATTAAAGTTCAATTGAACATAAAACTCCAAAAACAAGTTAAAACTAATTACAACTAGTTCAAAACTGGTTCTATTTATCTAGTTCAAAGTATATAAAAGTCAAGGGGTGTTTTCTACAACATCATCATCACCGTCTGATGAACTTTCATTTACAAGACGGTATAGAGAACGGTCTTGTGGAGGACGGGAAGAACGATCACGGGGAGGATGGGAGGAACCATCACGAGCAGAACAGGAGGAACGATCATGTGGAGGTCGACCCTCTGGAGATGACTCATGAGATCAGGGCAACGGAAAAGCTCCACTAGATAGGAGAGTTCTGATTTGAGCTTGCATGCCAAGGAATTGAGCATCTCTAAGACTTTCTCTTTCCTTGGCCGCTTCTAGCTCGGATGTGAGCTTTGTCACTGTCTCCCGCATAGCGGAGAGGCTCTCCCTATTAAGTTGCTCGCCTTGCGAGGAAGTCCCTATTCCTCGCATTTCACACTTATAGCGATGGAAGTTTCTAGTAGGAAGCCCGTATACCTTCCCCCATTTTGGACCGCCAACAGACTCCAACCATATTCTTTCAGCATCCTCGTCCGAAGGTTGGGTTGGCTCACCCAATTCACCAGCTGGATGACTACGGATGAATTCCTCCACGTTACTTTGGTAGCGACCCTATATTAATTTAAATTATATCAGTATTTCAAAATTTTTATAAAAGTAAATTATAATACTTAAAGAAAATTGAAAGCTTACATATGCAGTCGAGGCCCGGTCCTCGACCCACCTATCTTGATCCCCCTCTTTCTTCTTCTTCACAATATGTGTCTCTTTGAATAGCTCATCATGACTCATTGGACGCCCATACTTCTTTTCCTGAAAACAAATTAATTTAGTTAATAAACAGAATAGATATACTTAGAAAAGTAAAATAATTTAAGCAATTACGTACCAATCTTCTTTTTATTGTCCCTAGGTTGATCGCACCTCCAGTGTGCAAAGAGCCTCCCTTCTCGGATGTGCGAGATTTCTTTCCTTTTTCGCTCCTCTCTAAGAACTCTGCGGTAAGCCATTGCCTTTGCAAATCATTCCACAAATTCTCAAGTAACCAGCCAGGCCTCTTGTTCTTCTTTCTAGCATCCGAGAAAGCATCCGCCAATCTCTTGCGAGCTTTATGATGAAAATTTGCAGTCACTTCCGCGCTATAGCGGTCTTCCCATACACACTTGCTCTGTATTTCAAAAGTTAAATATTAGATGGAAACATCATAAATATAAATTATTAAACTATTTAAAAGAACATTTATACCTTAAATTGATTGAAAATTTGCTCCTTTAGTGAGAATGGGCAATCAGTCCAAGTCGCATAAGGGGCATCATAAAACTTTATGATGGCATTGGTGATTATCTTCATAGTCGTATTACCCGGCCTGAACCTGCAATTTAACAATAAAAACATATTAATATCTTAGTAAAAATGTTACAAATCAATAGACGCAAAAATAATGAATAACACTTACCCATCACCCTCGGGGACTATGATGATCCTGCCATATCGATCATAATGCACTACCTCGTCATCACCATCCGAAGCATGTGTATCAGAGGCATGTGAAGACGGTGTAGGTGGGTCAGAGCTACTACCTCGCATGTGAAGGCCTGCAATAGATGGAGTCGATGATGAAGATGGTTGCGATCCCTGTGACTGCGACATAGCTGGATGCGACTCAAGTGGATGTGATACTGATGGCTGTGACCCGAGTAGCTGCGACCCGAGTGGATGTGACATGGATGGATGCGATCCATGTGGCTGTGATATGTAGGGATATGATCCATGTGGATGTGATGTAGATGGCTGAGATGCAGATGGCTGTGAGGCAGTTGGACTGTATGTCGGACGTATAGTCCTATGGCCCTGTGCTGGAAGACCCGGTGTCTGAATGAAGCTATACGGCTCGTGATGCTGAGGCAGCTTAGTATAGCCGTGTGGTGGAGGATAAGACTTAGGCATCTCTGAAAAGGGTGGACAAGAGGGACTATTATTTTCTACCCTCCTCTTTCCCTTCCTACCCTTTTCTCGACCCCGAGAACTAGTAGGGTCATTGTTACCTTGACCCTTGCCTGCCATCTGCATAATATAATACACATTTAGATTGAAACATATAAGAAACTAGCTATAAAACAAGAGTGCTTTAAAAAACTAACTTTTTAATCCTCATCGACGTATTGTTCCTCGTCCGAGAATTCTTCGTCCTCACTTGTTTGAGCTTCATCAGTTGATTCTTCGTCCTCGTTTTCTATAATTGTTACTTTATTTATATCAACTTCTTCCAGTATACGTTCAGGATGTTCCAAATCATTTTCTAACTGATCGTCCACTATTTGGTGAACATTGGAGATATCGTTTTGATATGCAACATCTAACACATTTTTGACTTTCACGCTACCTACAGGCTTAGTTTTTATTACAACCCACCAATCGGACTTATTCCGCCGCAATGGATAAGGAGCATAATACAATTGCCTAACGTTATGTACAATTATGAAAGGATCAGAGCGATCATACTCCCTCGTATGATTAACCTCAATTAGGTTGTATTGGTGGTGTACTCTTGTACCTCTTGTTGGATTTGGGTCAAACCACTTGCATCTAAAGAGTATCAATTTCTTATATGGCCAACCTGTATATTCTAGTTGTAATATTTCTTTGACCACACCATAATAATCAATATCTCCAACTTGGTTGCCATTACCACCTTGAACCCACACCCCGCTGTTGTTGCTATTTTTATTTTAGAGCAATCCTCTATATGAAACTTATAACGATTCACTACGTACTTAGACATTGTTGTGACCTGAAGCCTAGGTCCCCAAGATATATCTTTCAAAAATTGATTTACACCATTATTTGGATTATTTACCTACATAGTGTTAAGAATATTCATAAGTTAGCACAACTTATGAATCAATTTTTATACATTCACTATATATATATATATATATATATATATATATATATATATATATATATATATATATATGCTTACAAACTGTTTGAACCACATATCAAATCTCGTATATACAGCATCATGGCCAAATTGACCCACGAAGTGACTGTGACACATCAAATATTTTTAGTAGTTGCATCAATATGTAGTCACAGTAAATTTTACATTTTGATAACTAATAAATCAATACTTACTTGAGAAATGGTACAACTTCGGGACAATTTAGCAATACATGAAGTGTAGCTGACTTGTACTCCATATCACTCAAACTCCTCTTTCTAACATCCTTAGAACATCGTCCTGGTTGATTGAATATGGACATTGGTGGATATAATGGATCATTCACACATTCGACCGTGTGCCTATTGGGCCTATTCCTAGAACATGGCATGTTACTCTCAAAATAATAAGAACAAAAATGTGCAGTTTCCTTTGCAAGATAGGCTTCGCATATAGATCCTTCAATCCTATTCCTCTGCTTAACAAATTATTTGCATTTGCCAATTGTCCTACATAATGTCATGTTAGCCAAGAACATTCAAATAAAATAGAATATTACATCAAACTTATAATATTACCTCTCAAAGGGATACATCCATCTGCATTGAACATGTCTTCCAAGTCGTGCCTCATGTACGAGGTGTATTGGAAGGTGTTTCATCACATCAAAGAAACCACATGGGAATATTTTTTCCATCTTACTACAAATTACACGAATGTTCCGATCCATCCGAAGTAGGTTTTCCTCCCTTAATGTGGTAGAACATAAGTCATTGAAAAACAAACTAATCTCTGTGATGGGTTTCCAGATTCTTTCAGGCAAACCACAAAATGAAATAGGCACTAAGGTCTCCATGAAAACATGGCAGTCATGACTTTTCAAATGGCTCAACTTCCCTACCTCCATATCTACTTTTTTTCCAAGATTCGACGCCTAACCCTCAGGCATCTTCAATTTCGTAACCCAATCACAAATTTGTCGTCTTTCCTCCAAAGTGAATGTGTAACTTGCTTTGGGCTTGAACACCTTACCATTGTTTGCTGTCTGCAAGTATAATTCAGGCTGCATGCAATATTCTTGTAAGTCCATTCTAGCCTTCGGGTTATCTTTTGTCTTACCTTTAACATCCATCACTGTGTTGAACAAATTATCAAAATAATTCTTCTCAATATGCATGACATCAAGGTTATGTCGGAGAAGATTATCCTTCCAATAAGGCAACTCCCAAAATATACTATGTTTCGTCCAATTATGATTAACACCATATCCGGGGAATCTATAAGGTGGAGCCTCAGTAACTTTACTGAAGTTCTGGACCCTCTCCCAAATTTCCTCACCTGAAAGTATCGGAGGTGGAGAATCATATTCTACTTTATTCTTTTTTAATGCATTTTTCATCCTTCTAAACTCATGATCATCAGGCAAGCATTGACGGTGACAATCAAACCATGATTGCTTTCGGCCATGTTTCAAAGTGAATGCTTTACTATTTTCCATGCAGTAAGGACAAGCTAGCTTCCCAGCAGTCATCCACCCAGACAACATTCCATACGTAGGAAAATCGTTAATAGTCCACATTAAATTAGCATGCAAATTGAAATTCTGCTTGGTTGATATGTCATATGTTTCAACACCATCATACCACAATTGTTTTAGCTCATCAATCAAAGGATGCAAATATACATCGATCAAACTTTTTCGGATTACGTGGACCGGGAATAATATAATTTAAGAATATATATGGACCAGTCCAAATCAGGTGGTAGATTATAAGGTGTAAGAAAGACAGGCCAACATGAATATGGTGTCGCAGATATAGAAAAAGGCGCGAAGCCATCCGCACACATACCTAACCGAATGTTCCTTGGTTCACTAGCAAAATCTGGATATGTCCTATCAAAGTGCTTCCAAGCTTCTCCATCTGAAGGATGACACATAACACCAGGTGGTCTTCTATTTTCAAAGTGTCATCCCATATGAGGAGCAGAACCCATCGACGTATATAACCTCTTTAACCAAGGTATAAGAGGTAAATAATGCATCGCCTTGACAGCGACCATATTCCTGCTGGAAAGCCTCTTGAAACGAGGCTTTTCGCAAAATTTACAACTGTCTAAAGTTGCATCATCTTTATAATATAACATGTAACCATCTTCACAACAATCAATTCTCATTGACGAAAGTCCTAACTTAGAAACCAATCTCTTTGCCTTATAGAAATCACCAGGTAAGTTGATATTAGGGTCAAATAGTTCACTCATAAGGTCAATGAAAGAGTCCATGGCTGCTTGAGAAATATTCCAATCAGATTTGATACTTAGTAATCTAACTGCAACAGACAGCTCAGAGTGCGGACTTCTTTCATGTAGTGGACGACTAGCTTCCTCTAACTGTTCATAAAAATATTTTGTGTCATCATTAGGAGTTTGTTCAACATTTTCATTGGGCTCACCCCCGAAGTGCATCCCAAAAGCATCCGCAACCATATCCTGAATTCTAGAATCAAGATTTGTATTCTCCACCGACCTACTACTTTCACCAACAACCATATTATGAAATATCACATGGCTACCATCGATCTCTCCATGATTAGTCCACACAAAGTAATTCTCTATAAACCCCTTCCTATAAAGATGAAGCTTAACTTCCTCCGGTTTTTTAAACTTCATACAATCGCACCTGACACAAGGGCACCTAATTATTCCTTCACTTTGGTATGGTGGAAGTGACATTGCATGTCTAATAAAGTCATCAACCCCTTCTACAAAATCCTCCCGCAATCCCCGACGATTAGGATAATTCCTATTGTACATCCAAGTACGATGTTCCATCTATACAAATAAAAAAAGAATAAATTAATTTATTCTATAATTATAAATTAATTATATCTTTTTTAGTTAATTCAAGATAATTATTTTTTCCTAATTACACCAATTTATATCCTAAAAGTTCAATTCATATCCAAAAGGTCCAATTCATATCTTAAAAGTTCAATTCATATCCTAAAAGTTCAATTCACAAGAACAAATCCTAAAAACTAAAATTTCAATTCATATCCTACGAGTTTAAACATAAACTAACTAAACTAAAGAAATTCAACTTATACCCTAAAAGTTCGATTCACACGAACAAATCAATTTAGTCTAAAATTATAAATTAATTATATCTTTTTTAGTTAATTCAAGATAATTATTTTTTTCCTAATTACACCAATTTATATCCTAAAAGTTCAATTCATATCCAAAAGATCCAATTCATATCTTAAAAGTTCAATTCATATCCTAAAAGTTCAATTCACAAGAACAAATCCTAAAAACTAAAATTTCAGTTCATATCCTACGAGCTTAAACATAAACTAACTAAACTAAAGAAATTCAACCCATACCCTAAAAGTTCGATTCACAAGAACAAATTAATTTATTCTATAATTATAAATTAATTATATCTTTTTTAGTTAATTCAAGATAATTATTTTTTCCTAATTATACCAATTTATATCCTAAAAGTTCAATTCATATCCAAAAGGTCCAATTCATATCTTAAAAGTTCAATTCATATCCTAAAAGTTCAATTCACAAGAACAAATCCTAAAAACTAAAACTTCAATTCATATCCTACGAGTTTAAACATAAACGAACTAAACTAAAGAAATTCAACCCATACCCTAAAATTTCGATTCACAAGAATAAAATAATTTATTCTACAATTATAAATTAATTATATCTTTTTTAGTTAATTCAAGATAATTATTGTTTCCTAATTACACCAATTTATATCCTAAAAGTTCAATTCATATCCAAAAGGTCCAATTCATATCTTAAAAGTTCAATTCATATCCTAAAAGTTCAATTCACAAGAACAAATTCTAAAAACTAAAATTTCAATTCATATCCTACGAGTTTAAACATAAACGAACTAAACTAAAGAAATTCAACCCATACCCTAAAAGTTCGATTCACAAAAATAAATTAATTTATTCTAAAATTATAAATTAATTATATCTTTTTTAGTTAATTCAAGATAATTATATTTTTCTAATTACACCAATTTATATCCTTAAAATTCAATTCATATCCAAAAGGTCCAATTCATATCTTAAAAGTTCAATTCATATCCTAAAAGTTCAATTCACAAGAACAAATCCTAAAAACTAAAATTTCAATTCATATCCTACGAGTTAATACATAAACTAACTAAACTAAAGAAATTCAACCCATACCCTAAAAGTTCGATTCACAAGAACAAATCATAAACTCTAGATTCTAACTAAATTATTCAAGACAATACAAAATTAATAATTCAATTCTAACTAAACTATTCAAGACAATACAAACTCAAAATTGAAACACTCATCAATTAATACTAATTCATAACTTATTGACTAATTAATAAAACTAATTAGTTAATAAAACTAATTAACAAAACTAATTAAAACAAGACCTAAACCCTAATCCTCAATAAAATGCAATGTTCAAATAATTGAAACACTAATCACTTGAAACTAATTCATAACTAATTAACAAAACCTAGAAATAATAAATAAATAGGTTGTAATTCAAACCTAGAATTTTTAGGAGATGGAGAAGGAGAGGGGCGGCAGTGGCAGTGACAGTGGCAGCGGCGATGGCGAGGGCTGGGCGGTGGCGACGCGGGGTGGGGAATGGGATTTATGTGAGGTAAATAGAGAAGGAGAGGGGAAGATAAGAGAGAAATAGGGGTTCCCCAGTTTTTCAATTCTGATTTCAGAATTACCGACCAACGTTGGTCAGTAATTTTGGTCGGTACATTAAGTGTTGACCGTTTGACCAAAAACCGACCAACTTTGGTCGGTTTTTTAAAAAAAAAAAAAATTCTTTTTTTTTATGTTTTTTTCTTAAAATATTATAAACTATAAAAAAAATATTATAAACTACAAGCATTTATTTTATTTAACTATACAATTATTATAAATAATTATAAACTATAAGCATAATCTTTATAAATAATTATATTAACTATTTAATTTTAATAAATTATAATAGCATCTATCTAAGTAAATTTTCTAAGTTATAATTAAGTATGTGAGTAATTTCTCTCACAAACACATACACTATATTGTAATTGATGCTAATAACTTCTTTTTTCATTCGTTCATCACTAATAATGCATGACATAGATTAATCGATATATAGGTCGAGACATTTTGATGAATCATCGATTAATATTCATCGATACATCTAAGTAAATTATAAGTCGATGAATCAATTTACAAATAGATATATTTGATGATAAAGTATATATACTAATTAGTATCTTCCCAAGTCTATCCCTAAAAGAACCCGACCCTGTGGTCCTAGCGCTTTGTGTTCTTATATATATATACACACACACAAACACACTTCACTGTAATACTTTAATATATATATACACACACACACACACACACACACAAACACACTTCACTGTAATACTTTAACTATATATATAGCTTGTTATAGTATATGTTAGTGTGTATATATATATATAGCTTGTTAAAGTTTGACCATGTTTGACCTATTAATTTAACTCGTTTACTTAATACTAATAGCTTCTTTCGTTTAATTAATTTGTGATCCATATATATATATATATATATATATATATATATATATCAAAGATGTTTAGTATTAATTCTTCTATTTTTCATTAATTCATCACTAATAATGCATGACATAAATTAATCGATATAGGTCGAGACGTTTTGTTTTTACTATTAGTCGATATAGGTCAAACGTTTTATTTTTAATATTTATCGATGTATCTAAGTAAGTTATAAGTCGATGAATTAATTTACAAATAGATATATTTGATGATAAATTATATATACTAATTAGGATCTTCACAAGTCTATCCCTAAAAGAACCCGACCCCGTGGTCCTAGCGTTTCGTGTTCTTATATATATACGGATATACCTCTATACACACACACACACACACACACACACACACACACACACACACTTCATTGTAATACTTTAACTATATATATAGCTTGTTATAGTATATGTTTGTGTGTGTGTGTATATATATATATATATATATATATATATATATATATATATATATATATATATATATATATATATATATATATATATATATATATATATATATAACACGCTTCGTTGTACTACTTTAACTACATATATAGCATGTTATATATAGTATATGTTAGTTATTCATTATTTGTATTACAAAAGTGTTAACGAATTATATTTATATTATTTAGATAGTAAATATAAAAGTAATTCGAAAGTTTGACCAATGTTGACGTAATAACCGACCAACTTTGGTCGGTTATTTTGCAGAAAATAACAATTACCGAGCAAAGTTGGTTGGTAAATGCTTCCCCTGCATTAATCGACCAACGTTGGTCGGTAATTTTAAATATAAATTTTTAAATATTATAAAATATTTTAAATAATAAAATAATTATTAAAATTTTAAAAATTGGGTCCAGATTACCGACCAACGTTGGTCAGTAATCCAAAATTTTTTTGTCTGACCAGCTGGGTCAATTCGTTAACCAATTTACCGACTAACGTTGGTCGGTATTTAGTTTTAAAAAAATATTTAAAAAAAATTCCAGTTTCCGTTCAAGCTGGACGGTTTTTGATCGTTTTTTTGACCGACCAACATTGATCGGAAATATTTGATCGATTTTTAACAGATTTTTAGTAGCGAAAGAAGCGAAATGAAAGAGAATTATTAGGGCGTGGATTCTATTGATAGGATATGGGTACATGTGTATTTGTTCTTGAGGCACCTTGTTTTTTTGAGCAGTTCTATGAGGCCTACACGACCTAGAAAGGGGAAAATTCACATTAATGAATTAAATCACTAACACTTGCTTCAGACTCCGTCATAATCGAATCGAGAGAAAATATTATGTCTTATTCCATAGCATCACTAATAATTTTTTACTAATTTTAAGAGTCGTACTGACATTGTTAGTAGTGTCCTATTTCCGTAACATCACTAATACTCCATCTTTTACTAAATAGATTATCAGAGATCCATAAACAAGCCTTAATGCTTTGATTCATCAGTGCGGATAGGGACGTTCAAAATCGAACTGTAACCGATAACCCAATTGTAAAATTAACTTACTGGCTTATTAGTACCAGGTTGTCAGATTAACGGTTGGTGAGCAGATTGAAGTTTTATAGTTAACAATTTATTGATTCGGGGACGGATTACTCAATTTTCTTATCGTATAAATCGTTAACTTGTTAAAAATTATTAAATTTGTATTTCTACCCGTATGTATATAAAGTATCTATTATTAACCCGAAAGGCTAAAGCCCATTCATTTCTGACAAATGTTGCCTTCTTCAACTAATATACATCTTCTTTGGGTCCAAAGAATTAATGCACTTCCAGCCAAAATTTGTGTCTAGTGCCAGAAAGCATGATACACCTCCCAGTTACCTTGTGATTTGGAACTTGTAAAGCACCAAAGAGACTTTTTTCTAAGATTTTAATATGACAGATTTTTCCACAAGACTTTTTTTAAGATTTTCTACAATACTCAATCACAGTGAATTTGAGTTGAATCTGCCATAGACTAACAACATATACCCACGAAGAAAACCCAATTGACTGGCTCAACAGGTTGAGAATCCAATGCTAATCAACATCTATTAGCAGAAAAAGAAATGAAAACATTGTATTGACTTGGAAGGTCAAATAGAGCGAGAGAGGACAAAGGAGACTCAATTGAGATTAAAATGCAGATCTGTTGTTTTTAGATTTAGCTAATAAGTCGTTCGATAACCTACCAATAATTGCTAACCAATATCGAATCGCCGAATATCTTATCGATTGGCTAGCGGATTAGTATATTTAAAAGTCAATAGCTAATAAGCCAAACTGTTAAACGTAAATATCTGTCTAATCTGTTCGATAAGCAGCCATAAGTATTTGTTTGGGGTATTATAACTTTTAGCCCACGCCAGAAATTATTTACAACTGATAGCCGAAAAAGTGTATAAAACTTGTATTTGTATATAACATACAGAATGTATATATATACAAAAAATATATAAATTTTATACATTTTTTTGGCTATTATTTTTATAGCGGCTATACAATGTCATTTTCCCTATTTGTTTTCCTCTTTTGGATCGTGGGCCTCGTAGATTAATGCTAGAGAGATAAGGTGCAATTAGGGTGTTCACGGGACACCGAAAAATTGAATCAAACCGAATACCGACTCAAATCTAAGAAAAAAATTAACATATTTTTGGTTTGAGTTGGTTTTTGATTTTTTATCACGCCCAACTTTAGTCCTAAAAAGGATAAGCGGTCGTTGTAAATATAATCCGGTCTAAGAGTCCGGAGTGGAATCCCACAGAGAACTAAGGCTTCGCTACAATTGTTGACTATCACTAAGAAGGCAAGCTCAAACAATTCCTAAGTTATAAATATAAAGATTCTTATGTTTAACTAATTAACTAATAAATTAAAAAAGTGAATTAACAACTAAAGATACCGGGGGTTGGAGAAACGATTAAGGAGGTTTAGAGTTATGATTTTTTCAATTATCGGAATCCCTTCCCCTATGTCTTCTATAATTTCGCCTAAGTACTCTTTACCGATCGTGAGTACTTTGGGTGTCGTAGCTCTCTCTCGAGCAACTACCACAATTTACTAGATGTATTCTCTCGAACTATACTAGCTAGCACTAATTCACCGATCACTACGATCGCACCAAGGTTTCGTTATCTCTAATCCCGCCTTTAAACCCTCTGTATTGATCTCTCACATATGTTAGGAGTAATATTGTTCAACAACTACCTAAATATGTACCCTCTCTCGAGCAATACACACTAAATAGGCACAGGCAATTGATGGCCATTCAATCAACAACAATAAATATGTAGTTGAACAAGTAGAGAAATCCAACAGCTCAATTATATAAAAAGGTTTTAAGAATTCATCCTACAAAAGGTTCCCTCAAAGCCCTAGATAACAAGTTAGCTATTCATAATAGTATACAAAACGACAATACTAGAATTCATAACCAATAACAAAAATAGGAAGAAGAAAGTGAAAAACTCGCAGAAGAATTCTTCGCCTTGCTCCTAGTGTGTTCTTTCCTCCTTAGTTCAAATCCCCTCTCAAATATATTCCCTCTTAGGTCGAATCTGCTCTAAAAACGTCCTCATTTTTGGTCGAATCTACTCTAAAAAATGTCCTCCCGCCTTAGACATGTTTAGGGAGTATTTATAGGCTAGGGTTGAAGTCCTTGAGTCCAAATCCGGGTCGGAGTCTTTTAATTCACGCACTATTAATTACCAGGCTATAGACCTCGTAAGGCCAGGCTTATAGCGCGGTCAGCCTGGCTACAAAGCTGGCTATGCCTGGCCTATAGTGCGGTCAAGCTGGCTATAAAGTTGGCTTTACTTGGTCTATAGCACGGTAAGGCATGCTATAGAGCTGGCTTTACTTGGTCTTTAGCACGGTTTGGGTACTTGATGCTTTTGTGTTCTTTTCTTGTATTTTTTTTCTCCTTTTATGCGACTTTCGTTCAAGTCTTTCTTCCGATGCTGCTACATATAAAACAACACAATTTAGCTCAAATATCATACAATTAATCACTAAATCAACAAAATATAGGGAGAGTAATGTACTAAAATTATAGCATTTCGGCCAAACATCACCACCCCACACTTAAACGCTGCTCGTCTTTGAGTCAACCACTAATTCACATTAACCTTGAGCACTTTATTTTCTTTTAGTACATCCGAAGCACACCATACTTATGACTATGGTTGATAGCAACAATTACACTTTAGCATATGCCTTTAACACACACTTCCCTTTACTTTATGCCATACTACAAAATTTTATACAACAACTAGACAACATGCTTATAACAATCCTAGCCTCACAAACTGACTCAATATCACAATGCATTCATGGTTTGAACATTTAACATCATAGAGAAATCTAATAATGTCTCATATCCCTCACAAAATCATGTGCCCTCACAACAAGAACAAAAGATTAAATCAAATCCACACACTCGAATCAAATGTTCAAATATATTTTAAGGACTCAGATAAATCAAAGAAATTCCTCACTCACACAAAGAAGTCACATGCATGCACAAAGTACCATAGGCTTGCTCATTATGTAAACCTCTACTAATGTAGGCTTGCTCAATCTAAAATCAATTAGGACTTTTTCATAGTTGTAATGTGGGCTAAGGGACGGGTATGATAAATTTAGGAATAGTGATTAAACCTCCTAAGTATTTTAATACATGACAAAATTAACTTTAAGCACATTTTTCTTCAACACAACTTCAATTTAACAAACAATATCACCCCCAAAAATATTTTCTCTTTCTTTAAGCACTACTTTAATTCATACCCACTAGTAGGAGTGGCAAACGGGTGGGTCGGGTTAGATATGGTTCGGGTCAAAAACGGATAAATTATCCGACCCGACCCATATTTAATACGGATAAAAAATGGGTTAACCGACGGATAATATGGTTAACAATATTATCCATGACTTATTGAATATGAATACTTTTTGGAGAATTCCTAGTCTCCCAAACTTGAGGAACCCCCAATTTGAGGTTTTACAAATGTAAAAATTAAACCCATTAGTTATCCATTGGTTATCTATTTCCTAAATGGATAATATGGTTCTTATCCATATTTGACCCATTTTTAAAAAGTTCATTATCTAAACTATTTTTTAGTGGATAATATGGGTAGTTAACTATTTTTATTTAACTATTTTGCCACCCCTACCTACTAGCAAGGACAAGATGTTCTTGTTTTCTTTTGCTACATATTTTTTTTTTTTCAACAATACTTTTTTTTTTTTACCATTCCTGCTAGTGGTGTATTCCTTACAATACAAGTGCATCTTTCTCTCTTTCATTGGTTCCACTCGAAAGCTACCCTACACTTAGTCCTTACTTCTTCTAGCACTCATTTCACAATTAAAGTGCTTTAAGAGGTAAAAGAATCAAAATAATGTCAAATAAGATCAAAAGGGTATATGCTCTTATTGTGGGTACCAAATAAAGGTCTATAGGCTCAAAAGGGTTTATTAGGGATAGATTTTATTTGTGGTAGACATTAAGTTCAAAATATCAAAGAAAGCCTAAAATTATTTTTCAAACCGAGCAAAGCCTAGGATTTCGCTTCAACACACTTGCGAGGCAAGTTCTAGACTCTAATGCGATGACACGAACCACACAAATTCTCACCATATATGGCACATGACTTACTAAGGACGGTTCCATTCCAACTCTCAAATAATTGCAAGTATTCACGGAGCCACAAAAGATTAAGCATTAAGCACAAAGTGACACAAGCCAAGAAAACGAGATATAGGCGTCAATAAACATGTTATCTATCTAGGAGATCCATCGTCAGGAAAAGTCCAATCTTTTTCCATTTTACTAAAAAGCATTATTCAATTAATCTATCACAACTAAAATAGCATAGAAAGTCATCCAGACAATCTCCTCACCCCACACTTAAAATTGTGTATTATCCCCAATGCACACCATACTAATAAGAGGGTAAAAGAAACTCCCTGGTAGGCCAAAGGCTGAAGCACTAGCAGCTCATGGAGTACTCAGACGTCTCCCGGGTATTTTTTTTTGTGCGGGCACCCCACACTTAGTTCAAATATCTGGCTTGCTCTTGCATCCTTCCAATAGCTTTGCTTCACATGCTCCAACAAAATAAAAAAACTACACTACAAAATAATATAATAAAAATTTAAGAAATAAAAAACAAAATTAAAAAAAAAAACAGTAAAGTTGGATTGCCTCCCAACAAGCGCCTTAGTTAACGTCGTGGCACGACATGAACCACTTTTTGCCTCCACTTCGAACTTATGAATTGGACCCCAAGTTTTGCTTCAAGCTTATGATTATGTTCCTGGGGTGGTGGAACGAATCTAGCTGGCCCAAGGAAACAATGTAGTATTCTGCACTTCTTGGCCTTTAGATGAGGTGTGTAATCCTGACTTTCAGGCAAGAAGAATTCCAGAATGCAGGCACCTTGTTCCTTATTTCTTGACTCCTCAATTGGCTCGGATGACTCTATTTCCATATCATCATCCGAACATAGTGTGGAAAAATGCTTGGAGAGTGGACCAATGCGTTCAACTACATGAACTTTGGGACTGTCAACATCCTCAATACCAATGACACTAGAATCAACTAAATATGCATACTCAATATCCTTGGCTGACTCTAGTGTTACTTCTTCAACATCGGCATCCTCAAATTCTAGTTGGATAGATTGTTAGTGTTCTACTCTGACCTCCTCCATTAGCATCTCAATTTCTGCATCTAATGCATGCTACTTTTGGATACTATCCACAATATCAGCTTGTTGAGCATTAAATGCTTCAACTAATTGACTCACATGTGCCTCCAAGTTATGAATAGTTGCCTCTTGCCTTTGGATAGTATCACATAGCCTTTGTATTTACAGTTGTTTCTCATTACTTTATTCCATGAAACACTTTAAGATATCTTTGATCTCCTTCAGGTCAGCTTCCCTGGGTTCTTTGTTCCTATTAACTTCACCAGAAAAAGTAGAACCATCATAGTAAGGGGTTGGGGGAGGATAAAACATATAAGCACAACCATAAAAGTTCCCATCTTAACCACCACAAATATCACATACATTCCACACATAAGATTGAGTTGGTGCACATAACTCGCTTTCGAAAATATTTTAATAATTTTGTCACAGGTGGTTTCCTCCACAATACATACAAGGAAGATCAACAGTAGAATTACCAACATCAAAACTCCCATACTTCCACGATGCCATATTTCTCAAATTAACAAGTAAAACAAAAATAAAAAAATCAAATACAAGAAAACAAAAATAAAAGTTTAAACTTGCAACCTAGCAATATGTACACCTAAAGCTACACCGTTAGGTCCCCATCAACGACGCCAAAATTTAATCACGCCCAACTCTAGTCCTAAAAATGATAAGCGATCGCTGCAAATATAATCCGGTCTAAGAGTCCGGAGTCGAATCCCACAGAGAACTAAGGCTTCGCTACAACTATTGACTATCACTAAGAAGACAAGCTCGAACAATTCCTAAGTTATAAATATAAAAATTCTTATGTTTAACTAATTAACTAACAAATTAAAGAAGTGAATTAACAACTAAAGATATTGGGGGTTGGAGAAAAGATTAAGGAGGTCTAGAGTTATGGTTTTCTCAATTATCGGAATCCTTCCCCCTATGTCTTCTATAATTTTGTCTAAGTATTTTTTACGGATCGTGAGTACTTTGGGTGTCGTAGCTCTCTCTCGAGCAACTACCACAATTTACTAGACGTATTCTTTCGAACTATGCTAGCTGGCACTAATTCACCGCTCACTACAATCTCACCAAGGCTTCGTTATCTCTAATCTCACTTTTAAACCCTTTGTATTGATCTCTCACATATGTTAGGAGTAATGTTGTTCAACAACTACCTAAATATGTACCCTCTCTCGAGCAATACACACTAAATAGGGACAGAGGTGTACAAACCGAACCGGAAAACCGCACCAAACCGAAAAGTCAAACCAAACCGATTTAAAAACCCGACTAGGTTTGGTTTGATTTGGTTTATATAATTTTTATATATACTTTTAATATTTTATATAGAATTTTCTTTAAAAAATATCTAGAAATATTTGGGATTCTCTTGCAGGATATAATATTTAATAGTATATGAAGTGCTCCATATTTATTAATCTTAAATAATAGGTTGTACGATCACTTTCTCATCAAGTGTTACTGAAATGTGTCAACCTCTTTGTTTTTTCATATTCATATCATATGTTAAGATCTATTAAATTCTTATATCTTTTGCGAATGTGAGGTGATTATTATTATTTATGTATCATATTGATTTTTATGTTTAATTACTAAATTAGATAAACCTTGAAAGTGTACCTCAACAAAACATTATTGTCAGACGACTAAAAAAATAACTATTATGTGTTACTAAGAAAATTCTTCCATAAGAATATTTTAATAGATAATATATTTGTCAATTTTTTATATTCTTACTAAACATATATTTACTTATCAAAAATTTAACAAAGTAAGATTAAGATAATATTTAAGTAACAAAAAATTCAAAAAACCCGACAAAACCGAACCAATCCAAATTGATATGGTTTGGTTCGGTTTTGATAAAAACCGAACCAACCTGGTCCATGTACACCTCTAGGCACAGTCAATTAATGGCCATTCAATCAACGACAATAAACACGTAGTTGAACAAGTAGAGAAATCCAACAGCTCAATTATATAAAAACATAATAAAAATTCATTCTACAAAAGGTTCCATTAAAACCCTAGATAATAAATTAGCTATTAATAATAGTATGCAAAATTACAATACTAGAATTCATAACCAATAACGGAAATAGGAAGAAGAAAGTGAAAACCCCATAGAAGAATTTATCGCCTTGCTCCTAGTGTGTTCTTGCCTCCTTAGGTTGAATCCCCTCTCAAAAATGTCTCCGCTTAGGTCGAATCTGCTCTAAAAAAACGTCCTCCTCTTTGGTCGAATCTGCTCTAAAAAACGTCCCCCCTCCTTAGACATGTTTAGGGAGTATTTATAGGCTAGGGTTGAAGTCCTTGAGTCCAAATCCGGGTCGGAGTCTTTTAATTCATGCACTTTTAATTACCGGGCTATAGACCTCGCGAGGCCAGACTTATAGCGCGGTCAGCCTGGCTACAGAGCTGGCAACGCCTGGCCTGTAGCGCGGTCAAGCTGGCTATAGAGCTGGCTTTACTTGGTCTGTAGTACGGTAAGGCAGGCTATAGAGCTGGCTTTACTTGGTCTGTAGCACGGTAAGGCAGGCTATAGAGATGGTTTTGCTTGGTTTGTAGCACAGTTTGGGTACTTGATGATTTTGTGCTCTTTTCTTGCATTTTTGTCCTCTTTTTGTACAACTTTCATTCGACTCTTTCTTCTGATACTCTTACACATAAATCAATACAATTTAGCTCAAATGTCGCACAATTAATCACTAAATCAACAAAATATAGGATGAGTAATATACTAAAAGTATAGCATTTTGGCCGAACATCAATTTTTAATTTTAGAAACTGAGAAAATTTATTTTAATTTTAGTCTAAGTAAAAAATAATCGCAAAAATCGAACCAAGCCCACCATATAAATATCTATTTAAAATTACAATTACACACACATAGAGTACATATTAACTTTTTGCACTTTTGGTTTGTAGTTTCTTTGGTAAATGACAACTTGTATTAATGAGTAGCTGGATTGGTAGGTTATGCTAGAATATAGTTAATGGAATATGTGTTTGACAATGTATGTAAATTAATTTTTTTTAAAAACGACAAAAACCGAACCATTGAAAAACTGATTGAATTGGTTTGGTTTTGTTTCAATATTTATAAAACTGACTTAATTAGTTTGGTTCTTTTAGAAAAAAATTGACCCAAGTAACACCCCCGAGGTGCAGTAAGCCAAGCACGCATGTGTTCACACCACTATCAATAGAATCTTAAGCCAAATTTTCTCTCATTTTTGTTCTTTTTTTGTCACTAAAGAGTTGAATAGATATGCAATATTCACTATTGAGGCGGCGTAACCAGTGAAAAAAATAAGAATTGTTGGAGTTCTCTTGGCAATTCAGTTACTTGGTTACACACTGAAACGTACTATTAAATACAACATATTGTATTTGTTCTCCTAACTAAGTACAAAATTAAATTAAATCCCAAATTAAAAATCCTTGATTAGTTTTTAGTTTATAGACATAATCCTATTTAAATGCATTAATAGAACATAATTCTAACTTTAATTTTCAATGGATCGTGTTTGATCAACATGGTAGCAGGATGCGCCAAGTGATCTTCCATGGGTCCATTATTTATTTTTTGGCCCAGGTAAGGAATATACTGGTCTATTATCTCTCGCGTATTTTTTTTCCTAATGGTAATGGTAAGTGATCATTGTACTCTTTAATATATTTTAGGGCTACACACTTTCAGTTTTCTCTTCTTCCTTTTTTTTTTTTGATTTTTTTTCTTTTCTCTTCCTAATTCATTCAGAAGCTCTCTAGGGTTCCTCAGATGGGGTATATGTTGTGGTTTTAAATTCCCAAAGCTAAATTTTGCTTATTAGACATGAGTTACTGAGTATCTCATAACTTAGACACAATAAAGTAGCGTAAACTATTGTCCATGGGCCATAAGTTGTAGTTTTAAAGTTTATAAGCTAAGTTTTGGCTATAAGATAGGAGTTATAAAGTATCTCATAAGTTAGACACAATGAGTTGGCGTAAACTGTTGCACATAGGGCGTAAGTTATGGTTATAGAGTATCTCATAAGTTAGACCCAACGAGGTAGCATATAATGTTATTTGTGGACAATAAGTTGTGGTTTCAAAATCTTTGATCCATGTTTTGCCTATGAGGCAGGAGTTATAGACCATTTCAGAAGTTAGAGAGTAGTGTAAAGTGTTTCCCATGAAGAATAAGTTGTGGTTTTAGAGTTTCTAAGTTACAATAAGACAGGAATCGTAGAGTATCTCATAAATTAGATGTTGTGAGTTAGTGTAAAGTATTGCCTTTGCGGCATAACTTGTGGACCAACAATATTCGACGAACAGAGCTACAATATTCTTCGGTTCCAGTCTTGCTCTTCCTATTCCATACCAGACACCTTTAACATTCATCACATTTTGCTAACAAATTTCAATCTAGCTTCCTCAATTCTTCACGAAATACACTAAAATATCAATCATAGATTCCTAATAACAACCCCTCAACAAATCCTAACGGCAATTTTGGATTAAACTTCAATAACTCATAAAAGCACAATTGTTTGTTCTTCAAAAGCTTCAATCCCAATAATGATGAAATTTTGTTTCTTCAATAAAACTCGCTCAAATCTGTGTTAAAATAATAATCTAAATATCAAAAAACAACACTCACTGATTTTCAGCCACAAACAACTTCAATTTGTAGAACCCAGATTTGAAATCCTCTATCTCCAATATTCCTCTTCTCCTTCGTCTTTTATCTTTTGCTATTCAGATCCTGCTATTGCTACTTTTGGGATGGGAGGGTATTTTTATTCAACTAATGGTCGCTAAGCCTAACTGAAGGGGATCAAAACACCAATAGTGACACCACAGTATCCTATTTCTCGGTAACTGCTATAAAATTGAGCCCTCCATCTTTGTAGATTTTAAATTATTTTTTTTGGAGCAAAAAGAATTTATATTGGTAGTATTTTAACGATTATAGTTGGCAGCTTTTCTCTTTGAGAATAGTTAAAATACAAGTCAGTAGAATTAATGTGCTTTTTTATCTAAAAAAAACTTCAACACAACTTTTCAGTTGTCTTCTAATAACATATATTTTTTGGTTTCTGGTACTTATTGTTTCATTTTGGACTTCAAACTTTTCATGTCTGACTTAATTTTATAAATTTGTAACTGAAGCAACAAAAAAATTAACAACATCATCTATAAAAAGAGATTATGTCAAATACAACAATATTACATATCATTATCTATACAATAAAATATCTATAAGTACAAATATATAACTAGCTTAACTAAATTCTTCATTTTTTCAGGTTCAGAAGATAATCAGTTACTTTGAATTCAACGATTGTGTCAATATAATATCATATATTTTTCTTAATTTAAATGGATGTTATATCGATCTCAACATCAAATGCTATTACATATAATTTATTTTATTATATTGACCTTTTTATTGATGGACGTAAAATATACATACAATGCATGTAAACTAAAATTAGTTCTTTTAAAATTTATTCAACTATGTGTATGATTTAAAACTAAGGAAAAATGTATGAATAACTTGTTGGGTGCGTGTGAGCAAAGTTCTACATGAAACGTAGAAATGAAATATGAGGTACTTAGTTAGATCTGTTAACAGTATGAGGTTTTTTGGAAAATATCGTGCAGACTTAGCATAAAGCGGACAGTATTACACTATGTTAAGAGTATTTTTAGGTCGTATTAATCCAACAACATGGTATCAAAGCCAATGGTTTGGTGGTAAGAATATGGAGATGGTAGATTAACAGTGAAGGGCCCAGCTTTGTACCTTTTCTCGTCTATGGGCCGGCTTACTACCTTTACTCATAGTTTCAAAGATGCATATACAGCCTCTCTTCTAGGCTTCGGTGAGAGATCATGTGGGTGACACACAATTATTCTCCAAATTAATCCATAAAATGGTGATGGGTCATGTGAAACTTAGTTCAAAGGGAAAATTATTAGATGTGTGTGAATAAAATTCCATATAAAAAGTGAAAATGAAAAAAAAGTTACTTCCAAGCAGTTTGATACTTTTAATGGTACGAGACATGCGATTTGGTTCAAAGCTGTCGCATCATGTCAAAGGTATTTTTGGCCCGTTTTGTCCAACATAACTGACGATGCACGATGCCTATATACTAATTGGCTACCAGAGTAAAAGATGATTCAGTAGGAAAACGATAAAAGTAATAATGTGCTTTCTCGATTGTTTGGTTTTTGCTCTGAGAGCAAATTTGGGCAGCAACTTATTTTTGGGCGATGACTTTGGAGCCACAGCCAGTCCAGTTTCCAACAAAATTGCACAAACTAACTGAAAGTAAAGTTATAAAAAAAACAACAAAAAAAAAAAAAGCTTTTGAACAATTTTTATGTTAAGAACAGTGTATGATCTGCTTTAAGCTTCTTTTGAAGAGACTTGAGATGTGAAACATTCCACAGTACATTTATAGGTATAGCAGTCATGATTTACACTGTTAGGGATCGTTTGGTAATATGGATAAGAAAAAATAAATTCTGGGATAAAATTTTAGTACCATCTTATCTTAAAAATAGTATCAGGATAACTTATACCTGCCAAATGATGGAATAGTAATCCCAAGTTAAATTATTTCAGGATAAAACAGTATAATTGGCAATCCCAGAATTAATACAACATACAAAACAATCAATAAGAAATAATATCAGTATATCTAATCTCATTCTAACTAATCCCAGAATAACTAATCACAGTATAATTATTGGGTTTTAAAGCTTAAATGTAGCTTAAAAGAGGGTGAATGGGAAATGGAGGGAAATTAAAAATATTTGAGTTTCCCTCCTTGACAAAGAAACCCTCCTTGACAAAGGAGCATTGTCCCATATTGGAAGAGGAAAAGGTTTTTGATGGGTATATATACAATTGCACTTCTTTTAGCTCTTAAAGAGTTAAGAAGAAAGCAAGTCTCGCGTCGTCGTCGCCGTCGCTCGCTCGGCTTCGGTTAAATGATTGATTGATTAATTTTTTGGACCAAATTTATTTGTTAATAGTAAATATTAACAGAAATATTATTAAATATCCGATTTTTTGTAAACGGAATATTAATATTAAATCCAATGGAATAGTATATGCCCTTCGCTTTTTGTAAAAGACATTTACAATATGGACGAAACAGTTTGCACCCCTTCGGATTTGAAAAAACAGTTTGCATCTCTTCAGATTTGAAGAAACAATTTGCACTTCTTCGGATTTGAAGAGTTGCACCTCTTAAGTTTTGAAGAGTTGCACCTCTTCAGTTTGAGCTCATCATCGGCTATAAATACCAGTCCATTCTCTCAGATTTTCCATATGAATTTCTGACTTCTCCTTTCTTCTGCATTATTTTAACTACAAACAAAGCAACAGTAAGTGTGATTTGCTACCGAACTTTGTGTTCGCTGAAACACTGGGGTTTGAAGTATCGCTACATCAGTGTATAATTCGTTCTATCTTGGGAGAAAATAATCCACAACCTTGGGTACTAGGAGGGGATTAAATTCCTTAAGAAAACACTGTGAATTCAGTGGGCTCGGATTAAATTCTGTTTCTTTTACATTTCTGTTTACATGTTATTTTATCTTCTCCGGAATTATTTTACAAATACAGTTTTAATAACAAGCTTAAAAAATTTAATATTTTCTGTATTTGTGTTATATTCACTGTATCTGGAGACTAAAACCTGTGTGATTTTCTACTCCAGTGGAGATTAAAATCTACGTGATTTTAACGTTTGTTTGTGTCATTCTTTTACAGAAATGACGAATGACAACGGGAACCAGACTGTTCCTATGGTAACTGCCAATACATCGACAAGCCGAACAACACCTGCATTGGCACCGGCAGAAAAATCCGAAAAATTTTTCGGGATTAATTTCAAGCGCTGGCAGCAGAAGATGTTCTTCTACTTGACGACTTTAAGTTTGCAGAAGTTTATTAAGGAAGATGTTCCTGTTCTGCCCGACGAAACTCCAGAAAATGAACACTTTCTCGTGACTGAGTCGTGGAAGCATTCTGATTATCTATGCAAGAATTACATTCTTAGAGGACTAAAGGACAATCTGTATAACGTTTATAGTAATATGGAGACGTCAAAACAACTGTGGATAGCGCTTGAAAGAAAATACAAAACGAAAGATGTCGGGTTAAAGAAATTCGTTGCCGCTAAATTTTTGGACTATGAAATGGTAGATAGCAAGTCTGTTATTACCCAAGTCCAAGAATTGCAAGTGAATATTCACGATCTCCTTGCTGAAGGTATAAGTCAAATTAATACTAATGTTGAAAGTATTAATTATATTATTTCTACTAACAGAATTTTCATTGAAGGTCTTGTCATCAATGAAGCATTCCAAGTTGCAGCAATGATTGAAAAATTGCCTCCTTTGTGGAAGGACTTCAAAAACTACTTGAAACACAAACGAAAGGAGATGTCCTTTGAAGATCTCATTGTTCAGTTGAGAATCGAAGAGCACAACAAAGCTGCTGAAAAGAAAGGCCGTGAAAACTTAACAATAATGAGAGCAAACATTGTTGAGGATAGAAAGAGGAAGAAGGCTTATGGACCGTAAAGCAACCCAAGCAAGAAGCGGTTCAACGAAAATTACTACAACTATGGAAAAGCTGGACACAGATCTGCAGATTGTCGTGCTCCAAAGAAAGACAAGAAGAAGGGTCAAGCAAACATGGTTGAAAAGCACGAAGATATCAATGACTTGTGTACTATGCTTTCTGAATGCAACCTGGTGGAAAATCCTAAGGAGTGGCGGATTGATTCTGGAGCCACTCGCCATGTTTGTGCTGTTAGAGAAGTGTTTGCTACATATGCTCTTGTTGGACCTGAAGAGACGCTTTCTATGGGAAATTCTGCAACGGCCAAAATTGAAGGATCTGGGAAGATATTTATGAAAATGACTTCTGGTAAGATGGAGAATTTGAACAGCGTCCTTCATATTTCCGAGATTAGAAAGAACTTAGTCTCTGCTGGACTTCTTGTTAAGAATGGGTTTATGTGTGTTTTTGTATCCGATAAGGTTGTAATAAGTAAGAATAAAATGTTTGTAGAAAAAGGTTACCGAACTGAGGGCCTTTTCAAGATGAATGTAATGGTTATTGAGAATAATAATAAAATTTCAGCTTCTTCTTACTTACTTGAGTCAAATGAATTATGGCATATACGTTTGGGTCATGTCAATTACAAAACCTTGCGGAAAATGATTAATTTGGAAGTATTGCCTATATTTGAATGCGACAAATCAAAATGTCAAATATGTGTAGAATCTAAGTATGTTAAACATCCTTATAAGTCAGTTGAAAGGAATTCAAATCCTTTAGACTTAATTCACACAGATATTTGCGACATGAAGTCAATACCATCTCGCGGTGGAAAGAAGTATTTCATAACTTTTATTGACGACAGTACTCGATATTGCTATGTTTA
This sequence comes from Nicotiana tomentosiformis, assembly GCF_000390325.3. NCBI lineage: Eukaryota > Viridiplantae > Streptophyta > Magnoliopsida > Solanales > Solanaceae > Nicotiana > Nicotiana tomentosiformis. The sequence continues at coordinate 43,129,079 of NC_090821.1, read as the reverse complement.
CTTACTTAATAGTAAAGATGAAGCAATAGATACATTCAGGCAATACAAAAATGAAGTTGAAACGCAACTTAACAAGAAAATTAAAATGATAAGAAGTGATAGGGGTGGAGAATATGAATCTCCTTTTGAAGAAATATGTTTATAATATAGAATAATTCATCAAAAAACGGCCCCTTACACGCTCCAATCCAATGGGATTGCAGAAAGAAAGAATCGTTCATTAAAGGAGATGATGAACGCATTATTGATAAGTTCTGGTTTGCCACAGAACTTGTGGGGGGGAAGCCGTTCTTACGGCTAACCGGATACTAAATCGAGTACCCCATAGCAAAACACAATCCATTCCATATGAAAAATAGAAAGGAAGGAAGCCCAACTTGAATTATTTTAAAGTGTGGGGGTGTTTGGCAAAAGTGCAAGTTCCTAAACCCAAAAGAGTAAAAATAGGACCGAAAACTGTTGATTGTGTTTTCATAGGATATGCGACCAATAGTAAAGCATATCGATTTCTGGTTCATAAATCAGAAAATCTCGACATTCATAATAATACGATTATAGAATCAGATAATGCTGAATTCTTTGAAAATATATACCCGTATAAAAAGGAATGTGAGTCGATTGGTGAATGATCTAAATGACCTCAGGAAGAAACAAAAGAAAGTACATTTAATCAGGAGGATCCAAGACGTAGTAAACGTCAAAGAACGTCTACTTCATTTGGACCAGATTTTGTGACTTTCTTATTGGAAAATGAGCCTCGAACATTTAAAGAAGCTATGTCTTCTTCGGAATTATTATTTTGGAAAGAGGCAGTCAATAGTGAAATAGAATCCATATTGAACAACCATACATGGAAATTGGTTGATCTTCCTCCTGGAAATAAACTTTTGGGTTCTAAATGGATTTTTAAGAGGAAAATGAAAGATGATGGCACTATTGATAAATATAAGGCAAGACTTGTAGTCAAAGGGTATAGACGGCGAGAAGGTCTTGATTATTTTGATACATACTCTCCAGTTACAAGAATTACATCCATACGAATGTTAGTAGCATTAGCTGCAGTTTATGGTCTTGAAATTCATCAAATGGACATTAAGACGGCCTTCTTAAATGGAGATTTGGAGGAAGAAATCTACATGGAACAACCTGAAGGGTTTGTGGTTCTAGGTAAAGAAAAGAAGGTATGTAGACTTGTTAAGTCCCTTTACGGACTATAACAAGCACCCAAACAATGGCATGCGAAATTTGACCAAACAATGTTGTCAAATGGTTTTAAGATAAATGAATGTAATAAATGTGTGTACATTAAAAATGTTCCAAATCACATAGTCATTATTTGCTTATATGTGGATGATATGCTGATAATGAGTAATGACATTGCCGACATAAATTCGACTAAGCGTATGCTAACTAGCAAGTTTGATATGAAGGACTTGGGAGTTGCTGATTTAATTTTGAGAATTAAGATCAATAAGACTCCTCAAGGTCTGGCATTGTCGCAATCTCATTATATTAAGACAGTACTTGGAAAATTTAAGCACTTAGGGTTTAAAGTTGCAAAGACTCCAATTGACGTAAATCTTGCATTAGCAAAGAACAAAGGCCAAAGCATATCACAATTGGATTATGCTCGTGTGTTGGGATGCTTAATGTATATCATGAATTATACACGACCAGATATAGCTTATGCTATAAGTAAATTGAGTCGATACACGAGCAATCCAGGTCAATCTCATTGGATGGCAATGAAACAAGTTTTGGGATATTTAGAATATATCCAGGACTTTGCTTTGCACTACAGTAAATATCCTGCAGTGATTGAGGGATACTGTGATGCAAATTGGATCATCGGTTCAACTGATTCTAAGCCCACAAGTGGATATGTATTCACTATTGGTGGAGGAGTAGTATCTTGGAAGTCGTCCAAGCAAACTTGTATTGCCCGCTCTACAATGGAAGCTGAGTTCATAGCCTTAGATAAAGCCGGTGAAGAAGCTGAATGGCTCCAAAATTTCTTGGAAGACATTCCATTTTGGCCCAAATCGTTGGCACCAATATGCATACATTGCGATAGTCAAGCGGCAATTGGAAGGGCTGGGAGCGTGATGTATAACGGTAAATCTCATCATATACGACGAAGACATAAAACCGTTAGGCAATTACTCTCTAGAGGAATTATCACGATTGACGATATAAAGTCAAGCGATAATGTGTGGGATCCACTTACAAAAGGCCTAACTAGAGAGGTAGTTGAGAAATCATCGAGGGGAATAGGACTATGGCCGAGAACAAGCCATTGTGGCGGTAACTCTACCTAGAAGACTGGAGATCCCAAGATCTAGGTTCAAGGAGATCAAACAAAGTCATTAATGACGGTTCAATATTGTCAACTAAAAGTTTGGTCCATTCTCGTGATGAGACAATGTTCAGTACCAAGGATAAAACATTAAGGCTTTTTAATAATTTCTAAATTTGATACGGGGTATATCAAATAGTGTATCTATGGGATGACACATTTAGGAATCACCTATGTAAGTGTGAAGTGTTAGCCGCTTCAAGGAGAATTTTGTAAGGCAAATTCTCTATGCACTTATGAAATCAGGCGGTGTTCATGGCTGAAACGAACACAATAATGTGAGCCAAAGACAGTTAAAGGTTGGTTGTGTGGCTTATGGTTGTCTAGGTATACATCAAAGTTCGACGGTTCAAAGATATCAAATCTACCGATTGACCGAGTATATCTAACATAAGTTCACTACGGGAAGTTCAAAGGGAAACCTACTTATCCAGATGCAATTAATCCTTGCTTGCGAATCACACCGTTTTTCATGCATATTTTCGTGATATAGCCATTCCCCATTCATGTGGGAGATTGTTGGGTTTTTAAGCTTAAATGTAGCTTAAAAGAGGGTGAATGGAAAATGGAGGAAAATTGAAAATATTTGAGTTTCCCTCCTTGACAAAGGGACATTGTCCCATATTGGAAGAGGAAAAGATTTTTGATGGGTATATATACAATTGCACTTCTTCTAGCTCTTAAAGAGTTAAGAAGAAGGCAAGCCTCGCGCCGTCGCCGTCGTCGCTCGCTCGGCTCGGCTACGGCTTCGGCTTCGGCGCTTCGGATTTGGATTTGGATTCCCGATTTTTTATAAACGGAATATTAATATTAACGGAATATTAATATTAAATCCAACGGAATAGTATATGCCCTTCGCTTTTTGTAAAAGACATTTACAATATGGACGAAACAGTTTGTACCCCTTCGGATTTGAAAAAAACAGTTTGCACCTCTTCAGATTTGAAGAAACAATTTGCACCTCTGCGGATTTGAAGAGTTGCACCTCTTCAGTTTGAGCTCAACATCGACTATAAATACCAGTCCATTCTCTCAGATTTTCCATACGAATTTCTGACTTCTCCTTTCTTCTGCATTGTTTTAACTACAAACAAAGCAACAGTAAGTGTGATTTGCTACCGAACTTTGTGTTCGCTGAAACACTGGGGTTTGAAGTATCGCTACACCAGTGTGTAATTCGTTCTATCTTGGGAGAAAATAATCCACAACCTTGGGTACTAGGAGGGGATTAAATTCCTTAAGAAAATACTGTGAATTCAGTAGGCTTGGATTAAATTCTGTTTCTTTTATATTTCTGTTTACATGTTATTTTATCTTCTCCGGAATTATTTTACAAATACAGTTTTAATAACAATAACTTGTCTTCAAACCAAACGACCCCTTAGTGTACTTTAACCTGTTTGTAGCAAGTAGCTTGCTTTATTTTTCAAATTATTAGTTCTAATTATTATGAATAAATTGTAGTACAAATGATTCCTGAAATGCATTTACTTCAATGAGAAAGATTTCATATGGGTCTATATATCGATCAGAATGTTGTGCAAACTAATTGGGCCTTCATTCAAACAAGGCCGAGTGGAGTGTAATTTTCGAACAAGAAATAAAATAAAATATAAAATTGATAAATCGGCAAAATTAATTTCATCCGCTAGTCAAATAATATATATATATATATATATATATATATATATATATATATATATATATATATATATATATATATATATATATATATATATATATTATTTTTGGAGCAGCTAAAGCCCTAGTGAATATGTACTTTGCTTGGAAATCGGAGAAGGAAAAACGGAGAAAAGGAAATGTAAATGAATTTCCCTCTTGTTTCTTCCATTCATTACCCTTTCCATTTTCCTAGTTCCTAATTTTTTTTATTGGTTTCCTATACCGGTATCCAAAATCTATTTTGGCCCCCGACTAATTCGGATTCATACTGCTTAAGATTCACTAAAAAAATGCTCCCTGCCAGAATTTATTTCCCGAGCTCAAATCCGATCCTAATTCCTAATTAAGTGTAAGGGTTAATCTCCAAATGGGACCAGTCGTCTAAGGGAAATTATGGATTTCCCCATGATTAATTCTACGTACTTTTGCATTTCCATAGACTATATACATTTAAAACTTCACATCTTAAGTATTACTATGTGCTATTTCCTATAGAATTGGATAAGAAGTTGGATGCCAGCATCAAGAGTTGGGAGCTCGTGTGATAAAATGTAGAAATTGCAGCCAAATAGAAACTGAAGGCGAACTAGAGTATAGGTATGTTGCCATAAGTAGTAGTTTAGCTTGAAAATGAGATCGTTGATATTAATTTGATTAGCATAGTTTCACTAATCTAGTTTTCAACAATTTAAATCATCAAAACGAGGGGGGGGAAAAGAATCTACATAAAATTTATTCTCTGACCATCTTAAGGGTCTTGTGACTTTTTAATTTTATCTTAAACTAAAGCTTCTGTTGCTAGACGTCACTAGACTGGAGTTTGCAAATGGGCTCCAAAAATCAACGCAAACTATAGTGTTTAGTTACTTCAGCTGCCAGGGAAAAAAAAGAAGAAATTGCTTCATTATTGAATGTCAATTAGTTCAGAACATGTGACAAATATTATATAGTACTACTGGTTTAAAATGTTGAAATATGTAAAATTAAATAAAATGGTGTGATATTAAACAATTTAAACTAATTAATAATATAGAAATTATCACAAAGAAAGACTATGCAAAGACGTAAGCTAGGATGGAAAACTTTAAGTCAAACATATATATATATATATATATATATATATATATATATATATATATATATATATATCTTTTGTTTTTCTTGGTAACCACGAACATAAGGAGTATAACTACATCGGTGTATTTAATTAACTTCGTGGGAAGAGAAATGAATAAACAAAACATAACTATAGCACAACAAGTATAAAAATTACTTGTGGATTTTAGATATCGGAAAAATCTTATAAAAAAAACTCAAATGTAGCTTTCAACGAGGTCGTTGCCAGAAAAATCAGTGTGACCAACTGTTGGTCACCAACAGCATAATGGTGGGGTTCTAATTAGTCGGATAATTGGATATGGCTCTTTTATTAATTAGTTTTGAGCACTTTGTTTTCTAACATTTCTATATAGACAAAATTATTGTGGTGTCTTTAGAAAGAAACGAAATTCGTCGCTGAATTACACAAATGATCCATATTTGTCTTCCATTAATAGTTGCGATCGAATTTATCCTTCGAGTTGGGTGTACAAAAGAAACCCACAAATCGAATCAAACCGATAATTCGAGTCAAACCAAGAAAGAAAAAACTCTACTATGGTTTGGTGTTGGAAAAATAAACCTGATCATAATTAGTTTGGTTTGGTTTTTATTAAAAAAAATCAAACCGAAACCAAACAACCCGACATTACATGTCTAGAAGTTTTAAATATAGTTAATACATAAAAATATTTATTGCACTGTAGTTTATAAATATTTCTTAAACTTTTCATAATTTTATCTTTAATGTATTATTTCAAGTTTGGACTTATAATTTTTAAATGTTCCAATAATTTTTATAGTTCATAAATGTTAGTAACTCAAATAAATCCCATACCAAAATCAAATCAATATTAATACTAATAAAAAATACTAAATTCAATTGTACTAGGAATGACAATAATATTGGATATCTATTTTTTAGTTTTTCCATGGTTCAGATAAAATGCATAACATATTATTTTTAGTGTTTAATCATGTAAATAGTACTTATTAGTCGTACTTATTTTAGCAACTTAGTAATTTTAGATTATGTTTATTTTCATTATGTCTTATTAATAATATTTATTTTATGTGATTTTATTATCTTTATTATTGAATATTTTAGTACAATGTCATGGCTCATGTCATATTTTATGTTATTTTCTTGAAAAATACCCTATATAGTTATGTCGTACTAGGGTTAAAAAAATATTTGAAATACAAATTCTATATTTTGTGATACGAAAACTTTATGAAAAAAAACCCAAAAACCTAAAAAACGCAAAAAAAAAATCGATAAATGTTTTGACTTTATTGGTTTGGTTTAGTCTTTAGATTTAATAACTCGACACAATTGGTTTGGTTTGGTAATTGAAAAATCTGAACTAACCCGACCTATGTACACTTCTACTTCCAGTTACAAAAATGAGATGCATTTGCTCTTGTTAACTAATAATCAATTATTAAAACTAATATCCACCGTAAACGCATAATTCAAGAGCAAAATTGTAGGAAAATGACATGAGAAAATAACGATAACACTGCAATAATATTATTTGTAACCAGATATACGAATTGGCTTGAGTCGTATTGGGCACTGTCCTAAAAAACTATTTTAGCAATGTGAAATGTTTCCCCAGAATTAAACAAGTCTACCTCTATTTATTTAGAGGATGCAGTAATAAGCAAAATTAATATACCACCAAATTGTTAAAAAAAAAAAATAAAGTATCTGTTGAAGATAGAAAATAAAATGGAGACAATAAAAGAATATTGGAATGAAAGAAAGAGAGCAAGTAGTGATTTGAAGCTAATGATTAGCTTTTTTCTTGGTGTTTCGTCCGTAGAAATCGAAGGCTTATTTATAGACTCAATAATGACAATTACTTGAGACAAGTATTATGTCTCCTTTGTCACTTGGTACTTGTCTTATGCCACTTACCCAAAACCAAGAGAAAAGATGTCACATGCTGGATATTGAAATAGATCAAAGACACTTGTGGAATTTTCCACATGTATAGTAGCCACTTAAAAATAGATATGACATTTGTAAAATAAAAGGACACTTGGCTATTTAAATTTTTTTGAAAATACTGCCACAATCCCCACATATTTTCAAAATTTATAGGAAAAGGAATAAAGGAATGGAAGAATTAACAACTTGATGAATTTGCATGGTCCAAATTTAATATGTTTGGTGTCTTCTGAACTATGAACCAAACTTAGACCAATAAAATTTAACTTATAGAATTAATGGTGAAATATAATATTTTTATGAACCAATAATTCTTATTGTAAGTCAGATATTTTATCGATCACATCTTGACCCTCACAATTTTGCCGTTCAATACGGTTTTGCGCCACTAGGCCATGCACGTGCCTGGTAGTTCATGAGAGCTCTAGAGATTGGGCCAAAATCTCATAGGAGCGGCCCCACCCCACTCTCATATAGGTGAATTCATCAAGTGTATACTGCTTTTAAATATACCATCCATAAGGACTATGAATTTCATTAAGAATTATAACTCATCCTCTCAATTAGTAGCAGTTAAGTGCTCTCTTTTAGTATTTTAGTGCCAATATCGACTTTTTATTACCCATATGAACCTACTTCATGGGATCTCCAACCACATAGGTTGGGTTACCATCTCTATTGACAACATGTCAGCCTTAACCCCATCTCTTTTGAGGTTTGAAGAATTAATTTTTTTCCCACAGGTTTAGTCAGAGGATCGGCCAAATTTATCTCTGACTTCACATAGTCAATGAAAATTATTCCATCTCTCAGCAACTGCTTTATGACATCATGTCACAATTTCATGTGTCTACTTTTACAATTATAAGATTTATTCTTTGCAATAGCTATTACCGCTTGACGATCACAATGCATAGTCACAGGAGGCAATACGTCCTTTATTAAAGGGTTATTAGCTAAGAAGTTTCTTAGCCACTCAACCTCAAAACCAACTAACTCCAGAGCTACAAACTCTGATTCTATAGTCGATCTAGCAATGATCGTCTATTTAGCTGATTTTCATGATATTGCACCACCACTAAATGTGAATACATAACTACTAGTGAATTTTATCTCATTTGAATCAGAGATTCAGTTTGCATCACTGTACCCTTCTAAAGTAGAAGAAAATTCACTATATAGGATACCGTAATTCATGGTTCCTCTCAAATATCTCATTAGTTTGGTTAATGCAGGCCAATGTACGCTGTTGGGATTATGAGTATATCTACTCAGTCTACACACGACATAGACTATATCAGGCCTTGTAAAATTCATTAAATGCATCAAACTCCCAATAATCTGAGCATATTTAGACTAAGCAACTGGGTCACCGTTGTTCTTTTTCAACTGAGAGTTAGCATCCAAAAGAGTGTTTACTGGTGTGACTTTAAAATATTCAAACTTCTTAAGAAGTCTCTCAACATAATGTTCTTATGATAACATTATGCCATCTTCGCTCCTTATAACTTTAACTCCTAATATTGTATTTACTTCACCCAGATCTTTAATATCAAAATTAGCAGACAAAAATAATTTAGTACTTTGCACAATATTTAAACTTGTATCAAATATAAATATGTCATCAATATACAAACATATTATCATATAATCATTATCTACTACTTTAATATAAACACATTTATCTACCTCCATTGAAGAAAAACTGTCTCTCAGTAAGACTTGTTCAAATTTCTCATACCAATGCTTAGGAACTTGTTTAAGGCCATAAAGAGATTTAATTAATTTACAAAACTTTATTTTCTTGTTTGGACTGACACAACCTTCAGGTTGAACTATATAAACTTCTTCTTCTAAATCACCATTTAAAAAGCTGTTTTGACATCCATTTTATGGATAAAAAGCTTATGGATTGAAGCTAAGACAATAAAAACTCGAATAGAAGAAATTCTAGTCACTGGTGCAAATGTATCAAAATAATTTATATTTTATTTTTGAAAAAATTCTTTTGCTACTAACCAGGCTTTATATTTATCTAAAGATCCATCAGGATTAATTTTTTTTTTTTGAAAATCTATTTACAACTAATAGGCTTTGCACCAGGAGGAAAATCTGTTAAAATTCATATTTTTTTTCAAAATAGAATCAATTTCAACTTTTATTGCCTCTTTCCAATAATTAGCTTCTGAAGAAGATATAGCTTCAAAATAATTTGATGGCTCATTATCGACAAGAAAAGTTTGAAAATCATTTCCATAAGAAAAATATTCCTTTCTAGGCCTTTTGCTCCTTCTCAGTTCCTCGTTAGAGGTAATTTTATTATTTATTTTAACAGGTGTATGAAAAATTTTATCAAATAGTGGATAAATATATTATCTCAATTACAGTATTGTAATCAAGCACATCACATTTTAAAACAAGAAATCTATATGTAGCAATATGTTCAACATATCCAATAAGTATGCAATCAACAGTTTTAGAAACTTATTTTTCTCTTTTTAGATTCAGGCAAAAGAACTTTAGCAAGGCACCCCCACACTTTTAAATATTTCAAGTTAGGTTTATAACCCTTCCACAATTCATAAGGAGTTTTTCCAGTTCTTCTATATGATATTCTATTTTGTAAGTGATATGTAGATAATATAGCTTTACCCCCATAAATTATCATGAGCATTAGAACTAACTAACATAGAGTTCATCATCTCTTTCAATGTTCTATTTTTTCTTTCAGCTACTCCATTTGACTAAGGGGAATAAGACAGAGTTACTTCATGAATAATTCCATTCTTTTCACAAAAATCATTTAAAGAAAAATATTCTCCACCTCTATCAGATCTCATTCTCTTGATTTTTCTACTAAGTTGATTTTCAACCTCAGTTTTATAAGAAATAAAAGTATTAAAGACGTCATCTTTATTTCTAAGCAAATTCAACTTAGTAAATCTAGAAAAATCATCAATAAAAGCCACATAATATCTTTTACCTTTAGTTATAGTCTGCTTTAAATTGCCTAAATCAGTGTGAATCAAGGATAATAATTCAGTTTCTCTATTTACACAAAAACAAGTATTTCTAGTACTTTTAGCTTCAACACATATTTCACACTTGTTAATATTATTTGAGTCTAAATCAGATATTAATCCCAGCGACTGCATTTTCTTTATATACGCGACATTAACATGTCCTAGTCTAGCATGCCATAAAGAAACAGACTCAACCATATAAGCAGAAGAAGATGCATTTTCATTGCTAGTATCAGAAGTATTAAGCATAAATAAACCATGATTACAATATTCATTGCCCGCAAAAATATTATTTTTGGTTAGTACAACCTTATTATTCTCGAAAGAAATCTTCACTCCAACTTTTTCTAATAATCCCACAAAAACCAAATTGGTTTAGATATTAGGTACATGCAACACATCACTCAATGCTGGAGTTTTACCATATGTGAGTTTGAGAAGAATTTTTCCTTTCCCAAGAACGCGAGTTGTTCTTAAGTTACCAAGATAAATAGTTTCTTCTCCTTCCTCAATTTGGGTGTAAGACAAAAATTTATTTTTGTTTGCACAAATGTGCCCAATAGCACTAGAGTCTATCACCCAATCTATCACATTGGCCACATTATTTATTTAAAAAATGACCGCAACAACTATATTATCCGCTTTAGTCAAATTTAATTTTGACTTAGCGAGATTATCATTTATCCCAACTCTTTTCTTGCATTGAGGTGCATTTTTCTTGAAGGTTTTAATATTAACATTAGATATGTAACCATGTCTATTCACATACATGTGTTTTGATATTAGTGTCTGCCAAAGTTGTGAATGCAATAACGTATTTGCAACACCATGGATATCTAGCAGGACAGCTGGAACAGTAGCAGCGGAGACAACACCAAAATTGGTAGCACCATCAAAATTTTCCGTAGTAGTATTACTTGCTATAGTTTCTTAGATTGTAGGAAAATGACACGAGAAAATAACGATAATACTGCAATAATATTATTTGTGAGCAGATACACGAATTGGCTTGAGTCGTGCTGGGCACTGTCCTAAGAAACTATTTCAGCAATGTGAAATATTTTCCCAAAATTAAACAAGCCTACCTCTATTTATTTAGAGGATGCAGGAATCAGCAAAATTAATATATCATCAAGTTGTTAAAAGAAACAAATAAAGTATTTATTGAAAAGAACATTGGAATGAAAGAGAGAGAAGTAGTGATTTGAAGCTAATGATTAGCTTTTTTTCTTGGTGTTTCATCCGTAGAAATTGAAGGTCTATTTATAGGGCTCAATAATGACAATTACTTGAGACAAGTGTTATGTCTCCTCTACCACTTGGTACTTGGCTTATGCCACTTACGAAAAATCAAGAGAAAAGATGCCACATGCCGGATATTGAAATAGATCAAAGACACTTGTTGAATTTCCCACATGCATAATAGCCACTTAGAAATAGATATGATATTTGTAAAATAAAAGGACACTTGGCTATTTAATTTTTTTTGAAAATACTATCACAAAATTTAGTTCATTACACATAATTCACGGGTAAATTTTGGACCTTTTATCAACGTTTAAACCCCAAAATTCGAATTAATATGACACGTAATTCGGATGCATGGTTATTGGAATCGAACTTATGATACTATTGTGATGATTGTATCGATCGACTCCTAAGGTATTTCGAGGACAAAAAATAAAAAATGACTTCAGAATATTTGATAATTTGGAGTGCATAAGGGCCTGTTTGGCCTTTTTTTTCTTTTTTTTTTTTTACTCTTTTTGAAAAAATGTTAACTTTTTTTGGGATTCTGTATTTGACCATGAAAATTTCAAATTTTATTTTAAGTTGAATTTTAGATTTTGTTTGAAAATTTAAAAAACTTCAAAAAGTTATTTTTAAAATTTTCACTTCAAATCACTTATAAATATTTAAAAACGGTTCCAATTAGTATTCATGTACAAACATAATTTTAATTTTTAAATACCATTTTCACTGATTTCACAATTCTTATATCCACTAAGTATTCCATCTAATTTATATGTTTCTGACTTTCTGTAGCTCAAGAACAAAGCTTACAATAATTGGAACATATTCAAGGTCCACAATGCCATACTGTTCACGGATTTTGAAATATTCTAGCTTAACACCCAAACTCTGACTGGTCAAAAGTCAATGTCAAACTTGGGCTCATTGACCATTATATTTGACTGGAGTAGCAGAATATCATTCTTTTGGGCCGAGTACCTTCCACCATTCTTAATTCTTTATTAGTGCTACTTTGATCACAGAGTAATAATGTTCATTGCGCAGGAAATTTAATTTTTTAAATTTCTCACCTACTGTCTAGTACTTTTATTGGATTTCGACTAATTCGCGTAAGGCATGTTAAAGGAAAAAAAAAAAAAAAAAAAACCTTAGAATTTCAGCTGGCATTGGCTTTGGCACGAGGAATTCAAATTTTCTTTTTATCAAAGTAATGATATTTCGAGCTTTCACTTTGTTAATTTGTGATTCTTGATTTCTTAGAAATTAAAAACATATACTTGTGTAATTACTACTTGTAAAATCAAACAGGTTGCGTGTAGTTAGTAGTAATTACGTGACAAACAAACATATGTATACAATTGCTAAGCTTGTATAATCACTACTTCCTCCGGCCCACTTTAAGTGATTTTTTAGCCTTTTTTTGTGTGGTCCACAATATTATTTTTTTTTAGATATCAAGAAGAAATTAACTTTTTCTTTTCAAAGTTGTCATTGGAGTAAAGAGCACATGAGTAGTTTCTTATATTTTCAATGAGCAAATTAAGGTTAATACGGTCAATTTCATTGTTAATTAATGTAAAAGGTGAATTCCTTAATACGTGTGAAAAGAGTCAAAAAAGCAATTTTAGGGGTACTTATCGGGCGGATCGGGTGGATAATTACGCTTAATGGTTCGGCTTATCGGTATCGGATTATAAATGTGGTAATGTGCTAGCCATCCAATAAGAAAACGAGCGGATTGATATCGCATTAATAATTATCGGACGGTTTATCGACTAAACCAAATAGAATTTTTTTGAACAATCCTAGTGTTGTGAATACCAAACTGCCAAACCTGATAAAGTGACTCGACTCCCTCGTTAGTATGTACTGCACTTTAATTTACCAGGCTTGTTAATATCTGTTGCTACATGATAGAATCTGTTAACACTTTGTAGTTTGTACTGTGCACTTAATAAGTATTTCTTTTGGTTGCATAGCTAACTATTTCATGTCAAAAAAAAAAAAAAAGACTGAAACTGGTTAAACTGATTGAAAACTTGTATACAATCAAGCATGTACATCTAGGTGGTGTGTTTATATATAAATCCGTTTGAAGTCTCGGAGGAAGTAGATCCGCATATAGTTAATGGGTATAATTAAATATATGTATATGTAAATATAAAAAATTTTAATGGGTTAACGGTTTATCCAATAAGAAAATTGAGTAATCCGCCCTCAAACCGTTATGCCGTTAATTATAAAATCTCACTCTGTTCACTAACCATTACCCCGATAACTCGATACCAATAAGCCAATATAAGCCATCGATTCGATTCGATTCCGTTCGATTTTGAACGCCCTACTTAAAATGGACGGGAGGAAGTACATCTTACTAACAATTATGCAGCCTAAAAATTACAAGTGGCTCTCCGGATGCGCCCTTAAAAATCACGAAGTAGGTGAAATAAGCTCAAGGCCGTTGTCTATGTACCAATCTTTAAAATTAGAAGATCCATTCACACGTTGTATGGTTGTTATACAAAACTTCATCATCAAATGCATAGCCGGATTCAAGATTCGAAAGTTGTGGGTATCACCATGTTATGTATACAATATATATGTAAGTACTTACAAAGATAGATTAGGAATAATGGGTCGGTTCGATTAGTTTTTGGTTAATTTGAATAGGTCTTTCATTCAGAAAGCAAATAAATTCGATTTTAGTTCAAATTTTTAACGCTTAATTTAAACACATTCTAAATAAAAATGTAAAAGATAAATAACATTCCATGACTCCAATATAAATATTTGCTTAAGAGTACCTTAACTACACTATATATTCTTTGTTTGACTAGATTAATTTACTTTTATTGTTCTTTATTTATTTTTCCATCTTAATTGTTGACTTATATGACAATTATTTTCAAAGAAAAACCTTCAACATATGATATTTGACTCAAAACGACTGTCAATCAAACCATTTAATTATTTTTCAAAATCCAATAAAAGATATTGCTCAAATTATTCTACTATATAAATTAATATCATTTCATTAAAAATAAGAAAATTATATGCTAATTAAAATCAATTCAAATTACCTATAGAAAATAATTGTTCATAAAATAAGGTATAATGATATAAACAAAATGAGAACTGAAAGTTTAAAAAATAAAGAAGAGAGACTTAGCAAGTAATAAAAGGAGGGAAAGAACCAAAAAAGAAGGAAAAGAGACGAGGTCCTAGGGCTCAACTGATAATAAAGGAAATCTTAATAATGATAATAAAGGAAATCTTAATAAGTAGGAAAAAGGGAAAATCAAAGGAGTTGCTCCAATAGAGAATCGAACTTGCATTCATGAGGCCAAGAAAAACCTTCAAAGGGAAGGCTAAACCAATGGCACCCACTTTCACTTTGTGATTTTTGGGTGCCACTCTATCCATTTATACGTTTCTTCACAGAGATATTATGTACATAGTAAGAATTTTAGCGAAGCGAACGCGTGTCGTGGTACCCCTATCTCATAAGATAGATCCGCCCCTGATCAAATGTTATAGTACGAATATTTAACTAGAGATTTTCAATTCGAACCATAAGAATATAGTTCACCAAAGTGCCTTTACTTTTAAAATGAGATCGCAAAACGAATATCAAACACCGAATTAAAAAGACACCAAGAAAGTCCGTTGCTGGTGAATTTGATTTCGACTTTTCACCCTCTTGAGAAAAAGACTTGAGAAAGAAAAAAGCCAAGCTTTAATTCGGAGGTTGTTGTCAAAATATTTTGATTTCGACTTTGCTGAGCGCCCTTTTATTTTATAATATTTTTTGAAAAATAAATGAAGATCGATGTGCCGTGATGAACAAGATCAGTGAACATAAACCCAAAAATAAAGAAAAGAAAATGAAAAACATAGTTAGTACGTGTCTTACACTTAAACAACGAGTCCCAACCTACTTGTTGGATACGCCTAACTTTTGAAAACTTTGCAGTATGATTTATTATAGCTAAACAGTCATCCTCTTTATTACCATAGTAATGACATCACCTTTATGGTGTATGGTTGATATGATTCTAGTGTTTAATTGAATCCAAATATCAATTTTTTAATGGCGAATATCATTTCTCACTTTTAACATTATGCAAAAAAACAAATTTTAATTCTTTTTAACGATATGGGAAGTGAAATCATGTGTTAGAACGTGATGGCAATAACATTCCTAAATCTGAAAAATCCCAGGAATTTTTATGATAAATGGTGTCTAAAACAAAGATCAGCGTAAGTAATGGCAAAAACGTACAAAGAATAATACTTCCGGCAGCGAAAACGAAAATGTGATAGATAAAATGTTTTTTTATTTTATATTTCCATATTAACAATGTAATAAAAATGCATTTATTTTTATGTAGAGAAGACGGTTCAGTGTAACTGGCATTTTATAATTTGATAAAAAGAAATAATCCAGTAAAACTTTCTTGTTTTATTTTCAAATTTCTTACATATAAAAATAGAAGTCTCTAATAAGAAGATTTGACATAAAATTTTTAAAAAATTAATATAATTGATCCTTAAACCAATTGACCCCATATAAATATACGAGTCATCTCTTTAATGAAGGATTAATTCATTATTACATTAATAATTTGCTCCTAACATTCTCTTAAATATAACACAAACAAAGGCATAGCTGTTACGTAAAAATTCTACCCAAAAAACAAAAATCACAAGGAAAAGAAGATGAAGAGATGCCTCCCATAGTATGTAAAGCAAGCTTGTTCTTTTGTTTAATCATGTGAAACCTAAAGCTTACTAACTCAACTGTAGTTTTTTCTTATTCGTGGGCTTACTAAGGAAGGAACAGTACTACTAGTCCAGAGATTCTCTACCGGGGCGTATCCGTCCTTTAAGGTAGGCTGACATGACACCCGCTAGGTTAGTAAAATTGTTATATACATATGTTAATTTTTTTTAAACTATGCTAAATATGATTTGCAGTCACAAATTAGACAAATGTGAGACCCAAGTATAAATTTATCTTGAATCTTGTCTGATTCCCCTTTTACTTTATGCTTTTTATTTCTTTTTGTCCAAGCTATTTCTCTTTTCAACTATCTCCCAAGAAATTTCTTTTTATTAATTTTTTCCTTTTTATTTTCTTCTATTCTATTATTTTATCTGTGATCTCTAGTGAGGACACTCAAAAAATACATTTCAAAATTTTAAAATCTCTATAAAATAAACATTTCTTTTAATCTCAAATATGTAAGTTTTCTTCCTTTAAAATCGAAAAACTTGAGTCTCGATGGGAATTTGGATTGAGATCACATTAATTTTTTTTTTTTATAATTTCTTTTGTTTATCATATCATGAAAATTTTGTTACTCTATGGTTGTTAAATTCAATTTGCTATTAAATTATGATGAAAATTTAGTAAGCATTGCTTAGAAAAAGCATGATTTATGATTTTGATTTTTGGGAACTCTAGTTTATCTAATTCTATATTTATTTATGCAAAGCCAGGAGTTTTCCCAAGGGTATTCAAACTTGAAAAAAGTAAAAAAATTCCCGACAAAAAATGTTCAATATGTGTTATATACCTTTAAAACCTAATATTTATCTATATAAAATGTAATTTTCGATGAAGGGTGGTCAATCCACCCTTAGGAGAATATAGCTTCGCCCTTGGTGGTGTAATTTACCTATTGAATTAATTAGAAAAGGCATGAACTCGTGCTTATCTAATTGTTTAGAAAAAACACGTGATATTCTATGATCTTGATATTTGAAACGTAAGTTTCATATTTCAAATAAAAAACGCTTAGTAAGTTGACCAGAATAGACTCAAAAGAGACCGAACCTAATTTTATATATATTCCTAATAAACTCTATATTAGTTATTACAAAGTATATATTAAAGAATATTTTGTCATCCGTCGTCTTTAAATCCTAGATCCGCCTCTGATTCTCCATTCTCTCAAATTCGAAACTAATTCTTCCATCTCATTTTATAAGACACAGTTACTATTTGCTAAATCAAAAGAATTTTTATTTGGTTGTAATTTTCTCATATATCTTGAACTATTAATTATTATGACTTTAGTAAAAAAAATAATTTTTAAGTTTCTTTTTAAAAATATAAATTTTATTTCAAAAACTTAAATTTTTTAAGTTTGAATTTATATTGAAAATTGCTCTACTTAACCTTGCACTCCAAATCGTGTTAAATAAAGTGAAAAGGGGGGGAGTACTAATGACTCATCTCACTATAGCTCTCCATGATAAGCGTAACGATATAAGGGTGTGCAAATCACTACCTAATCACGGCAAGTCACCTTAATATAATGATAAGTTAGGTGTCTTTTGTTTTGATGATTTGACAAACTTCACGAGAGA
Organism: Nicotiana tomentosiformis; assembly: GCF_000390325.3. Lineage (NCBI taxonomy): Eukaryota > Viridiplantae > Streptophyta > Magnoliopsida > Solanales > Solanaceae > Nicotiana > Nicotiana tomentosiformis. Next base: position 43,111,333 of record NC_090821.1, on the reverse strand, counting down.
ATCAGATAAGGAACCTGAAACAATTAGTTCCTTTGCGTTTAGAGTAACTAGTCAGATGTTTGGTTCAACTCTCAATGAAATCAGTTAAGGGAACTGTAGATGGAACAAATAAAGATCAGTTCCTCTAGTCACAGTACAGATCAACTCCTTACAGCTGCTAAAGTCGTTGCACTGCACACACAACAGTGCATCAGTCACTTTATAGAGCATGCCTTGTACCAGATATTTGCTTACACCATCCCAATGACCTCACACAGACATATTATCAACATGAGGTAAGGGATTTCATTGCTCTAACACTTGCAAAAACCAAAAATTAATTTTTCTCTCTCAAGTGCTAGCCACCATCTCTCTCAAGAACAAAGTTGTTGCAACCTCAAGGACCAGATCCAAAGATTGAAGATATCTTAAACTCTTAGGTTTGTTGAGTCTTTGTTATTTGTTCTTCATTTGTATTCCTACACTACTTTCAAGAAGTGTCTTTGTAGGACAAATTTATACCACTGTTTAGTTTAGTTTAGTTTTTTAACTAGAGTTAGTCAAGGTTTGTTGCTTTGTAATAGAGTCATTACAAAGAGGCTTGCAATATAGTTATTGCAAGTAAGTGAGGGATTAAGAATTTAATTCCTAGGTTACAATAGGTTGTAATCTAAAGTTGCTCGGTTAGTAAAGTTGAAATCCTACGAGTGTAGGTCGTGATTTTTAATCCCGTGAGCTGAGAGTTTTTCACGTAAAATATTGTTGTGCTATTTACTTACCGTTGTGTGTGTGTTCTGTGGGAACTGATAGAGAACCAGGTTCTCTATACAGTTTGGTGGACTCTGAGTTTACAATAATTGGTATCAGAGCCGGTTCTTTCTATAATGCTAACACATAGAAAGGATTTATATGGCTGCTCCACCAAATTTTGAAGAAGGTCAATCAACCTACAGACCACCAAGATTTCAGAAAATGGTTCGTAGAAATTGAGGCATTCCCAAGAAGGGCAGCTCTAGCAGAAACACTAAAGGATACGATTGTTGTCACAAGTGCAGAAAGCCAGGATATTTCATCAAAGATTGTCCTATCCACAAGCAGGACCATTACAAAACCAATGCTGACAAGATGGTTAAGAGGAACCCGGTCCCCGACAGAAAGTTCAAGAGAAGAGATGTCGATGATAATATTGTAAAGTAAGCTCTGGCTGCGTGGGGAGATTCGTCTAGTGAATTTGAGGGTGATGATGAATAGGCAGACACCTTCATGATGGCCGTTGAAAGCAAAGCTGCAAAATATGATTCCATATTTGTATTGATAGCAAAATCTGATAAGGATGATGACGATGAGGTAAACTTTCTGGACGTTCAAAGAAATTTGAAGTCTTATTCTAAAAAGAAGCTAGTATCTTTGGCTAATGTTTTAATTGATGCTTACCACAACCTCATTAGTGATAAAAATATTTTAACCGAGAAAATCAGAGAGTTAGAACAAGAGAGAGATGATTTGGTGGTTGTAGTTGTAGATTTGAAGGAAACAGTGGAGGAAACAAAGAAAGAAAATATCCTCTTAAAACATTCAATGGAAAAATACATGAACTCCTCTAAAGGAAAGGACGTGGCAAGTGAGGCACACGTTAAGCTTGAAAATGAACTTAGAAATATAAAATTGAGTCTTGTTGCTGAACTTGAAAAGAATAGAAAACTTCAGAAAGATTTAAACAGAGTTAAAAATGATCTAGATAAATCTCTAGAGTGGACCTGGTCCTCTGATACAATCACTTCCATGTATAAAAGTAATGGAGGGAATAGGCAAGGAATCGAGTTCCACAAGGAAAAAACCCCCTATAACCCACATAGCAAGTATGTTACTGTGCCTGATAACTGGCTTTGTACTCACTGTGGTAAGACTGGTCACAAAGATTCATGTAAAGCAAAGTTTCAGTCCCAACAGAAAAATAAAGTTTTTGTCGAAAAAATTTCTACTGCTAAGGAACCTGATTCTCTGAAAAAGAAATATGTGATGTCTGCATGGACAAAAAGAAATTTGATTCGCCCCTTCCCTCATTACAAGGGACCCAAACTTGTTTGGGTTCCTAAGACTAATCTTTGATTCCCTTGTGCAGACAGTAGTGAAAGGAGGCAGTCTAAAATGGTACATGGATAATGGCTGCTCTAAACACGTGACTGGAAGAATGGATGATTTTTTTCCACTCAAGGCCCTACAAGGTGGGGAGTGTATCCTTTGGAAATAAAAAAAGAGGATATATTCTGGGAATTGAAAATATTAGAAAAACACTCTCTCACTCAAATAAAAATGTGTATTATGTGAATGGCTTGAAGTATAGCCTACTGAGTATCTCTCAAATCTGCGACAAAGGAAACAAAGTAGAGTTCTTGTCAAAGTCTTACACTGTCACCAATCTTATAACTGGTTAATTGGTTTTAATTGCAAAAGGTTCAAAATTATTTATGTTGCAGACTTTGAATCTCTGATGGTGGTGATCTTACATGTCAAAGTGCCGTTGATGATGCTGCTGAACTATGGCACAGAAGATTGGTACATGCAAGCTTCACTCTGTTGAACAAGCTGATCAAGAAGGACCTGGTTCGTGGGTTGCCAAAGTCAAAGTTTAAAGATCACAAGGTGTGTGATACATGTGTAAAAAGGAAGCAAGTCAGGTCCTCATTCAAGCCAAAGAAGGAAGTGAGCACCTCAAGACCGCTGGATCTTCTTCATATGGATCTGTGTGGACCTATGAGGATCCCTGACATAGGAGGAAAGAAGTACATATTCGTTATTGTTGATGACTATTCAAGAATCGCATGATAAGTCTGATCAAGATGGAGATTATTTAAAGATCCATGGAGAGGTTATTGATATGGCAAACGGGAAGGCTGATCTAATGAGTCAAGTCAATGAATCCAGTGAAGAAAATACAGCAGAACTTCAAGCTGATTTGGATGAACCTGGTCCTTCCATCACAGCAACTAAAGCTGACAATAGAGTTGCTGATGTTGTGTCAAGCACTCCTGATGCAGACCAAAGAAGTGATTTTCACACTTCCATCGATGCCAATGATGGGTCTCACATAGCGGAGCCTGGTCCCTCACATCCTAAAACCCAGGCGTCTAACTGGAAGCACAAACGCTCACATCCTCTCCAAAACATAATCACTCCTCCGAATTTAAGGATTCAGACTAGATCCAAGGCAAGAAACATGTTTGTTTTATCAGCTTTCTTGTCCCAAATTGAGCAGAAAAACATCAAGAAAGCATTGAAAGATGCTGACTGGATTGCTGCCATGCAAGAGGAGCTCCATCAATTTGAGAGGAACAACGTGTGGCACCTGGTTCTCCGACCCTCAGATAGAGCTGTCATTGGAACTAGGTAGATATTCAGAAATAAGCTTGATAAATTTGGCAATACAACAAGAAATAAAGCTAGGCTGGTGGTCCAAATATATTATCAAGAAGAAGGAATTGATTATGATGAAACGTTTGCTCCAATTGCAAGAATGGAAGCCATTAGAATTCTCATTGCTTTTGCATCTCATATGGAATTCAAATTGTTCCAACTAGATGTTAAAAGTGCATTTCTGAATGGATATTTGAAGGAGAAAATTTTTGTCAAATAACTACATGGTTTTGAATGCCATAAATATCCTGAACATGTCTTCAAGCTTGACAAGGCTCTATATGGATTGAAGCAGTCTCCTCGTGCATGATATGAAAGATTGCCTAGGTTCCTTCTGGAGAATGGTTTCACTAAAGGGAAAATTGACAACACTTTCTTTATGAAGAAAAGAGGGAGGAACCTGCTGATTGTGCAGGTCTATGTTGATGACATCATTTTTGGTGCAACAGATTATTCCCCGTGTGAGGAGTTTGCAATGCTTATGGGAAGCGAGTTTGAGATGAGTATGATGGGGGAATTGAACTTCTTCCTAGGGCTACAAGTGAAGCAAACCTCTAAGTGAACGATGATAAGTCATCAGGAATACATTAAGGAGCTTCTGAAAAGGTTTGAGATGGAAAGCTTAAAGTCCATTGGTACTCTCATTTCTACTACCACTTGTCTAGACATGGACGAACTTGGTTTCCCTCTAAATGAAACTATGTATCGGGGTATCATTGGATCTCTCTTGCACCTAACAGCCAGCAGACCTGATATTGTATTTAGTGTTGGGTTATGTGCTAAGATTCCAATCAAGTCCTAAAGAATCTCATTTGAAAGCTGTCAAAAGAATTCTGAGGTATCTCAAAGGAACATAGGACCTGGTTCTCTATTATCCCCCAGGAGATAATTTTGACTTGATTGGGTATGATGATGTTGATTATGCTAGTTATCTAGTGGATAGAAAGAGCACATATGGCATGACATACTTTTTGGGATCTTGCTTGATTGGTACAAAGAAACAAAATTTTGTGGCCCTCTCTATTACAGAAGCTGAATATGTGGTAGCTACCTCATGTTGTGCCCAACTGTTGTGGATCAAGCAACGATTGGAAGACTTTGGTGTATTCTCTGATTGTGTGCAACTGCTATGTGATAATACAAGTGCCCTTAATATAGCAGAGAACCTAGTCCCTCGATGATTAGCTATGAAAGGATGGTAAGGTAAATTGCTAAAAAAGTATTTTCTGGCAACTTCTTTGCTCAATTCTATACCGTTACAGGTAAACACACATGGTAACTACAGGACAAACAAGTGGCTAATGACATTGCAAATTTTTGGAAGGAGGATGCTCGTATTTACAAAATTTGTCAAGGAACACGATTCCCATGAATTAGGTTAGTAGTTCCTCTTACACTCATATGCATTTTGAACTACTAGTGTGCCACATTATTAATTGCCTCTGCTTCTTCTCATACCTCTTAAATTGACCCAATTACCTATCCCTTTTTCTCACACCTTATTGTAACTGGTCCCTCTTTTCCCTCTAAATACCCCAAACCCTCTTTTTGTGCCTTCCGTCTCTCAGAATCAACCATGTTTTTACCACAATCTGAGTCTCCCAAAGCTACTAAAGACATCCTTGTTGTGTCTCCGTCTCTCGAAGCATAACATCTAGATAGGAGTGCCGGTTCCTAATATGGTGGATGTTGTGCTGTGTCGAGTGTTTCGAAAACTCAATGTGCTCAGGGTTTTGATCTGAATATTTCTTCAATATCAGGTAATGCTCCATCCTCTTTTACTGATACTGCATTGTTGGGAATTATTGTGGGTAAGATAGGTGAAATTCTTTTGACTGTTGTTGCTATGGAACGTCTAGTTCGGGATTCTTTGTCTTGTGATGTAGGTATTGGGATTTAGGGGGAAGAAAAAGGAAATGAGGACCAGGTGTCTTAAAGTGACCAAGCACCGGTTAGTACTATAGGGTAGCCTACAGAAGGACCTGGTCCCTTTGCCCAAGAAGAGTTCTCAGCTTCTACCTGGACGAAACTCCAAGCTCTACTAGATAGCCTCTGGGCAGTACTGACCCTTCATCTTTTCCTCACCTTGATACAGTCTCTTTGGAGTTTGTGTATCCTAAGATGAAGTCGGTGTCTACAGGAGAATTTGATGATAGTGAGGATAACCTATCTGAAAAAGTTGTTGGGGTTGGTGGTGACGAAGGAGTTGAAAAAGAAAAAGACTGTTGAGAAAAAAAGGCCACTCAGAAAGAGGCTAAGTACCTGTGAGGAACCTGGTTCCTCAAAAAGGGCCAGAGTTGATGTGTCTGAGCTTGAAAGGAAAGCAAAATTAAAAAAGCAGAAAGTTCTGTGGGGGGAGTTTTTGGCACTAACATTCTTGATAAGTCTGGAATGAGGCAGTTAGTTGAAATTTGCGACTTCCAAGAGTGGACTCATCAATTTACTGCCCAGAGTCCAAAGGTCTATGAGGAGGAAGTTTGCAGTTTTTTGTTGATTTGTTCATAGTGGAAGGTGACACCATAAATTTGAAGATCAGTGGGGTAGAATTTGTGGTTGATGAGATTGCGCTCGAGAATATTCTTGGGGTGCCTGCTGAATGGCTCTCAACTGTGAAGGGAACCTGTTTCCCAAGTTTTAGGAAGTTTATTCTCAAGCCTCAAGTTGTTCAATACGGGGAACGAGTGCACAAGAAGGCACTGCTTTCAAAATACCAAATCTTGTTCGAGTTGGTGAATAAGGTCTTGCTACCAAGAGTTGAAAGGCAATCCATTGCCTCTATAGCAGACCTGGTTCTTTTGGAGGCACTGGACGGCTACACTCCCATCAATCTGCCTGGAATTTTGGTTGAACACATGAAGAAAGTGGTAGACTTAAAGGATGAAAGTCATGGGTTGCCATATGGGTTCCTGCTCACAAAAGTCTTTGAACAATTTGAGGTCCCTTTGGGGAGAGCAGTTGTGGGAACTTGTAAACAAATGTTCTCAATGAACACCTTGGAAGAATGTGGGTATGTTGACAAAAAAGGGGAATAGGCAGCAGTTCCACAAACTCTCAGCTTATTGATTCCCAAAATGCTGCAAATGAGGAAATTAGGCGGTTAAAGGCGCATAATGTTATTCTTGAGTCTAAGCTCAATCAGGCCAGTAGGGAACCTAGTTCCAACAATGCTCAGGGAGAAGAAGTTGCCCGTCTAAAAGCTGAAAATGTAGAGTTAAGGAACCAAGTGGAGAACTTGAAAGAGCAGCTGACCAACAATCAAAGGGTTGTTAATGCTTGCATTGATAGCCTCCTCAAAGCCCTTGCTTCCTAGTCCTTCCCTTCTCCATCCAGTGTCCCATATCTTACTCCTTTGCCAGCTCCTGTTTAATCTTACCGTGTCTTTTTGTTGTCCTTTCCTTTCAACTGTGGTACTTTAGTTTTGTTTGACTTGTGTATGTTTGTAATTATGGTACTACTACAATATTATTTTTCCCTAACTTAATGAGCATCGTCGTCTATTAATGTATGTTATACTCTTGTGTTCTGTTTTTAACTATGTTGCATGCACACAAGTGGCATGAGTTAACTTTGCTAGACTTTGTTTTGTATTTTCTTGGCTAATTCTTTTTTATGATGCCAAAAAGGGAGAAGAAAATTGAAGAGGAGAAACAAGTTCTCAAAAGAAATATGGCTATTCTGCAAGCGGAACAATATGGAGATCTGGTTCTCACGGAGAACTTCAATTCTAAGTTTGTCATCATCAAAAGGGGAAAATAAAGTTATGTGTCTTTGTGTTTTGATGATTTAATAAACTTCATATAAAAACCAGACAGGGAAATGTTCTCAAAAGGAATATGGCTATTATGCAGGGGGAACAATATGGAAGATTTGGTTTGAACAGGGAGAATATCAATTCTAAGTTTATCATCATCAAAAAGGAAAAAATTGATTAGTTATGCTATTTCATATTTTGATGATTTGGCAAACGCTCTCGAGGAACCAGATAGGGACCATATGTGATCAGTTCCCTTGGTCATCGTACAGTCAACTCTACAGTTATAAAAGTTGTTGCACTGTATCAACTGACAAAAAATATGTTACTTGAAAATTGAAAGAGAGGAAACAGGTTCTCGGGGGGAATATGGATGATTCGTATGGGAAATAATGTGCAGATCTGATTCTCAAGGGGAATATCAACTCTAAGTTTGTCATCATCAAAAAGGAAAAAATTGATAAGTTATGTATCTTTTATTTTGATGATTTGACAAACTTCATGAGAGAACCAGATAAGGAACTTGAAACTATTAGTTCCTTTGCATTCAGAGTAACTAGTGAGATGTCTGGTCCAACTCTAAATGAAATCAGTTAAGGGAACAACAGAGGGAACTGTAGAGGGAACAGATAGAGATCAGTTCTTTCGGTCACAGTACAGATCAACTCCTTACAGCTGTTAAAGTCGCTGCACTGTTGCACTGCACAAGCAACAGTCCAACAGTCACTTTATGGAGCATGCCTTGTACCAGATATTTGCTTACATCATCCCAATGACCTCACACACACATATTATCAACATGAGGCAAGGGATCTCATTGCTCTAACACTTGCAAAAACCAAAAATTGATTTTTCTCTCTGAAGTGCTAGCCATCATCTCTCTCAAGATCAAAGTTGCTGCAACCTCAAGGACCAGACCCAAAGATTGAAGATATCTTAAGTCCTTAGGTTTGTTGAGTCTTTGTTATTTGTTCTTCGTATGTAATCCTACACTATTTTCAAGAAGTGTCTTTGTAGGACAAATTTAAACAACTGTTTGGTTTAGTTTCTTGACTAGAGTTAGTCAAGGTTTGTTGTTTTGTAATAGAGTTATTACAAAGAGGCTTGCAATATAGTTATTGCAAGTAGGTGAGAGATTAAGAGTTTAATTCCTAAGTTACAATAGGTTGTAATCTAAAGTTGCTCGGTTAGTAAAGTTGAAATTCTACGAGTGTAGGTCGTGATTTTTAATCTCGTGAGTTGAGAGTTTTCCACGTAAAATATTATTATGTTATTTAATTATCATTGTGTGTGTTCTGTGAAAACTGATAGAGAATCAAGTTCTCTGTACAGTTAGGTGAAAATTGAGTTTACATCATATAATAACACTTTCTTTGTCTTCGAGAAACAGTGGACCTCCCCACCCCCCCAAACCAAAAAAACACACGAATATGCTTATGTGCGCACGAGTGAACAGTATATTATTTTCCTTGATAATTGTGACTCATCTGTCGTAGAAGTGTGAAATAGAACATGTGTTTTCATTCATATAAAAACGTCGAGAAAAAAAGAGCATAAAATCTGTAATTAAAAAAATGTCGAAAAACAACAAAAAGGTTAAAAGTCAGCAACCCCACTGCCCTCCTTCCCCACACCTCGTAACAAATAGACACATTTCCCCAGCCTTAACGCGCTAACGCCCTTTCTTCTTCCTTTTTTCAATTTTGTCCTCCTCAAACACACTTTCCTTTCACTTTCTCCATTTTTCCTTCTTCTCCAATTTTTGTAAATTTTCTAAGTCCTCTTGTGATTTTTCTAAGCCCTCTTTTAAAATTCCTCGGAACAAAAAAATTACTCCATCGATTTATATTATGTCATTTTTTAAAATTTATTTGTATATATATAGCTTAAATTTTTATTTTACATGCTCTTGTATGAATAAAAATATTAATATTACAAACTTTGTAATAGTGTGCATCGAAATTAATTTTTTTTCTTAATTTTCGTACTTTATCAAATACTATCATATAAAATAAATATTAAATTTCATCTCTTAAAATGAAAGCTATTATATTATTTTGAAATCATTGAATTATTTATTTGACTATGATTTTATCAAGCACCGCATCTTCTCTATCATTTACATATATAATATCTTTTTGGACATATATATCTATAATTTATTTTGGAAGTATGGAAAGAATAGTACTTATAGCAAGACAAACCAAACTTGGTACTCCACTATTCTTCCAACCACCCAATATATAGCCCTCATTTATTTCAAACCCCCAATCCTCATCCTTTAAAGCTCTTATATACTTGTTCTTCTCCTAATACCTCATCACTATTCTTTTCAAATTCTCTTCAACACGTCTTCTATTAATTCTTCAAATTTCTGCAACATCACATCGAATTTGAAGTTCTGGGTATCTCGAGAAAATGGAGTCTGAAACCTTAAAAGATTCGTATAATGATGAGGTGGAAGTCATCGGAAAACTAACCGAAGAATTCACAGAGCAGCTAAGGATGAAACAACAGATGATAATCGAAGATCAAACAGAACAATATGATGATGATGATGGTGACGAAGAAGAAGAAGAAGAAGAAGAAGAAGAAGAAGAAGAAGAAGAAGAAGAAGAAGAAGAAGAAGAAGAAGAAGAAGAAGAAGAAGAAGAGGAGGAGTTTTCTTTCGCGTGTATGACAGACGCGCCGCCGATAACGGCGGAGGAGGTGTTCTACAACGGTCAAATCCGACCCCTTTTCCCATTATTCAATCAAAACCTTCTTTTGTCCGAGGATGATTTGGAAAAATTGAAGGAGCGGTCACCGGTAAACAAGATATTTATACAAACGGAAGAAAATTCTCCGGCAACTTCCTCTTCATCGGGAAATCAAGAAATCGCTGGACCGTTTTGTGAATGGTCAAAAGATAATAAGGCAATTGAAGCTGCTGCTTCTTCTTCTTCTTCTTCTCCTGAGGTATGCAAAAAGAGTAACTCAACAGGATTTTCAAAGCTATGGAGATTCAAAGACTTTCTTCACCGGAGTAACAGTGATGGACGAGACGCCTTTGTATTCTTGAACCCTACCACAACTACTCCAGCGAAGACAGAAGAAAAAGCCAAATTCAACGAGCAAATGCTAACGCAGAAGATTAAAAAGAAGAAGGGTACTGTTGTAAAGAAGAGCGAAGGTGTGTTAGCACATGAAGCATACATGAAGAGTAAAGCTAAGGATGAAGATCGCCGGCGATCGTATCTTCCTTACCGGCCGGAGCTCGTCGGATTTTTCACTAATGTGAACGGCGGATTAACGAGGAACGTGCATCCCTTCTAAGGCATAAAAATTGGTGCAATGGACTTGGTCTTAAGATATTTTAGTTTTATTTTTTTTGGGTTGATGGAAATCTTTAATTTTTTTAATATTATAGTGTAGTTGGTTTTGGAAGATATGTTGTCAATAATTAGGTTGGTTTGATTAGATCAATATTTGCTTAAGCCTCAAGGGATATAGGTATAAGTTGGCCTTTTCCCCCCTTATTTGAGCTTTGTAAATCTTAATTTACCATTTTGGTTTTAGTACTTCTTGCAAACCTTTGACCATCTATTTGGTGGTTGTATAAATAATACTCCAGGTACTTAAGTGATTTTTTAGTCTTTTTTTAATACTCCAGGTACTTAAGTGATTTTTTAGTCTTTTTTTAATAGTCTGTAATATTTAATTTTTTTAAATATAAAAAAAGAATTAACTTTTTTTTCTTTTCAAAAGTTGCCCTTGGAGTAAAAAACCTAAGAGTATTTGTTATATTTCCAATAAACAAATTAAGATTAATATGGACAATCACGTTATAAATTAATGGTAAAAGATAAATTCTTTAATATGTGCGAAAATAATCAAAAAAATCACTTAAAATGGACCGGAAGGAGTATTTACATTTGACAAGGATATATTCTGCATCCAATTTTAACAAAAGAGATGAATTAGTTTATAATTACATGGATATGAGTTATCTCTAAAGAAATCAATGCAAATGTTGGGACTCCCAAATGGGAAAGGCCATGAAAGTGAAACAAGAAATACAAAAGGAGGAAAGGAAAATGCAAAGAAAAATAGTAGATTTTCATTGATCATATATATTCTACATGGAGTCCTAACAGAGTATAAAAATGTGCTGGATAATGGGGTAACTAATGAAAATAACATAAAAGATAGGACTAAACTATAAATGCCAAAATTGCATCATGATCGAGCACTTCTTTAACACGTAAGCATCAATGTACTACTTCGCGGAAAATAAAAAAATAAAAAAATCAATGTACTACTTTTAAAGCTCAAGGCACCACCGTTTCGCTACAGCAAACTTATATAAGATGGATTCATTTAGAAAATACCAACAAATATTGATAAAAATATTATTGTTACACTTTTATCATAAACAAAGGGTCATATAGTAGATTTTAATTTGGTTTTAGATTTAGGTGTAATTTTGTTAGCCTAGCAAGGAGAAGAGAAGAACTAATCAGTGAGGCTAAATAAGGTAGATATAGCTCCATTCTGCTTTATGATGTTATTTTCTAATTAGTCTATTAAAAATATGATATATATATATAGAGGAAAAGATCTCATAATTTTTATTTATAGATCTTATGTATATGACAGCATAGGTGAATCTCACATCGATAAAATATGGAAGAGATGATGGATATATAAGTAAACATGTTTTAGACCCTAATGACACGTTTAAAGTCATGCGTTTTTAGGTCCAAAGCGAATAATATCACTAGTGAGCTTAACTGTTACAACGTGATTAGTATTTTTTTACTTATCTTGCTGAAAATGACCACATACCTAAAATAATTTTTGCAATGGACTACAAAATATTTTTTTTAAAATAATTAAAAATATTTTAATTTTAAATTTCTCATATAATTACTAATGACATGTTTTTATAATTACATTTTAAATATCAAAAGTTCTGTAAGTCCTTTTTTTTCTTTAAAGTTCCATGTTTAGTCAAACTAGGACAGAGGGATTACTAAAATTACCAAATTGGTCACGGTGACAAGAATTTTGAAACTTAGGCTGATCTATTTTGAGCCGTCAAGAAAGTACTCTTGCCAAGCATGTCGTTGTCTAATGCAAGTGTTTGGGAGTTAATTTTCACGAGCATTCTCTGAAGTATCCTCCCAATTTCAGTCAGAAAACTTCGAACATGTAGAAAAGCACATGGGCTGCTCTTTAATATTCAAATTATATGTTATACACCCCAATTTTTTCAGAACAAAAAGAAAAAAGGACCACTGCTGGAATCTAAAGTGGTTGTACTAAAATTAAAGGGCGGACAGTGTATTTATTTAAACTTCAAGGAGAGGGCATGTAGAAATATTAATTGGGCATACATGCTTGAGCCGACCATGCACAAAAGAGGAACAGAATTCCTCCGACCAAACATTTACTAGTGTAAAATTTGGCTGGTAAAAATCTTTTCTACTGTCGGAGATGATGGCATTTATTTGTCTGGGAACATAAGAAGCATCAAATTATCTTATTCCATCTGTACAATAGACTCTAGGCTCTGAGATTTCTAAATACAGCAATGATGAGATCAAAAAGTAAAAGAGTAAAATTGTCTAAAGCTTTGTATAAAATATAGTATATGTTCTCGCCAAAGATTTCGTGTCCCTTACAATAGTAACTGAGCTCACTATTTATAGTTATGCCTAGGGAAAAAAGGTCATAGGATCATGCCCTCCTTTAATGCCAATTATGAGAGTCATTGATGGAGATGTAACGTTGAGTATAAATGCCAAATTCTCTGTAACAGACCATCACTCTTAATGCTGTAGAATATTTCTTAGTAAATGCTATCAGGCGCAGAGCATTTAATATACTTTTGTGAACGTTATCCGTTCCGGTGACAAGCGCATTGGTTGCGTTCGGTCCTTAACCATCATATCCCGGATTCCACGTGTCGTACTTTTAGTCAGCCACATGTCATATCATATTTCACTCTATACAGATAGTCCTCCTGCTTTCCGGTGACATAACTTTGTGTTACCGGAAAGTTGGTAGAAATACCTTTTTGGCGGGAATTACTATAATTCCCTCTAAAGGTCTTTGGCATTTGATTAGACGCACGTCTCTCCGCATTTAATGCCCCAAACACGCGTCATCCCATGATTCAACACAACTTTTGTCGATTATCGAGGTAATCATGACCATGAATTTAGCCGCCATAATTTCACTTATACGCAACTTTCTTTTCTTTTATGCTTCACAATTGCTTGAGTTTCTGATTTGCATCCTTGGTTTTCATCCTTTTCCTAATTTTCTGCAAACACAAACTCTTTACCTTCTTCTTTTCCAATGGCTTCTTCCTCCAAACGTGGTGCTTCTTCAAAGAATAAGAACAAAATCGAGGACTCCATTCCTCCAACAATGGATTCCATCATCTCAAGAAGGCTTAGTACTTTGAAGGATTCCGAAGAGAAATTTCCTACTGCTAACCCTCATACATGGGATATTAGTAGGTACCCTTCTTCCATTCGTCCTTCCAGTATTCTTGCTGTGAATGAGGACTGCCGCTGCAATGAGTTGGAAATTATCGCTCCTGATCCATCGGAGCGAGTGACCCTTCCCAAGGAAGGTTTTACATACTTTTTCACGTATCCCTTTACTTTGGGTGCGTTTTCTTTGAGCAGAGAGCTTGATTCCGTGATTGCGGAATTTTGCCTTCGCTACCAGGTAAGTTTGGCACAGGTAAGTCCTTCAGCGTAGAGGACGATCGCCTGCCTCTGACGCTTGTGCCAAGAAATTGGAGAGGAGCTAACCTTAGCTCATGTGATGAATCTCTATTCCCCCAAAATCTTCCATGGGGAATTGATAAACCTTTGCAGGCGTGGCTACCATGATTTGTTGTCTAGCATGGATGATGACAACGACCGTGGGTAGATGGAACGGTTCGTTGTAGTTGCCACCAATGACATCATTTTGACAACGACTTCATCCTTTCCGGTTGCTTGGTTGAAACCTTCTGAATTTGTTCATGGAATTAGGTCTACCTGCGGGATCTGTTGATGTCCCAGAAGAGGACGTTCTGGCTGATCTTGCTGATATAGCGAGGCTACTTCAGGAAGCACTTACTCGAACAGGTATCTCCGGGTCTGTTTCGAGTGCAAATATTTCTTTACGGAGTCCTCGGCCAAAGGATAAACAAATAAAGAGAAGACATTCCTCCGCGGTCAGGAAAAAGAATAAAAGGGCAAAGATTACCGCCCCCGAGTCATTTTCGATGGCGATAATGATTGGTCTTCCTTCCGGATCGGTCATAGACACCGTGATGATTGATGATGATGAAGAAGTTGTTTATGAGGGAGCTTTTTTACACATAAGGCACGATCCTCATCATCTCAACAGGATGCTCAACCTGTTGAGATAGTTGCAGAAACTTAAGATGACGTCTCAGTACTTTGGGGATAATATGATTTAGTAGAATATGCCAACTCTCGCTTCCGGGCCCCAATTGTTGTAACCGGTGCTGCGAGGCTGAGCACCGGGTCCCTACCGTCTTTGGTTGGCAATCATCAAATAATCAACATTGTATTGGATGCAACTGCTTCTCACTCTTCAACTCCATCACCTCTATCTCCACCTTCACCAATACCAGCAACTGCTACATCATTTCCATCTTCGTCTACTCTTCCACCAGAGGTTTCTACACCATCTCCATCGGCCGCACCTGACCATGAAGAAGGTGTTCCTCTTCCACAGTCCCCGGTTCATGGAAATTTGAGGCAAAATTATGCCGCCCCTTCTGAAGATCCACAAAGGAGAAAGAACGTCTCTCTTTCGGTCTCTACCGGGTGCAACTTGATGTCCCAGCCGGTGGAACTTGCTAATTATCTGAACAGTTTGGCTTAAGAAAAGGACTGGGAAAAGATTTGTTGAACAATGCCATGCACAATGCCGCAGCGGTACGTTATTTTCTTCCTTCATCACTTCTTCTACTTTAGTATGAATGTATTCTAAGTTTTACTTCTTCTTGTTTTCTAGGCCAACTTTCTTGCTTCTGGGAGCCTTCAAAGGTTGATTTGTGATAAGGAAGAACTTACTTCTGAACAGGATCAACTTTTGGCGGAACGAGACCAGACCGTTCTCCGCCTCTCAAAATTGGAAACCAGAGCTGCTGAGGTCGATGTCTTAGAGGCTTGTCTGCAGGAAAGTGAGAAAGAAGTGGTATCCCTTAGCCAAGAAATTGCTCCGCTAAGGGTAAGATTTGTTGAGGCCAAGGCCAAATGGGCAGAAGTCCAGAATGTCGTTCTTGCTGCAGCCGACCGTGAGGCTGCCTCCGCTAAAAGAGTGATTAACTTGGAGGCAGCCTTGAACTCCAAAAGTGAAGAGCTTGCTGCCGTCGAGGTGAAACATGCCCAGCTAGAAGAGAAGTACATGAAAACTATTGAGCATAATAGGCTCTTTAATTCAACTGTCCGCGAGCTCGACGTCAGCCTCCAATCTGCTAAATTCGCCCGGGAAAACCTTTCCGCCGAAGTCACTCAACTCAAAGAAGAACTTAAGCGCGAATGGCTTCCCTCATTGTTGAAAAAACTTATACCTTGTATAGCATGAGGAGAAAAATATTGGAAGAGTCCAAAGCTGGTATCATCGATGTTGATGCCGAAATTGCTATGGCTTGAGAGCTTGAGTTGGCTGCAAAAAATAGACTCCCGGC
Source organism: Nicotiana tomentosiformis (assembly GCF_000390325.3). Taxonomy (NCBI): domain Eukaryota; kingdom Viridiplantae; phylum Streptophyta; class Magnoliopsida; order Solanales; family Solanaceae; genus Nicotiana; species Nicotiana tomentosiformis. The sequence goes on along the minus strand of NC_090821.1, from coordinate 43,095,482 downwards.
GCAGTCTGATGTTCCAGGTTCTTCTGATTCCGGTTTTGAGTTTTTAGAAACTAAAGAAGGATTGGAAGGCGATGAGGCCGAAGGCCAAACTGGGGAAAGCGCTGAGTTATCGCTGGAACCAACTACTCTTTCCGGCAATTCGGATACTTCTCTTTTGCCTGGTCTCGGAGGCGTTGCACTTTAGCTTTTCCTTTATTTTCTCATTTTGTACTTGTAACGTTTTGGTCCATTCTTGTGAATAAAGACACGCTCTTTGTTCATATATCGTTTGAGTCTTACTTTCTTTTGAATATCCATGCAAGCTTTTGACTTTTGCATTTTCTCAAGTATTCCGCGCATGTTGTTCAATTTGCGCTTTACTATGTGTAGTCTTGAATGCCTTTGCTTTGAAGCATTTTGGTTCCGAGTATTATCCCTTTTACATGAGGGTTTTTGTGAATTTTTGCGCAAGTTTCCCTTTTACGTGAGGGTTTCTATGAATATTTGCGCAAGTTTGCTTTTTGCGTCCTTTTCATATGCGACTTCGGATGTATTTATTTTTTCCTGATGGCATTTTGAATTTCGGGTATTGATTCTTTCGGAACCAACCCTTTAACGTGAGGATTTTTATAAGAGAGGGCCCTCTTATGTTTACGGTGCTCTTGAAGAGGACGTCTCCTGTTCATTACGATACTAATATTTGAAGTACTTGTTTAACTTTCAAATGACAAAATCAGCTCATCTTTCAGACAAGAAACAAGATAAAAGCAAAAGAATTTCATTTTATTCCTTCTATTTTCATAAATTACATAAGCATTTTGCTATGCAGAAAAGAAATTGTCATTACTTGTGGCTATCTTGTACAACTTATTTCTACGGGGTTGGCTGCGCAGTCCCCGGTCCCGATGATGCATTTTGTTTTTAGATTTTAGTTCTCAGTTGATGTGGCATTCATTGTTTTCGTATCTTCATATCATCCCCCCTAGTGTTTGAATGCAAAGAATGCGAATTGGAACACTGAAAGTCTTGTATCGTCAAAGGTCCCACCAATGAATTGCTAGGTAATCCTTCACTCGGCAACATATCTTGTTTTCCCTTAGGAGTCCATGCTATCGAGCGAAAGAATACCTAATAGTCCTCTGGCGGTTTGTTCCCGTGAATGGTCAGGTAATCTTTGCTTGGTAGCAAACTTAACTTCCCGGTGGGAATTTGCTATCGAACCAAAGATTACTTAATGGTCCCCGGGTGGAGCTTGTTTGTTTGCCTTGCAATCAAAGGTCTTATTGCTGTTATTTTTGTAGTATGCTTTCTGTCGCTGCCTCATTAAAACCTTGCCAGAAAAATCCAATTGGGACAAAAACTAAACGAAGGGAAAAAGAGTGCAGCACATACTTTCAGTTTGAGTCTTGTTCATCAACAATAATATCTTTTGAGGTGTGCCACGTTCCAGTTGCTGGGCAACTTGTCCCCATTTTGGTTCTCCAACTTGTATGAACCTTTCCCAGTGATAGTTGAAATCCGGTAGGGACCTTCCCACGTTGTACCTAGCTTTCCCGTATTGAGCTCCCGGGTATTTTATGTTACTTTCATTATAACCAAGTCTCCTACTTTGAAAAAACAAAAATTGGCTCTTCAATTGTAATATCGCTCTATCATCTACTTTTGAGCTGCCATTCTTACATGCGCCAAGTCCCTGTGTTCCTTGAGTAGTTCCAAGTTGACTAGCATTGCTTCGTTATTTGATTCTTTATTTGTCTGAGAATATCTCAAAGTGGGTTCGCCCATTTCAACCGGGATTAAGGCTTCAGCACCGTATACGAGGGAAAAAAAGAGTTTCTTCTGCACTTGATTTGGCCATTGTTTGGTAGGCCCATAGAACTCGGGGTAACTCTTCGAGCCATTTTCTTTTTGCTGCATCCAACCTTTTCTTGAGGTTTTGAATGATCACTTTGTTTGTTGACTCCGCTTGACCGTTTGCACTCAGATGATAAGGTGAAGATGTGATTCTCTTTATTTTCCAGTTTTCTAGGAACTTTGTAACTTTTGCACCGATAAACTATGGCCCATTGTTGCATGCTATCTCTTTTGGTATTTCGAACCTGTAAATTATATTTTTCCATAGGAAATCGACCACTTCGCGTTCTCCGATCTTCTGATAAGAACCTGCTTCCACCCATTTAGAAAAATAATCAGTCAAAATTAAAAGAAACCTTACCTTTCTGGGAGCCGACGGCAGTGGTCCGACGATGTTCATCCGTTATTTCATGAACGGCCATGGGGACAGAATCGAATGTAAGGGTTCTGTCGGTTGATGTACTAGTGATGCGTATCATTGGAAATTATCACATTTTCGTACAAAATCTTTGGCGTCTTGTTCCATGCGGGTCCAGTAATATCTAGCCCATATCAATTTCAGCACCAAAGACGCTGCGCCTTAGTGATTGCCGCATATCCATTCGTGGATTTCTCTCATGACATAGTCAGCTTCTGATGCTCCTAAGCACTGGGCCAGCAGGCCTTGGAAATATTTCCTATGCAATTGTCCTTTCCCTAATCTATAACGTGAAACTTTGGTGCGTAACGCCCGTGATGCTTTGGGATCATCAGGCAACTTCCCATACTTGAGGTAGTTGATTATTTTGTTCCTCCAGTCCTAGACCAGACTAGCCGTATTCACCTCGTAGTAGCCATCTGCGTCAAGGACTGAGTTCATCAGTTGTACCACCGTTCCAGACTCTGATCCCTTTATTTTCGTCGATGAACCTAAGTTGCTAATGCATACACTTCTGCATTATCCTTTCTCGAGATATGAGTTATTGACCACTCACGGAATCGTTCCAAAAGAGCCTAGACCTTTACCACGTATTGTTGCATACGTTCTTCTTTGGTATCAAAGATCCCGTAAACCTAATTTACCACCAGCTGTGAGTCGCATTTGATTCTATAACCTCGGAATAAAGTCCCTGGTCCAATTCGAGCCCTACAATCAAAGTTTCATACTCTGCTTCATTGATAGTTAAAGGGATCGTGCTGATGGCTTGTCTTAAGGTTTCCCTCGAAGGCACGATTAAAACTATTCCGAGCCCAGACCCTTTTACGTTCGAGGCTCTGTCCGTAAATAAGGTCCAAATACCTGATGTCGATTTTGACACCATTACTGCTTCCTTGGTTGCCAGAGGTAGCAATCCCGGACTAAAATCGGCCACGAAGTTAGCTAAGACTTGTGACTTAATTGCAGTCCTCGGTTTATCTTCTATGTCGAATTCACTCATTTTGAAGGCCCATTTGGCCAATCTACTTGAGAACTCGGGTTTATGAAGGATGTTACGCAAAGGAAAAGTACTCACCATATCTTTTGGGTGGCATTGAAAATAGGGCCTCAGCTTCCGAGCGGCGACTACGAGAGCTAAGGCCAATTTTTCCAAATGTGGTTGGCGAGTTTTTGCTCATGTTAAAATTTTGCTAATATAATAAATAGGAAACTGCGTACCTTCATCCTCTCAGACTAAAACCGTACTTACCGCAATTGAGGGCTTGATAAGTACTTCTTTAGGTCCCTCAAAGCTTGCTGGCACTCCGACGTCCATTCAAAATTGTTCTTCTTTTTGAGTAATGTAAAGAAGCGATGATATTTTTTCGATGATCGAAAAATAAACCTGCTCAAAGCTGCTAACCTTCCTGTGAGTGTTTGGACTTCACGTTTGATAACTAGTCTGGGATGTCATCAATGGCCTTGATTTTGTCAGGGTTTACTACAATTCCCCTTTATGAGACCAGAAATCTCAGGAACTTACCGGAGCTAACCCCAAACGCGCACTTCTCGGGGTTAAGTTTCATGTTATGCTTCCTGAGGATATCGAATGTTTCTTGCAAATGCTTAAGGTGGTCACCCGCACTCAAAGACTTAACAAGCTTATATAAACTTCCATGGTCTTTCTTATTTGTTTTTAAAACATCTTATTTACGAGCCGCTGATAATTGGCTCCGGTGTTTTCAACCCGAAGGGCACTACATTGTAACAATATGTACCAAAATTTGTTATAAATGAAGTCTTTTCCTGATCTTTCGAGTTTATCTTAATTTGGTTGTACCTGGAATAAGCATCAAGGAAACTCATTAACTCGTGCCCGGCCGTGGCATCAATTATTTAATCGATATTTGGCAGCGGAAACGAATCTTTCGGGCACGCCTTATTAAGATCTTTATAGTTTACACACATACGAAATTTATTATTCTTCTTAGGAACTACTACTACATTGGCTAGCCAATCCGGATATCTTACCTCTATGACCGAACCAATTTTAAGCAAACAGATTACCTCTTCTTTGATGAATTTATTCCTGGCCTCGGCATTAGGGCGCTTCTTATGTCGTACTGGTGGTACGTTGGGATCCAAACTCAACTTGTGCATGGTTATTTCCGTTAGGATACATGTCATATCCTCGTGCGACCATGCAAAACAATCAGCGTTAATTTTAAGGAATTCAATAAAACCAGACCTGAGCTCGGGGTGCAGTCCTGTTCCCAAGTGAAATTTTCTTTCTAAAAATTATTTGAACAATGACACTTGCTTTAGTTCCTATACCGTGGATTTTGTTGCATCCGTCTCTTCCAGAACTTGGAAATATCTCGGCACCTTATATTGTTCTAATGATTCTGCCCATGGAATAGCCTCTTCTAAATCGAGATTAGGTGCCAGTTCCTGTAATTGCTATGCCATGCACTCCTTCCCTTTACTGCTGGAAACTGAGATTGCATTCATCTCCCTTGCTACCAGTTGGTCACCTCTTATCTGCTTGATTTCTTCGGGCATTGGAAACTTTAGTAATTGGTGATACGCCGAAGGTATGGCTTTCATCTCGTATATCCATGGCCTTCCCAAGATGATGTTGTATCCCATATCACCATTCACTACTTCGAAGAGAGTTGTTTTCATTACTCATTCAGCGTTCGTGAGCAGCAGGATCTCTCCCCGGGTCATCATGCTCGCGAGGTTGAATCCAACAAAGAGTTTGGTTGAAGGAATAATGCTTATGGTGAGTTTACATTGTTCCAATACCCTCCATTGTATGATATTAGCCGAACTTCCTAGATCCGCTAGAACACACTTAATTTTAAAATCTAACACATTTAAAGAGATTACCAGTGCTTCATTGTGTTGTAAGAGTAATTCATCTGCGTCTTTGTCCGTGAAAGTGATATCGTCCTCCTGGAGTCTTTTGCTGTGAGTTATCGATACTTTAATCTTTTTTTCTCGCCGAAAAGGTGACCCCATTAATTTCGTTCCCCTAAATATCATGTTGATCATCTGGCGTGGGGCTTCTTCTCCTGCTTTCGAAGATTTCATGTTGTTGCGACCGTAATTGTTCTTAGCTTGATCACTCAAGAATTCCCGGAGATGACCATTCTTTAATAGCATTTCCACCTTCTCTCGAAGATGCCGGCAGGCCCTTATCCGGTGACCGTTCGTCCCGTGGTATTAGCACCATAAATTAGGATCCCTTTGGATGGAATTGGACCTCATAGGTCTCAAGAATCGTATTTCTTTAATGTTTCTCATGGCTGACACCAATTCCACTACACTGACGTTGAAGTTATATTCTAACAACCTAGGGTAAGAAAGGTCTCGAGGCCCTGACGTTTGTTTATCTTGAATTAATCTATTGTTTCGACCATGATCAGTCCCTCCATCAGCTGTGAACTTGTTTGTTGCTCAAAAATTTATGCCACGGCCTTCGGTACGTTCGTAGGGCAAAAATTGACCCCTCGAAGTCCATCTATCCGCGTCGTAGTCATCCTTTGATTTTTCTTTGTTCTTCTCCCGTCCTTTGGATGATGATGTAGAACCGACCTGGTCATGTTCAATCCTTATCTTTGACTCGTACCGATTGTGAACATCTGCCCAGGTTGTTGCTTGAAACTCAAGAAGGCTTTCCTTCAGCTTCCGGGAAGCGTCTGAACTTCTTGGATTCAATCCTTTGGTGAATGCTTCAGCAGCCCATTCATCTAGGATTCCAGAAGAAACATTCTTTCTTTCTGGAATTAGGTGACAAACTCTCATAACAATTTCGATTCTCCTTGTACAATTCTGAATATGTCGGCCTTTCGGACTTGCACCTTTTTGCACCCGTCGTGAGCTTTAATGAAAGAATCCTCGAACATCTCAAAGGAATCTATGGAATGCTCGGTCAGTAATGAATGCCACGTTAGGGCTCCTCTCATGAGAGTTTCGCCGAATTTCTTTAGCAACACAGATTCAATTTCATGAATAGCTAGATCATTTCCTTTCACCGCCGTTGTGTAGGTGGTAATATGTTCCTGTGGGTCTGAAGTTCCATTATACTTTGGAACTTCATGCATTTTGAAACGCTTCGGGATCAGTACTGGTGCCGCACTTGGCTTGTATGGTAATTGAACATACTTCTTCGAGTTTGGGCCTTTCAATACTGGTGGCGCGCCCGGGATTTGATCCATGCGGGCGTTTACTTCCCTCATGAACCGTAAAATCTCATCTTTGAATGAATCATTCTTGTTATTAAGACCTGATCTGCTCCCCCTCCAGTCCCATCGAAGCCAACTTCACCCCTAAGAGTGTTGTTATCGACTCTCTGTGTTATTTGGTATGCAGGAACAATGAGAGGAATCGGATCGCGCATGTTTGCATTATTCGAAGCACCTGATAGCACCTGCTTCAGTTCCGTCATAACCCCATCCTGCCGCGTGAGATGGCCTAGAATGATTGCATGTTGCTCTTGCAGGATTCTCACAGCATCCGCTACTTGCTCCTCATCGGCATTGTCGGGAGTTCTTTCCGGAACCTGTCGAGGGTACCGTCTGTCATGCATTGGTGTGACGTCATTCCCCTCATTACGGGTGTCACTGATTGTGTCCTTGAAATGAGGTTGATCCCCTTGAATTTCGGGGTTATGTGCATCGTTAACAGTGTTATGTGCCACTTTTTTTCTAAGACAAAAATAGTCAAAACACGTTAGTGAAAGAGACAAGGATCAATTTAATTGAACAGCTGTCTAGGCCCCACAGTGAGTGCCAAACTATTTACCCATAAAACGGTATAGTTGAATTTATACGTGGTTTCTAGACAAGTAAATTAATTTGATCTTGAAAGAATATAATAATCGGGGAAATACACAATACTTAGCCTTGGAATGTAGGTGAAATAGCAAAAATAGTGATTCCGCGAGCACGGTTTTCAAATACAACAATGATGAGATCAAAAAGCAAAAGAGTGAAATTGTCTAAAGCTTTGTATAAAATATAGTATATATTCTCGCCAAAGATTTCATGTCCCTTACAATAGTAACTGAGCTCACTATTTATAGCTATGCCTAGGGAAAAAGGTCCTAGAATCATGCCCTCTTTTAATGCCAATTATGAAGGTCATTGATGGAGATGTAATGTTGAGTATAAATGCCAAATTCTCTGTAACGGACCGTCCCTCTTAATGTTATAGAATATTTTGTAGTAAATGCTACATGGCGCAGAGCATTTAATATACTTTTGTGAACGTTATCGTTCTGGTGACAAGCACAGTGATTGCATTCGGTCCTTAACTATCCTATCCTGGATTCCACATGTCTTCATTTTAATCAGCCACGTGTCATATCATATTTTTCCCAATACACTTAAATAGTTAGGATGTGGGAATTCAAAAATTGTAACGTTCAAGCTCGTATCATTATAGTTCGAATTATACTCTCTTAACCGGTAAACTTTCTTATCTAAGTAATACTTTTGATCCTATCAAGGAGAACGTAGATAGCTTTTGATAGTTCTTTTGGGAGGGAAGGAAGAACCGGGTATATAAATAGTGAGAATTGAACACCTAGCTATTTTGTGAAAGTAACCACCAGTATAATTACTAGGTTGTAAGTGTTTGTTATTTTCCTATAATCGTTTGACACACAAAAGAAAGGGCAGGGTTGAAGGTTATAAGTGATGAATCTTTAGACTATTTTTAATTTATTACGTAGGGGATAGTGGAAGGGAAAATGGGAGAGGGGATTACAAGGTGGGAAATCAAACCTGTATACGGGTAAAATCGAACTCAGGATTTGACCGAGAGATGGTGATAAAATCCCGGAGATCGGTTCCTGCATTACCAAATTAGCCATCGGAACCACCAGACTTGCCTTTGAGTTTACCGAGGTCATAACCGGTCCCGGTCATAATGGTCTCAAGGAATATATTGCCAGCTTATCCAACATGGGTCTGAATTTCCAGCAACTGACCTGGCATTACGGTGGAAATCACTGAACATACCAAAAAAGGCACCAACGGTCAACAAATCAAGGACCTTTTTACCTTTTATTGAGTAATAGAATAATACCTTAAAAGTTTCCTCTAATATCTAAAGGGGTCATCACAATTCGAGAAGGATATTGTAACATACACTCATAAGCAATACATTGCCGTTATTCTCTAAATTCTCATTCTTTTGGTATCTTGGTGTCAATCAAAGTACGTTCAACTCAAGGGTAGCCAGCTTTTCTAGGCTGAAATCATCCAATTCGCGTGGTTTGCAGTTAGTTTATCGTTATTTATTTCAATTGATGTCTAATTTATCATTTAGTAACAAATTAATCCGCGTATCCTTTAAACCACTAATAAATTCAATTATTATCTGATTTTGAGGGTAAACAGTTTAGCGCCCAGCATGAGAGCTAAGTATAATAACGGCAATTTGATACGAATCACCATAACACACCCCATTTTACACTTGTTCTTTGAAGTATTTCTGATTTCAGGTCAGGATCAAAATGTCAAACCCACAGTCTGTCCCTCTAAACATAGACACAGAATCCGGCCACCACGGCAGGAATAACAATGCAGCACTCGGTAACGAGGCAACACTGGTCGATCTTGGTAGAATCCCGGTGGTGGTTCCTATCGACGCCTGTTCGCATATGGTCATTGACACGAATCAGCTCACCGACCCCAAAAATAACGTGCGTAGGGAAGTACGTTCGATAGCCTAAAACACTCACGACGGCGAAAATGATGGGATCAACCTGCGTATGATCTTCGAAATGCTACATGCTCAATAGACGACGATAGATCAATTGTAGAACCAAGGTCAAACACTGAGCAGGAATGAACCCGAGCTCCCCTGGGAAGCCATCCGCAGAAACGAACCAATCTCGGAAAAAACGAGCAAGAGTGAATCGGGGACTAAACCCAAAATCCTGAAATTGCTCGAGGAATTGATGAAACGAATAGAAACATCGAAAAAGAAAATTGAAGCCAATGATAAAAAGTGAAAACCTATAATTCCAGGGTCGACCAAATCCCAGGAGCACCTCCGATATTAAAGAGCCTAGATTCCAAGAAATTTATTCAAAGGCCCTTTTCCCCCGAGTGCGGCTCCAAAGCAGATCCCCAAAAAGTTTCGCATGGCTGAAATCACCAAGTACAACGGAACAACCAACCCAAAAAAGCATGTAACCTCTTATACATGCGACATTAAAGGGAACAACTTGGAAGATGATGAAATCGAGTCTATCGTGTTGAAGAAATTCGGAGAGACTCTGTCACAGGGAGCTATGATATGTTACCACAACCTTCCTCCTAATTCTGTTGACTCATTTGCTATACTTGCTGATTCCTTCGTAAAAGCACACGCTAGTGCTATAAGTTAGACCTTTTCAAAGTAAAGCAAAGGGATAACGAGATGCTTAGAGAGTTTGTTTCTCGATTCCAAATGGAACTTATGGATTTGCCCACAGTCGCAGACGATTGGGCCGTTCAGGATTTTACCCAAGGACTCAACATTCGAAGCTCATTGGCTTCACAGCAGTTGAAACAAAACTTGGTAGAATATCCAACCACCACTTGGACCGACGTCCATAACTATTACCAATCAAAAATTAGGGTCGAGGATGACCAACTCGGGACCCCTTCCGGATCCGTACACCCCGTCAGGATCACCGACCGAGTCAAGAGAGACATCAATCACGAAACTAGATCAAATTGGGATCGGTATCAACCGTACAATAGGAACTGGAGAAGCAGTGGGTCCGGGCAAAACCCTATGAGAAATGAAAGAAGGAATGACCGAGGACAGAACAACCAAGGACTCATAAGCAAAAACAACTTCGACAGACCCATCGGTCCTAAAGAAGCACCGAGGCTATCAGAGTATAATTTCGGCACCGATGCCTCTACTATCGTGTCCGCCATCAGACACATCAAAGATACCAAATGGCCTCAACCTTTGCAATTCGATCCAGCCCTAAGGGATCCTAACCTTATGTTCAAATATCAAGGCACTTATGGCCCCAAAATGGAAGATTGTCGACAATTAAGGAAAGAGGTAGCACGGCTGTTCAATAACAGGCATCTCCGAGAATTCCTCAGTGATCGGGCCAAGAGCCATTTTAGGAACATGGATTCTAATAAACGAACTGAACTAGAGGAGCTTCAGCACGTCATAAACATGATCATCGGTGGGGTCGACATCCCCCAGGGACCGATGCTGACGCATACCAAACTTTCCATCTTAAAGGAGAAACAAACTCGAGATTACTTACCGGAAGGAACCTTGTTGTTCAATGACAAAGACGCAGAGGGGATCACACAGCCCCCACAATGATGCACTGGTAATATCGGTATTCATAAATAAATATCGTGTTAAACGTGTGTTGATCGATCCAGGTAGCTCAGCTAACATCAACAGATCGAGGGTCGTGGAACAACTCGGCCTACAAGATCAGATCGTACCTATTGTCCGAGTTCTGAACGGGTTCAATATGGCCTGTGAAGCCACTGAAGAGGAGATAATATTACCGGTGAACGCCACCGTAACTATTCAGGAAGCCAAGTTCTATGTAATCGAAGGGGATATGAGATACAATGCTTTGCTTGGAAGGCCATGGATACACAACATGAGGGCAATAACCTTGACATTACACCAGGTGCTAAATTTCCCGACGCTCGAAGGTATCATAACAGTTTACAGGGAACAAACGACAGCAAGGGAGATATTCGCTGTCAATGAGGTGATCTCGGCATCCACACTCTCGGTATCTAAGGGCCCGATTCCTGTGGTAAAAAATGGGGCCAAATAGCAATCACCGATACCAACCTCGATTGAATCGGAGGAGCGACAGATAGATGAGGACAACGATTACGGAGTCCCCATGTCTTTCATAGCCCCCAATGATTCTGACGCTACAAAATAAATGGTCGAGGAACTGGAGCAAGTCATCCTAAGTAAACACTTACCCGATCGAAAGGTATACCTAGGCACGGGGTTAAACCCCGAGCTTAGGGAAAAAATCATTCAATTTCTTATAGCTAACAAAGATTGTTTTTCTTGGTCCCACCTTGATATAACAAGAATACCGCCGGAGATAACCACTCACAAGCTAAACTCGGATCCAAAGTTCCACCCGGTCAAGAAGAAGAGGAGGCCGTAATCCGAGGTCAAACATGCTTTCATCAAGGATGAGGTATCTAAACTCCTTAAAATAAGGTTCGTTCGAGAAGTTAAATACATGAATTGATTAACGAACGTAGTGGTAGTTCCTAAGAAAGGGGATAAATTAAGAATGGGTGTGGACTATAAGGATTTGAATAAAGCGTGTCCCAAGGACTACTTCCCTTTGCCCAACATCGATCGCATGATCGATGCAACAGATGGCCACGTGATCCTCAGTTTTCTCGATGCCTACTCTGGGTACAACCAAATACGGATGAACCCGAATGATCAGGAGAAAACCTCCTTTATCACTAAATATGGCACATACTGCTATAACGTAATGCCATTCAGGTTAAAACAATGCCGGTGCCACTTACCTACGCCTAGTAAACCGGATGTTCAAAGAACAAATAGGAAAATCAATGGAGATTTACATTTATGATATGTTGGTTAAGTCCCTGCGAGCAGAGGACCATTTAAAACACTTGCAGGAAACCTTCGACATATTGAAAAAATACAATATGAAGTTGAACTCGAAGAAGTGTGCGTTCGGAGTTGGGTTGGGTAAGTTCCTAGGATTCATGGTATCCAACCAGGGAATCGAGATCAACCCCGATAAGATCAAATCCATCGAAAATATTATGATCGTAGATAACGTCAAAGCCGTGCAAAGGCTAACCGGGCGCATAACCGCTCTAGGGCAGTTCATCTCGAGGTCCTCCGATAAGAGCCATCGATTCTTCTCATTAATGAAAAAGAAAAGTAACTTCTCATGGACCCCGGAGTGCCAACAAAACTTGAAAGAACTCAAGCGATATCTATCAAGCCCGATGCTGCTCCATACGCCGAAGACAGACGAACAGTTGTACCTGTACCTTGCAGTCTCGGAAATGACGGTAAGTAGGGTCCTGGTTCGAGAAGAAAAAGGTACGCAATTTTAATTTTACTAGGTTATCAGGACTTTGGGAGAGGCCAAAACCTAGTACCCTCACCTCGAAAAATTAGCGCTCGTTTTACTGAGCGCTTTTAGGAAGTTGAAACCATATTTTCAATGTCACCCCATATGTGTTGTGACCACTTACCCACTGATAAATGTGATGCATAAACCCGAACTCTCAGGATAATTGGCCAAATGGGTCGTCAAGATCAGCGGGTACGATATCGAATATCGGCCCCGAACCACCATCAAATTTCAAATCTTGGCAGACTTTGTCGTCGATTTTGCGCTGGCCCTAGTACCCGTAGTCGAGAGAGAGTTATTATTGAACTCGGAAATCTCTTCGGGGATCTGGACTCTCTTCACAGACGGTGCCTCGAATGTGAAAGGATCCGGACTTAGTATCGTGCTAAAACCACTGAGGGGAAATATGGTTAGGCAATCTATTAGAACTGTAAAATTAACTAACAATGAGGCCGAATATAAGGCCATGATTGCAGGTGTCGAACTAGCCAAAAGCTTGAGAGTAGAGGTTATCGAATTTAAGTGCGGTTCCCTCCTTGTGGTAAACCAGGTTAACAAGACGTTCAAGGTGAGGGAAGGACGAATGTAGAGATACTTGGATAAGCTATAGGTAACATTACATCAATTTAAGGAATGGACCTTACAACATGTGCCTCGTGATCAAAACAATGAGGCCGATGCCCTTGCTAGTTTGGGGTCATCAATAGAAGATGATGAACTCAAATGACGGGCAATCATACAATTAATGCGTTCCGTGGTCGAAGAAGGCTATGCCGAAATAAACTCAACGAGCCTAACATGGGACTGGAAGAATAAATATGTAGAGTATCTGAAAACCGGAAAATTACCCTCTAATCCAAAGGAATTGTGGGCCCTACACACAAAGACATCCTCGTTTATTTTGACCGAAGACGGAACGTTATTCAGAAGAACGTTCGATGGACCGATCGCCATATGTTTAGGATCGGGAGATACTGAGTACGTCCTGAGAGAAATTCATTCAGACACCCGCGGAAATCATTCAGGCACCGAAGCACTGATTAGAAAAATAATCAGGGTCGTATACTATTGGATCGACATGGAAAGGGATGAAAGGGAATTTATGCGAAGATGTGATGAATTCCAAAGGCATGATCCGATGATTCATCAAGCTGGGGAATTGTTGCACTCGGTCTTGTCACCTTGGCCGGTCATGAAGTGGGGGATGGACATTGTTGGCCCCTTCCACGGGCACCCGGTAAGGCTCAATTTATTTTGTTTATAACTAACTATTTTTCTAAGTGGGTGGAAGCCCAGGCATATGATAAGGTTAGAGAAAAGGAAGTCATTGATTTCTTTTGGGATCACATCATAAATCGGTTCAGAATGCCTGCCGAAATCGTATGTGATAACGAGAAGTAGTTCATTGGTAGCAAAGTAAGCAAATTTCTCGAAGACCATAAGATAAAAAGAATCTTGTCAACACCCTACCACCCTAGCAGAAATGGGCAAGCAGAGTCCACCAATAAAACCATAATCCAAAACCTCAAAAAAAGGTTGGCCGACGCTAAAGGAAAGTGGAAAGAAATCTTGCCCGAAGTCCTATGGGCATATCGTACCAGTTAGAAGTCTAGTACTAGGGCCACCCCATTCTCACTGGTTTACGGTGTCGAAGCTATAATACCGGTTGAAGTCGGAGAACCGAGCCTCAGGTTCCGATATCCTATCGAAGAAACAAATAACGAGACCCTAAACACAAGCCTGGAACTACTGGACGAACGACATGATGCCGCCCTCGTCCGTATGGAAGCTAAGAAACAACGGATCGAGATGTATTACAACAGAAGAACAAACCTATGGAGATTCAATATCGGGGACTTAGTTTTAAGGAGGGTCACATTGAACACTCAGAATCTGAACGAAGGAAAACTGGGACCAAACTGGGAAGGTCCATATCAAATTATCGAGATCACCGGAAAAGGGTCGTACAAACTCGGGACAGTGAACGGTGAACAACTACCGAACAACTGGAACATAGCTCACTTAAAGCAATATTACTGCTAAGGTACGATCTTGATCACCTTCTTATGGTAACGTTTGAAGGTACTCGATACAATTTCCTAGGCCTGAAAGCACGCGTTGCACTTTTTTTTCTTCGATTCAATTTTTCCCAATAAAGGATTTTTTCGGCAAGGTTTTTAATGAGGTAACAGTGGATCGTGCTAACTTAGAATCAAAGTCAATAATATTCGAGGCTTCTCTAGGATAAACCCAGAATACTTGAGGGGAATAGCCAGTATGATTCTCTAGGCTTGATCAGTAGGATCCTCTATAAAGGGTCAAACGGTCGAATGAACCGTACCCACATAGATCGCTCGAGCCCAGACATAAAACACACGATAAACTTTGTATACTATGAAGATTGAAAGAGAGCCTCTGCCTTATGAATAAAAATTTATTTTTTGTTTTCCTTATCAAAAGCGTATTTGGTTCGTCCCCCCGATGACTGTTTCCGGGGACCGTTTCCAAACTAAAAGGCTAAGGTCATTCCAGGTTAACAAAACCCGAGAGCGTGAAGCTTATTTGGCATTTCCTAAACTAAAAGGCTAAGTTCGTTCCGGGTTAACAAAACCCGAGAGCATGAAGCTTATTTGGCATTGCCCAATCTAAAAGGCTAAGGCCGTTACGAGTTAACAAAACCTGAGGGCATGAAGCTTATTTGGCATTGCCCAGACTAAAAGGCTAAGGCCGTTCCGGGTTAACAAAACCTGAGGGCATGAAGCTTATTTGGAATTGCCTGAACTAAAAGGCTAAGGCCGTTCCGGGTTAATAAAACTCGAGGGCATAAAGCTTATTTGGCATTACCCGAACTAAAGGCTAAGGCCATTTCCGGGTTAACAAAACCCGAGGTTACAAAAGCTTACAAAAACCTCAGCAAAACACACTCTCGGCAAGTCATATTCTAAAAAGTATAAGTATTCGGGGAAGAGTTCCCGGACATACCGGATCCCACGATGCCTCAGAGATAATGAAATCAAAGGCAAATCCTGTTCGGAATTCTGAACATGACTATTTAATGGCATTTCAATATTTGCAAAAACGTAAAAAGAAAAGCAAAGGAAGAACTTGAGAATTATAAAAAAAAAATAGAAAATTTTTATTTACGAAGTGTTGACTTTACAAAGGCTGAGAAGCCTCGACACAGAGTACTAAGTACAAAAAGAAAAAAAGTCAAACAGTAGCAGCCTGATCTTGGTCGGAGCCTGCCTCATCATTGGGATTTTCGGGGTCTTCTCCACCCTCGGACATGACTGAGCCTTTGGAATCCTCCTCCTCGGATAGGCCAGCTTCCTGGCCTCGGCTTCGAACACCTTGGCATCCTCAATCTCAGCCAATAAATCAACACCTCGAGCGTGAACTTCCTCGAGAGCCTGCCTTCGGGATTGCCACTTCATATGCTCGATTATATGTTTTGATTGGTTTTGAGCTACTACGGCATCGGTCTTGTACTGGGCCACCATTTCATGAGCTTCGGCCTTGACCATGATGACCTATGACTTGGCCATTTTAAGCTCATTGGCCAGATTATCAAGATATGAGACGGCTGAACCTAGCCGAGATTGGAGCTCACTAAGAAGTTTAAAGGCGTCTCTCTTCTCACTAAGCTCTCAAACTTCGGCTTCGAGTTGTTTCGGATCATCCCGGTACCTCGTGATGAAGCACCGAAGCCTACAAACAAGAAAAAAACTCTTAAGTCATCTGCAAAATAATCGAAGTGTAAATCAAAAATTCACTTAGGAAAGCATAAAGTTACCCGGTTCAATGCCTGTTGCGCTTCATTGAAAAGGCAGGGTGCATTCACCTCGTTCATCTTATATTGATCATCCTCGGTCACCAGGCACCGAAGATAGTTGGCTACCCCTACAGGGGGGAAGGAATCCGGGCGTCCTCCGGAAGGAAAAAAATAATGGTACATTTTCGATCGTAATATACACTCGGAGCAGGAAATTTACCGACCAGTCTTGGGGTCAAAGAGGTCCCGCTTGCTTCCGGGGATTAGATTTTCCTCGGTATGTCTAAATCTCCCAACTCGGTAGTATCTCCCGTGGACGTCGAGTCCACGCCATCGAAGATACCGCAAAAAAGGTGGTTCGCTTCATGAGTCCCTTCGACGGGGCATTCTTTAGCAGCTTGCGCCTCATTGAACATCGACTCTGTGAACGAGGGTGACTCGACAATCTTTATTACGCCAATTTCTTCCTTCAAAGCATTACCCGCAGCTCGTGAGGCTTCGGGACCGGCCGCCTCAGTTTCTCTAACTTGATGAGGGTCAGCCTCACCCCCTCCGGCTCGGAAGCTCCTTGCCCTTCGGGCTGAGGCGGCACACTGTCCATCAGGTCAAAGTCCTATTTTCCCCCATCGGACTCATCTCTCAATCGGTGGAGTGAATCCGAAGGCGGTGCTCGAGCACTGGTACTTTCCTTGTGTTTTCACACCAATCGCCTCTTCGGCTTGTCCTTCTCGGTGTCCGGAGAACTCAGAGCCTTTTTTCTTTTATTCTCTTTATCCTGCTTCGAAGCATGGGGCTCAGTGAAGACATCATCGTCACCGGATGGAGGCCTCATTTCAACATCTTTTGGTAAACCTGCAAAAAGGGAGTAAAATAAGTCAGAAATTGACAGCGTAAAATTAAGGTCAAATTTTACTTAAAGAAAAATATCACCATGGGAAAGGGCCTCCCATCGGCCTTGCGAAAGCTCCACGAATGCTCGGAGTATGATCTCTATGTTGCAATAACCTCGACCGACTCCTTGAGTTGAGGAACTGCATCAGGAATCCAAGCGACAACTGCACCACCACAAGGCACTAATGAGAAGAGAAAAGTAATGAACAAAACCTTAAAAGTAATATTGTACTTACGTGACATATTCCACTTCTCGGAAAATGGCATATACTCAGCTAGGATTAAATTCGAGGTCGTCACTCGGACGAATCGGCCTAACCAGCCTCGGTCCCGGTCTTTATCGATGCTCGAGAACGGGGCCTTATTGGCCTGACGTACAAGCTTGTTAATCCCTCTTGATAGAGTCGGGGGCTATACAAACGCATGAGATGGTCGATGGTGAAGGGAAACCCCCCGATCTTGCTCACGAAGAAGTGAATGAGAATTACTATCCTCCAGAACGAAGGATGAATTTGACCGAAGGTCAACTCGTACCTCTTACAGAAGGCAATGATGACCAGATCTAAGGGGCTCAGCATGAAGGAATAAGTGTAAAACTTAAAATATCCTCCACATGGGTAGTAATCGCTTCCGTGGTGGTAGGGACCACTACGTACTTATCAGCCCAATTGCAATCTTCCTTGACCATGGTGAGGACATTGTCGGTGACCGAGCATATATATCTCGAGACCGGCTCACACTGAACCGGTATTGAGGAAGTTTTCTCGACCTTGAAATCGGATCCGATTGGGCACCCCGTAGGGACGAACATTTTTAGAGGAGGTTCCCATGTCAGTTCCTCGATAACAATAGACGAAACGTTCTCAGACGGTCGCGAGGAAGAGGGGGTCTCTTTTTGGGGAACGATTTTTGAAGTATTTGCCATTACTTTTAAATAGTGAAAAAATGGCGAAAGTAAGATGTTAATGAAAGAGAAGGCATGATTGGTAGATGAGAAACTCTTATAGAAGTTTTCAGAAAATCAGAAATGAAGATGTTTGAATGTAAGCTAGAAAACCAGAAAGTTAGAGTGATGAAGTCTCTTACAAAAAGTTTGAATGTAAAATTCAAATGAATAGATGAGAAGGTATTTTATGATTTTCCAAATGACAGTTCACGTTTTGGAGTGGCCAACCATTAGCTGACACATATTTAATGCCTAGAAGACTGGACCGATGGGACGTTTCAACTATCTTTTGTCGCTTACGTCATGATTTATCGAAGCGAAAATCGGGAACTCACATTGTTTCTCATCATTTACTCTCTGAAAAACGAGAGGACTATCTGTATACGGGTAAAATCGAACTCAAGATTTGACCAAGCATCCAACACGATAATTTGGGACCGAGATATCGTGATAAAATCTCGGAGATCGGTTCATGCCTTACCAAATTAGCCATCGGAACCACCAGACTTGCCTTCGAGTTTACCGAGGCCATAACCGGTCCCGGTCATAATAGTCTCAAGGAATATATTGCTAGCTTATCCGACAGGGGTCCGAAATTCCAGTAACTGATCGGGCATTATGGCAAAAATAACGGAACATACCAAAAAAGGGACCAACGGTCAACAAGTCAAAGACCTTTTTTACCTTTTATGGAATAATAGAATAATATTTTAAAAATAGGTTCCTCTAATATATAAAGGGGGCCTCACAATTCATGAAGGACATTGTAACATACACTCATAAGCAATACATTATCGTTATTCTCTAAATTCTCATTCTTTTGGTATCTTGGTGTCAATCAAAGTACATTCAACTTAAGGGTGACCAACTTTCCTAGGCTAAAATCATCCAATTCGCGTGGTTTACAGTTAGTTTATCGTTATTTATTTCAATTGCTATCTAATTTATCGTTCAGTATCAAATTAATTTGCGTATCCTTTAAACCACTAACAAATTCAATTATTATCCGATTTTGAGGGTAAACAAAACCCTACCAATAAGGTAAAAATTCATATAGCCTATCAACTAAGCTACTAAGATTCCCCCTTTGGACTAATTCAATCTTAAAAGCTACTCCTTCCGTTCACTTTTATTTATCCATTATTGACTTTGCACACCCCTTGAGAAATACTCCTAATAAATAAAGTATATAATTTACCATGATACCCTTATTAATATACTAGTGGATAGGCTTAATGGATTTGAAAAGTGATTTGGAATGAGTAATTAATGCTAAGGGCAAAACAGAAAAATAAATTATTTTTCTCTTGATATGAGAAAAGTGACAAATAAAAATGAAAATTTATTTTTAGAATACTTGATAACTAAAAGTGAACGGAGGGAGTAAGTTCAAGAGGTAATGATTGTCCAGTAAGAGTATTATATAAGAATACCAATTACATCATCTCACACTAATACGTGCCACCCAATGCCCCTGCATGCAAGAACCTGTCAACTGAAGCACAGACAATATAATATGGGGGCCCAACACTGTGATAAAATTAAGAATTGGAATAGACCTGATTATGATACACATGAAAAGAATAAATTTTGAGCCAAACTGGATCCTAAAAGTTATTTGCATGAGAATTGTCCAAAACTATATAGTGATACTAATTACACCATTATACACCAATGTGGGGAACTCATGGGCAAATTTAGCATGAGCCCTAATTAGAGTTGTGCATAATTTGGCAAATACCGAATTACCGTACTGAAATCGAAAATTTTGGTATTTGGTATTCGATATTTTGGTACTCGGTATGGTATTTGGTTTAATTTTTAAAATAATTGTATTGGGTATGGTATTTGATATTTTAAAATGAAATACCGAAATATGGATATCGTACCGAAATATATATTATATTGCAGAATACACATATTATTAATTATAACATAAATATAAAAAAATTAAAATTTTACTTTCCTTTATTTTTTAAGTTCATCAATTAACTCTATGCAAGTAACAAGACATTTTTAATGATCAAATTTATTCCTTTATATACAATTTTCTCTCTCTCGGTTGATATTTGTTGGTCAACAAACGTTTTTAGTTTTGTACTTTTGAGTACTTTAATTAAGAATGTTACAATCTATGACTCTACGTACTAGTTAGCATTCAAATCGAAGTTACCGAGCCGAATAAACCGAAACCAAAAAGAGAAAAATCGAACCATATCGAATTTAATTAGGTACGGTATTGATATAGCATTTTAAAAAACTGAATACCCAAAATACCGAGCCGAAATATCTAAATACCATACCGTACCGACCGACGAACGCTCCTAGCCCTAATACACCCTCTGTTCTCGTCTTGAATTATTATACGGAAAAGGCCAAAAATAGCTTTAACCTATTGAATTTGGCTCAAATTTGTCCTCCTTCCATCTATTGGTCCATATTGCCCTCAAAGTTATCTTTTGGCCTTAAAATACCCCTGAAACTAATAGAAAATCTAAGAGGAATTTTAAAAATAACATCGCACCATATAATTTGTCCACATGGAATTATAAATTACACTAATGACCCGACCCACAATAAATGAATCCGGCCCAATTGTCCAACCCAATTGATTAACAAAACCCAAATCCCCCATTCATTCTTCCTGTTCTGGCCTATTTTCACTTCTAGTTGTAGAGCCCGTTTGGATTAGCTGATTGTAAATAGCCGATAAGTTTGAAGTGATGAAAAGCATTTTTAAGTGCTGAAACTGATTTTTAAATAAGTAGTTATGTGTTTGGATAGACGTGTTGAAACCGATAATAAGTAGTTGATGTGTTGGGTAGAAAAGTGCTGATAAACTGTTATTTTGTTAAAATCACTAAAATTCCCTTAAAAACTTTACAAAAGATTATAAATTAAAGAAAGTGATGAACAACGAATATGGAATGAAGAGAAAGTTAGAAAATGTATTTTGGGAAAAAATATTTTGTGAATTAAAAAATATTATTAAGGATAAATTAGTAAAAGCCTTGGTCAAACTAAAGTGCTTATAAGCCTAAAAGCCATAAGTTGGAGGTGTCTAACTTAAGACTTATGGTTGATTTTAGCTTATAAGCACATTGGATGTTTATCAAACATGTAGATAACTCAAAAGGTGCTTATAGACCAATTCGACTAGCTTATAAGTTTAGCCAAACTCCCTCGTAGTATTCTCAAGGAACTTGTTCTCTATCAGCCTACCCATCCCCACCCCATTTTTTAGGGAATGACTTCCCTATATTTGTCATCTCTTCCTCTGGAATCAATATTTGATGAACACGTATGAACAAATAGATAAATATTTTAATGTATAAAGATTTGATTTTGAGATAATTTGGCAGTTGGCTATTGTTGTTTGAATCGATTCTTGGCCATGAACAAGTTCGAATTATATTAAAAAAATTGATTTGAGGTGTTTTGGTCACTGACCATTTGCAGTTTGAATCTCTAGCAATATTTTTAAGTAATAGACAGTTGAGTCATTTGCAGTTTGAATTGATTATGGCATCAATTAAGAGAAGAAGTGTGATTTTTATATAAAGAAATTATTTTTAAGTGTAAGGGGATTTGACTTTGAAGTGTTCTATAATTAACCCATTTATAGTTTGAATTGATTATAGGGCCCGGAAATGAATGAGGAAGGTCTGAGTCGAAGTGAAGAAGAATTCACATTATGGGGTGAGCTTTACAATGTCTATCTGATGCCTTAAAATATTTTTCTCAAGGGGAAACTGAAGAAAGAAGAATCAATGGGGGATTTGGGTTGCTTAGACAACTGGGTTAGAGGGTTGGGTCGGGTTCATTAATCCCTTTTAGATTTTCTGTTAGTTTCAAGCCAAAGCAATTATAATTATCTCGGGATTAGTTATCTCATCCTCTCATAGGAATAAAAATAACACTACAATTCCGGGATAACTAGTTATACCGCGATTTTATTCTAACCAAACATGTGATAAACTCATCTCAAATTTATTTAATTCCGAAATTAATTACCAAGCGAGCTTGTATACACTTGTTTTACTTAATGAATTACTGCTCCTTTAAAACTGAGGCAATAAGAAGCCTGCCTGCCATCATGATTCCCTTTTGAACATTTAGTAGTAATGTAGAATCTCACTTGAACATAATATTCTCACTGGAATATGATAAGTTTAATGAACATATATAATTATTTATCAAACTCAGTACAGGATTCATGAAGAATATGTTTGTTTGAGACCTAAGATGAAAAGAGTTGAATCAAAAGCTGCTTAACTACTCTAAATAACATTTCTCATTTAAAAACAAACAAAAAAATAACAATTCTCACTTTTCCACGACTCAAGGTTAGAAAACGGAGGGATATCAAATTTCATTCCCTATTGAAGCACAAATACATATATGCACATATATAAACCTGAAATTTGTTACCTAGATCAGGACAAGAAACAACAGCAATTTTCTTTTCTTTTGGTACATTAGATGTTTTAGGTCAACACCTTTTGACCTCATCATAAATTTTAAATGAGCTACTAACTCGCAATCTACAATCTATGGCACCACTTTCATTTTCGTGCACGCGCGTAGAGTTATGAATCCTATCTACTATGCAACTTGAACTCTTAGGAGTTTGCTCAACTAACTGAAGGGGCATCAAATCAGCATTTCCATCTTTATAATTCATGAAAGCTCCTAGAGCTCCAAGAAACCCCTCATGCCGCAAGAACATTGCTTTTGCCTCACCCTTCGACCTGCACATTGAGCAAATTTACTAACTTCAATTGAGGAGAGAAGAAGTCGGTAATAATTGCGACAATAAACTACTTTTTAGCAGCAACCAGCAAGCATTATTTATCTATTACGCTAAAAGAGTATGCTAACCGATCAATGTATATCCTAGAAAGCACACACCAATTCATCACTAAGAAACTGATGTTATTCAAAAGAAAAAAAAATATATGGGAGCTATATTTTCTTAGAGTTGGTTGGTAACTTGGTAGTAAGGAAAATACCAATTTTCTGGGTATAAGTGGATATAGCAATTACCAGAAATCAACTGCAACGGAAATTGTGTCCATTGTATAAGCATGGTCACGGATGAAGAAACCTCCCAAAATAATGCGCTTGAGCCCAAAACGAAGAGCATTCAAGTATGCAATCTAGGAAAGCAAAACCAATTGAAGAATAAAGTCAGCAACAATAAGAAAATGATTTTTTTACAATTTAACAACTACATTATAGGAAGGAGAGGCCCTATATTTCTTCCTTTTCATGAGAGCTGATTACTAACTCATACTTCTCAACTAATTCAGGTGTTCAAGTTTGCCATTCTAATTCAGCAAAGCATCACTTTAAAGCAACATAACTAACAGAATAAACCTTAGACCAACTCGGTGCCACTTATATAAAATTAAAAAACTCATAATGAAGACCACTATAGCGAAATGTTTTCATGACAGAAGAGAGCATCCACTTAAATAAAAGAAATTCTTATAATGAAGACGACTATACTAAAATGTTTTCATGACAGAAGAGAGCATCTTAAAATTAAAAAAGGAAGTACAACTTCATTGAGCAGAGTAGCAGATGCACGTCTGTAACACCACCTAAGAGTTTCTAGCAAATAAAAGAATAAAGACAAGCGCAGAAGTCATATCAGATTTTAGTATCTTCCAATATTAATGCCATTTTGACAACTTATGACATGTTACGATAAAATGTTGTGCAATACGAGATATCCAATAAGTAATGGATGGATTATCTATCTGCCCTTCTCCTATGTTTTATTTCAATTCTTTATTTGTATCCTTATGAGAGAGGAGAATGGTAAGCAAAACATATCGAATGGGAACAGTATTAAACTACAGTCTGTTGCTCCTGTGAATTAGAAATATTCCCAAAGGAATAGGTCATGAAGGACAGGTGTTTCCATTTGATTGGAGAATACAATTATTATTCTCAGTCAGGAAACAACTACATTGTGATGTATCTATAGATGCTGCTGAGAGAAACTTCATGACCCACATAATTACCTGTCCGATGTTATTTGAGATCATTCTTAAAAGGGACCGGGCGATGTCTTCTGGTTTGTAGTCTTCGAGCTCTCTGTTTTCTGAGACCGGCTTACCGAAGCTAGAGGCAATGGCTGTTGATGCAAGGCCGATCTGTCATGTATCATTAAATTCTTAATCACCCTGAATATTATGAAGCTTCTGGTATTTGAATAGAGCATTTAGAACAACTGAACATATGGGAACCAAATTTACAAAATTCATCAACTCCTTCTTATGATAGATTTCAATTACTTGGCCAACATCCAACAGCAGAAATGTTGCTAGTTCGTTGTCAAGTTAAGGAGTTCATCTATAACAACTAACAACTGAAATGACTTGCTAATGAAAAGGGTATGAATGGCCTCAAAGTATAACAGAGGATAAAATTAAGATATTTCGTATAGTAGAGCGGTAGTTTAGACCCTTTTCCTCAACGGCTTTTCTCCAAATTCCCACCTTGTAAAGGTTAGGTGCATATATATCAAGCAATACCAGAGAAATGCTCTCGAATTGGGTCCGGCATTGGTCCAAAGCGAACATCAAGGCTGGAAACTTTTTTTGGGTTCTAGTATCGACAGGGAAACTAAAAAGAACATTTAGAGAAGTGGGAACGAAATTGTGACTCCGCCCATATTTTGAGGACGAAATAAGTATTTCAGTATACAAGAAGCCCACAGAGTGTTTTGTAGCATCAGCAAGAAAATATATATAAAAAAAAGGCTGCCCGGTGCACGAAGCATCTCATGTTCACGTAGGGTCCGGAGAAGGGCCGCACCCCAATGTAGGCAGCCTACCGTGATGCAGTATCAGTGGTTGATTCCATGGCTCGAACCCGAGTCCTATAGGTCACAAGGAGACAATTTTACCGTTGCTCCAAGGCTCTCCTTTATTAGCAAGAAAATACAAGACAAAAAAATGCACTCGGGAGGATGAAATTTGTCCAACTGGAAAAAAAAGTATATACACAGAATAACACAAGAAGACCATGAATTTGAAAACTGTACCAAGCTAGCCTTAAATTCACCTGCATAAAGGTCTAATTTTGGCAGAGCATATGTGGAGAGAAACAGAAAGTAGATTGGAGGAAGGTGAACAAAAAGGAGACGCAGAACGAAGAGGAAAGGAGGCTAAAGGGGGCGGTCGACTGGACTTATCTTTTGTTTGTTGTTCACACTTCAAGCCATGAGATGGCACAAGCAGAGTTCACTCTTACTAGTATCATCCCCTTTTTTTGTATGATCAAAAACGAATTTACTTTCACCTAACTTGATATAATAAGAGAACCTTTATAGACAAACATAGCGGATTGAGCCTGATGTGATGGACACAAATTGTAAGTTGGGACAAAAATTGCTCAACCTGGATTTGAAGTTTGAGGTCCAACTCCTTATTCTACTCCACATATTCCTTCCATTACTCATCTAGACTCTTCTATATCCAAGATGTGACATATTAGACCTTTGAATAGTTTAAACTGCAACTTATCCAAATGAAAAGAAGGAAATACATTACACAACAAAGTTTATACCTTTGCATAGTCCATTCCCCCATAAATATCTCCAACAAGCATGTCTATCACTCTGTTGTTTCCCTCATGGCTCAATTCCAGCAACTCATCAAAACTGTAATACAAACACATAAGAAAATTCTGCAGAAAGAAACAAAGTGACTAATTGAAAATCATATACTTAACAGAAATGAAAATAACCTTTTGCATTTAGTCAAAAGTTTTCCTAGGCCCCAGAAAGTGCCGCCACCAACGCTAGTTCCGCTAACTCTCTGAAATTTTTCATCTCCATCTACCTAAAAAAGGCTTAAACACAAAATATTGATATAACAAAGAGGGAGTCGTCTATGAAGTGCCAAAATGCATAAAATTCATAATTAATTGCACATATCACTTTGGACTTGATAAAATTAAGATTGTATCTCTTCATTCTATAATGGAGATATATAAAAGAAGTTATGATTTATAAAAGCTTCTTGACTCTTGGCTTCAGTCGGATAAGGTTTCCAGCAACTCACTTCACAAGTGTGTATTACTCATGTAGAAAATACTATGAAGTATAAAATCTTCTTACTTCAGGGCCTTATACTACTGTTCTAGTTCTTCTATATCGTTCTGCATCTAACAACCCATCAAAGCCCACCAGCCCTAGATGACTATGAAACCTAAACTATCAGTACTTCTGAAATTCATTTAGTAGCCCAATGCAGAGCCTGCTTAATGAGTCTTGTCAAATTCTTGGGCAAGATCATTTATACATGCCTGCCAAATGAATAAGTAGTCTACCAATGTTATCTTGCTGACATCAAAGTTAGTTGGACAATAACATTTCCGAAGGTGGGTATTCACAGATGAAAAAAAGTAAGGTAAAATCCTTATTCCAATGGACCAAAGTAACAAAGAAAATAATAACATAGGGGTTTTAGGTATTAATTTTCTAATTTATAGATTGTCTGCTAACTACTATGCAGGAGATTAACTTCTTGTCCTGCATGGTATAACAAAAGCAATAAAATGCACCAACTTGGTACTGCATGTTGGAAATCAGAGGACCAGTATGAAGCTCATGGAATGTCACCTAAATCATGTGGGAAATAGGATAAGGAGAGCTTAGGTAAACTCAACTTTTTATATTGTCCTTGCAGGTCCTAACCATTAAGATCAGTGTTAATTAGCATTTATGTCGAATTGAAGAAATCTAATCTGTGAAGCTTACCTTTATCATGCTAACCCCAGATCCAATGTTGACAAGGAGGTAAGGATATAAGTCATTCTGATCAATCTGCATGTATTCCTTTCGACCTCCAATATACGTATAAGCTTCATGGTTGACAGCCTACTCACAGAAGAGAAAGAGGAATATGTCAAATGAGCTGCTATGTTATACTGTTTAGGCAAACTTAGAAAAGAGCAGGAAATTGTATGCAATGGAGAAAGATTTCTGTTGCCGATGAGATCTTAGCCTCACTCGTGAGTGTTGAGTCCTGTAGACGTCTTGGTCTCATGTTCAAGACCCAATAAAGTAAGAGATTTCTTTGTCCTTAAAACAAGTACCAAGTACTCTATTTACCTTAAATTATCGAAATGAACCATATCAAGCAAGCAAAAAGTATTCCATATGCTACTTGTACTCAACAACAACAACAACTACCGAGTATAATCCCACTAGTGGGGTCTGGGGAGGGTAGTGTGTACGCAGACCTTACCTCTACCCTGGGGTAGAGAGGCTGTTTCCGATAGACCCTCGGCTCCCTCCCTCCAAGAACTATCCACCTTGCTCTTGGGGTGACTCGAACTTGTACTCAATTCAGCTATATATTGGATAGAGGAGAGAAAAGAGAAACCACTATTTCCATGGGAAATGTGCCTTTATCAATCTATTACCAGCCTTGAGGGTGCAGCATTCCATCAAGAAGCAGCAGAGAATCATGATAAATATATATACACCCAGTAAATTTGGCTATACACACACAATCATATCCCTAAGCAAGAAATTAATAAAAAGTACATATGTATTCCTGGAACCAGAAATACTGTCCAGGACTAATTCAGAGTAAGTAGATAAACCAAGCTGAAGATTGGCAGAAGAGAAAAATACGAAATATTTTTAGAAAGGATTTCATGTGCCTAGACTTAAATATCTGAAGAAAAAAGTACTAACCAAATACTGATTTCTGCTACAAAAAACCCACCTTAAGCAAAAAGTTTGCTCCAGCAACAAGAGACTCCATTTCCTCTACCTTGTCCAGAGTTATGCCAAGTTTTTCTTTGAATAGATCGGCAAACTTGAAAGCTCCACCACCTGTTGCCTGTTCAAGAATAAAACTCATCAAAAGGTTACACGGTGTTTTCAACTTTAGCATTTCACCATATAAATTTACTATAAATATTGTGAGAAAAAAATTCTACTACAGCACTGGTACCATGGGTGTCTATAAAAGATACTATGTTCCAGTCACGGGCAGAGGGACATTTACCAGTCCTGATTAATGTGTTTTCAGAAACTTGTTATACATGCAAAGGTTTCTGTGCAATATTTTAACCCTCCACCACCAACCCCGAGGTTGCAGGTTCGAGTCACCAAGGGAGCAAAGTGAGGAGCTCCTGCGGAGTACATTTTTATTTATCTATTTCAGGTCTTCATCAAGCCCCTCACATGTGACCTCTTCTTTTTTTGTTAGCCAAGCACGTGCTTTATTTTGTTTATTGGTGGTGAGACTCAAATTGAAGAACTCTACTTACTCTAATACCATATTGATAGATGTAAACCACCTTATGTACATGTTTAAGTTATATTACAGAGGGAGCTTATTTATTTATTTGTTTATTTATTTATTCATTTGTTCGAGATCTTCTAGATGGAGAAATGAATTTCCACAACGGGCAGTTTGAGTGCCACAATTATCAAAGCAATAAATCTTGTGTGAATAGTGAAATGGAAAGCTATAAAATGGCAGTAACTTAGAGAAAGAGGGAAGGTTGTACATAATCGCTCGTGCTTTATGTTCCAATGTGTCACAGCTTTTCTGGAGCCAAAAAGGGTCCAAGAGAAGAAATAGAGACAAGGTGAAAAAAATTTCCTAACTCTGTGATGTGGACCATTTGGAGAAAAGACGGAAGGGCTTTTGAATGAAATGGAACTAACAGCCTCCAAATTGCAAACATCGTGCTTTTCTTTCCCTAGCTCTGGAGTGCATAAAGCCTAAAATGTTTAGCAGAGGACTGGATGTATTTTGAAGGAAACAATACATCCTCTTTGCTCCTTTTCGCTCAAAATATTTCCTGTACTCTAAGAGTCTACCTTTTTTGGTGCAATAGAATCTATAAACTCATACAAAAAAAAAGAAGGTAGAAACAACTGAGAGATAGAACAGGAAAATGACTAGTAACTATATTTTTGGTTGAAGGATGTAAACAGATTTTATCATTTAACAGTTTAACTCCCAAACTTTAGAGGTTAATGGTTCCATGTAAGAAAATATAATGATAAGAAATTGGACGTTGCGTCTAACTCAACCCCAAAAGTTAGCTCATAAGGTGACGATTGTCCAAGACCATATAAGAAAACAAATGGCCTCCCACCCAGCCGATGTGTGATACTAACACCCCCTGCACACCTAGTACTAGACATCTGGAGCGTGGGCAATATAATATAGGGGCCCAACATCGGATGAAACAAGAATTGGGTGGACCTAGCTCTGATACCATGATAAGGAAATGGACCTTGGGCCTAACTCAACTCCAAAAGCTAACTCATGATGTGAGGATTGCCCAAGACCATATAAGGAAACAAATGGCCGGGACACTAACATATTACTTTGCACAGTTCTGAAAATTAACTTCCGCTCTTCGATTCACATTCTTTACTTTTGAGTAAAAGAGTCAAAAGATGCACAGAGGCAGGAAAAAGGAAATGATGGGCAATCAACAGTCTATACGCGAGAAACTTTTGCTTTAGAAGTCTTTATAAAAACATAACTTTCAAGAAGTTTTAACTTGAAAAGTACATTCTAACAATAAGAAGACTGCAATGCAATAGCTTCCTCGGTACTTATCATTGAGTAGCTTCTCCAGAAAAACCGTGGTTGATTTTCTGAACTTCCAAAAGCTCGTTTCATCCCACAGTGGACACAGATATTATTTCTTCCCAATGAGGTTTTAGGATATAAAAATTCTTCGGAAACCTATGAAGTACTTTAGGAAGGCTCTCCTATAATCACCAAATTGAGCAAAGAAAAAAAAAGAGGTGGGAAACAGAACCAACATCTTTTGAAATTCTCCTTTACCTTAATCTTGATCTTGTCAACAGTGTGAGAATGATGACATTGAGCACCTGCAATCATTGTAAATCTATAAGATTTAGGAAGGGCATGGCATAATACAACCTAATAAAAAGACGTATAAGAACCTGTGAAGATAAACTCTAAAGCGAAGTTCTCTTAAACTGGGCATATGATTCCTAAAGTGACCAAGATACCTTAAAAACTTAACTGCAACGACATATAAATCATATTTTCTATCATTACTAAAATGTTTGTATGCTCCGAATACGGTTAGTGTAATGGAGGAAGTACTATTCTGTACACTTCACTTTCAAGAATTCAAATTGTTTTTACCATCCAAAGTTTAAATTTTGTACTAATGTTTTCTGTGCCACGTTAACTTAGCAATTACTTAATATTGTTCTTCCACTATCACTATCAAAAAAAAAAAATTACTTATAGCCAAAGGTGAAACGATAAATTCTCCTCACTTATCAAAAAAATTCTTCTTCATAATCAAGCCCCCTATAAGTTTACATGCATGCCAATTTGTAATCAAAGAAGTCACCCCAGAAAAATAGTTACATCTAGGGTGTAAGCACCACAAGAAAACCTACCGCACTGTTGAAGTTTCTTGGAAGACAAAAAGTTTATGCAGTCCTCAATCTTGCTAGTCTCGAACTTCACGAAATGAAGTCTGCCACTAAGAATGTGATGGTTAAGGTCTCCATTGGGAACTTCCTGTCTTTCTTTTGGTAATGTTGGTGCCTCATCATTTGTGCTGCACTTACTGTTGGTTGAAAAGTATACAATCTTGATGAGGGAGCCTGCAAAAGGAGAAGGTCCTTTCATTTAGCATTTCTATTTGGTCCTCAAAATATTGGTTGTTAACAGAAACATTCTTAAAGCCAGCAAAATCCCATAAAGCTTCTTCTTTATCTGACTACGCACATTGGAGATACTGATCAATTTTTATCTAATACATATTGCATTGTGTGACTCCTTGGTCTAATGCTTATACTATTAGAGAGAGGAGAGCTTTATCTACTTAGTTATGTTTTAACACTAACAAAAGAAGTTGTGAGTTCATCTCATTATGAAATCAGCAACAAGCAATTGAGCCAGCGCCCAGCAGCGTTATATAAATTCATGTACTATGCAGCTGAAATCTTGGAGAAATATTGCTGAAGTTTCTGGATGTTCAAATACACCAACCTATCCATCTTCTCTGTCTATGTCCACTAAAACCAAGCTCTTTTTTAATGACAGTGACATCCGGGTCGGCTCGTTTGCACTTCGACAATTCCACTGGGTTGCCAGCTACCTCCCACCAACACAGGGTAACTCTATCCACCAAGGCTTGGGCCGAAGAAATCACCATGTTTTTTTGTCTCGGGATTCAAACCCCGGTCTCCAAGGTTCCACTCACTACATTAACTACTAGGCCACACCCTTGAGTGCCACTAAAACCAAGTAAAATGTACTCCTCCCATTGGCAGAGTTCAATCATGGAAAAGACCATATATGTCTTTATATTTTTCCAGTACAACCTAGACTTACATAATTTGCAAACCACATGTAAGTTCGTAAATTCAATTCATCCGCGTGATGATAACTATGGTTCTTATGAGGTCAGGTGACTTCTAAAACTAGATAACAGTTCAACTTATCAAAATACTAAGCTTGTTTCTTAGGAGGTCAAGAATGCAGCAAATTCTAGTACTAACTTGGTTCATTTTGCAACTCTAGTCAAATGCCATTAAGCAATTAACCTATGAACCAATTACTCTACCATCTAATTCAACCCCACGTTAATGAGTTTATAACTGAATTACTGAAGTAATGACTTTCAGTAGAAAAAAGGAATTGATATTTTCTTCTCCTTTTTATCTTTTTCATTTTTTTCTAAAATTCTATTGAACCAATAAGAAAGCAATGCCAACATAACTCTACAAAGCAAACAGAAAAGACACTAACATTTTCGAATTCCCAAACCAAAAAAAACATAAAAGTAAAAGGCAAAATTAATAAATTAACAAAGAAATAAAGATGTCAGAAGAAAAAAGAGCAAATAAACCCAGCAATTTACCTCCAATATCGATAGCCAAATGAGAAATTTCATCAGCAGATTGCTTAATCAGCTCAGAAGTGGAATCAGTATTCTCTAATTTCCCATCAATTAACTTTCTCTCCATATCCGATTGGTCTTTTCTCCTTCAATTAAGTGTAAAAACAGAATTTTTGTAGATGCAATGATTGAGAAATATGATGGTGCCAAAGAATATAGTATATATAACATTCTCTTTTGTTTTGTCAATAAAAGGCAGCTGGTACTTTACAAGTCATAGGGGTTCCATTTGAGGACAGAAGGCGTGAAAAACAAAATTCAGTATTTTTTCTCTTTGGATTTGACCAATATAATAAAATTCTTTAACTATTTATTTATGATAAGAAAATGCTTTAGCATCTCAATTAATAGGAAATAGGAGTGATATTAAATTATGGGGTGCACAAATAGTGGGTGGGATTTAAGCTAATTTTGGAAGGTAATGCCTAATGGGTGTATGGGCCATTGACTGTAACACCTACAACGGTCAGACAAGGCGGCCGGACTCTATCGTTTTCTCACCGAAAAATGACTCCCATACAATTTGAATTCACAACAATTTCTACATTCGAAAATATAAGGTTCGAACCCAAAACCTTTTATTAAAAATAATACTTATAATTCCATCATAATTTTTAAATGGGAATGATTTTTCTGCTAGAAATAATCTTTTAGTTCAGTTACAACTTAAAATGTATACATTTTTTGAATTATTCTTACTGATTTTCTTGAAAAAAGACATATACGTAGTTAGATAAATTACTTTCTTGATCAGTTGGGCCAATATCCCAGCTAAATTTGACCTATATTGACCTTCTTACCCGATTTGGCCCACTTTGTATATAATTTAATTTTTTTTCCCACCCCTTATCCCATATTAAAGGCTCACTTCTATTTTAATTTTTTTCGAGATTTTTACTTATCTATACTAATTTTAAAAACCTATTTACTCTCACTATTGAGATTTTAACTTAATTATAAGTCCATATACAAATTACCAACTTGATACAAAATAATGTATTAGACTCTAATCTTCCATACTTTCTCTCTCTCTTCCACCCCAAAACTAAAATTATAAATTAACAGATGAATGTTTGACCTCTTTCTTCTCAACTTCATCCATACCTTTATGAGAACAAAGAGATTTGGCATCAAATAATCTATTATGTTTTCTCTTTCTTTTTATTTTCTATTTTTTTTCTATGTTAAACAATGAACGAAATATCACTTTTGAACGAGGGAAGATCGTTAATTTATTTTAACTTTTTGGAATCAATAAACAAAAAAATATTAATCGGAAGCAAGTAGATTGAATTGGAAACTATGTTAATCCATTAGAAAACTTAGAAGATTTGAATTCAAAAATCGAAATTTGCAAAAAAATAAATAAATTGTTTGGATTGGGTGTTGTTGCAAATAATTGAGAATATCCTTTGGAATTTATATCTCAATTTGGAGAAAATTTGGTGAAGATTCGAGGTGATTTTGGTTGAAATTTCAGATTGAAACTCGAAAAAGAAGACGCAAACATATTATATATATTTTGTATGTCAAGTGTAGAAACGATATACAAAATATCTACAACTTACATAATTGTATATAAATTATAGTTTTTGACCGGATTCTGTACAACAAATATTTATTTAAGTTGTAGATAAATTGTAAAAAATATTGTAGATTTTGACCAGATTTGTATCTATTTTGTAAAAAAAATTAGTTACCTTCTGTAAATATGAAAACTTAGACAAAACTGGGTAAATAAGTTTAAAATCTCATATATATATATATATATATATATATATATATATATATATATATATATATATATATATATATATACAAAAAGTTCCATTTTTAAAGCATTTCAATATGTTCTTTTACATATCTTCATTGTCATTGCAGCCTAAATTAACTGAAAATATGATAGAATTGAAAGTTACTTTGGTGTTTTTATCCTCACCTCTTAGACCAATTTCTAATTATTTTTCTTTTTCTTCTTTTTTCTTTTCTTTCAATATCAACTTTGCACCCCAATATTCTTGTGCCATGTTGTTCTCCTTCACTTTTCTTTATTTATTTTTAACATTTCAACATGTTCTTTCACACATCTTCATTGTCATCACAACCTAACTTAACTGAAAATATGATAGAATTGCAAGAGACTTCGGTATCTTTATCCTCAGCTCAAAGACCCATTTTCTAATTGTTTTTCTTTTTCTTCTTTCTTCTTTTCTTTCAATATCAACTTTGCATCTCAAAATTCTTCTGCCATGTTGTTCTCCTTCACTTTTATTTATTTATTTTAGCATTTCAACATGTTCTTTCACACATCTTCATTGTCATCGCTGCCTAAGTTAACTGAAAACATGATAGAATTGCAAGTGACTTCGGTGTCTTTATTCTCAACCCTTAGACCCATTTCTAATTGTTTTTATTTTTCTTCTTTCTTCTTTTCTTTCAATATCAACTTTGCACCCCAAAACACTTTTTTTAGCATTTCAACATATTCTTTCACACATCTTCATTGTCATCGCAACCTATGTTAGCTGAAAATATGATAGAATTGCAAGTGACTTTGGTGTCGTTATCCTCAGTTCTTAGACCCATTTCTAATTGTTTTTATTTTTCTTCTTTTTTAGTTTCTTTCAATATCAACTTTGCACCCCAAAATTCTTTCTGCCATGTTGTTCTCCTTCACTTTTCTTTTCAGATGTGAGTTAAGAGGTTTCAAAGAAAAATTTGAACCTCCGTTATTTGATTTCTTCAAAGATTCAAATTCGAGATTTAAAAGAAAAGTTAGATCTGAAGTTTGAATATCTGAGCCGCGTTATTTTTAAGGTGAAGTTGAGCTTCTCTTTATGGCGCTTGATTAAAAATGTCACGACCCAAACTCCCACCGGAGCCGTGACGGCGCCTAACACCACTTGCTAGGCAAGCCATCAATCAATAAGCAGAAAATAAACTTAAATAGCAGTATTAAATAGTCTTATTAACGGATAATCATAAATAACTGAAGTCAATAGAGCAATAGGAGTAAAACTATCCCATGATTTGGTGTCATTGACTACATGAGCACTACAAAATTTAAATACAGAGTCTAATCTCAAAATACAGAACTGTCTGAAAGATAGAACAAGCTGAACTAATCTAACTGGCGGAACTGCCAACGTCTGATATATGTGAGCCATCTGCTCCGGAGTGTGAATAGCGGGAGTCTGGGCTCCTTCCCCAGCCTGTGAGATGGCTGGTGCCATAGGAAACACACTGGTCTGGGCCACACTCCCCATAATACCAACCAGGCAAACTAGGGCGTCCTGAAGTACCAGGGTAGCAATGAACCCCTCTAGGACCTGAGCTAGCCCAACCGGCACAGTCTGAACAGGGATCTCCTCACCCTGCTCGATATAAGGCTCTGCGATGGGTGCTGCTGCATGTGCTCTAGGCTGAGCTCTGGCTCTGCCTCGGCCCCGGCCTCTACCCCTGGTAGCGGCTACAACCTGGGGCTTTGACTCTTGATCAACTACTGATGTGGTATGCACCCTCACCATATGTAAGAGAATAAGAATAGAATGATTCAGACTCAATGATAAAATAAAGTCGCACGATAGAGAAAGAAAGAAGATGAAATTTTTTCAAAAGTCTTATAGCCTCGAGAAGATAAGTATAGACGTCTCCGTACAGAACCTCAAGACTCTACTAAGCTTGCTCATGACTCGTGAGACCTAGGCAATCTAATGCTTTGATACCAACTTGTCACGATCAGAAATTCCAACCAATCGGGGTCGTGATGGCGCCTAACACTGCTTGCTAGGCAAGCCCACACAACAAGATAATACTGAAAGAAAAGCAATAAATATCTGATAACTTATCCATAACATAACGTAAAACACCCCAAGATTTGGTGTCACAAGTACATGAGCGTCTAGATCCAAATAAATACAAGGTTCTGAAGGAGATACAATACTATCCGAAATAAAATGGAAACAGTACAGTAAAAATAGGAAAATGACTCTAGGGCCTGCAAACAGGGTGTAGCTCTACCTCAAGTCACTGACTGGTATCTGCTAAGTGCCTCTCGGGACTCTGCTGGTACCAACATCAAAATCTGCACAAGAATTAAAGAAGTGTAGTATGAGTACAACCGACCCAATATATTCAATAAGTGACGGGCGTAACCCCGACGAGATAGTGACGAGTCTAAGATAAGATACCTACTAAAAATATGTGTATATATATATATATATATATATATATATATATAAAATAACAAGTGAAGCATCAAAAACAACAACGAGATAGGGACATGTATGAATGGGACAACAAGTGGAAGCAAAGATTAAGAATCACTAAAAAAACCTCTTTCAAAATAAATACCGAAACCATCTATATATATATATATATATATATATATATATATATATATATAAAATAACAAGTGAAGCATCAAAAACAACAACGAGATAGGGACATGTATGAATGGGACAACAAGTGGAAGCAAAGATTAAGAATCACTAAAAAAACCTCTTTCAAAATAAATACCGAAACCATCAACTCAAGTTCACAACTCAAATATCAAATCGAGCAACAAAATCAACAAATTGCACGGTATCACCCCTCGTGCTATTACTCACATCCTCACGATATATCATAAATGCAAGTGTACAACATCATCCTTCGTGCTTTTACTTTCCATGTAGTATAAATAAGCATGTGCACGACATCACCCTTCGTGCTTTTACTCTCGTCCTCACATGATAATGATAATATAGCAAGAAAGTGCACGACATCACCCTTCGTGCTTTAGCCTCACGTTCACTCTAGCAAAGATATCAATATGCAAACAAGGCATGACAACACCATTCATACTTTTCACTCTTCCTCACCAAGCATTCACAACAACACAATACCAAGCAAGGTGGGAAGCAAATTTAACTTCAACAATAAAATTGAAATCCGCTTGTCATATGAGAATCTATTCACAATTAGGGTCAACAACTAATCACAAATTCCACGCTCTCTACACCCAATATCTCAACAATTCAATAAAATAAATAACATGAAAGAAACTAGCCAAGGACTAATAAATCTATCTAAGGCATGGAAGGCAGAGTCAAGGAAATAACATGGTACAATTAAGACAAATTCTTCCACCCGCATGCTTATCCTAATGGCCAACATATATGCACTCGTCACCTTGCATATACGCTATCCCAACACATAGTTCACATAGCAAATAGACTCGATTCTACCTTAATTTCCTCAAATTAAGGTTAACCACTACACCTACCTCTTTTGCAACCAAATCAATAGTCAATCACGCCGACTTTTTCTTTCGAACAAGCCTCCAAACCTATCGAATCTAGCAAATTAGCAATCAAACAATCTAAAATAAGTTTTAGAAACTACCCACGAATAAAAAAGGTTCAATTTTGGTCATTTTTAAAAAAAGTCAACAAAAGTTAACCTCGAGCCCCCTTGGTCGAAATCCGAGATTCGTACTAAATTTCGATTACCCATTCACCCCAAGCCTGGTTATGTGATATTTTTCAAAATACGACCTTAATATTAGGTCTAAATCTCAATTTTAAAAAATTCCTAAATTCTACCCAAAAACTCCTAATTTCTACCTTGAAATACATGGATTTGATGATGAAATTTATGGAAAAGTAATTGAAATTGATTGAAAACTAGTTAAAGTTGCTTACCAATGAATTTGAGGAAACATTCCTCTTCAAAATCGCCTCTAGAGTGTTAGGGTTGAAAAATGGTGTAAAATGAGCTAAGTCCCGACTTTTCCATCTTTTACTCAGCTCCAGATGTCGCAATTGCGAATTCTCAATTGCGACCATCTCAAAATTGAATCACTGATCGCAAAATCTATCAGTGTCCCATCCATCAGTGGTCGCAAAAGCGACACAAAATTTGCATTTGCGAACCTCCCCCTATTCGCATTTACGATTCCACTTTCGCATTTACAAAGGTTGCCCGTCTAAGCTTCAATCGAATTTGCGACACAATAACTGCAAAAGTGGAGCCCATAATATCACATTTGCGATGCCATATTTGCAAATTGCGAAGCCTAAAGTCTCTCCCGAGTTATCGCATTTGCGAGCCAAACTTCACAAAAGCGGGACTCGCAATTGCGAATAGGTCATCTCAATTGCGAGACCTGCAAACCAGAAGCACCAGATAAACATCAACAATTCAAAGTTTTTCCAAAGTACATTCAAAACTTACCCGAGCCTCTCGGGATCCAAACCGAATATGCACACAAGTGTAATAACATCATACAAACTCGCTCTCTACCTCAAATTACCAAAATAATATTAAATAACAAGAATCAATCATCAAAACTCAAGATTTTAACGTAAAACTCACTTTTTACCATCTTTTATATAATGCACTAAAACGCACTCGGGTCTCCCGGGACCCCAACCAAATTTGCGTATAGGTCCAAAAATATCACACGAACCTACCAGAATCGTCAAAACACCGATCCGAGGTCGTTTACCAAAAACGTTGATCATGATCAACTCAAACCTTATTTCAAGTCAAAAATCATTTTAATCCAAAATTTTGCGTAAAAGCTTTTCGAAAAATGATACGAATCACGCACGCAAGTCATATAACATCAAATGAAGTTATGAGATATCTCAAAATACGAAAATTAAGGCTAGTACTCAAAACGGCCTATTGGGTCGTCACAGAACTACTACTCTCTCTAATACTTCTTGATCTCTCTCGTTTTTGGCGTACTGAATGAACAAACAAATCTCCTATTTATAAGAGAACTTGCCAAGTTTTGAACCAATCAAGAAGATTCATTCCATTGTAATTTTCTTTGCAAGTTTCCATCACCAAAACAGTTTTGTAACTTGTTGCAAGATCAAGTTGTGCACCTACAATTGCCACCCATTTCATCCAATCATTTTTATTTTTATTTTAATAGGACTGGACCCATAACCCGCAGTCGCTACCTTTGGGTGCACACAGTGATCACTCTAATTTAATAGGCAAACCACATCGGAGGGTAAACCACACTAAGGACCTCGTGCGATAGGCTAGACCAATGAAGTGTGTGTATAGGGTAAAATATGATATGACACATGGCTGACTAAAAGAAGGACACGTGGAATCCAAGATGGAATGACTGTGGACCGAACACAGCCACTGCGCTTGTCACCGGAACGGATAACGTTCATAAAAGTATATTAAATACTCTGCGCTTGGTAGCACTTACTAAGGAATATTCTACAGCATTAAGAGCGACGATCCGTTACAAAGAATTTGGCATTTACGATCAACGTTACATCTTCATCAATGACTCTCATAATTGGCATTAAAGGAGGGCATGATCCTAGGACCTTTTTCCCTAGGCATAACTATAAATAGTGAGCTCAGTTACTATTGTAAATGACACAAAATATTCTAGCAAGAACATATACAATATTTTATACAAAACTTTATACAATTTCACTCTCTTGCAAGAATCACTATCTTTGTTATTCTAGCAAGAATCACTATCTTTGTTATTTCATCTACATTCTAAGGCTAAGTACTGTGTATTTCTCCGATTATTATATTATTTCAGGATCAAATTAGTTCATTTGTCTAGAAACCACATATAAATTTAACTGTACCATTTTACGAGTAAACAGTTTGGCGCCCACCATGGGGTCTAGACAGTCGTGCAATTAAATTGATCCTTGCCTTTTTTACTAACGTGTTTTGATTATTTTGTCTTAGAAAAAATCATAAAAAATGGCAGATAACACTGTTAACGATGTACACAAACTTGAAATTCGAGGGGATCAGCCTCATTTCGAGGACTCAATCAGTGACACCCACAATGAGGGGAATAATGCCATGCCGGTGCATGGAAGACGGTGCCCTCGACAGATTCGGGAGGCAACTCCCGATGATTCTGACGAGGAGCAAGTAGTGGATGCTGTGAGGATCCTGCAAGAGCAACATGCAATCATCCTAGGCCATCTCATGCGGCAGGATCAGGTTGTGACGGAACTGAAGCATGCGCTATCAGGTGCTTCAAATAATGCAAACATGCGCGATCCAATTCCTCTCGTTGTTCCCACGAACCAAACAACGCAGAGAGTCGACAACAATACTCCCAAGGGTGAAGTTGGCTCCGATGGGGCTTGGGGGAGCAGATCAGGTCTTAACAACGAGAACGATTCATTCAAAGATGATCTTTTACGGTTCATGAGGAAGTAAATGCTTGCATGGATCAAATCCCAGGCGTACCACCAGTTTTGAAAGGCCCGAACTCGAAGAAGTATGTTCAATTACCGTACAAGCCAAGTGCGGAACCAGTACTAATCCCGAAACGTTTCAAAATGCCTCAAGTTCCAAAGTATGATGGAACTTCAGACCCACAGGAACATATTACCACCTACACAACATCGGTGAAAGGAAATGATCCAGATCCTCACGAAATTGAATCTGTGTTTCTAAAAATATTCGGCGAAACTCTCACGAGGGGAACCCTAATGTGGTATTCGTTATTGCCCGAGCATTCCATAGATTCCTTTGTGATGCTTGCGGATTCTTTCATTAAAGCTCATGTCGGGGCCATAAAGGTCCAAGCCTGGAAGGCCGGCATATTCAAAATTGCACAAGGAGAATCAAAATTATTACGAGAGTTTGTTACACGATTCCATAAAGAAAGAATGTTGCTCTCCGCCATCCCGGATGAATGGGAAGTTGAAGCATTCACCAAAGGATTGAATCCAAGAAGTTCAGATGCTTCTCGGATGCTGAAGGAGAGCCTGCTTGAGTTTCAAGCAACAACCTGGGCAGATATTCACAACCGGTATGAGTCTAAGATAAGGATCGAATATGACTAGGTCAGTTCTACATCATTGGTCAAAGGACGGGAGAAGAATAGAGAAAAATCAAAGGATGATTACGACGCAGATAGGCGGACTTCGAGGGGTCGGTTTTTGCCCTGCGAGCGTACCGAAGGCTATGGCAAAATTTTTCGAGCAACAAACAAGTTCACCGTTGACAGAGGGACTGATCATGGTCGAAGCAATAGATCACTTCAAGATAAACAAACTTCGGGGTCTCGAGATCTTTCTTACCCAAGTTATCAGAATATAACTTCAATCTCAGTATAGTAGAACTGGTATCAGCCATGAGGAACTTTAATGAAGCACGATTCCCGAGACCTATAAGATCCGATTCCAGCTAGAGGGATCCCAATTTATAGTGTGAATACCACGGGATGAATGGTCATCGAACAGGGGACTACCGACATCTTCGGGAGGCGATGGCAACGCTATTGAAGAATGGTCATCTCCGAGAATTCTTGAGTGATCGAACTAAGAACAATTACGGTCGCAACAGAGACAACACAGAATCCTTGAAAGCGGGAGAAGAAACCCCATACCAAATGATCAATATGATCTTTGGGGTGAACTAGATTAACGGGATCACCCTTTCTGCGGCAAAGAAGACTAAAGTAATAACTCACAGCAAAAGACTCCGGGAGGACGATATCACTTTCACGGAGGAAGACGCAGACGGATTTCTGTTACCACACAATGACGCACTGGTAATCTCTTTAAATGTGTTAGATTTTAAAATTAAGCGTGTTCTAGTGGATCCAGGAAGTTCGGCTAATATCATACAATGGAGAGTATTGGAACAAGCTAAAATCACCCGAAGCATTATTCAGGCGACAAAACTCCTCATTGGATTCAACCTTGCGAGCGTGACGACCCGGGGAGAGATCTTGCTACTCACGAATACTGAAGGAGTAATGAAAACAACTCTCTTCGAAGTAGTGGATGGTGATATAGGATATAACATCATCTTAGGAAGGCCATGGTTACACGAGATGAAAGTTGTATCTTTGACGTATCACCAATTGCTGAAGTTTCCGACGCCTGAAGGAATCAAGAAGATAAGGGGTGACCAACCGGCAGCGAGGGAGATGAATGCAATCTCAGTTTCCAGTAGCAAAGGGAAGGAGCGCACGTCATAGCAATTACAGGAACCGGCACCTACTCCCGAGTTAGAAGAGGTTATTCCAGGGGCAGAATCGTCAGAATAATATCAGGTGCCGAGATATTTCCAAGTTCTGGAAGAAACGGACGCAACGAAATCCACGACGGAAGAACTAGAGCAAGTGTCGTTATTCAAAGAATTTTTAGAAAGAAAATTTTACTTGGGAACAGGACTACACCCCGAGCTTAGGTTTGGCTTTATTGAATTCCTTAAAATTAACGCTAATTTTTTTGCATGGTCGCACGAGGATATGACAGGTATCCCAATGGAAATAGCCATGCACAAGCTAAGTTTGGACCCAAACGTACCACCGGTAGGACAGAAGAAGTGCCCTATTGCAGAGTCCAAGAATAAATTCATCAAAGAAGAGGTAACCTGCTTGCTTAAAATCTATTCGGCTAGAGATGCAAGATATCCAGACTGGCTATCCAATGTAGTGGTAGTTCCTAAGAAGAACAATAAATTTCGTATGTGTGTAGACTATAAAAATCTTAATAAGGCATGCCCGAAAGATTTGTTTCCACTTCCAAACATCGATCAAATGATTGATGCCACATCCGACCACCAGTTGATGAGTTTTCTTGATGCTTATTCCGGGTACAACCAAATTAAGATGAACCCGGAAGATCAGGAAAAGACTTCATTTATAACAACTTTTGGTTCATATTGTTACAATGTAATGCCTTTCGGGTTAAAAATGCCGGAGCCACTTATCAACGGCTCGTAAATAAGATGTTTGAAAAGCAAATAGGAAAAACCATGGAAGTTTATATAGACTATGTGCTCGTTAAGTCTTTGAATGCAGGTGACCACCTTAAGCATTTGCAAGAAACATTCGATATCCTGAGGAAGCATAACATGAAACTTAATCCCGAAAAGTACGCGTTCGAGGTCAGCTCCGGTAAGTTCCTAGGTTTTTTGGTCTCATAAAGGGGAATTGAGGTAAACCCCGACAAAATCAAGGCCATAGACAATATTCCGTATCAATTATCAAACGTGAAGGAAGTCCAAAGACTCACGGGAAGGTTAGCAGCTTTAAGCAGGTTCATTTTCCAGTCGTCGGAAAAGTGTCATCACTTCTTTACATTGCTCAAGAAGAAGAACAATTTCGAATGGACGCCGGAGTGCCAGCGGGCTTTGAGGGACCGGAAGAAGTACCTATCAAGCCCTCCATTGCTCTCAAAACCAAAAGAAGGCGAAATATTGCTAGTCTACTTCGTGGTTTCAGAAGTTGCGGTAAGTGCAGTTTTAGTTCGGAAGGACGAATGTACGCAATTTTCTATTTACTATGTTAGCAAAATTTTAACGAGAGCAGAAACTCGCTACCCACATTTGAAAAAATTTGCCTTAGCCCTCGTAGTCGCCATTCGGAAGCTGAGGCCTTATTTTCAATGCTACCCAATAGCTGTGGTGACTATTTTTCCTTTGCGGAACATCCTTCATAAACCTAAACTCTCGAGCAGATTGGCCAAATGGGTAGTTGAAATGAGTGAATTCGACATAGAATATAAATCGAGGACTGCAATTAAGTTGCAAGTCTTGGCTAACTTCGAGGCCAATTTTAGTCCGGGACTGTTACCTTTGGCAACCAAGGAGGCAGTCATTGTTTCGGAATCGACATCAGGGGTTTGGGCCTTATTTACGGATGGAGCCTGGAACGTAAAAGGGTCCGGGCTCGGAATAGTTTTAATCATGCTTTCGGAGGAAACCTTAAGGCAAGCTATCAGAACAATTTTTTTTAACTAACAATGAAGCAGAGTATGAATCTTTGATTGTAGTGCTCGAATTGGCCCGGGGACTCAATTTTGAGGTTATCGAAATTAAATGTGACTCACAGTTGGTGGTAAATCAGGTTTACGGGATCTTTGACACCAAAGAAGAATGTATGCAGCAATACATGATAAAGGTCCATGCTCTTTTGGCATGATTTCGTGAGTGGTAAATCACTTATATCCCGAGAGAGGATAATGCAGAAGCGGATGCATTAGCAAACTTAGGTTCATCGACATAAATAAAGAGATCAGAATCCATAACGGTGGTACAACTGATGAGTTCAGTCCTTGATACAGATGGCTACTATGAAGTGAATTCAGCTAGTCTGGTCTGGGACTGGAGAAATAAAATAATCAACTACCTCGAGCACGGGAAGTTGCCCGACGATCCCAAAGCATCACGAGCGTTACGCACTAAAGCTGCACATTATAGCTTCAGGAAAGGCCAATTGTATAGAAAATCTTTCCAAGGCCCGCTGACCCGGTGTTTTGGAGCATCAGAAGCTGACTATGTCATGAGAGAAATCCACTAAGGGATATGCGGCAATAACTCAGGCGCAAAGTCGTTGGTGCTGAAAGTAGTACGGGCATGATATTATTGGCCTCGCATGGAACAAGACGCTAAGGATTTCGTACGAAAATGTGATAAGTGACAACACTACGTATCACTAGTACATCAACCGGAAGAACCCTTACATTCGGTTCTATCCCCATGGCCATTCTTGAAATGGGGGATGAGCATCGTCGGACCGCTGCCACCGGCTCCTGGAAATGTAAGGTTTCTTTTAGTTTTGACTGATTATTTTTCTAAATGGGTGGAAGCAAGTTCTTATTAGAACATCGGAGAACTCGAAGTGGTCGATTTCCTGTGGGAAAATATAATATGCAGGTTCGGAATACCAAAAGAGATAGCATGCGACAATGGGCCACAGTTTATCGGTGCAAAAATTACAAAGTTCCCCGAAGACTTGAAAATAAAGAGAATCACATCTTCGCCTTATCACCCGAGCGCAAACGGTCAAG
Organism: Nicotiana tomentosiformis; assembly: GCF_000390325.3. NCBI lineage: Eukaryota > Viridiplantae > Streptophyta > Magnoliopsida > Solanales > Solanaceae > Nicotiana > Nicotiana tomentosiformis. Next base: position 43,050,743 of record NC_090821.1, on the reverse strand, counting down.
CGAAGTCGACAAACAAAGTGATCATTCAAAACCTCAAGAAAAGGTTGGAAGTAGTGAAAGGCAAATGATCCGAAGAGTTGCTCGGAGTTCTATGGGCCTACCGAACAACGGCCAAATCAAGTACAGGAGAAACTCTTTTTTCCCTTGTATACGGTGCTGAAGCCCTAATCCCGGTTGAAGTGGGCGAACCCACTTTGAGATATTATCAGACAAACAAAGAATCGAATGATGAAGCAATGCTAATCAACTTAGAACTGCTCGAGGAACGCAAGGACTTGGCGCATGTAAGAATGGCAGCTCAAAAGCAGAGGATGGAGCGATATTACAATCGAAGAGCCAATTTCCATTTTTTCAAAGTAGAAAACTTAGTTCTAAAGAAAAGTAACACAAAATACCTGGGAGCTCAACACGGGAAAGCTAAGTCTAATGTGGGAAGGTCCTTACCGGATTTCAGTTGTCACTGGGAAATGATCATACGAGTTAGAGAACCAGAATAGGGACAAGTTGCCCAGCAACTGGAATGTGGCACACCTCAAAAGATATTATTGTTGATGAATAACACTCAAACAAAAAGTATGTGTTGCACTCTTTTTCCCTTCATTCAGTTTTTGTCCCAATTGGATTTTTCTGGCAAGGTTTTTAACGAGGCAGCCACAGAAAGCATACTATGAAGACGACAACAATAAGACCTTTGATTGCAAGGCAAACGAACAAGCTACCACTCGGGGATGATTAGGTAATCTTTGGTTCGATAGCAAATTTCCACCGGGAAGTTAAGTTTGCTACCGAACAGAGATTATCCGACCATTCACGGGCACAAACCGCTAGAGGACTGTTAGGTATTCTTTCGCTCGATAGCATAGGTTCCTAAGGGGAAACAAGATATGTTGCCGAGTGAAGGATTACCTAGTAATTCATTAGTGGGACCTTCGAAGATACAACACTTCCAGTATTCTAATTTGCATTATTCGCATTCGAACACTGGGGGGGAGGGGGAATGATATGAGGATACGACAACAATGACTGTCACGTCAATCGAGAACGAAAATCCAAAAACAAAATGCATCATCGGGACCAAAGACTGTGCAGCCAGTCCCGTAGAAACAAGTTGTACAAGATAGCCACAAGTAATGGCAATTTCTTTTCTGCATAGCAAAATGCTTATGTAATTTCTGAAAATAGAAGTAATAAAATAAAATCCTTTTTCTTTTATCTTGTTTCTTGTCTGAGCGATGAGCTAATTTTGTCATTTCAAAGTTAAACAAGTATTTTAAATGTTAGTTCTGTAATGAATAGGAGACGTCCTCTTCAAGAGCACCGTAAACATAATAAGGCCCTCTCTTATAAAAACCCTCACGTTAAAGGGTTGGTTCCGGAAGAATCAATGCCCGGAATCCAAAATGCCATCGGGGAAAAATATACCCGAAGCTGCATATGAAAAGGACGCAAAAAGCAAACGTGGGAAAAAATTCATAAAAACCCTCACCTAAAAGGGATAATACTCGAAGCCAAAATGCTTCGACAAAAAGGCATCTGAGACTACACATAATAAAGCACAAATTGAACAACATGCACAGAATGCTTGAGCAAATGCAAAAGTTAAAAGCTTGCATGGATATTCAAACGAAAGTAAGACTCAAACGATATTTGAACAAAAAGTATGTCTTTATTCACAAGAACATGCCAAAATGTTACAAGTACAAAATGAGAAAAGAAAGGAAAATCTAAACTGCAATGCCTTCGGAACCAGGAAGAAGAGAAGTATCCGCATTGCTGGGAAGAGTAGGTGGTTCCGCTGATGGCTCAACGTTTTCCCCAGTTTGGTCTCCGACCTCATCACCTTCCGATCTCTCTTCAGTTTTCGAAAATTTGGAACTGGAATCAGAAGAACCTGGAGCATCAGACTGCGCTGGGAGTCTAATGTTTGCAGCCAACTCAAGCTCTCGGGCCTTAGCAATTACGGCATCAACATCAATGATACCAGCTTTGGGCTCTTCCAAGATTTTTCTCCTCATGCTATACATGGAATAAGTTTTTTCAACAATGAGGGAAGTCGCTCGGTGCTTAAGTTCTTCTTTGAGTTGAGTTACCTCGGCGGAAAGGTTTTTCCGGGCGGATCTAGCAAATTTGAGGCTAACATCGAGATCGCAGACAGTTGTACTAAAGAGCCTATTATGCTCGATAGTTTTCTTGTACTTTTCTTCCAGCTGGACATATTTCACCACCACGGCAGCAAGCTCTTCACTTTTGGAGTTTAAGGCTGCCTTTAAGTTCATCACTCTTTTAGCGAAGGCAGCCTCACGGTCGGCTGCAGCAAGAACTACGTTGTGGACTTTTGCCCATTTGGCCTTGACCTCATCAAATCTAACCCTCAGCGGCCCAATTTCTTGGGTAAGAGTTACGACTTCTTACTCGCTTTGCTGCAAGCGAGCCTCCAAAACAACGGCCTCAGCAGCTCTGGTTTCCAGTTCCGAGAGGCAGAGAACAATCTGGTCTCGTCCCTCCAAAAGCTGATCTCGTTCAGAAGTAAGTTCTTCCTTCTCACGAATCAACCTTTGAAGCCCTCAGAAGCAAGAAAGTTGGCCTACAAAATAAGAAGAGGTAAATTTAGAATACATTCGTTCGAAGTAAATGAAATAACAGAGGAAGGAAGGAACGTACCGCTGCGGCGTTATGCATAGCATTGTTCAACAAACACTCTCCCGAGAGTGTCTAAATCTTTTCCTAGTCTTTTTTGTGAAGCCAAAGGCTTCAGGTAATTAGTAAGCTCCACCGGCCGCGATAACAGGTTGCACCTGGTAGATACCAAAAGAGTGATGTTCCTCCTCTTTTGTGGATCTTCAGAAGGAGCAACATAATTTCATGACAAGTTCCCATGAACTGGGGACTGTGGAAGAGGAACACCTTCTTCATGGTCAGGTGTGGCCGATGGAGATGGTGTAGCAACCGCTGGTGGAAGAGTAGACGAAGATGGAAATGATGTAGCAGTTGCTGGCGTTGGTGAAGGTAGAGATGAAGCTGATAGAGTTGAAGAGTGAGAAACAGCTGCATCAAATGCAGTGCTGGTTATTTGATGCTCGCCAACCAAAGATGGAAAGGACCTGGTACTCAGCCCCGCAGCACCGGTTGCAGAAATTGGGGCCCAAAAACGGGAGTTGGCATATTCTACCAAATCAGATTCTCCCCAAAGTGTCGAGACGTCATCTTCAATTGGTGTAACTATTTCAACAAGTCGAGCATCCTATTGAGATGATGAGGATCATCGCCTTCTATGTAAATAAGCTCCCTCATTAACAACTTTTTCTTCATCATCATCAATCATCACGGTGTCTACGACCGGCCCAGAAGGAGGACCAGTCATCATCGCCACCGGAGATGAATCGGGGGCATCAACCTTTGCCCTTTTATTCTTTTCCCCGGATTCAGAGGAGCATCTTCTATTTGTTTTTTTATCCTCCGACCGGGGACTCCGTAAAGAAATATTTGCACCTGAAACAGGACAGGAGATACATGTTCGAGTATGTGCTTCCTGAAGCAGCCTCATTGCATTAGCAGGATCAGCCAAAACGTCCTCCTCGGGGACAATAATAGAGCCTGCAGGTAGCCTAATTCCATGAACAAAGTTAGAAGGGTTCAACCAAGTTCTTCATATACAAAAATGGAAGCAAGGTAAATTAGAGTTACCATGAATTTTGGCCTTCCACCCATATTTAAGGGCATCTTCTGAACCCACCGGTTCAAACCTTCTACTATCGGTGGGAGCCATCGAGTTGCTGAAACATGCGAAGGGTGAAGATATGATACGACCATAGAAGAATATCTAGTAAGAGGAATATTATATAAAGAACTTACGAGTGCGGTTCCAAGCAACCGGAAAGGATGAAGTCATTATCGGAATGATGTCGTTGGTGGAAATTGCAATGAACCGTTCTATCCACCCACGATCATTGTCATGATCCATGTTTGAAAACAAAGTATGAGGGCCACACTTGCAAAGGTTTATCATTCCCCCAAGGAAGATTTTGGGGGAATATACATTCATCACATGAGCTAAGGTTAGCTCCTCCCCAGTTTCTTTACACAAGCATCGGAGGCAGGCGATCGTCCTCCACACTGAAGGACTTAACTGTGCCAAGCATACCTGGTAGTGAAGGCAAAACTCTGCAATCACGGAATCAAGCTCTCCGCTCAAAGAAAACATACTCAAAGTAAAGGGATACGTGAAAAAGTATGTAAAACCTTCCTTGGGAAGGGTCACTCACTCCGATAGATCAGGAGCGATAATTTCCAACTCATTACAACGGCAGTCCTCCTTTACAATAGGAATACTGGAAGGACGAATGGAAGAAAGGTACCTACTAACAGCTAGTGTATGAGGGTTGGTAGTAGGAAATTTCTCTTCAAAATTCTTCGAAGTACTAAGCCTTCTTGGGATGATGGAATCCACTGTTGGAGGAACGAAATCCTCAGTTTTGTTCTTATTCTTTATAGAGCCACCACGTTCGGAGGAAGAATCCATTGGAAAAGAAGAAGGTACAGAGTTTGTGTATGAAGAAAATTAGAAAAAGGATGGAAAACAAGGATGCAAATCAGAAGCTCAAGCAATTGTGAAACGCAAAGGAAAAGAAAGTTGCATATAAGTAAACTTTTGGCGGCTAAATTCATGGCCATGATTACCTCGATAATCGGCAAAAGTTGTGCTGCATCATGGGATGATACATGTTTGGGGCATTAAATGCGGAGAGACGTGCGTCTAATCAACTGTCAGAGACCTTCAGAGGGAATTATAGTAATTCTCGCCAAAAAGACGCTTCTCCCAACTTCCCGGTAACACAAAGTTATGTCACCGGAAAGTAGGGGGACTATCTGTATAAGGTAAAATATGATATGATATATGGCTGACTAAAATGATGGCATGTGGAATCCAAGATGGAATGACTGCGGACCGAACGCAGCCACCGCGCTTGTCACCGGAACGGATACCGTTCATAAAAGTTGTCACGACCCAATTTCTCCTCCGTTTGGGTATCTTGAGGGCACCTAGTCTTAAGGACTAGGTAAGCCTAACAATAATTAAAACAACAACATTATTTAAATAGAATCTCTTACAATTCCCAAAATCGGTAGTACAAGTCATAAGCTCTACAGAGTGTTTGCTAAAAAAAAAGTCTCTAAATACAACTGTCCATAAATAGGAATAAACAATGCAAAACTAAAACTTGAAGGTGACTCCGAAGCCTGCGAACGCAGCAGTAGGCTTACCTTGAGTCTCCGCAGCAATAACCCACATAGCTAGCTAACGAACAATTTCATAGATCTGCACAAAAATGTGCAGAAGTGTAGCATGAGCACACCACAGCGGTGCCCAGTAAGTATCAAGACTAACCTCTGTGGAGTAGTGATGAGGAATAGTCAAGACACCCACTGGTCTAATAAACTGAACAGATATAGGTACATGAACGACATAAGTATGATGTCTACATAAAGACTATGTAATATGGCTCACAGTACAGTAATGGCAATAAGGAAGGAACCAACAAGTATCACAGGAACATCATGAAAATGATACAGAAAGGTGAATGGAACACAACCTAAATCCGGAATCACAAATACAACAAGGACAAATAATAATTCAGCAACTACAACCGCTTTTACATCAGATTTTAGTCAGCAACTCCACGAGGTACCGAACCTCAGACAAATCACAACTTACAGGTCTTAATACCTGAACTCTAACACTTGACATCATGTGCCCTCATAACATCTCATAACCGCACTGATGACTCACGTGCCAATAGAGTCATTCTCACATAGAAGGCAAGTAAACAAGGGTGAGCATCTATGCTCAACAATATCAAGAACACCTCTTATCCGATAAGAGTGCTTAACTATGTGTATGCTTGTGCAAGTGTACTACCATAGTCCATATCAGCAATTAAGCATAAGGAAAAAAAGAATGGACATCATGTAGAATATTTTCTCACAGCTTTCACAAGATAAAGCTCACACAGGTACGTATACCACTATACAAATATCAACAACAAGAATCCCCCCAGGCCACAAATCATCACAAATCAACCCCTGACATAGCCCACCTTATCTCGCCACGTGTGCAATAGTAACATAAATGCCCGCCTTGTCTCGCCACACATGCATAACAATGTTCCCACCTTGTCTCACCACATGCGCAACCCACAGAAACCTGCCTTGTCATGCCGCATGTGCATTTATCAATAGTAACAATAGTACGGCAGAAACCTCGTGCAACCTCATAACAACAACCGCATGGCAGAAACCTCGTGCATCACAATAATAACAACCGCACGGCAGAAACCTCGTGCATCACCACAACAAGTACAACATAAACAATGGAAATAATACAAAGCACGACAAGTAAACCAATTCATGAACTTTAAGTCACAAGGAACGGTAGAACCAATTCTCAAGGAATAACCACAGTAAGGAATGCTAGGCGTATAGAGAGCAACTCAACAAGGAAAAAACTAATATGTAGCAACGGTCCCACAATATACATTTCAACAATAAGGAGAGCTAACACGAGTCAAATAAATTCAAATAAAACAAGTCAACTAAGATGTAGGATATCTAAAACTTTTTTTAAGGTTGAGGAAATTTCGAAGGATATTCAACAATTCAATTAAGGATAAGCAGTGGAAAGATAATCATAACCTCAATTAAGACTCAACAAATTATAGGATGAGATAATAATAATTCTAAATAATGATAAGTAGTTATGAAAAGATAGCATTACAATAAAGGAGGTAAAATATTTAGTTAAGTCAAATAAGAGTCAAATAGGCAATAAGAGTAAATCCTGAAAATGATTAATTCTAATTAAAGCATGTAGAGTTGAAACTAGTAAATAGGAACTTAATCATATCAAGAACAACTCCATACTTGGTGAATATAAGAACCTAAGAATCCTAAAGGGCTAACTTTTCACAAATAAGTTCGAGCACGCACTCGTCACCTCGCGTACATGGACTACAATCAACATAGAAGACTCAAATCCCCCACACAAGATTAGACAAGATACTCACCTCGAACCAAGCTCAAACAATCGGTCACAATGCCTTTTCCACGAATATCTGACTCTGAATGGCCCAAATCTAGCCAAACATAATTGCATAACATGAATACAACAATAATAGACTCATCTAATCAATGAAATCAATATTTTAACAAAAATTCCGAATTTCGCCCTAAAACATTGACTCGGGTCCACATCTTGAAATCGGGTAAAAATCACAAAATACGAACACCCATTCACTCACGATTCCAACCATATAAGAATTACTCAAATCCGACCACAAATCCCTCTTTAAAACTCAAAATCTTTATTGAAGAAGTTCTTCCAATTTTCTCCATTTCAACCCCAAAAACCCGAAATTAAATGGAGAAACAACTATAGATTAATGCAATAAAATCAAATTCGAGTAAGAAATCATTACCCACAAGATTCCTCTAAAACTCCCTCAATGAATCACCTTCTCCAGAGCTAAAAATAAAAAATGGAGTGAAAAATGAACTAACCCTCGATTCCAACTCCTTTCTGCCCAGCAATCCTCGCACCTGCGATAATTTCTCGCACCTGCGCCTACCTCACCTGCGGTCTAACCAATCGCACCTGCGGAAGTCACTAACTCCCAAAGCCTCCGCACCTGCGAGCCTTCTGCGCATCCGCGGGCATCGCAGATGCGGAACTTCCTCGCACCTACGACCCCAGACCAACTCTCAATTCTCGCATCTGCGCTTCCATCTCTGCACGTGCGAGTCCGCTGATGCACACAAATTCTCCGCACCTGCGGAGACTGCCAAGTCCAGCTCTTCTCGCACTTGCGCCTCCATCTTCGCACCTGCGACCATCGCACTTGCGCCCAAGGTCCGCATGTGCGATTACACCTGAACTCAGACCTCCATAAAACCATGAAAATCATCCGCAACTCGTCCGAAAAACACCCGGAGCCCTTGGGACCCCGTCCAAACATACCAACAAGTTCTATACCCTAACACGTACCCGCTCGAGGTCTCAAATCACATCAAAAAATATTGAAACTACGAATCACACCATGAATCGAACTTATAAATTTTCAAATATTTCAACCTCTAAAACTCGTGCCGAAACCTATCAAATCAACTCGGAATGACGTAAAATTTTGCAGGAAAGTCCAAAATAACATAACGGAGCTGATCCAACTATCGGAATATCATTCCGACCCTGATATCAAAAAGTCCACTTTCGATCCAAATCTCCAAAAATTCGACTTTTGCCATTTCAAGCATAAATTAGCTATAGACCTCGGATTTACAGTCCGGACATGCTCCTAAGTCCAAAATCACCCAACGGAGCTAATGGAACCGACGAAACTCCATTCAGGAATTGTCTTCACATAGTTCCGACTACGGTCGAAATCCTAAGACTTAAGCTTCCGTTTTAGGGACTAAGTGTCCCAAATCTCTATGAAACATTCGGTAACCGAAATCAACCAGGCACACAAGTCAATACACATAATATGAAGCTGCTCAGGGACTTATGCCACCGGACATGACTTAAATTCTTAAAACGACCGGTCGGGTCGTTACATCCTTCCCCTCTTAAACAAATGTTCGTCCTCGAACTTGCTAAGAATCACCTCGAAGTCTTGAAATCACTGAAAGTACATAACCAACATACACCCGTGGGGGACGTCACCCCAATCCACATAAGCCCGACGACACCATCCCAACTCTAATTTATTCTTTCTATCAATACCGATAATCCTTAGAGTCAAAATTCTCACCTTTCATTTATCTTCAAAAGACCCGATTCTAAATCCATAACCGGTATCAGTCTCAACCAGCTGTAACAACTCATGCCTACACCCACAAGGTACGACCACACAACAAGACACACCACATATAGGCCCATAATAACATTTCTGATCACATTAGCTGCCCGAAATCAAAACCAACACCGACAATTAGACCCATATCCGTTAGCAACCCGTTTCAAGCCTCTACAATGTTGACAATGATGCAAGAAACACAAAGACCTCATAACTATACACCCGAATCAACAAGTCACAACTAACACCACCGGACACACACCCCGCAAGCCAAAACTCAAGAAACACATAACGAAATTGACCAAATATGTAAAGAGAAACACATAAGATAAATATCAAACAAGCCCGACATGCACAAATTTCTAACAATACCCTACTACAAATCAATTCAAAAGGAAAAATCAAAGTACATGAACAAATCATAAAGATCTCATCCTGGTATCACCCTCTACCGCGGCACGCATCCCGGCTCAAACATATCAAATCACATGGAGTCGCGAGGGTCTCGCCCTCAAATTTGAATCACAAGTCGAATACACATCATACCAATGGAAATCTTCAACTAACTCAATTTTGCCAATAAAATCTCAACACTTGCTAAACTCTCACCCCGGTAGAATATCAAATCACAAATTATAACCAATTTACTTAGGAATCACATCAAACCTGCCATAATGGACAACATGAATTCACTTATAGTCTCGTAGCTTTCAATAGTGAATAGAAACAAATGATAGACACGTAAATCACTCATAGAATCTCCCAACGGGGTAAACATTTAAACATAATACTAAGTCATAAACTCACCCATAAGTGGGACAAAAAGTAGGAGAACTCGCCCCGATAAGCAGGACCGAATCAAAATACTAATGGTGCCCCTCTGTAATAATCAAAAGCATACCTGTATGACATCATCTGGCGTAGTGGCCTCAAGCCTACTATATGAAACATATCAACGGGTCGGGCCTTCCCCTCTTGGGTGCCCTCTACTCGCCTGAATACTCCGCTGTGACACGCCTATGCGGAGTCTAGGACAATCTCACACCCTGTGACTGGTATCTCCACACTCGAAGCAACCTATCTGTTGACGTGGTTGTGGGAACTGTGCGATACGGGTACTCTGAGACCTATGAGCACCTGAAACACTGTGCGAAGCCTGAAGTGCAAACTGAACTGGCTGACCCACAAAACCTCTACCATGTCGTACCCTGCCTCCAAAATAAGGACCAGTAGATCTCTCTGGTCTACGAGGCCTCCTCACCTCCCTTTCCTCTCTCTCCTGATCTCGCATGTACTCTCTCTCATGGCCTCGCCTGTCCTCTTCCTCCTGATACCACATTCCCTCTACACGGCGAGCGATCCCTACCACCTGCTGAAACTAAACATTTGACTCTAACTCCCGATCCATGCTGAACCGAATATCATGCCTCAGTCCCTCAATGAATCTGCGGACACGTTCTCTAACTGTGGCGACCAAAGCAGGCGCATGCCTAGCCAAATCACTGAATCTCACGGCATACTCTGACACTAACATAGTGCCCTGGCGTAGCTTCTCAAACTCCGCGCGCCATGCATCTCGAAGGCACTGAGGTACAAACTCTCTCAGGAACATCTCTGAAAATTGAACCCATGTAAGTGAAGCTAACTCAACTGGGCTACCCAACTCATATGCCCGCCACCACTGGTAAGCCGCTCCCCTGAGATGGAACGCAGTAAAAGTAACCCCGCTCGTCTCCACAATACCCATAGTACGGAGAATACGGTGACACTCTTCCAGAAAACCCTGTGCACTCTCTGAAGCCAAACCACTGAATGTAGGAGGGTCATATTTCTTGAACCTTGCAAGTCTAAGCTACTCTTTCTCAGATGCTGCTGCCCTGACCACGGGCTGAACTGGAACCACACGTTGTATCGCCATGACACCTGGAACCTGACCAACATGAAATCGCTGCTCTGGGGTGTGGGCTGCGGGAGTCTGGGTTCCTCCCCCGGTCTGTGAAGTAGCTGGTGCAACCAAAATCAACCCTGCTGAGCCAATATACCAAACATACTCAGGAACTGTGCTAAAGTCTCCTGAAGTCCGGGGGTAATAACAGGTGCCTCCGGTACCTGCTCCCTAACTGGAACTACTGGCGACTCCTCAACTGCTGTGCTGGTAGGTGCTCTGGCTGCGACACTTACTCCTCATCGGCCTCTACCTCTACCTCTAGAGATACTTGCTCCGGGAGCAACGTCGTCTATAACTATAGCTCGTGTCCTCACCATCTGTGAGAGAATGGAATGATAAAAGTTCAAACTCCGAGATCAATAAGATCGCACGATAGGAATGAAAGAAGTGAGATTGTCCTAATAGTTCTGTAGCCTCTCAATGATAAGTACAGATGTCTCCGTACCGATCCGCAAGACTCTACTAAACTCGCTTATGACTCGTAGCACCTATGAACCTAGAGGTCTGATACCAACTTGTCACGACCCAATTTCCCCTCCATTTGGGTATCGTGATGGCACCTAGTCTTAAGGACTAGGTAAGCCTAACAATAATTAAAACAACAACATTATTTAAATAGAATCTCTTACAATTTCCAAAACCGGTAGTACAAGTCATAAGCTCTACAGAGTGTTTGCTAAAAAAAAAAGTCTCTAAATACAACTGTCCAGAAATGGGAATAAACAGTGCAAAACTAAAACTTGAAGGTGACTCTGAAGCCTGCGAACGCAACGGTAGGCTTACCTTGAGTCTCCGCAGCAACAACCCACATAGCTAGCTAATGAACAATTTCCTGGATCTGCACAAAAATGTGCAGAAGTGTAGCATGAGCACACCACAGCGGTGCCCAGTAAGTATCAAGACTAACCTCTGTGGAGTAGTGACGAGGAATAGTCAAGACACCCACTGGTCTAATAAACTGAACAGATATAGGTACATGAACAACATAAGTATGATGTCTACATAAAGACTATGTAATATGGCTCACAGTATAGTAATGGCAATAAGGAAGGAACCAACAAGTATAATCGGAACATCATGAAAATGACACAGAAAGGTGAATGGAACACAACCTAAATCCGGAATCACAAATACAACAAGGACAAATAATAATTCAGCAACTACAACTGCTTTTACATCAGGTTTTAGTCAGCAACTCCACGAGGTATCGAACCTCGGACAAATCACAACTTACGGGTCTCAATACCTGAACTCTAACACTTGGCATCATGTGCCCTCATAACATCTCATAACCGCACTGACGACTCACGTGCCAATAGAGTCATTCTCATATAGAAGGCAAGTAAACAAGGGTGAGCATCTATGCTCAATAATATCAAGAACACCTCTTATCCGATAAGAGTGCTTAACTACGTGTATGCTTGTGCAAGTGTACTACCATAGTTCATATCACCAATTAAGTATAAGGAAAAAAAGAACGGATATCACCTAGAATGTTTTCTCACAGCTTTCACAAGATAAAGCTCACACAGGTACGTATACCACTATACAAATATCAACAACAAGAATTCCCACAGGACACAAATCATCACAAATCAACCCCTGGCACAGCCCACCTTGTCTCGCCATGTGTGCAATAGTAACATAAATGCTCGCCTTGTCTCGCCACACGTGCATAGCAATGTTCCCACCTTGTCTCACCACATGCGCAACCTCTCTCTCTCTCTCTCTATATATATATATATCCCGCCTTGTCACGTCACATGTGTAATTATCAATAGTAACAATAGCACGGTAGAAACCTCGTGCAACCTCATAACAACAACCGTACGGCAGAAACTCCGTGCATCACAATAATAACAACCGCACGGCAGAAACCTCGTGCATCACCACAACAAGTACAACATCAACAATGGAAATAATACAAAGTATGACAAGTAAATCAATTCAAGAACTTAAAGTCACAAGGAACGGTAGAACCAATTCACAAGGAATAACCGCAGTAAGGAATGCTAGGCGTACAGAGAGCAGCTCAACAAGGGAAAAACTAATATGTAGCAACGGTCCCACAATATACATTTCAACAACAGGGAGAGCTAACACGAGTCAAATAAATTCAAATAAAACAAGTCAACTAAGATGTAGGATATCTAAAACTTCTTTTAAGGTTGAGGAAATTTCGAAAGATATTCAACAATTCAATTAAGGATAAGCAGCAGAAAGATAATCATAACCTCAATTAAGACTCAACAAATTATAGGATGAGATAATAATAATTCCAAATAATAATAAGTAGTTATGAAAAGATAGCATGACAATAAAGGAGGTAAAATATTTAGTTAAGTCAAATAAGAGTCAAATAGGCAATAAGAGTAAATCCTGAAAATGATTAATTCTAATTAAAGCATGTAGAGTTGAAACTAGTAAATAGGAACTTAATCATATCAAGAACAACTCCATACTTAGTAAATATAAGAACCTAAGAATCCTAAAAGGCCAACTTTTTACAAATAAGTTCGAGCACGCACTCGTCACCTCGCGTACATGGACTACAATCAACATAGAAGACTCAAATCCCCCATACAAGGTTAGACAAGATACTTACCTCGAACCAAGCTCAAACAACCGGTCACAATGCCTTTTTCATGAATATCCGGCTCCGAATTGCCCAAATCTAGTCAAACACAATTGCATAACATGAATACAACAATAATAGACTCGTCTAATCAATGAAATCAATATTTTAACAAAAATTCTGAAATTCGCCCTAAAATGTTGACTCGGGCCCATATCTTGAAATCGGGTAAAAATCATAAAAATACGAACACCCATTCACTCACGATTCCAACCGTATAAGAATTACTCAAATCCAACCACAAATCCCCCTTCAAAACTCAAAATCTTTATTGAAGAAATTTTCAATGTTTCCCCATTTCAACCCCAAAAATCCGAAATTAAATGGAGAAACAATTATAGATTAATGCAATAAAACCAAATTCGAGTAATCGTTACACACAAGATTCCTCTGAAAATCCCTCAAAGAATCGCCTTCTCCCGAGCTAAAAATAAAAAATGGAGTGAAAAATGAACTAACCCTCGATTCCAACCCCTTTCTGCCCAGCGATCCTCGCACCTGCGATGATTTCTCGCATCTGCGCCTACCTCACCTGCGGTCTAACCAATTGCACCTGTGGATGTCACTAACTCCCACAGCCTCCGCACCTTCGAGCCTTCTGCGCATCCGTGGGCATCGCAGATGCGGAACTTCCTCGCACCTGCGACCCCAGACCAACTCTCAATTCTCGCATCTGCGCTTCCATCTCCGTACGTGTGAGTCCGCTGATGCGCTACTGCCATGTCCAGCTCTTTTCGCACTTGCGCCTCTATCTTCGCACCTGTGACCATCGCACCTGCGCCCAAGGTCCACAGGTGCGATTACACGAGAACTCAGACCTCCCCAAAACCATGAAAATCATCCGCAACTAGTCTGAAAAATACCTGGGGCCCTCGGGACCCCGTCCAAATATACCAACAAGTTCTATACCCTAACACGGACCCGCTCGAGGTCTCAAATCACATCAAATAATGTTAAAACTACGAATCGCACCATGAATCGAACTTATAAATTTTTAAATCTTTCAACTTCTAAAACCCGTGCCGAAACCTATCAAATCAACTCGGAATGACGTCAAATTTTGCAGGAAAGTCCAAAATAACATAACAGAGTTGTTCCAACTCTCGGAATCGCATTCCGACCCCGATATCAAAAAGTTCACTTCCGATCCAAATCTCTAAAAATTTGACTTTCGCCATTTCAAGTCTAAATTAGCTACAGACCTCGGATTTACAGTCCGGATACGCTCCTAAGTCCAAAATCACCCAACGAAACTAATGGAACCGACAAAAGTCCATTCCGGAGTCGTCTTCACATAGTTCCGACTACGATCAAAATTTTAAGACTTAAGCTTCCGTTTTAGGGACTAAGTGTCCCAAATCACTCTGAAATATCCGTTAACTGAAATCAACCACGCACGCAAGTCAATACACATAATATGAAGCTGCTCAGGGCCTTTTGCCGCCAGACGAGACTTAAATTCTCAAAACGACCGGTAGGATCGTTACAAAAGAGTATTAAATGCTTTGCACTCGGTAGCATTTACTAAAAAATATTCTACAGCATTAAGAGCGATTGTCCGTTATAAAGAATTTGGCATTTACGCTCAACGTTACATCTTCATCAATGACTCTCATAATTGACATTAAAGGAGGGCATGATCCTAGGACCTTTTTCCCTAGGCATAACTATAAATAGTGAGCTCAATTACTATTGTAAAGGACACAAAAATTTCTATCAAAAACATATACAATATTTTATACAAAGCTTTATACAATTTCACTCTCTTACTTTTTGATCTCATCATTGCTGTGTTCGAAAACCGCGTTCATGGAATCACTATCTTTGTTATTTCATCTACATTCCAAGGCTAAGTACTGTGTATTTCTCCGATTATTATATTATTTCAGGATCAAATTAGTTCACTTGTCTAAAACCACGTATAAATTTAACTGTACTGTTTTACGGGTAAACAGTATGCAAGTGATTTCGAATCCTAGATCTCTCATTTGGAAAGTTCCCTGCTCGACCAATCCGTCCACCCGAAGGATTATAGTATATTAAAGTTGCATTAATTAAAGAGAGGATTCTTAAATTATATACACGAATAATGTAATGAGTTTTTAATACAATATTGTAATATAAGTAACTTAGCATTTTCACACACGATTTATCAATCAATACTAATTATAAAGGGCTACCAATAAGCTTAGCTTCTTTTAAGTTATCATGGGATGGTGTGAAGTATTTGTTACATCGTTGAATGCATAGAATTTAGAAAACTAAGTGGAGGCTAACATTTTCTCATGGTCAATTATATTACTTTCTTTCAAGAAAGACAACCGCAGATGCCTACTTTCCTACTTCGCCTAATGATCTTAAAAATTGGTGTCGAGTCCAATACTGAGCAATTTCACTTTCAGAGAAGTGAGAGAGAGACAGGGATATGAAAAGACCCTTTTAAATGAAATGAAAGTTACTGTTTAAACAAACAAGCATGAGCCAAGCTAGCTAGCCCCATGGAGAACCTGGCTGGACTTATGGTAACCTTACCAAGAGTTGAAATTTTCAAGAAATCTGAATCATTAAATTCACCAATGAATGAGTTTTGGATACATGAGAAAGGGAAAAACATTGGTCAAACACACAGGTCTACTGAAATGTTGTTTTCAGCACATAACGACTCTCATTCTTCAATACTTGAAAAATAACGACCTTTTTTTTTTTTTTAAAGATTTTAACTCTCATACACTGATAGGTAAGATAATCTTTACATTACTAGATAAACCTAAAAGATTACAACGGTAATTCTCCATAAAAAGTTGGATTGATAATCCGAAAAATATGGCAAGTTATCTGCTTTAACAGGCTAAGATACACTAAAGGGAAGCTCAATCGATGCACAAAGCATCCCCATTCATATAGAGTTTGGGGAAGGGTTGTACCCAAGATGTGTGATGTAGACAACCTACCATAATGCAAGCCTTAATGATCGAACTTGTGATCCATAGGTTAAGATACACTCATGTGTAAAATTCTTTATATTATTAGTGCACAAAGTTTTTACTCGATAAGGTCACTTTAAAGGTAATTAAACTTAACTACCCATAACCAGTGGATTTATACGAATTGAAAAAACAAAATCTTGACAATCAGCGGAATGAATATGATAAATTCTTTAATTATTTGCGAACATATTGCTGGCATTTCCCTCTGTCCTCTCTAAGTATAAATAATTCCATACCATACTTCAAACTCTAGACGAAACACGACATCCCTCTCAGCAAAAGATTAGGAGAAGAAGAAGAGGAAGAGATGTCAGCATTGAATCATCTGTTTGAACTCCAAGATACAATCTGTTACGTGCAATGTGGCTACTGCACTACAATATTACTTGTAAAATTACATATCTTTCTTGCATTTTAGTTACTCTTTATCTCTATATTTTATCGGTTAATTTGTTATCCAAAAAATTGCAGGTTAGCGTCCCATGCAGCAGCTTATGCAATAAGATAGTAACAGTGAGATGTGGCCATTGCACTAACCTCCTTTCTGTTAACTTGATGAAAGCTTCTCTTGTTCCTCTTCATCTTTTTGCTTCCCTTAACCAATCCGAGGTCGAACCATAATCGTATTTACATAATCTCTTTGAGTTTAACTTTTATACATTAAGCGTGCACCGAAAAGACCGATTATGAAAAATAAATCATGTTACCTGTTATAACTTATTTAAATACATTGATATAGTGCAAATTATAAGTTTTACACCGTCAATATACATTAAATTCATTTTTTCCCTACATTTCTCTCGATGTTAATTGACTTAGAATCTATCTTACCCGCTTTCAGCAGCAAAAGCTAGAAGTTGACAAGGAGGACATTGATGCTAATAAGAAGAGTGTAGACTCAGAAATCTCATTTGTGGCCTCATCAGATGAAGAAGATCAAATAGAGAATGTTGTTCCAGTTTATCAAGTCGTCAATAAACGTAAAGTATCTAAAATGAAAAGGACATTTGTATAGATGATTTAAATTGTCCTAATTAATTATTTTTACGTTACTCACAATAAGAATCTAATCATATTTTTTCAGCTCCAGAGAAAAGACAACGAGCCCCATCAGCTTATAACTGCTTTATCAAGTAATTTTCAGTTTGAGCATTAAGACTCATAATTACCATTAGTTTATAGTACTGTACTAACATTATTTGTATTTTACAGAGAAGAGATCAAGAGGCTAAAGACCATATACCCCAACATGACTCACAAGCAAGCTTTCAGTACCGCAGCAAAAAATGTGAGTTGAATTTATTTAAATGTTAATTATGAACAACAAAACTTCTCTTAGCAAAATCTTATATTTCAAAATTTGATTGGTTTTGTGTTCAGTGGGCCCACTTTCCACCAAGTCAACATAGAGGAGATAGAGAAAGCTGTAGCCTGGGAGACAGAAAGATGCCAAAGGTACTCTCTATATTCTAAATGAAGTGGTAAATAATTGGAGTAATATTTTTGCATAATGATTGTAGAAACGTGTGTGATAATCCATATATGAAAAAAGTACATTGTTATAAGCTAATACTAAAGTTATTAAGCAATATAAATCGCCTACTAGAAATTGGTACTTTTGATTAGGGGTGTACATGAACCGGGTTGGTTCGGTTTTTATCAAAATCAAATCAAACCAACTATATCGGTTTGGATTTGTTCGATTTTTCGAATTTTTTGTTCATTGAATATTATTTCGATCTTACTTTGTTAAATATTTGATAAGTAAATATATATTTAGTAAAAATATAAAAAAATTGACAAACATATTATCGATTAAAATATTCTTATGGGAGAATTCTATTAGTAACACATAATAGTTATTTTTTTAGTCGTTTGACAATAAATTTTCGTCGACGTACACTTTCAGTTTAACCGAATTTAGTAATTAAAAATAAAAATCAATATGATACCTAAATATTAATAATCACTTCACATTCGAAAAAGATATAAGAATTTAATAGATCTTAACATATGATATGAATATAAAAAAACAAAGAGATAGACGTATTTCAGTAACACTTGATAAGAAAGTGATCATACAACCCATTATTTAAGGTCAATAAATATGGAACACTTCATATTCTATTAAAATTTATATCCCGCAAGAGAATCCCAAATATTTCTAGAAATATTTTAAGAAAATTCTATATAAAATCTTAAAAGTATATATAAAAATTATGTATTTATATGTCGGGTTGGTTCGTGTTTTCTTTACTCAATACCAAACCAAATCAAACCAAACCAAACCAAGTCGGGTTTTTTAATCAGTTTTGTTTAGCTTTTCGACTTGGTGCGGTTTTTCAGTTCGGTTTGTACACCCCTACTTTTGATTATTATTAGCAACTGCTACACATGAATATATAATCTAATTCGGACTAATACGAAAAGTGTGTCATCTAAATTAAAAACTGACGGAGTATTATTTAATTATTGCTTAGTAGTAGTCAATTTTTCCAAGGGCTATCAGTACTAACTGCATCTGTCCCCAAACGTTTTCGGACCAAGACATGGCATGCAGTCATTCAACCCGTGGATTTGAGTTTTAGTAGTTCCATGTAATGATGGTGCAAAAACTATTTACACAATGCATAATTAATAAGGTATTACATGTAAAACATTTATGATAATCCTAGATCAGCAACATGATGAAAAAATACAGGCGATAATATGTTAAACTATACTAATTTAACGTAAACAAAAATACATCCTTAATGTATATAACTTAAATTCTTTTAATATAAAATTTAAAAACAATTACAAAGTTCAATGATGAGAACATTTCTTGATGAACATCATGGTATTTATGACACTGATTTTGATTGGATTAAATAGCTTGTTAGATGCACAACCACCATATCTCATATTTAATGATATTTCCCTTAATTGGTATTTAGAAAAGAGTATCGTGACAAATTTTACTCATTCATATCTGTTAAATTTAACCTTTTTTTATTTATTTATAGATTTCTGCTGCAAGAAACTCTCAGGTCCCAAGAGATTGCAATGGTTTCCTTGAAAGAAAGGCTTCGAACATGACTCCCTCTAATGAATGAAGAGCTATAACAATCATCCCTACTGTACTGGAATGGAAGAATTGAATTGTGTCTTTTCTAAACTGCTGATTTCACTTTCCTTTTGTGTTGAAGATGCCATTATCATTTAATGGGTTACTGAAGTTTCTGTTTGCAACTTTTAGAAGTTTGAAAAGTAGTGAAATAATGATAACAATATTTCTGATGCATGACGTCAACCAATGATTGATGTAGCTTGTTGAAAGAAGTTTCTAATAAATTAAGGGTATTCTTGTAGTACAAAAACCAGAACAAAAAATGAAAAAGATAATAGAGAAAATTAAAAAGGAGGAAGGAGGCATGTATAAAAGCTCAGTGGTATACGTGGATTACTTTCAATTTTCCTTCTAAATTTCAATATCTATTGTTGGATTACCACGAGTTCAAGCGTTAAATCAAATGTTACAACGTTTAACACATAATTTTCTTTAAATCAGTGTACCTGCTGTTGTGCAAAAGAATGAAAGAATGGGACTCCACTAGACCATAAAATTAGATGTCATTACTTCTACGATAGAAATAATAACATATATGCACCGATGAAATAAAAGATATTTATATTACGTATAAGGTAATTACAAGTAAATTTATATGAAATATACATTAATTGATAGCCT
Source organism: Nicotiana tomentosiformis (assembly GCF_000390325.3). Lineage (NCBI taxonomy): Eukaryota > Viridiplantae > Streptophyta > Magnoliopsida > Solanales > Solanaceae > Nicotiana > Nicotiana tomentosiformis. The sequence continues at coordinate 43,030,597 of NC_090821.1, read as the reverse complement.
AATAAAAATAGTAGTAAGCACGTATGTGGACCCTCGTCTATCTTTCTTTTATTGAGTCCTATCTTTTGTAGTAATGGCCATTTCTAAAGTAGGACAAGGTTAACAAAGGGAAAGGGAAAAAAAGATAAACTTTTGAATACTAAGAGAGCTGACCTCCCTAAATAGAAATGTAATTGTAATCATTATGTCAAGTCCCAGAAAACCCTAGTTCTTCGATATTTAATATCCGTCCCTTAATTTGCATTCATTTCCATTGTTTCCTTCTTCCAAATCTTGCCTCTCTTTGATAATGCCTGACTGCCAAAGGAAACTTTACGTGAGCTCATACAAATAACTAAATGTAAGTACTAGTTAAGTTATATTATCATTTTTTAGTTAAGTGGAGTGTATATATTTGTATGTGTATGTGTATCTAAAGTAAATAAATGAACGGGCATTACATGAAGATATATTGTTGAAGTAAACTTGAAAGAAGTCCCTGTTTTCCTTCAGAAGCTCTCTCCACACTGCAAGCATGATTTACAATCAATTAATCCAAGAGAAGTCGTTTATGATGATGAGTGATGATAAGATTAATAACCAAATAATAATAACCGAAAGTTTTCAAAAAATTCTTCTCTCGAAAAGCATTTTGCATGATATCGCTAGCAAAATGGAAATTAATAGAGATCTAAATAACCTGTTAATGTTACGAGTGGAAGGATTCTAGCATGTATAGCTAGCGCATTAACGCATTGATCTCTACCCATGCCTAGAAGCAAACATCTCTCTATGAGATTTTGAACCTGCAACAATGTAATTCAACATATATAAGGAACTAGTGAGTTTCAAAAGCTAATTAGAAAATCATGCAAAAGAATGATTATCATATATAAAAGGAGTACGAGGACGAGAGGAGTTTGCCAAGTCGCCTTCATTAGCATAATTAAGTAGAAAGCCACTTACTGATCCTGATAACATAGGCGGATGTGCAATGACTTCAACTTATCTCACTATATTTTATACTTATTATTAGATATATACATAAATTATTACTAAAATTTCAACAAATATTAAATTTTGAAATCATAGTTTCAATCGTATGATGAGTTCAATATTAAAAATCTTAAAAATGTAAATTTTGGATCCGCCTCAATCTTAATTGGGATGGGAAAAAAAATTCAAATCATAACAAGAGTAAATGAGAGAGACAAAGAAGGTATACCATTCTAATATAACTATGAGGGTGGCAACACAAACAGGGAAAATGATACTCCTGGTTTTGATACATTTTTAGTCGTTTATCTTTTGAAGGAAATGGACAAACAAGAGGAATATAAAAAATTGGAGAGAGAAAAGAATAAGAGGATGAGAATGCAAACAAATTAATTAAATGGGAAAAAGCGCAAAGGAGAAAGCTACAGGGAGAGATATTTAGAGTAAGAGATGTAGAGTGTGTCTTTGTTATCCAAGAGGTATCTAAGTGAAGGGCCAAAATAGCACAAGAAATCCAAACAAGAGATCAATCTCATCTTTTAATAGATAAGACGATGAATTGTATGCCAATTGCCAATTGGTGTTCTTTTTTTTCCTTTTCATTTTGTGGTTTAAAAGATGAAGTTTTGATTAATATTACTACATCTTCGTGGCTTAGCCTATTGCCACTGAAATTCCCCCGTACATGTTAATGCCTATCATTTGCAGCTTCTTTTGGACCCATCAATTGTCATCAATATATGCAACGCTCCCTGCCGCCCTCATATCACCTTTTGAATTCTGTTTGGCCACCATTTATTTTGAGTATAATTTTATACATTGGCGGTATAAAAGAATTTTTTCAATATTAGGTCACCTAGAAAATGAATACAGATAAATTTTCTTAATAAATAAAACTAGTAACCTGAAAGTAAGGAAGGTACTTAATATGCTACTCCATGTCATAAGAAAGGTACGTAATGTTGATTATACTAATAGTGTAATTATCTTTACCACGTTAATCAGGGGCGGATCTACTAAGGCCCGTCACCCGCAAGCTTCGGTAGAAATTATATGTATATATGTATTTATATGCCAGACATCAGCTAAATAAAAAGGTTGCCACCCGCAGTAACAAAAGTCATTAAGCTGCTCGTGGTAGAAGCTCACTTTGTCATCCTTAAGGCGAGTGATCGAACCAGCATCAGATAGATAATAAATTTGACTACAATTACAAAAGTAACCTAAACTACACTTCACTGTTTTCTGATCGTTATTATCAATTTATATTCTCTTAGAATTGATATTTAATATTAGGAAAATTAACATAAAAGGTATGATAATTGTGTTGCATAGTTTAAATAAGAAAATTATTTATATAAGCTTATTGGAACTTAAAGTTGAGGACTTTCTACTCAAATAAAAAAAAAAATTTAATAACTATACTTTTAGTTAATCTTAAAGTTCTAAATATTAAAAACTATTAATAATTTTTTTTCAATATGAAATTTATTTTAAAGGATAAAAAAGTCCACCAATTTTTTTCAAAACACACACACATATATATTAATTAATTTTTTTCTCCCAAGAATCTTCTCTCCCATTAGAACGAAACCCCTTATTGCGTCGAATTGTCATAATTAGTACATTTTTCGTTTAATTGATTTGTCAGAATAAATTGAAAGACAAATAATTCGAGCGAAAACTAAATATAAAATATTTATTCTATTTGGATCATATAAATATACTCTATTCGGATTGTATAAATAAGAACATGTCTATGTTCAAAGTAATATGACACCCGTAACATCTAAATCCTAGATCCGTCTCTGATGTTAATGTATATAAGTTAAATCCATTTATTTAATTTACGTCATAGGACCTAGACACATGTTTATTCTAGCTCATTTTTATATTCTATATTAATGACGAAGTACACACTTCGTTCCATATATTTAACCTCTTTCTACCTTTTTAGAGTCTATATAATGGAATTACTGGACTTGAGTCAAATAAAAATATTTTGTTGGAAAGAAAATATAAGTATAAAGACCATATGAAAAGTATTAGTGTGTTACTACAAGTAACGGTATTTTTAATTTCATATTGACAACATAATACATTTAAAAAATTTGGTCAAAATCAATTCATTATGTAGAACTATAATTACAGAATGGAAGGGCTAGGATCAGGATTTATGTGGATCAAGAAACAAATAGCAGGTGAAAAAACCATTTATGAAAATATATCCTGTGAGTCAAACAAATGGTCAATATGTTTTAGCTTGTATCTTAGCTAATAAAATGATTAACTATTCAAATTCTTATAATGATCCATATACGAAGTAACGCCAAGACAATTCTAAACCTTCACAAGTTCTTAAACGTTATATTCATGCTCTACCTTTCCCCCCTTTTTTTCCTCTTCCTCGTTGGCATAAAATCCATAATTTTAGCTTCTAAAGTACCATTATATTTAAAAAATACAAGTCTCCGCTGATTCTAAGGATTTATAGTTTAACGACCTTAATTCTCGGGCATATCATGTATGTTGGTGGTAAGATCTATATTTCCGAAGTCCATAATCAGTTACCATCTCTCCACCACCTTTTCCTCAAAGTTTTTTTCCTTCAGAATTAATCATCAATGTTGTTGCAACAACACATTGGCTTTAATTTGTTGTTGCAATATATAACCCATTTTTTCTTTTAGGTCTTTAATTTCAAGAACCAAGAAAGAAACCTTTCTATCTACCTTTTTTTTTTAAAATTTCAAAATGGAAGCATTAAGGGTATCTTCAAACCCATCCTATGAAAGATTACCAACATCGTTCTACACTTCAACCCCAGCAGAGACAAACAACAACGTTAATTGGACAGATTCGAATTCCTCGGAATTCGAACACCTAAGCGTGTCACAAAAAGTTGGATCTCTCCTATTTGTTGCGACCATGGTTTTTGTTCTCGTAGTAGGCCTCTTCGCGCTGTTAGATTTTAGCATGTCAAGAACGATCAATCAATCAAACACTCAAATCATCGAGATGCATGGAATTCATTTACAATCAATGGTCATTTACGATTTACAATCCAAAATGAATTCAACATTTATCGCCGGATGTAATGTCACGTTCAACGCCACGAACAGACGAGACGTGGAATATTTTTACGATAAGGGAGTGATTTGGGTCATATTTGATGAGAAAATTATGTGGACATTACCAACACCAGAATTTTATCAAGCAATTGGAGAGACGACGTTGGTTAATGCTTCTGCTAGTCCAGCAAAAATGGAAACAGATTTATATGTTCCAAGAGCACTTGCAAGTGATAGGAAATTGCATGAATGGGAAATGTTTAAGCTAAGGTTTGATATTTATTATAGGGGAGGTGTAGGAAGAAATGGATTTAATTTGGGTGGGTTGAAATATGTTTGTAATGTTAATATGACTTTTCGTGATGAGACTACTCTTGTTGGCGGACCAAGTGATTGTATTGGTAGCGTAGAGGATATCACTAGTTGTGACAATTTATTCTTTTGTTCTAATTGAGAACAAAGCAAGCTGCATAAGCTAGCCTATTTTGATAAAATTAAAATGTTTTTTTTGCGGTTGGATCTAGTTTTCAGATAATAATTCTTTGTTGTGAGAGAATTGATATATTTTCGTAAGTTTGATAATTGATATTGCTTATTGTACGTACCTTCATTTGAATTATTGTTTGAATTATTTCGGAGCACAAGAATCAAATTGACTAAAGACATAGATTCTTTAAGTTTTTTGAAATAAAATTTATATATTTAGGAACTACATAAATTACTATAAGTCATAATAATAAATAATTTAAAATATTTTAAAATTATTTTAATAAAATATGGTCAAAAAAAATTGTTTGACTCCCCCAATAATAAAAGGTTCATTCTTGTAAAACAGAGGGAGCTGTACTTCATCCGGACCACACCTCAAGAATCAACTCGATATCTCTTTTTCTTTGGTTCAAAGATAAGTTAGGTAAGAATAAGTTATGCAAAAATTAATTATATAGTGATTTTTATGCAAAGATTAATTATTTTTTAATGTTCGATTATATTAAAATTAGTATATGTGATAGTGGGTACTGTTTACCCGTAAAATGATATAATTGAATTTATATGTGGTTTATAGACAAATGAATTGACTTGATCCCAAAATGATAAATAAATTAAACAAGAATATAAGATTTAGCGTTGAAATCGAGATAAGACAACATAAATCCTGGTTCCGGGAGCAGAGCTTTCGGAGGCAGTAGTAACGATATCAATAAGCAAGAAGATAATATTATTGAGCTTTGAACAATATATTGCATAAGCTTGTCACAAAATTTGTGTGTCACAATGGTTGTTGAACTCATTATTTATAGTTACTCTTGGGGAACAAGGTCCTACGATCAAGCCCCTCTTAAATGACAATTATGGAGGTCATTGAAGAATGTGTAACGGCAGGCCATAAATGCCATATTCTTTGTAACGAGTTATGTACTTAATGATATAGAATATTCTCCATTAAATGTTACCGGGTGGCAGGCATTTATTTTGTCATTATGCGCAACACTCCCTTCGGGAACAAACGAGATTGTTACCCTTGGACTGACTGTCATTTGTTTCGCTTTTCGTCTGCCTCCGGCTCCACGTGTCTCTTTATTATGCGAGCATTTAATATGAACATATTTTACCCTATACAGATAGTCCCCCTACTTTTCGGTGACACATCCTTGTGTCACCAGAAAGTTGGTGAAGATATTGATACCTTTCTTGGCGGAAAATTCTTTGACCTCCTTTGAAAAGTTTCTGACGGTTGATTAGATGCAGATCTCTCCGCATTTAATGCCCCGAACACGTGTCATCCCATGATTCAGTAATACTTTCGCCAGTTCTCGAGGTAATCATGGCCACGATTTTAGCCGCATATTCCTTTACTTATACACATCAATCTTCTCCCTTTATACTTCATATTTTTTCAAACTCTCTCAAACTTTCTTTACTTAACTCACTCTTGCTTTCAACCTTCTTCTTCTTCAGAGAGAACCTTATTTCCCTTTGTTAATAATGGCTTCTTCTTTCAAAAACTCTAGTTCTTCAAAGAACAAAGAAAGTACTGATGATGCTGCTCCGTCTACGGTGAGCACTAATATCCCCATAAGGCTTACTATAACTAAGGACTTCGAAGAAAAGTACCCTTCTGCTAACCCCCGCACATGGGATATTGGTGTATATCCTTTTCCATCCATCCTTCTAGCATCTCTGTTGTGAATGAAGAGTATGGTTGTCAATATTTGAACATCATCGCTCCTGACCTAGCGAAACGGGTAACCTTCTCCAAGAAGGGTTTTACGTACATTTACACGTACCTCTTCACTTTGGGCCCGTTCTCATTGAGCGGAGGGCATGACTCTGTTATCTTGGAGTTTTGCTTCTGTTACCAAGTCTTCTTGGCACAGGTGAGACCTTCTGTTTGGCGGACGTTTGCTTGTCTTCGGCGTCTATGCCAGGAGATGGGAGAAGAGCTATCCCTGGCTCGACTGATGAACCTTTATTCCCCTAAGATTTTTCGTGGGGGAATGATAAACTTCAGCAAACGTGGTCACCATGCTTTGCTAACCAGCGTGGATGATGACAATGACCGTGGATGGATGGAGCGGTTCGTTGCACTTGTCACCAGGGACATCATCCCGGTCACTACTCTATCTTTTCGTGAATCGTGGAGCCGTACTCGTAAGTTCATCATTTGTCTTTTCTTTTAGCTAAAGATTGTCCCATGCTATCATTGATCCTTCTTCTTTCACTATTTCAGCAACTCGGTGGACACCACCAAGGGTTGAAGGCTTGGAACAGTGGGTCTAGAAGATTTTGGATATCACTACGCTTGAGACCTGCAAGTGGAAAGAACTGGCCCTTAAATATGGGTAGAAGGCCAAAAATCATGGTAGGTTGAACTTATCTTGTTTTCACTTTTCGTATAGGAAAATTGGTTAACTTTTCTTTCCTGTTGAATTCAGTTCTTTTGCAGGCTCTGTTACCATCCCCGAGGAGGACGTTTTGGCTGATCCTGCTGATGCGGCGAGGTTGCTGCAGGAGGCTTTCACTCGAAAGGGTGTCATCAGGCCTGCTTCCGGTGCAAGTGCTTCTTCTCTAAGTCCCCGATCGGAGAACAAGAAACAAAAAAGGCCCGAGGGTAAAAATAAAGGGCAAAGTGCGCCACGCCTGAGCCAGCTGCACACACTGTGGTTATCGATGATGATGGAAGAGCCAGTGATGAGGGGGCTTCTCTAAATAGAATATGACGACCTTCATCAGCTCAACAGAATGCTCAATCTGTTGAGCTAGTTACACCAACTGAGGACGACGTCCAAGCACTCTTTGGGGAATGTGATATAGTAGAAAATGCTAACTCTCGCTTCCGAGTCCCAGTCGTTGTTCCCGATACTGTGAGGCTGGGTACCGGGTCTCTTCCATCTTTGGTTAATGAGCAACCAATAACTAGCATTTCTTTTACCGCAGCTGCCTCTCATCCTGCAACGCCATCAGCTCCATCTCCTTCTTTACCAACTTTGCCTTCGCCAACAGCAACTGCTACATTATCTCCACCGGCCGCAGTCTTCCGAGAGGAGGATGTCCCTCTTCCCTAGTCTCCAGTTCATGGGAATTTGGGACATAAATATTCAGCCCCCTCCGAAGATCCTTAGAGGCGGAGGAATGTTTGCCTCTCGGTTTCTACCAGAATCTATCTGTTGTCCCGGCCGGTGGAACTTGCTAATTATCTGAATCCTCTGGCTTCAAAAAAGGATAGGAATAAAATACAATCTCTCTCGGGAGAGTGTATGGTAAACAATACCATGCACAATGCAGCGATGGTACGATCTTTGTTCCTTTTGTTGTTCCTCTTATCTTTGTTATGCCATGATTTAATTTATAATTCTATTTTGTAGGCTAACTTCCTTGCTTCCGAGGGCCTTTAGAGGTTGATCCTTGACAAGGAGAAACTCACCTCCAAGCGGGATCAATTGTTGGTCGAGCGGGATCAAATCACTGCTCGCCTCCCAGAACTGGAAGCACAAGCTGCTGTGGTCGTTGAGTTGGAGGCTCAGTTGCAGCAAAGAGAGCAAGAGGTAGTGACCCTTAGCCAAGAGGCCGCCCTATTAAGGGTACAATTTGAAGAAGCTAAGCCAAAGTGGCTCGAGGTCCAAGATGTCATTCTTGTTGCTGCCAATCGTGAGGCCGCCTCTACTGAACGACTGAATAATTTGGAGGCAGCATTGAACTCCAAAACTGAAGAAGCTGTTGCTGCTGAGGAGAAGTATGCCTGGATGGAGGAGACGCATAAGAGGGTCATTGAACATAATAAAGTTTTTAACTCCACTATCCGTGACCTCGATGTCAGCCTTCAAGCCATTAGGTCTGAGAGGAATAATTTTTCGACCGAGGTTGAACAGCTTAAGGAAGAGCTTCATCACCGAGCGGCTTCCTTCATTGTTGAAAAAACATACTCTATATATAGCATGAGGAGAAAAATATTAGAAGAGGCCAAAGCGGGTGTCATTGATTTTGATGCCGAAATCTCCAAAGCCCGTGAGCTGGAGTCAACTGCCCGAAGGGGTCTCCCGGTCCAACCTGATGCGACTGACTTTTCTGGTTCTGGTTCCGAGTTTTTCGGAATTGAAGAAGAAACTGAAGGGGATGATGGTGAAAGGCCAAGATCTTGAGCTGACGGTTGATCCGCCTACTTCTCCTGGGGGTGCAGATGCTTCTCTCCCCCTGATTCCGGGCATGTAGTAGCTTAGCTTTTTGCTTTCTTTCCATATTTTTGTACTTGTGCTGCTTGGCACGTTTGTTGTATATAGACGTGTTTTTTTGTTTAAGTATTGCGCAAATTTTTCTCTTTGCGTACTTTTCGTTTAAGTATTGCGCAAGTTTTTCTCTTTACGTCGAATTATGCAAGGCTTGAGGTGAATTTTTCCTCGATAGCATTTGGATTCCTGGCATAAGTTCTTCCGAAATCAACCCTTTACCATGGGGGTTTCATAAGAGAGTGCCCTTTTATGTTTACGGTGCTCTTGAAAAGAGGACGTCTCAGCGAGCTCTTGAATAAGATCATCCATCTCCGGGTATATGAAGGTAATCTATATGAAGGTAACATATAACATTCGTGAGCCGCTACAACAGATGAAGGTAATCCACTCCCGTATAGTCTCTAAGAGCATGCGGGAATTGCTACATGGTAAGCTATATGTATACCATCCACAGGCAGCCCAAAAGAACCTCCACGTCCTCAAGCGTGATGGTAGCCTCGCCGATGGGTAGATGAAACGTGTGCGTCTCGTATCGCCACCGCTCTATCATAGCTGTGATCAACGCCAAGTTGAACTGCAACCGGCCGATCTCTATGATCTTGTAGAAACCTGTACCCTGAGGGCGTCTAACTATACGGGGATGCAGTGGGTGGTCCCTAATGAACTCCCACATATTATTTATATGTCTGGGGCGGAATATCTGCGACAGACATTGCCCATCCCAGATGTGTGAAGACCTATGGTTGCCCTGTAGCAACCGTAGCTCTCGAGATGCAGGTTCGGGATGCACATGGGGAACCTCCATGACGATATCTGTAAATTGAACAATATTAATTAAAGTATTTTTCTGTTTAATTGTTTAACATCTTTAAATATATTAAAATATATTTTATATTAATATTTAATCGATATTTTTCTATATTATAACTTAGGTTGATACATTTTCTATATTATTATTTTATATATTAGTTTCTTACATTATTTTATATGTTAATTTATTATCTTATATGTTTATTTCTTACTCAGCTATTTTTTGGTATAATAGAATTAAATAATTAATTTTCATAACTATACATGATATAATTAATAAGTATTCTTATAAAAATACTTAGTTTAACAAATTTTCTATATTATTGTTTTTTTATGTTATTTTCTTATATTTGTTGACTAAAATTCGAGAGTGTTTGTATTTGAACTATCATCTTTTTTTCAGATATTTTTGGGGTTAACAGAGAATTAAATAATTAATTTTAATAACTAAAAAGATAATTAAGTAATTATTCATATAACAAATATTTAGGTTGATAACTTTTCTATATTAATATTTCATATATTAGTTTCCAACATTTTTCTACTAAAGTTCTGCATGATTTTGTTTGAACTATCATCTTTTTAAAGTTATTTCTGAATTATAACAGAATTATATATTAAAATTTCATAAGTAATCAAGATATATTCAATAATTAATCATATAAAAAATACTACAAACTTAATAGTAAATAATATTGAATTTACTTCATTCGTAACAATTTATTTGTTAACTATTATATTTTGCCCAAATTTTCCGGCAGCTGATTATTTTATGATTCCTATCTAATATCTGATAATTATCTACTGATACATTAAATCCATAATTGAGTACTCTATCCGAGTTTGTTTAGGAGATATACACAACGGAATCTTAAAGAGCACTAAAGTAACACTACTCTAAATGGCGAGAAACAAAGTCAACCACCATAAGCTAAAATTTATTATCAGCTTTACTACGCTAAAGGACATTACATAATAATTAAGGGTGCAACATAACACTAAAGGGCACTAAACATCAATAAAGTCACATATTAATATACGTACAACAATAAAATCACATATAACAATAATTATTCATAAAATAACAATATATCTTTTTTACTAATTTTTTAGCACATAAATAAACTAATCTGAATAAAAAATAAAAAATTAATTAAATCACAAAACGATCACAAAAAAACATAAACCACAGTAAAAAATAACTAATAAGTATTTTATATATATAAGTTTTACCAAAAAGTAAGCGGAATACCTCGATTTAAAATTTTTTGAAATGTGAAAAATTGATGATTTGGGAGCCGAAACGAGCAATAAACGAGATCCACTACACGACAACATCTTGGATCCGATATTAGCTTGCTAAAATACGGAGAAGACACAATTTTTGGGGAACGGGTGGGCTCCAATGGAGCTTTTTTATGTAAGTATAGCGCATATATAGGAGGCGCTATAGTATAGCGCCTCCTGCACATGCGCTATACCTCCCGCCAATTTAAAGTTCAAATTTAGCAGATGTATTGATGATAAATGGGGATTTTGACTACTTATTAGCGCCTTTTAGCTTTTGTTTTAGTCTAAAAGCAGAGAATTGTGTTCCCGAAACTAATGAAATGTGCAAAATTGCAGGAACGTTGGAAGTTGGACTCCCGAGATGAAATACGGCTCAAAGAGGAGTAGTCCGAGCACAAGTCAACAAAAGGGCACAAAAGCATACAAAGTTCAGTCCGCAGAAGAAATTGCGGTCCGCAGAATTTCATCTGCGGCCGCAAACAACAAAGGGAAAACTCATTAGACTTTCTTGCAAATTGCGGACCGCACATTAATTGTGCGGACACAAAATAAGAGCTTGAGACCAACTTCAGAGGGTGTGCAAAATTTCCAAGTTCCGAGTCCCTCAGAATTGTGGACCGCACAAGAATTGTGCGGCCGCAGGAGAAGTGCCTTGCTGTCGCAGATATAAAAGTGCGGAACGCAGATGACTAGGTTGCGGCCGCAGTTCTAAATCTGCGGATCGCAGAAATGTTGTCTCGCAGCCGCAGTTCAGAATTGTACGACCACAGAATCCCAGCTCGTGCAAGATGAAGAATTCTGCGGACCACACATGGAATTGTGCGGCCGCAGAACCTCCCGAAGGGCATTTTTGTCCGAAATTTTCAGCGTTGTATAAATAGACGAGTTTCATAAAATTAGGCTAAGTTTTGACATTTGCAAGTCCTGTAGCCATTTTTCTTTGCTTCTTTTGGAAGTTTTCTATATTTTGGTGTATTTTATTATAGATTTTGTCATTTTAACTTTACATTATGAGTTTAATTAGTATTTCTTCTTCTCTTTCTTCAATTTCAAGCATGAGTAGCTAGATTTTTACTAGGGTTGTGACCCAACCCTAGTGTGTTCACCTTATGAGTAATTAAATTAATGCTTGTTTATGATTGGGTGTTTATTATTTAGCCTAGTTCATGCTTTAATTTGTGGAATTAATGGTTGCAAACATTAGTTCATGCCTATTTGACTTAGTTTCTACTTGAGAAAGAGAGACTTAGTCTAGAAAAACTTAGCTAACAAGGAATTGGGTCAATAGAGAGATTGATTAACCCAATTAAAGCGTTCAACCTAGAGATAGTAATAACCCAACTTGAGCTTTTATCCACTGTATTGTGTGATACCCATTTGGTCTTGAGAAAGCCAAATTGGGCAAAACCATTCTCTGACGAGAGGTATTGAGTGGAATATTGAGAGTTGATAGCTATAATACACCCCTATCAACAAAACAAGCATAAAGGTTTTTATCCCATTAGGAAAACACCTAGGTAATTGTCACATCCCTAGGCCTTTACTTATTTGAAAAAATATCAAAAATAATTATCTTAGTCTTATTTCTCTATTTTGCAAACTTTAGTATTAATATAGAAATAGAAACAAAACCTTTCCTTGTGGAAGAGCAAATTAAGATAATTCAATTTCACGCATTAGAATATATACTCCTAACTCCCATCTAGCTCCATGTAGATTCGATCCCGACTCTTCATTGGGTTACTATAATTGCAATCGACCGTTTCATACCTTGTTTTGGGATGTGCATTTGAGCGCGGTTTAAATTTTTGCACCGTTGCCGGGGAGTTACAAACGGTGTTAGCTATATATTTGGGTGTGTTTTTGGAATATCTTCTTTTTCTTCCATGTACTAATGTGTTTTAGAAATTGTAGATGCAACCACGACCAACAATGAGCTCGAAAATATTGCTTTGGGGGATGTGGACATCGAGGATGATCAAGTGGATGAGATTCCTCTTGAACCTCGAGCCAATAGAAGAGGTCGAGTGCCTCATGATAATGTTCCTGTTCCACCCCCACCTCCACCACGAGCGGCTCCACACCGGGTGTTACCCAATGAAGGATATGCAAGTGCAATAGTCCCTCCCCGTATTAGGGCGGGCAACTTTCAATTAACCAATGTGATGCTCACTTTTCTAGAGCAACGAGGTTTCTTCACCGGTGCTCCAAGTCAAAATGCATACAAACATTTGAAGAGGTTTGTGGACACTTGTTGGGGGAGCCAACAAACAAATGTCTCCGAGGATGCATTGAGGCTAAGGCTTTTTCCCTTCTCTTTACGGGGGAAAGCTTTAGCTTGGTTGGAGCGTTTGCCGAACCATTCCATTCATACTTGGGATAAATTGGCGAAAATTTTTATTTCTAAGTACTTCTCTCCAGGGCACGTGGCTACACTTAGGGATGAGATTCTAGCATTCAAGCAAGAGCCCAATGAACCACTACACGAGATATGGGAGCGATATAGAACAATGGTTAAAGAATGTCCCAACAACGATATGACGGAGAATATGATTCAACAAACTTTCTATCGTGGGATCAACACAACCAACCAATGTGTAGTCAGTCAACTTGACGGTAGGAACTTCATGACTATGCCTTATGCGGAGGCGTGTGAGATCTTAGATGAAATGGCAGGCACATCATCAGCATGGCAATCTCGGGCTAATATTGCACAAGGTGATCTCAACGTGATTCACCTCCACAAAGAGTTGCATGACCATGGGTAAGCCATAGCCGAATTGACTACCACCATGAATCAACTAGCAAAGGCTCAACTTCAACAAATGCAAAATCTTAGGCAAGTCAATGCCATGGAGGGAGTAAACATGATGGTGAACAAACGGAAAACTAAGGGTCCACAAGTGCAACAACGAGTGGACAATTTTGTGCAAGAAGATAGTGGGTTTGATCAAGATGATTCTTACAATGACCAAGAAGAGGAGGTGCAATATGTGAATAACTTTCAAGGGCAACAAAACAATTTCCAAGGCCTAAATCAACAACAATGGCGACCTCAAAACAATCAAGGCAATTGCAATTCTAACAACCAAAGTAATTGGAGTGATGGAAACAATCAAGGGAATAGGCATAACAACAACAATCAAGGAATTTGGAATAGAAATAATCAAGGTAATTGGGGAGGTAACAATCAAGGTGGATGGAACAATAATCAAGGCAACCGGGGGTCGGGTTTTCAAAGGCCCCCGATGTATCAACAACCGAACAACCCGCCTCCTTATCCTTCCCATGGTCCTAGTTCTTCCAACAATAAAATGTGGCATATTGAGAACATATTCAAGCAAATGATGGAGAATAATGCCGATTTCGATGATCAACTTTCCTCAAATAATACATCGATCCGCAACTTAGAAGTTCAAATGTGGCAAATCTCTCAATCTCTAAATTCTTGTCCTAAGGGGGCACTACCAAGTGACACAGTGGTGAACCCAAAGGGTGGGAACAACACGGGACATGCCATGACCGTTACTACAAGAAGTGGAGGAGGTGGGAATGCACCCACCTCAAGTCAAAGGCAACTTATGGATGATGAGCAAGTGGTGCAAGAAGAAGAGGTCCCGAGCAATGTGATGCAATCAAATGATGAAGTTCGGATTGATATTGATGACAAAGTGGAAGAGACTCAAGAGGAAGTGAACTCGTCTAGGGATCACGTTATTGACATACCGGAACCGGTAGTGCAAAAGGCTAAGGCACCATTGTATAAGCTTCCTCCTCCATATCCTCAAAGGCTTGCCAAGCAAAATGGCGAGAATCAATACAAAAAGTTCATTGACATGATGAAGAGTCTCTCGATCAATGTGTCATTAGTTGAAGGTTTGGAACAAATGCCCGGTTATGCAAAGTTTATGAAGGATTTGGTGACAAAGAAGCGGCCGGTGAATTTTGAAATTATCAAAGTCACTCATCAAGTGAGTGCAATTATACATTCAATGGCTCCTAAATTGGAAGATCCCGACGCTTTCACAATCCCTTGTACCATTGGAAGTGTTGAGTTTGCTAAAGCTCTTTGTGATCATCGGGCGAGTATCAATTTGATGCCCTATTCGGTTTTTAAGACTTTGGGAATTGGGAAACCAAGACCCACATCTATGAGATTAAAAATGGCCGATCGTACCATAAAAAGACCATTGGGAGTGATTGAAGATGTATTGGTTCGTGTTGATAAATTCATTCTTTCGGCGGATTTTGTCATTCTTGATTGTGAAGTGGACTATGAGGTGCCGATTATTTTTGGAAGAAGTTTCCTTGCTATGGGGAAGGCTCTTGTTGATGTGGAAGCCGGAGAACTCACTTTCTAGGTGGGTGATGAAAATGTGGTATTCCACGTATGCAAATCTATGCGGCAACCAAATAACAATGAAGTGTGATCTTTTGTGGACTTGGTCACCGATGTGATTGTTGATGATACAAGTACCACGATCAATGTGGGTAATATATTGGAGGCCGTTTTGCTCAACTTTGATGATGACGAGATGGATGGCTTCATGGAATGTGTGAATTCTTTGCAAGGAATGGGGTCGTACAACTATGCACCCCGAAACTCTCCTTAGATCTTGAAAATAGGAAAACTCCTCCTACAAAGCCGTCAATTGAAGAGCCTCCGACCTTGGAGTTGAAGCCATTTCCCCCACATCTTCGCTATGAATTTCTTGGCCCTTGTTCTACTTTACCGGTTCTTCTTTCCTCTTATTTGACTAACTTCAGGTTGACTCTACATTGGAGGTGCTACATAAGATGAGGAAGGTTGTTGGATGTACATTGGCGGATAATCGGGGAATAAGCCTCGCATTTTGCATGCACAAGATCAACTTGGAGGAAGACGCCAAATCATCTATTGAATATCAAAGGAGCCTCAATGAGGCTATGCAAGAAGTGGTAAAAAAGTGTTTAGATGCCGGGGTTGTCTACCCCATTTTCGATAGTTCGTGGACTTCTCCGATGCAATGTGTCCCAAAGGAGGGCGGCATGACGGTAGTCACCAATGATAAGAATGAGTTGATCCCCACAAGAACAGTGACCGGATGGAGAGTGTGTATGGATTATCGCAAGCTCAACAAAGTCACAAGGAAGGATCATTTTGCACTTCCCTTCCTTGACCAAATGTTTGATAGGTTGGCCGGACGTGCTTTTTATTGCTTTCAAGATGGATATTCGGGCTACAACCAAATCCTTATTGCTCCGGAAGATCAAGAGAAAATAACTTTTACATGTCCCTATGGTACTTTCACATTCAAGCAGATGCCATTTGGTTTATGTAATGCACCAGTGACTTTTCAAAAGTTTATGACGGCTATCTTCACGGACATGGTGGAGGAATACCTTGAAGTTTTCATGGATGAATTCTCGGTGGTTTGGGATTCCTTTGATGATTGCTTGGTAAATTTGGATAAAGTATTGGCAAGATGTGAAGAAACGAATTTGGTGCTAAATTGGGAGAAGTGTCATTTCATGGTCGAGGAAGGAATTGTCCTTGGCCACAAGATCTCTAAGAATGGCATTGAAGTCGACAAGGCAAATATTGAGGTGATTTATAAACTTCCGCCTCCAACTTCGGTGAAAGGCGTGCGGAGTTTCTTTGGCCACGCGGGGTTTTACCGGCGTTTCATCAAGGATTTCTCTAAAGTGGTGAACCCGTTGTGCAAGATTTCAGAGAAAGATGCTAAGTTTCATTTCAATAATGATTGCATGAGAGCCTTTGAATTGTTAAAGTTCAAGTTGACAACCACTCCCATTATCACCGCTCCTAATAGGAGTATCCCTTTTGAGCTCATGTGCGATGCTAGTGACGTAGCGATTGGAGCTGTTTTGGGGTAACGCATCAACAAGATTTTTCATCCGGTCTACTATGCTAGTAAGACCATGAATGGTGCCCAAGTCAACTACACCATTACAGAGAAAGAGCTCCTTGCCATTGTGTTCGTATTTGAGAAGTTCTGCGCCGTACGTGATGGGTGCGAAAGTTATTGTCCACACGGATTATGCGGTTCTTCACTATCTTATGAGAAAGAAAGATTCCAAAACTCAGTTGATGAGATGGGTGCTTTTGTTGCAAGAGTTTGATATTGACATCCAAGATCAAAGAGGGAGTGAAAATCAAGTGGCGTGCCACTTGTCTCATTTGGAGGAGGAGGGGAGGCCGCATGATGGCCTTGAAATCAATGACTCCTTCCCCGATGAGCAAATCTTGGATATTTCAATGAAGGAGGTGCCATGGTTCGCGGATCTAGCAAATTTCCTTGTGTGTGGAATTATCCTAGATGAGATCTCTTCAAACCAAAGGAAGAAGCTCAAACGGGATTGTCAAGATTATTATTGGGATGAGCCATACCTTTTCCGGATTTGTACGGATGGGGTAATTAGAAGATGTGTACCAGAAGAAGAGTAAAGTGATATTCTTGGGGCTTGTCATCCTTCGCCATATGGTGGTCACCATGGTGGAGCAAGAACGGCGGCCAAAGTGCTAAATTACGATTTCTATTGGCCCACTCTTTATATGGATACACGTGATTTAGTGAAAAGATGTGATGAATGTCAAAGGGCCGGTGGAATCTCGAAGAAGAATGAAATGCCTCTCACTACTATTTTAGAGATTGATATCTTTGATGTGTGGGGTATTGAATTCAAGGGTCCTTTTGTGAGTTCTTGTGGAAACACCTACATCTTGGTCAAGGTTGGTTATGTGTCTAAATGGGTTGAGGCCATTGCTCTACCCAACAATGAAGCGAGAAGTGTGGTGGCGTTCTTGAAGAAGAATATTTTCACAAGGTTTGGTACTCCACGGTCTATCATAAGATGGGGGGTTGTATTTTTGCAAAAAAGGCTTTTGACACTTTACTTAGCAAGTATGGTGTTACTCATAAAGTTACGACTCCCTATCATCCGCAAGCTAGCGGTCAAGTGGAAGTCTCCAACCGGGAGATAAAGAGTATCTTTTCCAAAACAGTGAGTGCTAACCGGACGGATTGGTTCAAGAAGCTCGATGATGCATTATGGGCTTATCAGACGGCTTATAAAATACCTATCGGAATGTCTCCATACCGGTTGGTGTTCGGAAAAGTTTGTCATATTTCGGTAGAACTTGAGCACAAAGCCATATGGGCTCTAAAGAAGTTGAATCTTGATTGGGATGTAGCCGCTAACTTGAGGGTTGCACATTTGAATGAATTGGATGAGTTCTGGCACCATACTTATGCAAATTCGTCCTTGTACAAAGAAAAGATGAAATATATTCATGACAAATACATTTGGAACAAAGAGTTCAAGGTGGGCGATCTTGTATTGTTGTTCAACTCATGATTGAGGATGTTTCCCGGAAAGCTAAAGTCTAAATGGAGTGGTCCTTTTGATATTGTGGGTATGACACCTTTTGGTACATTGGACATGAAAAACAAACACAATGAGGTATTTTGATTCAATGGTCACCGGGTGAAGCACTATTTGGGAAAGCTAGTGATGGCCACATCGTGGCGGTGATTCATTTCAAATGATGGTAATCTACGTCATGCCGCGATGTTAAATCAGGCGTTTCTTGGGAGGCAACCCATGTGTTTTTTTATTTTCTTTGTTTCTTTTGTAGTTGGGAGTTATTTTTATGCTATCTTGATTAAAATTGTGTTGCATGGATGAGTGTGCTTTACAACAATTGTGTCTAGAAATCTAGTTAAGTGTGGAAAGCAGTGCAGACCGCAATTGCATTGTGCGGACCGCACAATTATGGTTGCTGCAGCAGAAGGTAATTTGCGGCCGCAGAATTATGTTGCAGACCGCACAAATTGGAGGTGGAAAGTGATAGCTCTCTGAAGTTTGCCTGTTAGAAAAAGGGCCGATAATCGGCCGCCACACAAATTTTGCGGGCCGCAACAAAATCTGCGTCCGCAAACACAATTTTGCGGACCGCAAAACGAAAGAGAAACTGAGCCCCCACATAACAGAGTGCAGACCGAAACTAGAATTTTGCGGCCGCACTCACGTCCCCTTCCCTTGAATAAATCCGACAAGTATAAATAGAGGGCTTAGGGCTACTATTCCCCTTTTCCCTCTCTGAGCTCACAACTTGCACACAATTTTGAAATTTCATCTTAAATTATGTGCCTGCACGCCTATCATATGTTGATCACTCATCTCTTGCACTCACTCATATATGGTATGCTTCATAATCTTGTTAATTTCTTTTAAATTTTAGATATTTAGTAGAAAGTTAGACCATTTGTCTGTTGAATCCATTTGAATAACCATGTGGGGTAATTCTGTAGTGGGTAGACTTGAAAATGCTCTAGGGATAATGGGTAAATAGATTTCCATGCTTAGATGTTATTTCCATGTCAAAATTGTGCAAATATTGCAAGCCCTAGGTAAAAATGATTGTCTGTTTGTAATTGGTTCAAATCTGCGGCCGTACAAGAAATTGTGCGGTCCGCAGAAGCTAAGTCTAGGGTACTTCACTAAGGCATGGTTCTGCGACTGTAATGAAAAATGTGCGGACCGTAGAAATTCCATAGCGGCCGCAGAACACCCTATTTCCTGTGATCAGAGAGTTGTCAAATTGGCGACTCTCATGTGCAGCTGTAAGATAATTTGTGCGGTCCGCAGAAAATAGTTTGCAGCCACAAAAGATCCAATTCTCTGTCATCAGAGAGTTGGCATGTTGGTGGTATCTGAATTGCTGTCGCAATGAGAAATGTGCGGACCGCAATCTAATTCTACAGCCGTATATGAGAATTGTGCAGTCTGCAAGTCCCATTCTGCGGCCGCAACGAACAATCTGCAGACCGCAAGTCCCCACCCTGCACACATGTTTCAACTGTGTTCCTCACTGTATCTTCTGGTGTGTCCTTACATTCATTGTATGTCTAAACTTGAATTGTATCTAACAATCGCCTTTTCTTGGTACAGAAAATGGTTCGATCTAGAGGCAGAGGCGACACTTCAAAGGAAGGGGTGAACCTTCTCGGGGACGAGGGAAGAGACCCTTACCTAGTGCCCAACAACTTGAAATCAGAAAGAAAATAATAGCCGGAAGAGGGAGAGGCGCCGACCTTTAAGAGACCAGTTCTTATGCCCCATATAGGGAAGCATTAGAGGGAAATCAGCCTCTCTACATGAGCAGCTGACTGTCCAGTCAAGGCTACTAGAGAGGTATTAGCTCAGGGATAAGTCGTCCATATCTCATAGCACTTTCGAGGGCTCGGAAAGTGCAAGAGGCTTCTGCGCCATCTACTAAACCTGCCCCTTATGCACCAGAGACATAAGTGCAGGACATCCCCAATGATGGTAGAGGGGGAGATGCTATTTTTACTGGCCTCGAGAGGTCGAAGAAGAAATAGGTGCGGCAGGACCGATTTGTTAGTTTGGCTGCCTTCACCAGTTTCGATGAATGGTGGCCAGTGAGGTCGCTCACTCTTGAGCAACAATTTCGGTTGAAATATATTGAGAGGTATAATCCTGCAGAATTGAGACAGTTTCGAGAATGCAAAGGGTGGATGTGGTTTACCTAGAGCATGGTGGATGCGAAGGAATACCTTGTCCGGGAATTCTACGTCAATATGGTGCATATCAAGAAAGGGACAAAGGTGACTAAAATGAGGAACCTCAAGGTGCGATTTGATCAGCACACATTGAACACTTACTTGGGTTTTGATGATGTCGAGCCCATAGAGTACTTAGAGAAATGTGCACTTGGGGATGCAACTCGTCCTTGGCTAGCTGAGATTTTAGCAGCTCCTAGGCCACCACCACCATGGATCACAATAGGGGCTTCTATTCACAAGAGTACGCTGAGCTTTGAGGCAAAGGGGTGGCAGACCTTTGTATGCAACCGACTAGACCCGAGCCAGAATGAGACATATCTTCCTATCCCGTGGGCAGTTCTAGTGGCTTCCATCATGGCCGGGTACCCCATCAATATGGGAGCCCTGATGTCGGCCAATATCTCTGTGGTCGCTCGGCAAGCTAACACATCTTACCCGTATCCTAACACCATTAGAGAGTATCTCACAGATGCGAGGGTAGAGCCGGGGGACTTTGATACAAAGGTGCAGGCGTAGAAGTTAAGAAAATGAGAAAGTCCCAGGCCTCCAAAAAGTCAGTGGACAAGCTTCGGAGATAGGTTACCAAGCTTACTGCAGTCGGAGATATTCCATTTGATATGCTGATTGACCTACACCATCCAGGCCCAGATCCTACAGCACCTACAATACCAGCTGGCCAGTCTGAGGAGCCAGAGCTTTATGCTAACACTGCCGAGACTATGCGTCCGATGTTCACCAACCCAGTAACTCCCAGAGTTGAGGATGATGAGATCTGGTTGGATGAGACTGAGGTCAGTGACGTTGCTGTGGACATAGAGATGGCCAAGGTTCCATAGGGATCTTTCTTCACTCTTACCCTTTCTTTACTCTTATTTTGTTAAGCATTGGGGACAATGATTATTTTTATTGGGGTGGTGGTGGTGGTGGTGGTGGAGTTTATTTGATTATATTTGATGATTCTGAGACTATTGGTTTGTAATAACTTGACAATATTTTCTCCTTTTTCCTTATTCTGTATATATATCCTCTCTTCTTCTCTCATTGTGTATATATCTTCTCATTCTCTCTCATTATGTATATTCGTTATGATTTCGATAGTTTTTGCTTTGTAGCTTCTTTATGTTTATTTTCTTATTAGTTAGTGTTTAAGTGAGTAACTTCTAGCTTCTTTTTGAATTAGTAGCTTCTTTTTGAATTAGTAGCTCCTTCTTGATTTAGTAGCTTCTTTTTATGTTTTTGTAGACAATAAGCCTTTGGTTTTCTTAATATCATGATTCTTTCCAAAGGTAGTTTTTGTGTGAACCGGGTGACTCTTCCCAATGATGGATGGTGTGACAACCTTCTTAAAGGACTGAGTCAGTTCTTAGTGTTTAGGTAATAATAAAAGTAGTAATGAATAAAAAAGACATAATTAACTCATGCTCGAAGAGTCAAACATGCTTCACTCGGTACCGACACACTTAACTACGTGCTTATGGTTAGAAACAAGGTTTTTGAAAGAAATAGCTCTAGTTAGTGACTTTGTGACTCTTGTGTTGACTTAGGCAATCATCGAATGGTTTAATCGAACCACAGTAATTTTCAATCTTGAATGTGGTTGTTGTTGGCCCTCGACTCATTCCTATTTAACAATCCAGTTGCGTGAGGGGTGAGATGCTTTGTTGTTAGTCCAATTACCCGTGTGAAAGGTCTAGAACTTGCCCCGAATGTGTTTCAAGATGAAATCCTAAGTTTTGCATGGCTTGAGAAGTGATTATAGGCTTTCCTTGGCCCGTTTGAGTTCTCTATTTCCTACCAATGATGTCATCCCTAGTCAACCTCTTCGAGCCTTTAGCCTTTCTCATTTGAAAACCATGTTACAAGCCTTTACCTGTTCAATAAGGTAAAGGAAAATAACATTTTTAAACAAAGTATAACATCAAATAAATTAATGAATTAAATATAAAATTTGTTAAAGTAAAGCGTGGTAACAATTTTAAGTAAAGTAAAACATCAAACGGGTAATGAGTTTGATTTGAGAACCATTCAAAGTAGGCATGATGACAATCCAAATATAGTAAAGTACCGAGTGAGATGACGAGTTTTATCTTAAGAGTCACATAAAGTAAAGCATGTTATTTAAAACCGTTTTGTTACCAATAACTTAGGAGAATATCAGATGATGCCTC
Organism: Nicotiana tomentosiformis; assembly: GCF_000390325.3. Classification (NCBI taxonomy): domain Eukaryota; kingdom Viridiplantae; phylum Streptophyta; class Magnoliopsida; order Solanales; family Solanaceae; genus Nicotiana; species Nicotiana tomentosiformis. The sequence goes on along the minus strand of NC_090821.1, from coordinate 43,007,966 downwards.
CCCACAATAAATTCATCTTGACAATCAATTCTCCAAGTAACAACGGAGGCATAGATTGGCACATTAAAGTAACATAACAAATCACGTAGCATGCATGACTCACACAAGATGTCATTATCGTTCCAACACTGGAATAACAACTATCAACCAAATACGATAAAAAATACAAGTGAAATAATTTAAGGAAAAACAATAACCTTCAACCGATAAACCATTCCAACATAGAATATATCATGAGAATCACAACCGAGGATAACTTTAATGTCATAAACAATTACAACATATTAATCCGTTGCGGCGTGCAAGCCGATCCCACCTATATCATATCATCCGTCCTTATCGCTCCATATCATATCTTTTCATCTCATTTCAATACCGTTGCGGTGTGCAACCCGCTCCCCAAACAATATGAATTAAACAAATAACTACAACCAACTATGGCGTATCACAAAAATTAAACGCAATAATGAAGCTAAACAAAGAAGTCACAAGCGGATGAAATAGTTACATGTTAACTCTCAAAATCAAATAGCAAGTAATGACAATTCATAAGTAAGGACACAATTACCAAGAGTCAATTAACAATTAAGGAATGTAACAGATAAGGCATGAATTCAACAAGTAATTGCAATTAACAATTAAAGCAAGTAAGAGTAAACTTGACAATAAAAGATAGAACGTGTACTAACAACTTCAATTAAATGCAAGAAAGAAGTCTAAGAGTTTAAACCGGTCAAATACCACATATAAGCACATGTACGCATTTGTCACCTCGCGTACATATCTTCCACATAATTCAAATACTACAATCAACCCAAATCTTAAGGGTTGTTTCCCCTACGCAAAGTTAAGCAAGATACTTACCTCAATTAGGCCAAATCAATACTCAAAATAGTGCTGATCGACTCAAATCTAGCCAAAAATGACTTAATAATATCAAACAATGTAAGAGAAACCAATTCCAATTAACAAAGCTATTATATTTACACAATTCTCCAAAAATCAATAAAAGTCAATCCCGGGCTTGCCCGATCAAAACCCGAGTCGAAGGATAGGTCTCGACTACCCCTAGCCCCACGATTTCATGTATGTGGTTTGTTTTCAAATCCGAGTCCAATTCGACTCTTAAATCTCAAATTTTTATTTTTCAAAATATATACAAAAATCCCTAAATTTTCCCTTCAGATCCCATAATTTTGATGTTAAATCTCATAAGTGATCATGTAAAATAATTGAAAATTAATTAAATCACTTACCCAATAGTTTGGTATGAAAATCTCTCCACAAAATTGGCTCCAAAGTCTAGGATTCAAAATATGATAAAATAAAACTAAGTCTCGAAATACTCATCTATAAACTAGCTGCAGATGTGGCATTTGCGACCTGGGGTTCGCAAATGCGAACCCTCGCAAAATAGGAGAAGCCTTCTGATTGGGTCCAAGCCTGCACTACTATTGAGTAGCGAGGATGGTCGATGCAGTTTTACCCAACAAGGTCGAGATCGAATCCACATGGAGTTAATTGATCTGGAATTAGATTTATATCTAAGTCTAGATGCGTGTTTTGTTCCTAATTACGCTTCCACACATTTTAGTTTTGATTCTACTTCAAATTCTATTCTTATTGTATACAATGATTAAAGCTAAGTACAATATTTTTGAAGTTGGTTTTCAAGTGTTTAAAAGGACTAGGGTAGTGACTTCCGCTTGGGTGGACATCTAACGTGTAGTAAGAATCTAGGGCAAGCTTGATTAATTTGGGGTCATGATATAGCTATCTCACTCAAGTACTCACTCTATGCCGCTCGATAGTTTGAGTGATTTTGCCCAATTTGGCTTTCTCAAGTCCAAATGGGTATTCATGCAAGTCATGTGATATTAGCTCAAGTTGGGTATTACTATCTCTAGGTTTAACCCTTTAATTGGGGCTATCAATTTCTTGAGTTCACCCCAATTCCTTGTTAGCCTAGTTTTTTTAGACTTAGTCCCTCTTTCTCAAGAAGAGACTAAGTCCTAAAGGCATGAATCAGTGTTTGCAACTACTAATTCTACAATTCTAGCAAGAACTAGGCTAAATATCACTAACCCATAAATATTCAAGCCCTAAAATTCAGTACCCACTAAATACCCACCCTAGGGTTGGGTCACAACCCTAGCTATGAGTCTAGATACTCATAGAAATAGCAAAAATCAAAGATGAAAAGACGATAAAATTCATAATACTAGATTAAAAGGTGAAAATCTAATGTTAAAAGGTGAATCTAATACAAAATTGCCCAAAAGCGAAGTTCCAGCCGTCTCACGTGCTCAGCAAATACACAACATAACCTAAAAATGACAAAAATTTCTATTTATACTAAGCTGAAACTTCCGAACAAAAATACCCCTGCGGAGGTTACGCAACTGCGTAATTGTGATAGCGGCCGCACTCTTGCTTTAGCGGCTGCGTAATTCTGATCGCGGTCCGCGTTCTTCACTTCTGGATCTGGGTTTCGCAGACCGCGTAATTTCCATCGCGGTCGCGTAGGAGACTTCCGTGGCCGTATAATCTTGACGCGGACCTCACTTCTTGTTTTTGCTTAAAATGTAAGCTCTCTGAACCTCAACAACCACGGTCCGCACAGTTCCAATCGCGGCCGCGCAGGTACTTTCGCGGACACACCTTTCTGACGCGGTTCGCTTTCATGTTTTAGCCCAAAAATCCATCTCTCTGAAATATCATTTCGCGAACCTCAAAATAGTTCTCGCGACCGCGTTGTAGCTTTCGCGGCCGCACAATATTAGTGCGGTCCGCGTTTCATATCTTTTAGCCCAGTTTTGGTTTTTGTTCAAGTTTTAACTCCTTTTTGAGTTGATTATGACTCCTTTGGCTCATTTTGAACAATCCCTGCAAGCAAGCCTATTACATTAATTTCCGGGAATACCTTCATGCATTTTGGACCTAAACACAAGTAAATGAGAGCAAATAATAGGTTAAAATCCCTACTTATCAACTCCCCCAAACTTAAGCTTTTGCTTGTCCTCGAGCAAATAGGGTAATTCCCACCTCCACAAGAAAAAGAAAAAGATATTTCAGCTGGCCTAAGGTGACTCCATCAAGTATCAATTAGGACTAACAATTACCCTCAACACAAATGAATTATCAACAACATCACGTTACGACCTTTTGAGTACTATAGTTTTAATGTGACACTAAAGCATAAAGAGTTGACTCAATTCATCAAGGAAGCTTGCTTAATCACATAGGTCATTGTGGATCCCAAACTCCTCCTCCTCTACTCTCCATGAGAAAATCTCACTTTTTTAGAATGTACCACTCAAAACAAGGATTGTGAAGAAGTGCGCTCATCACTCTCAAAGGAATGCCACAAGTCCAGCTCTAAGTACCATAAGCTTTCCCCTTATGTAAATCACCACTAATGTAAACTCACTCAACTTGAAATCATATAGGGCTTTAACAGGATGAAATGAAAGCTTTTAGATCAAGGTAGGACTTTATCAAACTATGATGGTTTTATCTTTCCTTAAGCACTCCAATTTCTCATTTCGGCTTATGCTTTCTTGACTCTTTGAATCATTTTCTTCTTCCTTAGGGGAACTAGAGAGACACACCGTCACTCTTTCTTACTCATGACAATCATTTTTCTCCTTTTCTCATCATTCCATGCCTTTCATCATTGCGTTCTTTGAATCCCTTCAACCTTCACTTTCTTTTTAACGTATTTCTTTTTGGATTTTCTTCATTTTCTTTGCCTTTCCTTTTCAACAATTCTTTTTTTCTTCTTTTAACCTTTTATCACTTTTAAATTCCTCATCTCTCCCCCAAACTTATGCTTTTGCCAATTGTTCATCATGAATACTAAGGAAAGATTGGGTGCCAAGAGAGGGTCATTATAGGACATATAAAGGCTTGTAATGTGGCTATTGAATGAAAAAGACTTAGACTCAAAGGAGTTGACTAGGGATATCATATTGGTAGGCTATGGAAGCTTTCAAAGTTCAAATTGGACCAAGGAGAGACTACAATCATTTCTCAAGTCGAGCTACACTTAGAATTTCGCCTAGACAAACATTCAGGGCAAGTTATAGACTTGTTGGCACGGGACTTGGACTTGCAATTCAATACCTCACCTCTCAAGCTGCTGGATTGTTAAAAAGAACATAGTCGAGGGCCCACAACAACCCTAGCTAAGATTGGAAATCACAAATGACTCAAGAAAACCACTTGATGATTGTTTTAGTCAACACAAGAGTCTAAATGTCACAACTAGAGCTAATCTTTGCCAATCAACTTGTCTCTAACCATGAGGTCGAAGGTAAATGTGTTAGTACCAATTGAAGCCTACTTGAGACACTTTTATTCATTACTACTACTATATACACCAAAACAAAAAGAAAACGGACTCGATCCCTTAAGAAGGTTGTCACGCCATCCATCGTTGGGAAGAGCCACCCGGTTCACACAGCATCCACCTTTGGAAAGAACCGTGGCATTAAGAAAACCAAAGGCTTATTATTCACACAAAAATGTAAAAGGAAGCTAAAAACTTAAAAAGAAGCTACTAGAGGAAATAAGAAGCTAAGCTATTAAAGGAAAATAACGAAAGAAGTTATGAAGTAAACTACGGAAAGTAAACTTATTATGTACAAAATGGAGTAAACGAATATATACATAATGGAAATGAATATATACATCGAATGGTAAAATTATATACCTACCAAAATTGAAAATAATGGTAAAGAAAAATAGTATCATAGTTATTACATACCAAATGTCATCACAAATCAAATCAAAATGGACCACCCCCCACCCCCAAATAAAAAATAGCATTGTCCTCAATGCTAATATCAAAATAAGATCAGGGAAAGGTTAGAGAGTCAAGAGAACTCCCTATGTGGTCTCTGTCTGCATCGGGTCAGGAATATGAGTGAGGTCCTCAGACTTCATAGGATCATCAGCTCCCTCCATATCCTCTAACTGGATCTCCACATCCTCTGATTGGGGGACCACGGGGTGCCTGAGCATCTGGATCATCTCCTCAGCAATATGTGTAGTGGCAGCCGGCTCCTCACACTAGCCAGCTGCTGCATCTGATGCCTCATGCACTGGTGTAGGTGCTGCTGGGGCTGTCTCCTCCATGAGCATGTCCAGTGGAATATCACCAACAGAAGCAATCTTCTGAACCACTTTGCTCAACTTCTCCACTGAATCCTTAGATGCCTGAGTTTTCCGCATCTTCTTCACATGCTTCCCCAAATCCTTGATAATCCTCCCATATGTATCAAGAGTCTCCCAGATCTTCTTCTGGTCGTCCAAAATCTTGTTCTGGTTGTCCATAATCTTTTTCAAAGACTCCTCCAATGATGGAGGTACCTGAAGCTCTGATGGGGCTGAAAACTGTGCTGCTACTGCACTGGATAGGACAATTAGCTTTGTGGTAGCTGCCTGCATCCAGTTGTTAAGGCTTGATAGTGTCTGTGAAACCTGCAGTGCAGTCTGAGGGTAGGTGGAAGACGAAGGCACAAATAATGGCACTGTGATAGATGGCCCGGAGGAAGGAGGGGGCATGGCAGCTGCTCCGGCAGAAGTACCGGCTGATGTGGAGGGCTCGGCAACTGACTCGGTGGCCACTGCCCCTGGCTCTTTAGACTGGCCAGTGGGGATAATGTCTTTACCCTTGAACTTAGGGTGTTCTGTTCCCTGGAGGTGGTACCATGAGAAAGGATTTTTATCCTTCACCTCCACATCAAAATGTCTCGGCTCTACCCCTTGGGCGTGGAAATACTCTGTGAGGAAGTTGGGGTAGGGATATGATCTTTCTTCTTTTTGAACTGCATTGGAGATGTTGTAGGACATCAAGTTTCCTATATTAACAGGATAGCCTGCCATGATGGAAGCTACCAATACTGCCCGAGGAAGTGGAAGGACATTCTCATGCTGGCACGGGTCAAGATGGCTGCACATGAATGTCGCCCACCCTTTTGCTTCAAAGTTAATGGTGGCTCTGGTAATTTGAACTCCTGCTGTGAGCCATGCATGTGTTGTCCCTGGAATATCAAGTATCTCAGCTAGCCATGGGCGAACTGCATCACCCAAGGCTAGCTTCTCCAGGTATTGCACTGCCTCGACCTCCTCAAACCCTACATAATTGTTCAGTGCATTTCCATCAAATCGGATTTTCAAGTTTCGGACCTTCGTCACCTTTGTACCCTTTTTGATGTGGGAAACATTATCATAAAATTCCTTGACGAGGTATTCATTGGCATCTTTCAACCGGAAGGTGAACCATTTCCATTCTTTTCTCTCCGTAAATTGCCGTAAGACATTCGGATTGTGCTGGCTTAGGTCTTTTGTTATGAATTGTCGCTCAAGAGTGAGCGACCTTTGGGGCCACCATTCCCAAAATTTGCCATACGCCTTCTCACTTACAAACCTATCAGCCCACACCTCCGGCTTCTTTGATCTAGCCAGGCCTCCCATAATTGTGTCACCCCCTCTCCCGTCATCCGGGACCTCGTCATCATCATCAATATTTATTGGGGCAGCTGTTGAGGCAGGTGTTGTAGCAGGTGGGGAAGATGGTTCAGATGCTTGACTACCTCCATCTGACTCATCAGAAGAACTAGAGGAGGAGGTAGGCTCATCGACTAAATGGAATCTGTCGGGGAATTGTTGTGATTGTGCCCCCGGTTGTGGTTGTACAGAATCCCCCTCAGATGTCTCCCGGGATGGGAGGTATTCACTTGTGTGCGAGGAGTCGGCAGGAGGTCTAATGAAGGTAGCCTTTTTTCCTACTACCCTTTGGGATTCTAAGGGTAAGGTTTGCTTTTCTTAACCCCGGCCTTGGGAGGATTTTGCCCCCCCCCCCCCGAAGTGTCTCCTCTCCCACGAGAACGCACCACTTTCTGCAAAACACAAGTAGTAAAAGACAGTTAGAATTGGGGTTCAATTATGTGTTAAAGCAGTACAGATGAAATGAAAAATAATGCTTCTCAGAACAAGGCATCGCGGACCGCACAAAAATGAGTGCGGCCGCGAACTGCCCATCGCGGACTGTGTAAAAGTGAACGCGGTTGCGAAGAGGCCAGGCTCAGACTACTGGCTCTCTGAACTTGATCAACTGCTGACCGCACAAAAATTAGTGCGGCCGCGAAAGACCAATCGCGGACCGCATAAAAATGAACGTGGCCGCAAAGGCAAATGATAGAGTCTCTGAAGTTCAAACGCGCAGACCGTGAAAGTTGGGTGCGGCCGCAAAAGACCAATCATGGACCGTGCAAAAGTGATCATGACCGCGAATTCTAAACAACCATCAGTGCCTTGAAGTTAGTGTATCGCGGAATGCATAAATTTTGGACGCGGCCGCATACCCTATCGCGGACCGCGAAAAAATGACCGCGGCCGCGAAATTCAAAATAAATCAACACTGATGAACACTTAAAACTAAGGTTTTCACTAATTACCCAAGAATTGTAGCAACTAAACATGCAAAGTTACTAACCCCAACCCCCATTATGCATACAAACACTACCCATATGTTGTTAATAAACAATTAAGCATTAATTTGACATTTTGGCATGATTCTAACCCTATCTAAAAAGAAAAAAAAAATTAAAACAAAGAGAAAATAAAATAAAAAGATAAAATCAAATTATTTAAATGAACATAACAGTTGTAAAATGTGGTAGGAAATTGACAATTAATGAGAATAGGATATGTTTAGAACCAAGTAAGAATGCACAGTGCTTTAGGTAAGTTTGAGAGGTTAGGGTTCGTAAAGTGTGAAATGTTTTACGAACTCCTATTTATACTCAGAACCCAGTGACCCCACCGCCTTACCTGAGTGCGGCCACGAAATTTTATCGCGGTCCGCACTCTTTACCTTTCTGTAGGTCTGCCTCAGATGCACGGGCGCGGTCCGCGAAAAACTGACCGCGGCCGCACAATTTGTGCGGACCGCAAAAATTTGAACGCGGCCGTGAACTCTGAAGGAATTTTGACAGGACAACTTCAGAGAGTTGGCATTTTGCCCATTTCAGCTACGTGATCATGCGCAGAATTGTGTGGCTGTGAAGTACTCATACAGTCCGCGAAATTTTGAGTGCTGTCCGCAAAAGTTCACTACCACCAAAGTTCAATTTCCTGCACTGTACAACCAATTTCTACATACACTTCACAATCAGTTAGTCCAAAACAATGTCTAATATAAGAAGAAAATCAAAAGAAAGAAAAATACATGGGTTGCCTCCCAAGAAGCGCCTGATTTAACATCGCGGCACGACGCATGTTACCATCATCATTTGAAATGGATCAATGCCAGAACGTGGCTATCATCAATCTTTCCAAGGCAGTGCTTCACTCGGTGCCCATTGACTCTAAAGATCTCACCATTCTTGTTTTTCAAATCTAGAGCACCGAAAGGAGTCGCATGTACCACTTTGAAAGGACCACTCCACTTCGACTTGAGCTTTCCCGAAAACATCCGTAACCGAGAGTTGAATAGAAGAACTAAGTCACCTTCCTTGAATTCTTTGTTTCGGATATATTTATCATGTAAGTACTTCATCTTGTCCTTATACAAGGATGAGCTAGAATAAGCATGGAACCGAAACTCATCAAGTTCATTTAGTTACTCTACTCGGAGATTGGCAGCTACATTCCATTCAAGGTTCAATTTCTTCATCGCCCACATGGCCTTGTGCTCTAATTCAACCGAAATATGACATGCTTTCCCAAATACCAATCGGTACGGAGACATACCAATTAGAGTCTTGTAAGCTGTTCTATAGGCCCATAAAGCATCGTCAAGTTTCCTTGACCAATCAGTCCGGTTTGCATTGACAGTCTTGGATAGAATGCTCTTGATCTCCCTATTGGAGACTTCAACCTGTCCACTTGCCTGGGGGTGATTGGGGGTTGACACCTTATGATTGACACCATACTTGAAAAGTAAAGTGTCGAAGGCTTCATTGCAAAACTGAGAACCCCCATCACTAATGATAGCCCGTGGGGTGCCGAACCTTGTGAAGATATTTTTCTTTAAGAAAGCCACCACACTCTGTGCCTCATTGTTGGGCAAAGCAACAGCTTCAACCCATTTGGAAACATAATCCATAACAACAAGAATATAAGTGTTCCCACATGAACTCATAAATGGTCCCATAAAGTTGATGCCCTATACGTCGAAAATATCAATCTCAAGGATGGTGGTGAGAGGCATTTCATTCTTCATGGAAATTCCACCGGCTCTTTGGCACTCATCACAACGCCTAACGAGCTCGCTAGCATCTTTGTACAAGGTAGGCCAATAGAATCCACAACTTAGGACCTTTGTAGCATTTCTCGCCCCACCATGGTGACCACCATAGGGTGAGGAATGTCAAGCTTAAAGAATACTCAATTGCTCTTCTTCCGGAACACATCTCCGGATAACACCATCATTGCAAATTTTGAAAAGATATGGCTCGTCCCAATAATAATCCAAGCAGCCCCATTTGAGCTTCTTCCTTTGGTTTGAAGAGAGCTCATTCAGGACGATGCCGGTCACAAGAAAGTTAGCCACATCGACGAACCAAGGTATCCCAGTCACATACACGAAGAGGAGTTATTCATCGGGAAATGAATCATTAATCTCGAGGCCATCATGGGGCCTCCCTTCCTCTTCCAAGTGGGACAAGTGGTCCGCCACTTGATTCTCACTCCCTTTTCGGTCTATAATTTCAAAGGAAAACTCTTGTTGAAGAAGAACCCATCTCATCACCTAGCCTTAGAGTCCTTTTTACTCATCAAATAACGAAGTGCCGCATGATCGGTGTGCACAATCACTTTGGTACCCATGAGGTACAGGCAGAACTTTTCTATGGCGAAGACAATGGCTAATAGCTCTTTCTCGGTCACCGTATAGTTGACTTGGTCATCGTTCATTATTTTGCTTGCATAATAGACTGGATGAAATATCTTGTTGATTTTTTGCCCCAATATCGATCCTACAGCAACGTCGCTAGCATCGCACATAGCTCAAATGGTAAGCTCCAATTGGGTGCGGTAATGATAGGAGTGGTAGTCAACCTATACTGAGTAGCTCAAAAGCTTTCATTCAATCATCATTGAACACAAACTTGGTATCTTTTTCCAATAACTTGCACAAGGGGTTCACCACTTTTGAGAAATCCTTGATGAACCTATGGTAAAACCCCGCGTGACCAAGAAAGCTCCTCACTCCCTTGACGGAAGTCAGAGGAGAGAGTTTTGATATCACTTCAATTTTGGCATTGTCCACTTCAATACCGTTCTTGGAGATCTTATGGCCGAGGACAATGCCCTCCTCGACCATAAAGTGGCACTTCTCCCAATTAAGCACTAAGTTGGTCTCCTCACATCGGGCCAACACTTTATCAAGATTATCCGAGCATTCTTCAAAGGAATCCCCCACAACACTAAAATCATCCATGAATACCTCGAGGAAGTCCTCCACCATATCCGTAAATATTGCCATCATACACCGCTGGAAAGTAGCCGGTGCATTACACAAACCAAACGGCATCCTTGAGAATGCAAATGTGCCATACAGACAAGTGAATATGGTTTTCTCTTGGTCTTTAGGTGCAATGAGAATCTGGTTATATCCGGAATACCCATCCAAAAAGCAATAATAATCATGTCCGGCAAGTCTATCCAATATTTGGTCAAGAAATGGCAATGGAAAATGGTCTTTCCGGATCACTTTGTTCAGCTTCCTATAATCCATGCATACCCTCCAACCAGTGACAGTTCTTGTGGGGATCAATTCATTTCTATCATTTGTGATCACAGTCATGCCCCCCTTCTTTGGGACACATTGTACCAGCGAAGTCCATGAACTATCAGAAATGGGGTACACAACCCCTGCATCTAGCCACTTGATGATCTCTTTCTTGACTATCTGTTGCGTGGCCTTGTTCAACCTCCTTTGATGTTCCACAGAAGGTTTGGAATCTTCCTCCAATATGATTTTGTGCATGCAAAAGGCGGGGCTTATACCCCGAGTATCCGCCAATGTCCAACCTATTGCCTTCTTCCTTCTTTGAAGCACCGCAAGGGTGGAATCTACCTGCACGTTAGATAAGCATGAAGAAAGAATAACAGGTAATGTGGAACAAGGTCCTAAGAACTCATACCTGAGGTGTGAAGGAAAAGGCTTCAACTCCAATGTGGGTGGCTCCTCGATTGAGGGCTTTGTTGGTGGAGTCTTCCGGTTCTCAAGGTCCAAGGACAGTTTTCGGGGTCCATATGTGTAGGATCCCATTCCTTGCAAAGAATTTGCACATTCCACCAAGTCTTCCTTATCATCCTCATCATGATTAAATAACACAGCTTCCAAAGGGTCTTCCACATTCATCATAGCATTTGTGTCTTCAACAATCACCTCAGTCATAAGATCCACGAACGAACATACTTCGTTGCTATTAGGCTGCCTCATTGACTTGCACACGTGGAATATAACTTTTTCATCGTCCACCCGGAAGGTGAGCTCCCCAGCTTCCACATCAACTAAGGCCTTCCCTATAGCTAGGAAAGGTCTCCCCAATATGATTGGCACCTCATAGTCAACCTCACAGTCGAGTATCACAAAATCTGCGGGAAGTATGAACTTGTCGATCCAAACTAGCACATCATCAATTATCCCCAATGGCCTCTTCATTGTTCGGTAAGCCATTTGCAACCTCATGGAAGTAGGTCTTGGTTGCCCAATACCCAATGTCTTGAACACAGAATATGGCATCAAATTAATGCTCGCTCCCAAATCACACAAGGCTTTGGCGAAATCAGCACTACCAATAGTGCATGGAATTGTAAAGGCACCGGGATCTTCTAGCTTTGGAGCCATGGAATGCATAATGGCACTCACTTGATGTGTCATTTTGATCGTCTCAGAATTCATTGACCTCTTCTTTGTTACCAAGTCCTTCATGAATTTGGCATATCCCGACATTTGTTCTAGAGCTTTAACCAAAGGCATATTTATGGACAAACTTTTCATCATATCAATGAATTTCTTGAATTGGTTCTCGTTGTTTTGCTTTGCGAGCCTTTGAGGATATGGTGGGGGAGGCCTTGGCAAAGGAGCCTTGGCTTTGGGCACTACCGGATCCGATATATCTATCACGTGTTCCCTAGACGGGTTCACATCATCTTGTGTCTCCTCCACATTTTCATCAATGTCTATCCTCACTTCATCATTCACATTCTCATCATTTCTTGGCTCATCCTCTTCTTGCACAACCACATCACCATTCATGATCTTTCTTGGATTGGAGGTACTAGCAACTCCACCTCTACCACTTCTTGTAGTCACCACCATAGCATGGCCCGTATTGTTTCCACCCTTCGGGTTTACTACCGCATCACTTGGTAGTGCCCCCTTAGGGCGAGTATTCAAGGCTTGAGAAATTTGACCCATTTGGACTTCCAAGTTGCAGATAGAAGTGTTGTGGGAGGATATTTGGGCATCGAAGTCGGCGTTTCTTTCCATCATTTGCTTAAACATACTTTTTATCCGTCCCATCTTATTGTTGGAAGAACTTTTCCCTTGTGACGGATATGGAGGCGGGTTATTGGGTTGTTGATACATCAGAGGACTTTGAGAGCCCGACCCCCGGTTCCCTTGATTATTGTTGTTCCAACTCCCTTGGTTTCCATTGCCTCCCCAATTACTATTATTATTGCCACCACTGCCTGGCAAGCCAACAATAAATACTTAATTGGGTTCTCATTTTATTACTTTTGAAATCATATTTTCCTTCAATTTAAATAGTAAAGAATGAGGATTTAAAGAGTAAATAATAATACTTTTGACAAATTCGATACAGAACAACCCATAATCATCCCAAAACCCAGTGTCACAAGTGCATGAGCATTAACTAGGAATATAAAATAAAATACAACAGCTGTCCGGAATACAAATTGGACAAGAAAAATATAAGTACTCTGAATGAGGCTCTGGTGGCTACAGATCATAGTATAGAATATAGCTCACCTAAGTCCCCGCCATAACCGCGCCTCTGCGCCCACAAGGCCACTAAACATATATGTACCTGCACAAAAATGTGCAGCAAGTGTAGTATGAGTACGTAAATCAACGCATACCCAGTAAGTATCCCGCCTAACCTCGAAGAAGTAGTGATGAGGGATCGACTTCGACACTTACTATGGGCTATAAAATAGGATATCAATGATATAATTAAGTATGGATTATATAAAACGGTTGCAAGCCCAATATTTTGAAGTAAGTAGGCCGTTTTTTTATAATGAAGAAATCTCCAAATTTATTTCCCATTATTTAACAATTTATCTCAGGCCAAGGAGGCAATATCATTTATTGTAAATTCCAAAGCAATCAATTCAATCATGCGCAAATCATGCCAAGGTCGTACGGCCCGCTCCAACATAAATATTTAAACTGTGCACTGCTGAGGGTCGAACGACGCGAACCATAGATGCATCTATTTAATGTGCTGAGGTGTTCAGCCCATTCCACAAAAGATAAACACATTCAAAAGTCAATCAATAATTCTTTAAGGAGTAATTATCCAAGGAAATGTCAACTCTCATTTAACGGTCAAGGAAAACGAAGTTTAACCTTTTAAAAATACATTTACAAAGTTCAATATGATTTAAGTAATTTAAATTAACAATAAGGCTGCAAATATCGCAAGTATAGCATGATCTGGGTCGTAGACTACCCGGACATAATCATATTAGTAGCTACGCATGGACTCCCGTCACCTCGTGCATACGTACCCCCTACAAATAAAAGCACATATTGAATTATTTCACCTATGGGGTTAATTCCCTCTTACAAGGTTAGAAAGGAGACTTACTTCGCTGCGAAATTCCATCACCGGCTCCCAAGCCCTTCCAATAACTCAAACAGATGCCCAACGCTCCAAAACTAGTCAATAAACGTGCAAATCCATAAATATACACTCTAATACTTATTATAATCTAATTTATAACAATTCCTAACTCTGCTTGAAAAGTCGATAAAATCACCCTCGGGCCAGAATTCCAAAAATATTCAAAGATAAACCTTACACATATCACCACAAGCTCAAATATATAATTTATTCCAAGTTCCAAGTCCAATTTCGTGGTCAAAATCCGAAAATATAATTTCTAGGTTTTCTACCAACACCCCCACAATTTCTACTAATTTCCATGCTTAAATCCTTATACAAATCATGTATTTAACTTACAATAGGTGGGAATCACTTAACTTGTGTTGCTTGATGAAAATTCCTCCTTGAAGCTCTCCAAAATCGCCTCAACCAAGTGGAAAATGAGAGAAGAAGAGCCAAGTCTCGCTCTTTAAAACAATATGCCCAGCGACCTCTCGCACCTGCGGTCCCTTGACCGCTTCTGCGGTTCCGCAGGTGCGGCCACATAACCTCTTCTGCATTCCTCCTTCATACCCCTCAACTCCGCATCTGCGGCCCCCATCCGCTTCTGCGCCTTCGCTCCTGCGTCTCCACGTGCGCAGGTGCGGTCTCGCTTCTATGGAACTCGACCGCATCTGCGGTCCTAGCCTTCCCCAGCCTAAACCTCTTCTGCGACCCTCATGGCTAGCTCCGCACCTACAACCCTAACATCGCAGGTGCGGTTACACCAGAAGACACCAGCCCTCAGCCCTTCCTCCAAGTCCCAACTCGATCTGTTTACCATCTGGATTCCATCCGAGGCCCTCGGGACCTCAACCAATTATACCAACACGTTCCAAAACACATTACGAACTCAGTCGAGCCTTCAAATCACATCAAACAACATCGAAACTATGAATCACCCTCCAATTCAAACCTAATGAACTTTGAAGCTTCAAACTTCTACCTCCGATGGCGAAACCTATCAAATCACGTCCGATTGACCTCAAATTTTGTACACAAGTCATAATTGACATTACAGACCTACTCCAACTTCCGGAATCAGAATCCAACCCCTATTTCAAAAGTCCACTCCCGGTCAAATGTCTCAAAATTATCCAAATTTCTAACTTTCGCCCAAATGACCCCAAAATGACCTACGGACCTCCAAATCCACATCCAGACGTGCTCCTAAGACCGGAATCATCATACGGAGCTATTCCCAGACTCGGAATCCCAAAAGGACATCGATAACATTGAAATGTACTTCAACTCAAATTTAGGGAATTCTTCCAAAATGCCAACTTCCATAATAGGCGCTGAAACGCTCCCGGGTCATCCAAAACCCGTTCCGGGCATACGCCCAAGTCCAAAATCATCATAAAAACCTGTTGAAACCTTCAAATCCCGATTCCGAGGCTGTTTACTCAAAAATTATACTTTAGTTAATTCCTCTAACTTAAGGCTTCCGAAATTAAAATTTTCTTTCCAAATCAACTCTGAACTTCCCGAAATTAAATTCCGACCATACGTACAAGTCATAATACCTGAAGTGAAGCTGATCAGGGCCTCAAACCGCTGAACGATGCGGTAGGATTCAAAACGACCGGTCGGGTCGTTACACAGAACTTCAAAAGTCCCAGCGCCAAGGATAGCGCCCCACGCTACCCTGGATGTTGTCCTCTTCTATCCTTATTATGTTGTTTCCTTATTTTATTTAGACTTTGATATATATAGACATTGAGGATAAATTCTTAGAAGCTTGTGACTTATTCCTACCGAATTTTGGGAGTTATAATTATGTAAAATTTCAGATTTATTATTATTCTGCATTGATAGGCTTACCTAATCTTAGAGACTAGGTACCATCATGACATCCTACGGAGGAAATTTATGGTCGTGACAAGTTGATAATTCAAGGTAGTTACCTCCGAATTTGATTCTGGACATACGCCAAGTCCCAAATCACGATACGGACCTACCGGAACTGTCAAAATACTGATCTAGATCTGTTTACTCAATATGTTGACTGAAGTCAACTCAAATGAATTTTGAAGCTCCATTTCACATTTTAATCAATTTTTTACACAAAAACTTCCTAAAAAATTTATGGAGTGCACCTGCAAGTCGAGGGATGCTAAAGGGTGCTATTCAAGGTCTCATAGTACAGAAATAATTGTTTAAAATTGAAGATAACATATTGGGTCATCACATTCTCCACCTCTAAAATAAACGTTCGTCCTCGAACGGAATTAGAAAATTACCTGAGCTGGTGAAAAGGTGTGGATATCTTGCTCTGGGTGTCACCCATGAAGGTTTTTATGAGGTTCAGAAAGAAGGGCAAGCTGAACCGAAGGTTTATCGACCTATTCGAGGTGTTGCGGCGTGTTGGGGAGGTTGCTTATGAGCTTGCATTGCCTCCTAGTCTAGCAGAGGTTCACCCAGTATTCCATGTTTTTATGCTCCAAAAGTATCGCGGCGATCCTGTCCCATGTATTAGATTTCAACTCAGTCTAATTGGACAAAGATTTAACTTATGAGGAGGATCTGGTAGCTATTCTAGCCCGGCAGGTCTGACAGTTGAGATCTAGGAGTTATCCTTCAGTTCGGGTGCAATGGAGAAGTGAGTCGATTGAGGCAACTACCTGGGAGTCCGAGTCAGACATGCAGAGTAGATATCCACACCTTTTCACCAGCTTAGGTAATTTTCTAATTCCGTTCGAGGACGAACGTTTGTTTTAGAGGTGGAGAGTGTGATGACATAATATGTTATATTTAATTTTAAACATTCATTTCTGTGTTCTGAGACCTCGAATAGCACCCTTCAGCATCCCTCGACTTACGAGCATAGTCCGTAATTTTTTCCGGGAAGTTTTTGTGTGAAAAATGGATTAAAATGTGAAATGGAGCTTCAAAACTCATTTGAGTTGACTTCGGTAAACGTTTTGAGCAAATAGATCTGGATCAGTATTTTGACAGTTCTGGTAGGTCCATTCGTGATTTGGGACTTGGGCGTATGCCCGAAATCAAATTCGGAGGTCACTACCTCAAATTATCGTCATTTAACGGAAACTAAAAATCTAATGGCTAAAGATTTTCAAAGTTTGACCGTGAATTTGAGTTTATCGATATCGGACTCGAATTGAGATTTCGAGAGTTAGAATAGCTCCATTATATTATTTATGACTTGTGCACCAAATTTGAAATCATTCCGAATTCATTTAATATGTTTCGGCACACATTTTGTAATGTGAAAAGTTTGAAACTCATAAGTCCGAATCGATGAGTGAATTGTAATTTCGATATTATTTGATGTGATTTGAGACCCCGAGCAAGTCCGCATTATGTTACGGGACTTTTTGGAATATTTGGTTGAGGTCCCGAGGGCCTCAGGTGGATTTCGGATGGTTAACAGAGTTTAATTTGGATATTCTAGAACGTTTCGACGTCGTTTCTTCAAGAATAAGTGGTATCTCATTAATAAACTGAGCTCCAAATTCAGTTTTGATTGAAGAATTATATCTGAATTGAAATTTTGGAGTCATAGCAAAATGAATCGTCGAATTCGGACATCGTATGAGAGAGTTATGCCCATTTTCATGTCGGGAAATATTTCTCGTCGTCGTCAGCGTCCAGGGTAGCGTGGGGCGCTATCCCTGGTGCTGGGACTTCTGAAGTTCTGGAAACGGTGCCACAGGCAGTTCCCCACGCCACCTGTGGTGCCACAGACATAAAAATCCCATAAAATTGGGAGTTTTGCCATTTTTACTCATTTTTGAGGTTTGAGTCTCGGATTTAGGCGATATTTGGGCGATTTTCACGGGAAAATATTGGAGTAAGTGTTCCTTATCCTATATTGATTATATTCTATGATTCCATACTCATTTACATCATGAATTCGTGAATTTATGGGAAAAAAATAATTTTTTTATTAAATCTTCCAAAAATGTAAAATGAAGATTTGAAGGTCAATCCGATGTCGGAATTCGATAATTTTTATATGGTTGAACTCGTATCGGAATGGATGTTCGAATTTCGTGAGTTTTTTTTTGGAATTTGAGACATGGGTCCCACTGTCGATTTTTAAAATAAATTTCAGATTTTAATCCGAAAACTTAGTAAATTCATGTGGAATTAATTCCTACGATTCGTGTTGAGTATATTGAATTGTTTGTGACTAGATTTGAAGATTTCAGACACGAATTCGCGAGGCAAAATTGGAATCTTCAAATTGGTTGTGAAACGAGGTAAGTGTCGTGGTTAACCTTGACTTGAGGGAATAGAACCCTTGAATTAATTGTTATGTGAAATTCATGTGAACGACGTATAGGCGAGGTGACGAGTATCTATACGTCGTCAAATTAATTATTTGTATAATTATTTGAAAATTATAAATTAATTAAAATCATGAATTAATTATTATATTAATTGTTTCTCTCATATTCCCTGCTCAATATTATGCCTTGAATCCATGCTATAATTGCTACATGCTTATTTGATTTATGTGACTTAATTGCTACTTGACATTTAGCATACTAATTATTAAATTGCTTATTTCCTCTTTATTTTCCCCAATTAATTGCTACTTGTCACCACTTATTTTTAAAAAATCATAATTATTGTATGCTTGTTGTCTTATAATTTAATATTAATTGTTGCATTTATTAGAGTAAATTCTTTTATAAAATTTGGTAAGTTATATTATTGGAGGAGCGGGTTGCACGCCGCAATAGAATTGATGGAAATGAATATATTGAGGATCGGGTTGCACGCCACAACGAGATTAATTGAATATGAATATATTGGAGGAGCGGGTTGCACACCGCAACAAATTTTATTGATATGAATATATTGGAGGAGCGGGTTGCACGCCGTAATAGAATTGATTGAAAGGTATATTGAGGATCGGGTTGCACACCGCAACGGGATTAAATAAAAATAAATATATTGTGGGATCGGGTTGCACGCCGCAACGGAATTGAATGTGAATATATTGTGGGATCGGGTTGCACGCTGCAACGGAAATTGATTGAAATAATAATTGGTTATGACTGCCGAGTTGACTTAAACTGTTGAAATGAGATACCTATTTTATATCTATTATTGTTGTTATTATTATTATTGCATACAAGTTAATGTAAGTGGTCTGCCTTAGCCTTGTCACTACTCCGTCGAGGTTAGGCTCGACACTTACTAGGTCCATGGGGTCGGTTGTACTCATACTACACTCTGCACTTCTTGTGCAGATACCGGAGTTGGTCCCAGCGGCGTATAGTAGATTTGCTCTGATTCACCTATTCGCATGAGACTTGAGGTATAACTGCATGGCGTTCGCAGTTCTGAAGTCCTCTTCTACTTTATTTTTAGCTGTGTGCCTTCTTTCAAACAACTTTATTTTTAGACCCTTGTTTGTATTATTCTAGAAGTTCGTGCACTTGTGACTCCAGTTCTGGGATGGTATTAAAACATCACTATTATTAAGGATTATTCACTTTATTTCAGACTTTGTTTCCTCATTTGTTCCTTTGTTATTAATTAATTTAAAATTGTTTAAAAATGGCTAATATTATTCTAACATTGGCTTGCCTAGCAAGTGAAATGTTAGGCGCCATCATGATCACAAAGGTGGGAATTTCGGGTCGTGACAGATCTGTTCCACAAAGTCTCCCCAAAAAGTTGCAGAAATGTTATTGCTCCTGTTGATACCCAATTTTGCCCTCATAGTTTTGCAAATAAGCGTATATGCTTTCAAGATTGTTAGAGCTTCCGTAATTGTTAGAGCTTTTAAATTGATTTTTTGTATTTAAATTGCTTGAATAATTATTAATTATTCCTTCAAATTATTTTGTGATGACTCAATTACCTAAATCCTTATTTTGCATCTATAATATTTGCTTCAGGTATTTTACTCTATTTTTTATAATTATATTAGTATTTTCATGCTATTTGCACAATCTCGCAATAATAGCCTATATTTTATAATAGTATTGCATTTGTCATTTTATTCAGGGTCAAAATAATATCTTACATTTTTATAATCCTATACTATTTTTTTAAGGTATTAATTTGCATAAACAATATTTTTATAATTTATTTAATTATTTTATTAAAATAGTTTTTCCCTTAATTTCTTATTTAAAGGTTTGCCCAAATTTTGAGCCAATTTTAAGACCAAACAAGCCCCAAATCTCTGGCCCAACCCCCAAAAGGCCAATCCAAACGACCCCTGAAATTAATCCGGTCGCGACTCGCTTAATAACCTCCCCCCCCCCCCCCGTTGCCTCGTTCAACGGCCCATAATTAACCTACCCTTTCCTTATATCCCTAATACCCCAAACCCTAGAGACAAATCCCCACCCCACCGCCTATGTATCCTCACACGCTCTCATCTCTCAAACCTAAACCCTAGCCGTCCTCACTCATATCTCAGTCCCAATCCGATATTACATGTAAACCATCCATGATTCCTTTCCTTTCTTGCGTACGCAGAGTTAGTTACTATCTTTCGAACGCTACAAGTACTGGTTACTTGATCATTTATGGAAGCTGAGTCGTTGTGTTCATTTGATTCCGATTCTGTATCATCTTCATGTTTCTGACTTGATACATTAACTATCAGACTCCTTGGCTTCGATTCAACGAGATTTTGGCCATTTTTTGTTCCTCGTCTAAACTAGGGTTTACCCGTTTTCTCTCCTAAATTGATCTGAATTGATTTTGCATGCTTTATTTCCTTATTTTAGGTTTTATTTACTTTGTTTTCTTGTTTATTCTTCTAATTTTGCTTCTATATAAACCCATCCCCATTCCTCCTCTAAGGTAGACAAAAACATCGATATACTTTCACTAAAAATTGGAGCTTTGTTATGTGATTCCTTCATTCTCTTGTTCTGTACTTCATTTTGGCTGGCTGAAAGCCAAGGCCACTGAGATTTTGTTATTCGAACTTTCTCTTGGTGCGAGCATTTCCCGTAGTTCTTTTGAAGCTATTGGGAACTTTGACGCATTGAGATTCTGGGTTCTTGTGGAATTTTTGTTTGTGTTGTTGTCTGTTTAACTGGTAAGTCGCTTGATCTTTTGCAATTTCATTTTTATGTGTCTCTGATTTTCATGTGCTCTCGCTTTTGAAATCTATGGCTTAATGTGTTTCTGGGCTAATGCTTTGCACTCGTTTCAAATCTCTCTAGCATTTAACTCCTCCTAATGCTACTAGTTCTGAGATTGTCTATGTCTAACTTGGATAATCGGAACCCTCCTAAGCTCGTTTAGCTAGTGTATTGGTGTCTGAATGTTCATGAAAATGCTTACCTGCTTTGTCCTGAATCTCAGTAATGAATGCCTCACATCTGTAATAACTTGTGTTAAGACCTTCACTGTTAACTATGACTTGTTTCTCTGCTATTGTGTCACTCAGCATGCTCACTTGATCTCATACCCCTTTAATGATGGCTTTAAATTATAGAACAGTTATCTCAACTTGTTTTCCCTACCATGTTTGAAATGTTTCGATATTAAGATGAATCCCTGGCATAACTTAGACTTTCCCTAGTTAATTTGTCTACTGGTCAATACTTGAATGCCTACATTTGCCATTTGACATGAGTTTATTTTCACTCTGTTCTGAATCTCTTCAATGATTATCTTGCATATGTAATGTGTTCTAATCTGTGTTAAGATTTTTTCTATCAACTATGACCTTGCTTCCCTGCCAATATGTCCCCCGCATGTCTTTGGCTCACTTAATTTCTTATTTCTTCAGTGATTACTTGACTTGTCACAATGTGTGTTCCCTTATCATGTCTAAATATTGTCTTGTTCCCTGATGAGAGTTAACATGTCTATTTCATAACATCAAGACCTATACTTAACACAATGTGGACCTTCTTTAGGTAAACAGTCTACTGGGTCGATTCTAGAATACCTACATATGCTATTTAACATGAGCTTACTCTTCACTCTGTACTGAATCTCTATGATGCTTGTCTTGCATACATAATGTGTTTTAATGTTATAAGACCTTTTCCCTCAACTGTGATCTTGCTTCCCTACTAATATGCCCCCCTCTCCCCCCACTGTATGTCTTAATCCCCTGTTCCTTCAGTGATTGCTTGGACTGTCATAATGTGTGCTCCCTATCATGTTTCAATGCAATCTTGCCTCCTGATGAGAATTAACATGTTTGTCTTATGATACTAAGATGCATGCTTAGCTTAATCCGAACCTCTTAGGTCCCAATTGGTTTAATGTCATGTATATCTTGCAAACCTGTTTCTTTCCCAATTTCTTTCAATATGAGTCTATCTATGTGGTGCTTTATTGTCCTGCTGAACCTACTGGCATATTTGATTAATTACTCTATATGCTCAATTTGGCTATGTCTACTTTAGGATATGAATGTACTCCTAACTTCTGTCTATTTTCCTCACTGGCAACTTATGCTATTCTGAACTCTTCATTCTTAGCCGGCTGAAAGGCAAGGCTACCTAGTTTCTATTATCGGCCTCCCTAGTGTGAGCACTGCTCGAGGTCCAATTGAGGCCCTTGTAAACTCTGACACACTAGGACTTGGTTCTAGTCATTCTCTCAACCTTCAAAACTGTCCCTAATACTCTATTTCCCTGTCATGTATTGCATGTCTATATTGGTTATTCCAAGTGGTGCAACACTGGGTGTTGTGGATCATCTGAATGGGTATGGGCTCTTCTATTGACCCATGATCTGTTACACCCCATATTTTCGTACATGGAAGTACGCCATAAGTAAATTGATATAAGCTCGAAAATGAGATGTTACATTCCGTATTTTCGTATGTTAAAGTTTCATCGTAAGGTAATCGACGTAAGTTTGGGAATGAGATTATTGTGAGATTATAAGTATTATGTTATTTCAAACAAGTGATGAGTAAATTCGTGAAGGTGAGAGGGTAAGCAAATCGAAGAAAATAAATTTCGTCGAAATTTGACATTTTGGGATAAAATATGGCCCGAGCTAAAATACCCGGTATTTATGGACTAGTACCATACAAGGTACCACATGGCCATGATAGTAAGGTGTATAAGGTATGTTAAAAGTGAGTAGCATTTTAAATAATTTGTGATAATTCTTAATTATGCGGGTAATTGATTAATTACCGGGTAACGAGACATTGCCTAATTACCTAATAAGTGGATAAAGATTGAAAATTCTCCACCCCACCCCACGTGACAGCAAGCCACTTTCCAAACAAGTGACTCTTATTCACCTTTGGTTAGGTGGAAACCAAAAATATTGATTTCAAAACACATCATTCTAGGATTTTGAATGAAGATAACATTTTCATTCTCAAACACTAATATTTTCAATACCAAAAGAACACTCCAACCAGATGTGAGAGTTAGCACGTTAGCAACGTGACTTCTTACCTATTTTCTGCAAATTCCCACAAAAAACATGAATTCTTGCAATCAAAAGGAATCCAACAAGAATTATTAGCAACGTAAAATTTTGTGGTTCTAAAGGAATACGGTGCAACCTTTTCCAAGAACATCATACTGATTGTTCCCTACTCCAGGTTTGTTAAGGCTATCCCTTCTTTCTTTTTGGCATGACCCAAATGATACTAAAAGAAACGAGTAAACACACAGTTTCTATAAACGACTCTATTCATAGAAATATTAGGGGTGTCTATATTCTTGATTCCCCATGTGAATTATTATTATATCTTTTGTTTATGGGTCTCAGAAAAATACGTATTTGATAAATTTTATCCGACAGGCATATTATTTTTGTGACATTCCGAGAAAATATTATTAACGTATTTCTTATGCATTTCATGCATTTATACATATACATTGACCCATGACCAGTTGTCGTTATATACGCGTATATATGTATATTATATGTATATGGGATATGGGAAAAGGTTATGGTGTTATATACGCACCACCACCTGATCAGCTGTTATACGTTGATGATTTTCCCACAGTGGTCAAAATGATATGATGGGATGCCCTCAGAGGCTTGATGATGTTATGAACACATATACCTATGCATGGTATGACATTTATATGCATATGCATGACGTTATAAAGATGAAATGATTCACAGAGCTATGCAGACGTACATGTCGAGTCTTTTACTCCATGTTTCTCTCATGTCTATTATTTACTGATTTTTATTCCTTACATACTCGGTATATTATTTGTACTGATGTCCCTTTTGCCTGGGGACGCTACGTTTCATGTTTGCAGGTCTCGATAGACAGGTCGAGAGTCCTCCAAGTAGGCGATCAGCTCAGCAGAAGATATTAGTGCACTCCATTTGCTCCGGAGTTACTTGTTTGGTCAGTATGATTTAGATGTGTATGGTTTGGTATGGAGGGGCTCTGTCCCGACCTTTATAACATTTATGTACTCTTAGAGGCTTGTAGACATATGTCATGTACGTGAAAGATTGTACGACCTTATCGGCCTATGTTTTGAGTTTATAAATGATTATGTTGGCCTATTAGGCCCGTATGTGACGTGTATATGATGATGTAATAAGAAAGATACGTTACGTTGGTACTCGGTTGAGTAAGGTACCGGGTGCCAGTCGCGGCCCATCGGTTTGGGTCGTGACATGATCGTGTATTGAATGTGGCTCTTTGTTGAAGGCCCAGTAAGGCTGGGTATTTAGTTATTTGGGCCTACTGTGGGCCTGTTCACTGTTATGTTATTCTTTTACTCATTATTAGGCCTGTAATAACCTTTGTATAAATAATTAGGGTGTTAGTGAAAAAGGAGTGGGTAGAATTCAATATCTATGTGCAAAGTGGGTAGATGACATGCCTATAGGACTTAATAATGTGTTTGCTATATGTTGTTCAACTACATGAGCACTATAGAAGTCATGACATTAGGATAAGCACACACACACACTGCCTGTTTACCATTAGACAAGAGTTCAAATGTTTTGTCTACTGCTACGTGTTTATAGATAGCATGCCTATAGGAAGTGAGCATTCTTTCCATTTGCATGACTGCCTTTAACCACATTAGAAATCTGCCTATAGGAACAAATGAATTTTCCTTCCATTCACTTCAGGTATTTACTAGAAATCATGCCTATAGGATTTTGACCACTTCATTCGTTATTGTATCGCACTGATCACTAGAAATCCTATTTATAGGACTAAGTATAAGTGAAACGAGTTCTAATCATCAATCATAGAGATCCTGCCTATAGGAAATAATTGCTTGTTAATTGGTCAATGCTAGACCATTCAAACAATACTTCATGCACGTCGTATGAATAATTCTAGGACTCTTTCCCTAGCAGATTATGTTGTACCCAACCGTGTAGATCACTTAGGCATCGCACATGTAGGATTGGTAACTTAAAAATCTCAACAATTAGCTTATGATACCCGCATGATTCTGTCTATAAGGTATATCCTCCATCTGAAATCACTTGCATACTTTGATCGCCTAGAAAGCATTTCTATAAGATTCTGCATATTCCCGATCGGCATATGTGTTTGCGTGCATTTGACTGTCTATATGTGAAGTCCAATATGTTTTGTATGTCGCCTAGTTTTATCATTTTGAGCAGCCTAAGTTTAAGTCTAGAACCACCCTAAATAGAGGTCCAATACCTCCTGGACCATAGGTATGGGACGGGTAATGCACGCATAGGGTACGACCTATAATTGAATTAGAATGCTTTTAGGTAACAACTTTAACATAGTAATCGGGTAGCAGGAGATGATAGTTTGTTCCCGCTGAATAATATGAGTAACACCCCATCTTGAGGGAGTTACGAAGTATTATTTATGTTGTACAGGGTGATCCTTTAGGCAAAAAAACTTAGGACCCCCCTTTCTTCTTTATATGTTGTTATTAGATCTAAATAGTTGTATCCCTATATTCGCACCAAGATCTGTATTAATCATGTTGTAATAAAGTTCTGTGACTTCTGAACTCCCTTTGTTTATTTGATCACCTAGCTTAATCGTAATCCACATAATCTTAAGTTTAGCCGGGACCCATAATTATGGACCTCGAGGAGTGCCTAACACCTTCTCTTTGAGGTAACTTGATCCCTTACTCGATATTTGGTGGCGTTGACTAGTCAAACAGAGTCATTTACATAATAGGTTCCCTAACGCACCTTAAACCGTTAGGTGGTGACTCTCCTCTTTTAACATCTCATTAAAAGAGTTGTCACATGTCCAAGCCCGATTTCGCGAGAAAAAGGGGGCGCGACATCATGGCGACTCTGCTGGGGATACTTAGGCTCTTACCATAATAAACTTGGCTTATGTGGATTAGTTTTCTTTGTTATAAACGCACATTCCTTTTCCATCTTTATTTGTTAGATTTGCTATTACATGCACATCCTTTTCCCGTTCACCTTTACTTTTCTAAAACCATTATAACATGTACATCCCTTCCTCCCTCCACCTTTATTTGCTTAAATTTATCATAACATGCACATCCCTTTCCCTATTCGCCCTTAGTTGCTCTAATTGCTATTTATTAGCTATATCATGTCTCTCCCACCCCTACTCCCTTGCTTACTTTATTATATTCCCTATATTCGACGAACTAACTTCTTCTTTTGTCTTTCTTTTTGCGTCCTTTATGTTTTATCTTAATACTGCGTTTATTGCTTTCACATATTTATCATGCAAATACTTGACAACTTGTTATTATTGCTGCATAAAGCATGCTCCACATCATATTCCACTCGTGCCCAACTAATACCGTAGCGGCACTTGATGAGTGTCCGCACTCTTTCAAAATTAGCCTTTAAATTGGAAAGGCTTATTTGCGGTAAACTAGTCGATCAACGGTGCAGTCGACGGTTCCGTGCCTCTCCCTCTAAAGTTGTCCATTTGAGAGTACCAGTCTAGACCCTTCTAGAAACCTTGCTCCAATATCAACTGTGCATATATCATGTCAAACCTAGTATGGGTTAGAACGTTGTCCGCATGACAATCCTCTAAGATAAGCCTTGTCCAAATCCCGACGAGATTTCCATAATCCCAATGGAAACCATCATGTTATGTGCATTACTTGGGGAAAACATGCCAATATGTTGATCATTAATGTGTAAATAGTCAGACTCGGAGGGGGAAAGGGCTAACTCTATTTGTTTTGCAGAAAATAAGGTACGAAGTTCCCAGGTTCAGCATGGCGACTCTGCTGCTTGATTGGTGGAACAACCTCTCACCTAGTGACAAGAATCATATGAAAAGGGTCCTCGAAAATTTACCTTCCTTATTGGACATTCGGCCAAATAACGCATTGATTAAGGCCGCCACTATGTTTTGGGATGAGAAAAGAGCTGTCTTCCGCTTTGGTGATATAGAAATGACCCCTCTCTTAGAGGAAATATGAGGCTTCGCTAGGCTGCCATGGGATAGTCCGGGTTTATTAGTACCAGAAAATTGCACTCCCCGCGATTTTTTGAAAATGATGGGTTTTAAGAAAAATGATGAATTACTTTGTCTGAAGGAGTCATACATACCATTTGAATTCCTTTATGAATGATATGGGCATAACAAGTCATATCGCCTTCACCGTGATGAACTTGCCATTACTTCTTTGGGTTGGACACACCGCCGAGTTTTTGTGTTCATTGTCTGTTTCTTGGGGTTGCTGATATTTCCAATAAAAGGGGGGAGGGTCCACACTCACTTAGTCATGGTCACTAGGACTCTAATGGAAGGAATTGAAGGGCAAACTTACACTATTATCCCCATGATCTTGGCCGAAATGTACTGAGCTCTAGATCGGTGCAAGAAGGGATACAGACATTTCGAGGGCTGTAATCTATTGCTGCAGGTTTGGTTATTAGAACATTTCCAGAGAGGTGAATATCGTCAGGGGCTTCTGCGACGACCATTGAATGACTACATAGCCCACCATCATCCAAAAAGAATGACATTTATCCCAGATAGGTTCGCGCACCCTGGAAATGTTATGAGCTGGATGCGTTTCTTCAGCAATTTGACTGACGAAAAGGTACATTAGATGTTTGAATAGTTCCCTAGCAACGAGTTCATCATCAGGTCAAGAGAAACCACTCATTTAGTGCCGATCGGGTTAAGAGGAATCTATCCTTATGCTCCTATAAGAGTAATGAGGCAAGCGAGAAGAAAGAAGGTTATACCTCGGGTTTCCAACATGGTCCAGTACAAAGCAGACTTTAAAGGGAACATCATTCCATTCAAGTTCGAGGCATAGCATATGTGGAATCAAAAGGTCATTGTAGAGAAAGACACTATCGAGCCAGACAGGTACCATGCCGACCATGTATACTTCTACCCATCATGGTTGGTAGATGATATAGCGGGAGATGCCAAGCCAGGGATTAATCTGATAAATATGGTTATAGATGGCGCTGTTGAAGCACAAGTCAAGTATAGGATGCTGCGCAAGAGGATTTTCGAGTCTGAAGCTAGACATTTGGAACAACACAAAGTGGATATGGAAGCCATCAGCGAATGGAAAGAAATTTCTACTAAATCAACGGAAAGATTGGAATATTTGGAGAAAGGGTTAATGGAACTTGAGGGGAAGATGAGGAAGAGGCTCTCGGATTGTCAGAATATGGAAGGCAGTGAGGGAGGGCACCCAGCAAGAGCTTACCTACTATTGGACATGCACGACCTGGGGAACTTGATTGATGGATCCAAGAAGTCCAAGAACGGAGAAGGTCCCTCTGGGGCCAAGTAGATTAGGAAATGATGTTATTTACTACTTTTTAGCTTAGTTTTAGATTTCGATTGTAATAAGGCAAATACCGTTGTAATTTTCTTATTATTGTCGTTTTAGTATGGATCTGATTCATTTTCGCATTAATGAAATGACATAATTATTGGAATCGATTTTCTCCAAGTCTATGTGTCGCTTAGGCCTACCTTGGGCACAACGAGATCCCCCAAATTACGACGCGAATTTATTCTGCAACACATGTTCAATATCGCAAACATCCTTTCAATATTTCTTACTGACTTGGTTACCTTTTTTGTTTTTCTTTTCTTTTGTTTATTCCCATTCTCCAAAGGTTGGTTCGTGCATACTGGCATCATCCGCATATCACACTAGATCCATAGGTCCTCCACCTCTTCCTTCACCAAGTGATCCTAAAGGCAGAAGCAAAGGGAAAGAAAAAATGGACAATTTAAGCGGTATCAGAAAGGACAATGCAGAGAACGTTGAAACCTCGGACGGTCGGAATACTCCAGCACAAAATAAATTGGTCCTACGTCCGGAACAGAAAATATTGGAGCTACAAGGGAAACTTGAGTAGATCTGGAACTTGGAAAACCTTTCCCTTACCCTAAACATCCTTGACATCAACCAACAAAACACAAACGCCCAAAACCCGACTCCTCCCCAAAACACGCAGAATCAAAACCCACCACTGAATCCTCCCGCACCACATCAATATGCCATACCTCCTCAGAACCACAACCCTCCACCGGTACCTACTCCTCAACAACACCATCACCATCCAACTCAATACCCAGAAACAACCACATACCACACCCCTCTGAATGCACCACAGCCTACTCCTGATCCACAAAACTCAACCAATGACCACCATTACGCCTAGATTCCTGGAGTCCACCAAAGCAATCCCATATATGTGGAAACTTTACCCCATACCCCATAACAGACCCTAAATATACTCGAATATGCCGAGAAGGACCTGCTCATCTAGAACATGGCGGAAGAACTCAAGAAGCTTACTTGCAGAGTTGAAAGTGTCGAAGGTGGCAAAGGCATTGAGGGTTTGAATTATGAGGATTTGCGTATTCAGCCAGATGTAGAACTGCCAGAGGGTTACAAACCTCCTAAGTTCGAAATGTTTGACGGAACTGGTGATCTGAAGGTGCATTTGAGAAAGTATTGTGAAAAACTTGTAGGGGTTGGAAAGGATGAACGAATCCGTATGAAGCTGTTCATGAGAAGCCTCACCGGAGACGCCTTGTCTTGGTACATCATTCAGAACCCAAAGAAGTGGGTTAATTGGGTGAGCATGGCATCGGATTTCATGGATCGATTCAGGTTCAACACAGAAAATGCACCAGACATTTTCTACATTCAAAATCTCAAGAAGAAGCCAACGGAAACCTTCCACGAGTATGCTACTCGGTGGAGGTCTGAAGCCGCAAAAATAAGGCTAGCACTTGAAGAAGAACAGATGAATAAGTTTTTTGTCAGAGCTTAGGATCCGTAATACTACGAAAGACTGATGGTTATTGAAAATCATAAATTTTCTGACATCATCAAATTGGGAGAAAAAATAGAAGAAGGGATCAAAAGCGGAATGGTGAAAATTTTGAAGCACTCCAAGACACAAATAAAGCCTTACAGCCAGGAGGTATCTCCAAGAAGAAAGAAGTAGGTGCGGTGATGGTAGCCCAAGGTCCAAAGTCTCCTCTTATATACCAAACACCTCACCCACATATCAGCCTTCACCTCCCAGATACCAACAACCTGCTGCCACTTACCATACTTATAACACCCAACCAACATACTACCACTCACTACCAGCTCGCAAAACTACCAAAAACCTAGACCAAATTTCGACTGCAGACCACCCAAACAATACACCCCAATTGCTGAACCTATAGACCAACTGTACGAGAGACTGAAGGTCATCGGTTATATCACTCCCATTCCTGCTGGTGCTATGGAAAACTCCTCCCAATGGATTAACCCAAATAAGACATGTGCCTATCACTCAGGCATGAAAGGTCATACTATTGATGAGTGTCGTACTTTGAAGGATAAGATTCAGACATTAATTGGCACCAAAGTCATACAGGCAAAAGAGGCTGCACCCAATGTCCGTAACAATCCTCTCCCAGATCATAGGGGTGGAGGAGTAAACATGATAGAGACCGATAAAGAATGGGACTCAGAGGGGTCAATTGGACTCATTTGAGAAGGGGATAATTCTGAAACATCTCCAGTCACTCTTACGCCTATCATGGTACAGACTCAGGCACCAATTGAAGTTGAGGTAGCTTCCCCAAATCCGTTTGAGATTGAAGTAACAACGCCCTTCACCATGATGGTAGAACTTACGCCGTCTTATCAGTCTAATGCTATACCATGGGATTATGTTGCGAAAGCAAGAAGGAAAGGAAAGGAAAGGTAAAAATGGAAGAAACAGGTGTAGCGCAAGGCATGACCAGCACTGGTAGGATTTATACACCTGAGTATTTGGGAGGAACAAGCAAAGAAGCCGCCTCTAAACCGCATGTCATTGAGACCAGACCAGATGATCTTTGGAGAAAGGTGCAGGCAAGAGAGTATTATGTGGTTGATCATCTGAACAAAACCCCTGCTCAAATATCCATTTTATCACTGCTGCAAAACTCCGAGGCACATAAAAATACCCTGATAAAGGTGTTGAATGAAGCCTGTGTACCCAACAACATCACAAGTGGAGAGATAGCCAACATGGTAGGGCAAGTGTTGGAAAGCCACAAGATCACTTTTCATGAAGACGAGCTGCCACCGGAAGGACTAAGTCACAACAGGGCACTACATATCACAGTGCAGTTTGAGGACAAATTCATTGCCAGGGTCCTGATAGATGGGGGTTCGAGTCTCAACATCTGTCTACTAACTACTTTGAAAAGGTTGGGTAAAGGTCTGCATGGGATACGAGCAAGGAGTATGAATATGAAAGCGTTTGATGGGTTTTAAAGGGCCACAATTGGGGAGACCAACCTCAGCCAACAGATAGGCCTGGCCTGGTTCGATGTTGAGTTTCAAGTATTGGATATATCTGCTACATACAATCTGTTGTTGGGGCGACCGTGGATACATGCCGCTGGGGCTGTGGCTTCTACACTACATCAGGCCATGAAGTTTGAGTGGAACCATCAGGAAGTGATCATCCATGGGGACGGAAGTAATCCTATTTACACCAATCAAACGGTTCCGGTCATCGAGAATAGAAGGAAGTTAGGTGGAGAAACATACCATCGCATCGAGCGCATCAACGCAATTGAAAAGGACAAATGGTGGAGCAGTAAGATAGAAGGCATATTGGCATGGACAGGGCATGAACCTGGCAAGGGTCTCGGTAAGAATCTCCAGGGGATCACCAAACCGATACAGCTAAAGCGTCATGGCACAAATTTTGGACTTGGGTATGAATACACCTGGTACGAGTATCAGAATTGGTCGCCACCGTGGCGTGGTCCTTATTACCTTCTAGAGCAACCAATACCATGTTTGAGCCAGTCATTTCATCAAGCTGACATGATGTGGGAATCCAAAGAAGATGAAGTTCTAGCTGTCATAAGGAATCTGTTTTTGGATGATGAAGACATGGATTGCAGTGTGATAGTTGAGGAGGAGGAGGAGGAGGAGGAGGAGGAGGAAGGCCTTATTATTCAGACCATGGAGAAGGGAGTTGTTCTCAAGAACTGGATTGTTGCACCCTCAACGGCCCGTCGAGTTCCTGGGTAGCCTGGCAATTAGCATCATTTATTTTGAAAGCAATTTTATGAGCATCTAAGACATTTTCAATATTTTATTCTCAACGTATTTTGTTTTTGAAATAATTGCTCGTCTTCGAGCCGTACTTGTTTGACGTCTTCAAGATTTATCTAATGCATTGTTAATTTAGTATTTATTATTATTCTTTATATTTTTTTCTCTACAGCATTATTATTACCTATCCCGATGAACCTACGACTGTGACATGTAATGAGACAACGCAACATAAGGATAATGATTCAGAGGATCTGGAAGAGGATATAATACCCGAGGAAATTGTCAGAGAAGTGGAAAACTTTGAAAACAAGCAAAAGTCCAATTTGGATGAGACCAAAACAGTTAATTTGGGAGATTCTGAAATAGTCAAGGAAACACGTGTAAGCATTCACCTATCACCGTCAGAGAAAGAAGAATACATCCGGTTCTTGAAGGAGGATGAGGATATTTTTGCATGGTCCTATGATAATATGACAGGTGTGAGAACGTCCATAGTGGCTCATAAACTACCTACCAACCCTATGTGTCCGCCTGTAAAGCAGAAGCTTAGGAAGTTCAAACCAGATATGAGTCTAAAAATAAATGAGGAAGTCACAAAGTAGATCAAAGCCAAGGTTCTCAAAGTGGTTGAATATCCGACCTGGTTGGCTAACATTGTATCGGTTCCAAAGAAAGATGGGAAGGTCAGGGTGTGTGTCGACTATTGGGATTTAAACAGAGCAAGTCCCAAAGATGATTTCCCTTTGCCTAATATGCACATACTGATTGACAATTGTGCCAAGCATAAACTTCAATCCTTTTTGGATTGATTCGCGGGATATCATCATATCTGGATGGATGAAGAGGATGCCGAAAAGATAGCCTTTATTACACCGTGAGGAGTATATTGTTACAAAATGATGCCGTTTTGCCTAAAGAATGCTGGAGCCACCTATATGAGGGCCATGACAACCATTTTTCACAACATGATACACAAGGAGATAGAGGTGTACGTGGATGACGTCATCATCAAATCCAAGAGAAGCACTGATCATATAGAAGATTTGAGAAAATTCTTTGATCGACTTAAAAGATACAACCTGAAACTAAATCCCTCAAAATGTGCCTTCGGAGTCCCTACTGGAAAGTTGTAAGGGTTCATCGTCAGCCGCCAAGGAATTGAGCTAGACCGGTCAAAGGTCAAGGCTATCCAAGATTTGCCACCTCCGAAGAACAAGAAATATGTGATGAGTTTCTTGGGGCGTCTCAATTACATCAGCCGTTTCATAGCACAATAAACTATGATTTGTGAACCAATTTTCAAAAAGTTAAAGAAAGACGCTGCAACAAGTTGGACTGAAGAATGCCAGAAAGCCTTTGACAAGATCAAAGAATATTTATCCAAACCACCTGTTCTAGTCCCACCAGAATCCAAGAGACCTCTACTACTCTATTTATCTGTACTGGATGGGGCATTCGGCTGTGTCATGGGATAACACGATGAGACAAAAAGAAAGGAACATACCATATACTATCCGAGTAAGAAGTTCACACCCTATGAAGCACGATATTCTTTGCTGGAGCGCACCTGCTGTGCTTTGACGTGGATAGCTCAGAAGTTGAGGCACTACTTCTGTGCCTACACCACATATCTCATATCAAGAATGGATCCGTTAAAATACATCTTCCAGAAACCCATGCCTACGGGAAAATTGGCTAAATGGAAGATACTACTGAGTGAGTTCGACATCATCAATGTAACTCAGAAGGCGGTCAAGGGGCAGGCGTTGGCAGATCATCTGGCAGACAATCTTGTGGGTGGAGAACAAGAACCACTGAAAACGTATTTTTCCCGATGAAGAGGTATCATTCGTAGGAGAAGATATCACCGAAACCTATGACGGTTGGAGAATGTTCTTCGATGGAGCTGCAAACTTCAAAGGAGTAGGTATTAGAGCAATTTTAGTGTCAGAAATAGGTCAACACTATCTAGTATCCACAAAGCTCAGGTTTCCATGTACCAACAATATGGCAGAATATGAGGCCTGCATCCTGGGGCTCAAGTTGGCCATTGACATGAACGTTCAAGAATTGCTGGTAATTGGAGATTCAGACCTTTTGGTACATCAGGTTCTAGGAGAATGGGCTACAAAGAATACCAAAATATTTCCATATTTGTACTACGTACAAGATTTGATGAAGAGATTCACAAAAATAGAGTTCAAACATGTTCCGAGAATCCAGAATGATTTCGCAAATGCGTTGGCCACTCTATCTTCCATGATACAACACCCAGACAAGAGTTTCATCGATCCTGTCCCAGTAGGGATCCATAATCAGCTAGCTTATTGTGCTCATGTTGAAGAAGAAACTGATGGGAATTCGTGGTTTCATAACATCAAAGAATATCTTCCAAAGCGGAGGAATTCTGTACAGAAGGACTCCAGATCTGGGGTTATTACGGTGTATCGACGCCAAGGAAGCATCCAAATTTCTTGAAGAGATACATGTTGGAACGTGCGGACCACACATGAATGGCTTCGTCTTAGCTAAGAAGATACTAAGAGCAGGATATTTTTGGATGACTATGGAAATGGACTGCATCAGGTATGTCCAAAAGTGTCATCAATGCCAAGTACATGCAGATATGATACGAGTGCCACCCAATGAACTCAATGCAATAAGTGCACCTTGGCCTTTCTCCGCTTGGGTGATGGATGTCATCGGTCCAATCGAACCCACCGCTTCAAATGGTACCAGTTCATTCTAGTGGAGATAGATTATTTCATAAAATGGGTTGAAGCCGCATCTTACAAGGCTGTAACTAAAAAGGTCATCGCAGGTCCAACCTTAATAGTGATTTGATGAAATCCATGTGTGAAACCTTCAAGATCAAGCATAAGAATTCCACAACATACATGCCACAAATGAATGGAGTTGTGGAAGCCGCCAATAAGAACATCAAGAAGATATTAAGGAAGATGGAAGACAATCATAAAGAATGGCACGAGAAGTTACCATTTGCCCTACTTGGATATCGTACAATGGTTCGCACATTAACTGGGGCAACTCCTTATTTACTGGTCTATGGCACTGAAGTCGCCATTCCCGTCGAAGTAGAAATTCTTTCTTTGAGAATCATACAAGAGGCTGAACTCAGTGATGCAGAATGGATACGAAGTCGTTATGAGCAACTGTCTCTCATTGACGGAAGAAGAATGGACGCAGTATGTCATGGTCAACTTTATCAGAACAGAATGTCCATAGCTTTCAACAAAAGTGTCAGACCTAGACAATTCACACCGGGGCAGCTGGTGCTGAAGTGGATCTTCCAGCATCAAGATGAAGCCAAAGGGAATTTTCAACCAATTGGCAAGGGCCCTACATGGTTCACAGAGTACTAATAGGAGGAGAACTCATACTTGCAGAGATGGACGGAGAAGTGTGTCCAAAACCTATCAACTCAGACGCAGTCAAGAGATACTATGTTTAGATTATTTATATTTCTTCATCTGATGTAACTGAACTACGCTTGACCTGATTCCCATTTAAGAGAGGATACGTAGGCAGCCCTATGGGTTTGGTCACATCTCAATAAAATCTTCATTTTTACCATGGTCAGAAATTGAGGCAGAATTTTGAGGAGGACCCTCAAAATTCTAAAGCAAGTCCAACCAATTTCGTCATACACTGAACAATCAAAAAATTGCTTTTAAACTGGGGAAAATTTTAAGGAGGACCCTCAAAATTCTAGAGCAAGGAAGCCGCAATGTCTCTAAAATATGTCATGGTCATTGGTTCATCTAACTTAGTCGATATTGCATACCACTATATTTTAAATAACTACATGCATCAAATGCACGCATTTCTTTCAAAAAACTTTATTTCTATAAACAGCCAGATGTTACCCAGGGTGACTCGAACAGGATCTCAAGACAGGAGCACAGGCAAAGCAAAAGACAAAAGCGTGAACCAACCTTCCCCTACAAAACTCACAATTTTTCTTTGGATGCAGGCACAGTAAGACAATAATGTCTGCAGACACATCAGGTCACTACCTTCAAGATAGCAGATTATCCATCCCAAGCATCTCTAGTTAATAAACACTCTACTATCACTCATCGTTTTCTTTGCATAAGGCTAAACTCTGCCTCCCTAATTGCAGAAGGCTAAGCACTGCCTTTCCTTGCATGAGACTAAGCATTGTCTCCTTTCTTTGCATGAGACTAAGCAGTGTCTCCTATTTGTATGAGGCTAAGCATTGCCTCCTTAACTGCATAAGGCTAAGCATTTCTTTTCCTTGCATGAGACTAAGCATTGTCTCCATTCTTTGCATGAGACTAAGCATTGTCTCGTATTTGTATGAGGCTAAGCATTGCCTCCTTAACTGCATAAGGCTAAGCACTGCTTTTCCTTGCATGAGACTAAGCATTGTCTCCTTTCTTTGCATGAGACTAAGCATTGTCTCCTATTTGTATAAGGCTAAGCATTGCCTCCTTAACTGCATAAGGCTAAGTACTGCTTTTCCTTGCATGAGACTAAGCATTGTCTCCTTTCTTTGCATGGGACTAAGCATTGTCTCCTATTTGTATGAGGCTAAGCATTGCCTCCTTAACTGCATAAGGCTAAGCATTGCCTTTCCTTGCATACGACTAAGCATTGTCTCCTATTTGCACGAGGCTAAGCATCGCCTCCTTAACTGCATAAGGCTAAGCATTGCCTCCTTAACTGCACAAGGCTAAGCACTGCCTTCTTTGCATGAGACTAAGCATTGTCTCCTATTTTGCATGAGGCTAAGCCATGCCTCCCTAACTGCACAAGGCTAAACACTCCCTTTCCTTGCATGAGACTAAGCATTGTCTCCTTTCTTTGCATGAGACTAAGCATTATCTCCTATTTGCACGAGGCTAAGCATCGCCTCCTTAACTATATAAGGCTAAGCATTGCCTCCTTAACTGCACAAGGCTAAGCACTGCCTTCTTTGCATGAGACTAAGCACTGTCTTTTATTTTGCATGAAGCTAAGAACCGCTTCCCTTACTTGCATGAGACTAAGAACTGTCTCATATTTTTCATGAGGCTAAGCCCTGCCTCCCCCTTCTTGCATAAGGCTAAGCACTGCCTTTTCCTCAAGACTAAATGCTATCTTCACTACGCCATCTAAAACCTGGCATTATCCTCTACTCACCCAGGGCTAAGCACTGCCCTCACCTTACCCAAGACTAAGCATTGTCTTGTCGTATCTTCGCATATGACCAAACATCATGTCTTTGCATTTCATGGGCTAAAACATTGACATTTTGTCCAAAGGCGTCATAGTCCGAAGGCATCATCCTCGTAGCCGGAAGGCACCATTCCATGGCCTGAGGATCTCTCAGTATTGCACATCATTATTCAAATGCGTCATGGTTCAGAGGTACCATTTTCATGGCCCGTGGACATCATTTCATGGCCTGCGAATCCCTTATCACATGATTCATGGCCCAGGACGTCATGGTCCAAGGACATCATCCTCACCATCCAAAGACAACTTTCATGTTCCAAAGAGAATTTGCATCATGTTTAAATTCTCGCAATAATCCATATATACTTGTGTGAGTCGTGTTTTAAGTTTTGCATATAATCCAGGAAGTAACCGTTCTCCTAATGGGAGCAATCCTCGCTCCGGTTTCCGTTCAACATTCACATCCTGCAATTATTTTAAGCGTAACCAACCACCATCAGTTACCCACTTTTACTTGATAACTGTTCAGATACTCGCTTTGAGATACACCCATAATGTTTCAGATTCCGTATAAACTTATCTGATACTGTCCTACCTAAAAAAGAACCCTTTCCGAGGCACACGATCATTCCTATAACAACTCAGTCAGTTTTGTTCACCGTTGGATCCATAACTACACACGGCCTGATTCCCGTAACACCAGGTATATGTAGGCAACTCAGGAACCAGGGTTCAGCCTCCATCTTTTAATTCACCTCATTCGGTCAAAATCGATCATCATTTTCTTTACCCGACAACTCTTTCATCATTCCTGGGTAAAAAGGTGCAGCTGTTGATACCCAATTTTGTCCTCATATTTTTGCAAATAAGCGTATATGCTTTCAAAATATTAACTTGCATCATTATTAAATTTACAAGATTTATGCAAGCATCTTCTATAATTTTCCATAATTGTTAGAGCTTTTAAATTGATTTTTTATATTTAAATTGCTTGATAATTATTAATTATTCCTTTAAATTATTTTGTGATGACTCAATTACCTAAATCCTTATTTTGCATCTATAATATTTGCTTAAGGTATTTTACTCTATTTTTTATAATTACATTAGTATTTTCAGGCTATTTGTAGAATCTCGCAATAATAGCCTATATTTTACAATTGTATTGCATTTGTCATTTTATTCAGGGTCAAAATAACATCTTACATTTTTTCAATTTTATACTATTGTTTTAAGGTATTAATTTGCATAAACATCATTTTTATAATTTATTTAATTATTTTATTAAAATATTCTTTCCATTAATATCTTATTTAAAGGTTGGCCCAAATTTTGAACCAAATTTCGGACAAAACAAGCCCCAAATCTCTGGCCCAACCCCCAAAAGCCCAATCTAAACGACCCCTGAAATTAACCCGGTCGCGACCCGCTTAATAACCTGCCCCACTGCCCTGTTCAATCTTGGACGTTGATCTTAAATGATCAACGACCCATAATTAACCTACCATTTCCTTATATCCCCAATACCCCAAACCTTAGAGACAAATCCCCACCCCACCGCCTCTGTATCCTCCCACGCTCTCATCTCTCAAACCTAAACTCTAGCCGTCCTCACTCAAATCACAGTCCCAGTCTGACATTACATGGATACCATCTATGATTCCTTTCCTTTCTTGCATACGCGGAGTTACTTACCATCTTTTGAACGCTACAAGTACTGGTTACTTGATTATTTATAGAAGCTGAGTCGTTGTGTTCGTTTGATTCTGATTCTGTATCATCTTCATGTTTCTGACCTGATACATTAACTATCAGACTCCTTGGCTTCGATTCAGTAAGATTTTGGCCATTTTTTGTTCCTCGTCTAAACTAGGGTTTACCCGTTCTCCTAAATTGATCTGAATCGATTTTGCATGCTTTTTTTCCTTATTTTAGGTTTTATTTACTTTGTTTCCTTGTTTATTTGTCTAATTTTGCTACTATATAAACCCTTCCCCATTCCTCCTCTGAGGTAAACGAAACAATCGATATACTTTCACTAATAATTGGAGCTTTATTTTGTGATTCCCTCATTTTCTTGTTCTGTACTTCATTTAGGCCGGCTGAAAGCCAAGGCCACTTAGATTTTGTTATTCAAACTTTCTCTTGGTGCGAGCATTGCCCGGAGTTCTTCTGAAGCTCTTGGGAACTTTGACGCATTGAGATTCTGGGTTCTTGTGGAATTTTTGTTCTTTGTTATTTTCCGTTTAACTGGTAAGTCGCTTGTTCTTTTGCAATTTCTTTTTTATGTGTCTCTGATTTTGCATGTGCTCTTGCTTTTGAAATCTATGGCTTAATGTGTTTCTGGGCTACTTTTATGCATAACTCTGTTAGTTTTGCACTCGTTTTAAATCTCTCTAGCATTTAACTCCTCCTAATCCCGCCAGTTCTGAGATTGTCTATGTCTTAACTTGGATAATCTAAACCCTCCTAAGCTCGTTTAGCTAGTGTATTGGTATATGAATGTTCATGAATATGCTTACCTGCTTTGTCCTGAATCTCTGTAATGAATACCTCACATCTGTAATAACATGTGTTAAGACCTTCACTGTTAGCTATGACTTGTTTCTCTGTTATTGTGTCACTCAGCATGCTCACTTGATCTCATACCCCTTTAATGATGGCTTTAAATTATAGAACAGTTATCTCAACTTGTTTTCGCTACTATGTTTGAACTGTTTCGATATTAAGATGAATCCCTGGCATAACTTAGACCTTCCCTAGTTAATTCGTCTACTGGTCAATACTTGAATGCCTACGTTTGCTATTTGACATGAGTCTATTTTCACTTTGTTCTGAATCTCTGCAATGATTTTCTTGCACATGTAATATATTCTAATCTGTGTTAAGATTTTTTCTATCAACTATGACCTTGCTTCCCTGCCAATATGTCCCCAGCATGTCTTTGGCTCACTTAATTCCTTGTTCCTTCAGTGATTACTTGACTTGTCACAATGTGTGTTCCCCTATCATATCTAAATATTGTCTTGTTCCCTGATGAGAGTTAACATGTCTGTTTCATAATATCAAGACCTATACTTAGCACAATCTGGACCTTCTTTAGGTAAAGAGTCTACTAGGTCGATGCTAGAATACCTACATGTGCTATTTAACATGAGCTTACTCTTCACTCTGTACTGAATTTCTATAATGCTTGTCTTGCATACATAATGTGTTTTAATGTTAAAAGACCTTTTCCCTCAACTGTGATCTTGCTTCCCTGCTAATATCCCCCCCCCCCCCAAATATGTCTTAATCCCCTGTTCCTTCAGTGATTACTTGGACTGTGATAATGTGTGCTCCCTATCATGTTTCAATGCAATCTTGCCTCCTGATGAGAATTAACATGTTTGTCTTATGATACTAAGATGCATGCTTAGCTTAATCCGAACCTCTTAGGTCCCAATTGGTTTAATGTCATGTATATTTTCCAAACCTGTTTCTTTCCCAATTTCTTTCAATATGAGGCTATCTATGTGGTGCTTTGCTGTCCTGCTGAACCTACTGGCCTATTTGATTAATTACTCTATATACTCAATTTAGCTATGTCTACTTTAAAGATATGAATGTATCTCCTAACTTCTGTCCATTTTCCTCACTGGCAACTTATGCTATTTTGAACTCTTTATTCTTAGCCGGTTGAAAGCCAATGCTACCTAGGTTCTATTATCGGCCTCGCTAGTGTGAGCACTGCTCAGGCTCTAATTGAGGCCCTTGTGAACTCTGACACACTAGGACTTGGTCTTAGTTATTCTGTCAACCTCCAAAACTGTCCCTAATACTCTATTTCCCTGTCATGTACTACATGTCTATATTGGTTGTTCTAAGTAGTGTAACACTGGGTGTTGTGGCTCATTTGAATAGGTGTGGGCTCTTCTATGGACCCATGATCCTGTATTGAACGTGGCTCTTTCTTGAAGGCCCAGTAAGGCTGGGTATTTAGTTATTTGGGCCTACTGTGGGGCTGTTCACTGTTATGTAATACTTTTACTCATTATTGGGCCTGTAATAACCTTTGTATAAACAATTGGGATGTTAGTGAAAAGAGAGTGGGTAGAATTCAATATCTATGTGCAAAGTGGGTAGATGACATGCTTATAGGACTTGATAATGTGTTTTCTATATGTTTTTCAATTACATTAGCACTATAGAAGTCATGACATTAGGAGAAGAACACACACACGTTGCATGTTTACCATTAGACACGAGTTCAAATGCTATGTCTACTACTACGTGTTTATAGACAGCATGCCTATAAGAAGTGAACATTCTTTCAATTTGCATGACTGCCTTCAATCGCATTAGAAATCTGCCTATAGGAACAAATGAATTTTCCTTCCATTCACTTCAGTTATTCACTAGAAATCATGCCTATAGGATTTTGACCACTTCATTCGTTATTGTATCGCACTGATCACTAGAAATACTATTTATAGGACTAAGTATAAGTGAAACGAGTTCTAATCATCAATCATAGAGATCCTGCTTATAGGAAATAATTGCTTGTTAATTGGTTAATGCTAGACCATTCAAACACTGCTTCGTGCACATCGTATGAATAATTTTGGGACTCTTTCCCTAGCAGATTCTGTTGTAGCCAACCGCGTAGATCACTTAGGCATCACACATGTAGGATTGGTAACTTAAAACTCTTAACAATTAGCTTATGATACCCGCATGATTCTGTCTATAAGCTATATCCTGCATCTGAAATCACTTGCATACTTTGATTGCCTAGAAAGCATGTCTATTGGATTTTGTAGATTCCTGGTCGGCATATGTGTTTGCGTGTATTCGTTGCGTAAGTGTGGAGAAAAACTTGAGCCTTGACTGTCTGTATGTGAAGTCCAATGTGTTTTGTATGTCGCCTAGTTTTATCATTTTGAGCAGCCTAAGTTTAAGTCTAAAACCACCCTAAATAAAGGTCCAATACCTCTTGAACCATAGGTATTGGACAGGTAATGCATGCATAGGGTACGACCTATAATTGAATTAGAATGCTTTTAGGTAACAACTTTAAAATAGTAATCGGGTAGCAGGATATGATAGTCTGTGCTCGCTGAATAATATGAGTAACTCCCCATCTTGAGAGAGTTATGTAGTATTATTTATATTGCACGGGGTGATCCTTTAGGCTAAAAAACTTAGGACCCCCCTTTCTTTTTTATATGTTGTTATTAGATCTAAATAGTTGTATCCCTATATTCGCACCAAGATCTATATTAATCATGTTGTAATAAAGTTCTGTGACTTCTGAACTCCCTTTGTTTATTTGATCACCTAGCTTAATCGTAATCCACATAATCTTAAGTTTAGCCGGGACCCATAATTATGGACCTCGAGGAGTGCCTAACACCTTCTCTTTGAGGTAACTTGATCCCTTACTCGATATTTGGTAGCGTTGACTAGTCAAACAGAGTCATTTACATAATAGGTTCCCTAACGCACCTTAAACCGTTAGGTGACGACTCTTTTCTTTTAATACCTCCTTAAAAGAGTTGTCACATGTTGAAACCCGATTTCGCGAGAAAAAGGGGGCACGACAGCTCCTACAATAATTATAAGGTTAAGCATAGGAATCAAAATAAAGATTGTTAAAATATTTACTTAGTTTAATAAATTATGGCGAGCTTACTCATAATCATGTATCTCAATGTTCATGAACATACGGATGTTATCATCTTGTTTGATAGACTGTATGCCTTCATAGCTCATAATTTCGCCAATAACATCTCGATAACATTGACCAAGAAAATATGTGCAAAATTGATAATCAGTATAGAAAATATAAATGAAGACCGTAAGAATTAATAAATTTTATGATCTACGAAAGATATATCAATTGGTATACCAAACGTATAAGATAGAAAAGAGATTACAAAATGTTAACTGAAAATGAAAACTGTATTCTTATAAGACAGGAATCAGATTATCATTTTCGATAGAGGACACCCAAATTTTACAATTATTTTTATTTGTTACAACATAAGCAAGTAGTTACCTTTCAGGTATCTATAACAACTTATGTAAAATATTTG
This sequence comes from Nicotiana tomentosiformis, assembly GCF_000390325.3. Lineage (NCBI taxonomy): Eukaryota > Viridiplantae > Streptophyta > Magnoliopsida > Solanales > Solanaceae > Nicotiana > Nicotiana tomentosiformis. The sequence goes on along the minus strand of NC_090821.1, from coordinate 42,964,301 downwards.
GCAAAAATTTGACTATGGGCGTTTTTTATGCATTTACTCTTATGATTCTTCTTCGATGGTACTTAAATTTACTCAAACATAAATGTATATAAACACTGTCTTTTGTTCATTCACGTTTTCAAATAATATAATATCAACATGAAAAAAAAGAGATCTTTTGGAGTCTTCTAGCAATTTAAGTATAACTTCATTATTAAAATTTCATTATAAGGACAGATAGAACAAATGAAAGAAAGAAGGATAAAGCTATAGCAAGAAAAACTAATTGCCCACCTAAATGCTTGAGGATTTAACAATGTCAAGAAATTCAGCTTTGATCTAAAACTTAAGCTTTGATGTTATATACTGCAATTAGGATTAATTTAGTTCTCACTTAACACTCATAACATAGAAACACAAATAACAAAAAGTAAAATAAACCTGGAAAAAATGAGAGCAAATTAATTACTGAATAGCTCAGTATTGTCAAATTCTTGGGGATTTGACAGCTGCTCATAGGTTCTAAATTTGAAGATAGACATGTTGAAATGTGGATCCTATATTTCCTCAAAAGTGGTCTTCTGCGTGAACATTGGCCTTTGGTCTTCAGCTTCATATTATTTGGACAAACCACGAAATTTTTTATGATATACAAATCTATTTCCTTAATTTCTTGTTTGAACCTTTGGATAAAAGACCTGCCAATACTTGCATGAATGCGGTCGCCCTACAAAAATACTCAATAAGTTAAAATGACTAAGTTATTCCGTATGTGACTGTAATATAGTTACGCATATGTAAACAATGCAAAATAAAAAGTAATTGTAAAGTTTAAAACTATACCTTTTCATCTATCAGAATAATCTCAATTGAAAAAAGACTATCAGGTTTGTCGCGATCCGAATTTTTTCAAAGCCTGACAATACGATCCTTTAATTTTCAATTCATTGACATGTGGTTAATTTCGTTAACGAAATCTATTCCAACCACCATTAAGTTCGCTGTTAATTGAGAAGAAATGTGAATCAAAATAAAGACATTGATGCAGAGTGTAATCAGGTAATTAACAAAAAATATAATATATTTTGGTATGCTCTTATCAAAATAAGCAAGCATGCTCCAATAATCTAATTCAGGGAATTGGGAGAATGCTATCGCACAAAAGCATTAACTTTAGGTCATTCAAAAACAATGAAGAAAGTTGTCTTACAAAATAAAGTAGCCAGCAATATTAAGCAAACAACACAGTTAGCACTTAACCTCCTAATAAAAATTTTAACACGTTACAAAGATATATGATAACCAATATTCAAACACGCATATAGATAATGAAACTTTGATCTTTTTTATATAACATACGCCGTCAACAAACTTTACAGAAATTATCTATTACAGAAACATAATCTCAACTGGAATAATATAGAAAGTTGTATTTAATTATTTATTACAAAAATTTAAAGATTGTTCATGAAATACAAATCAGACGAATCACCTCTTGTAGTCCAGAATTGCTGTTTTATATGCACACGAGGGAGAAATAATAGAACTATCTATCTATGTAACGACCCGACTTGTCGTTTTAAGAATATATGTTCTATTCTGTGGCTTAAGGTCTCGATCAGCTTTGAAATGTGTATTATGACTTGCGAGGGTGGTCAATTTTGGTTTTCGAATGATTCAGGATTTAATTGACAGAACAATTCTTGTTTTGGAAGCTTAAGTTGAAATAATTGACCGGATAATAAATTATATGTAAACGACCCCGAAATAGAGTTTTGATGATTCCAATACTTCCGGATGGTGATTTTGCACTTAGGAGCTTGTCCGAAAAAAGCTCCTAACTGACTTTGGGAGGTTATATCTCGTAATCTATAAGAAGTTAGGCGATGAGCAAAACATGAAAGTTGTAGCACTTTGTATCTAGTTTACAGAAATTTAAATCAGTTAATATACTACAGGATCAGGGAAGAGTTTTGGAAGAGTTTGATATTTTCATCATAAGCATATAATGATCCAAAGGTCCATTTTTAGTTCTAGATATCGAAATTCAATTTTGAAACTTCCGCGATTTTGATAATAAATTATAGGAGTTATCTGGAAAGTTTGATCTAATTTCATCAAGCCGCGATTGGGTTTTTAGCGCGAAACATAAGTTAATTCATTAACGAGCAAAATCGGTATCGCATTGAGAAAATAAACTCCGAATTGAGTTTCAATTAAACGACTAGGTTCGTATTATTATTTGTGACTCATAGGAACAAGAATCGTCGAATTCTGAGTTTGTATGATGGAGTTAGAGCCTTTTTAGTGAACAAATAACCGATGGTACAAGCAAGTTCTTGTGTGGACTTTTAGTGATGGAAAATGAACTTTTAGTAACGGAAAATGGATTTTTGACGGATGGGCAGAAACTTAAGGACCAAAAATGGTGATTTCTTTCATTTCGTTTTGGATATTTGGAGCATGGTTCTTGGGCGATTTTGAGGATTTCTTCACGACTTCGACTTAGGTAAGTGTCCTATATCTAAAAGTGATTATATTTCAAAAATCCATTGTTATATTCATCATTTATTTCGGATTTAAATGGAAGAAATAAAGATTTTTGCAAAATATTTCAAGAACGAAAATTTTAGATTTGGAGGTCGAGTTGTTATCGGAATTTGATAAACTTAGTATGGGTGGACTCGTAATTGAATGGGTTGTCGGATTTTGTGAGTTTCGTCTAATTCTGAGACGTGGTCCCCACGGACAATTTTTGAGTTAAATTTCGGATTTTGTTGAAAATTAGTATTTTCATATGGAATTAATTTCTATAATTAATAGTGACTGAATCGAATTAATTTGGATAGATTTGAGCTATCCGGAGGTTAATTCAAGCAAGAAGGCAATTTTGGAATATCGTCCTAACTTCAAAAAGGTAAGTACCTTGCCTAACTTTGTGTAGGGGAATTTTTCTTAGGCATTGAGTCTTATGTGAAAATTGTGTAATTGGAAAATAATATACGTGAGGTGACGGGTACGTACTTGGTTTATATGTGCAAACTATATTGGTTAAAAATTTATAGACACCTTTATGTATTAAATTGAAAAATTGTGGAAATTTAGTAAATCCTTGATTTGTCATGCCTCATTCTTTGTTTGTTGAGTTTGTATTTATATGATAATTTGGTGTGATTGCGACTTGGAATTTTATGAGAATTTTGTGTGTTTGTTGATTTGATATTTCCTATAAATAAATATGGATTTTTCCGTATGCAAATAATCTATTAAATAAGTTTAAATTGAGGTACTAATATATTTTTCAAAAATTTGGACTAAAGAAGGTGTTGTGTCATGCTGAGTTAATTTTCCTTCCTTGTTGTTGTTTTCGAGGTTTATATACGTTGTGTGGAGCCTTGTGCTATTTGCTGTGAAATTAATTGATTTTATTGCATCTTTGGAATTCGTTGTGGCCTATGGGCAATTTATAATATGAATTTTTGTTTTGTGTTATCGCGGTAATATCCGTGTAAATTATTGTGTGATTTAGGTTACTGTTATGTGGCAGATAAGGGTGGCATTCCACTGTTGATATTATGTTGGTATAAATGTGGCATTTCACTGTGGTTATGTGTGTTGGGATATTATCTAGGCGGAGCGATAAGGGTGGCTATTAAACGGAGCGATAAGGGAGGCTAATATAAGAGCGATAAGGGTGGCTATTATAGCTATATGAGAGATAAGGATGGCTATTGTCAGGGATGATATGTGATGATGTGGAGTTATTGCATTAGTAATTTTTATGTGATGTTGTGATTTTCCTTGTGTTTAATTTTATATCTTGTGCAATTTGTCTTGTTATTTCGGTAAACTTGATAATAGTCCGATCTATGTTGAAATTGGGAGCCTGTGGCTATTCCATGCGGATTATGAATTAAAATGTGGGCACGAGGTGTTGTGAGTAAATAAAGATGATATTGGCACGTGAATTGTCCGTGAAGTTGTGATATGAAATGTGGGCATGACGTGTCAAGGTTAAATGATGATGATATTGGCACTCGAGTTGTCCGTGCGGTTATGATAAAAAAATTGGCACGAGGTGCCGTGGAAATATGAAAGTGTGCTGAGACTCATATTTTAGTATTTTGAAATGAGGTGTCACAGGGTGACTTTTATTCGAAAGATATTTATTTGAAGAATTATATTTGAAAGAAATTTATTTGAAGAATTATATTTGACAGAGATTTATTTGAAAGAATTATATTTGAAAAATATTTATTTGAAGGGAATATATTTGAAATGTATTTACTCGAAAGTATTATATCCTGAAGATTATTATTTGCGAAGTATATAGGCGAAAGATTTATGTTTGAAGGACTATATTAATTGATTGTACTTGTATTTATTATTTGCTGAGCAATATTAATGGTGTTCTTGTTGCCATGCTGTGTATATCACTTGTTTATTAGTGTTTTCATTATTATTATTTGTTTCCTAATTTTTTTTATATACTATATTGCACAAGTTATTAGACTAGTGAGTGTCTTGACTGTGCCTCGTCACTACTCCACTGAGGTTAGTCCTGAAACTTACTGGGTACCGACTGTGGTGTACTCATACTACACTTCTGCATATTTTTGTGCAGAGCAAGGTATTGGAGATATCGGACTCGGACAGAGTTAAAGCGTGATCGCAAGGAATCAATGTAGAGCTGCTTGGTCGTCGCAGTCCCTTGGAGTCTTTCTATTTTATTGTACTGTTAATTATTAATCAAACAGTATTAAGTATTCAATCCTTGAGATCATTCCATGTATTCGGTTAGTTTTTGGTTGTTGGTTTTTGGAACCTGTATTGAATTTTAAAAAAAGGCTTAAAATGCAATTGTAATTGGCTTACCTAGTCTTAGAGACTAAATGCCATCACGACGCCTGTGGTGAGATTTTGGGTCGTGACAAGTTGGTATCAGAGCTCTAGGTTCATAGGTTCTACGAGTCACGAACGAGTGTAGTAGAGTCTTGCGGATCTGTATGGAGACGTATGTACTTATCTTCGAGAGGCTACAGAACTGTTAGGAAATTTCCACTTCTTTCATTCTTGTCGTGCGCAATTTGTTGAATTTGGAATTTGAGCCTTTGTATCTCTATTCTCTCACTGATGGTGAGGATACGTGCTACCGGGTCAACTGACCAGGCACCCGCGCATTTTGCTAGAGCCGCAAGAGGCCTAGGTCGAGGCTGAGGAAGGGCACGTGCTGCGACTAGAGCACCTGCCAGAACAGCAGTTGAGGAGCCGCCAATAGCTCCAGTTGGGGGACATGTACCAGAAGCACATGTTGTTACCCCCGGACTTCAGGAGACTTTAGCACAGTTCCTGAGTATGTTTGGTACATTAACTCAGGCGGGATTGATCTCTGTTGCACCAAATATTTCGCAGATTGGGGGAGTAGCTCAGACTCCTACCACGACTCTAGAGGAGCAGGTTCACTTTCGTCAGTTTCCGGATATAGTACCGGTATAACCTATTATTCCGATTCAGCCTGAGGTCAGGCCAGGGGCATCAGAAGAAGAACAAAAGAGACTTGAGAGGTTTAAGAGGTATAGTCCACCTACTTTCAGTGGCACTACTTCAGAGGATGCCCAAGGATTTCTAGAAAAGTGTCGACGTATTCTCCGCACCATGGGTATTTTGAAAGTGAGCTGAGTTGCCTTTACTAAATTTCAGGTGTCAGGCGTAGTGTATCAGTGGTGGCAAGTTTATGAAGAAGGTAGACCAGCCGATGCAATACCACCAACTTGGGCTCAAATTTCAAAAATGTTTTTGAAAGAGTTTGTTCCCCAGACTCTCCTAGATGCGTGGCACACAGAGTTTGAACAGTTGCGTCAGGGCACTATGACAGCATCAAAATATGTTATCAGGTTTAGTGAATTAGCTCGTCATGCACCTATCTTGGTTCCTACAGTTAGAGAGCGAGTCCGCAGATTCATTGAGGGGCTCGATTATGATCTTAAAATATGCATGGCTCGAGAGTTGCAAACTGATACTCCATTTCAGCAAGTAGTAGAGATTGCAAGGAGGATTGAAGGTGTTCTAAGTGAGGGAAGGGAATCTAAGGAGACCAAAAGTCTCGAAGCTCTGGAGGGTTCAATGGATTTTACTCTTCAGCTATGACTCATTATGGTAGAGGCTCGAGTAGTCGGCCAGCTCAGTATGCACATCAGATTACTCGGGGTGCTCCAGTAAGTTCTTATAGTGCACCACCGACACTAAATTCTTACAGTGGTTATTCCAGTTATCCGACACAGACTCAGTACGAGCAGCCGCGACCTCAGAGGGGTTGTTATGAGTGTGGTGATATTAGGCATATCATGAGAGATTGTCTCAGATTTGGGAGAGGTGGATTTCATCAGAACACTCAGGCTTTGGGCCTCAATGTAGTTACTACCCCACTTCTACAGCCAGTTAGAGGTGAAGGACAGGCGGGTAGAGGGCGCCCTAGAGGGGGAGCCCAGCCCATTGATATAATTGCTATGGTGTGGCTAAGGCCACTACACCAGATGGTGTCATTACATGTATGATCCTGATTTGTTATAAAAGAATATTTTTCCTTAATTTGATTCGGTTCTGAATATTTAGGCGAGTCCTCCTATGCTCCGCTTATGGGCAAGGTTCATAACTTTGTGACCCACTTATATGTTTATCCCTATTGGGAGATTTGATGATGTTAGCCCGTGTCTATTATTTTTATTTTTGTACACCATTGAGGGCTATAAGTTCAAAAGTGATTTTTATTACTCACTACAGTGGGTTTTGATGTGATTTCGGAATAATTGATTTCAATTTTATGAATTGTATGCCCTATTGGAATGAGGGGTTCATTATGTGTTGAGAAAATTGTTTACGACATTTATTTAAAATAAGAAATAAAGAAAATTAAAAATTTCAGTTGGCACAATGAGCAAAATACTTATGATTCGGAGTTGAGGACGAGATCCTCGCATTTTATGTGGTGTGAAATAAACTGGACTACAAGCCGCGGTGGAAGTTATATAAGGACGAGGTCCTTGTGGTGAAAAATTTATGAGTTTAAATTCTCTCTTTGTGAAATTAAATTTGAACTATAGTATTAATGGGGAGTCATGCCTGTTAGGCTTATTTGATAATTCTTTTATATATTTCTGCGCATGTTTAGACATATTCATGCGTAAACATTGCGTTTTAGCCTATAAGGTGAGTATCCAGGTGGTATTAAATGCGACTCGTTGATTCAGATAAATAATTATGAGGTCTTCATGCCTCGCGTGTTGTTGTCAGTGTTGCAAAAATTTGAAATGAGATTTTATTTAATATGAGATTAATTGAGGATGCTGAAATTAATTATAAACAACTATTATGACCAGAGATGTGGTTATGGACATACGTTGATGTGTGCGTAGGCACGAGTTGTTATAGCTGGTTGAAACTAATATCATGCGTTAATGTGATAATAAGGCCTTTTGAAATAAATTGGAGTGTAAGAAGTTGGCTTTAAAGTTTATAAATGAGGATAAAAGAAATAATCTCAACTGAGATGGTGTTGTCGGACCCATGCTAAATTGTGGTGACATAGAATCACCTGCGAGTATGTGTGTAATAATACACTCAGAAATTTAATGTCCTCATAATAATTCTTGGCATATTCGAGGACTAATGTATGTTTTAAGAGGGGGAGGATGTAACGACCCGACTTGTCATTTTAAGAATCTACGTTCCATTCGATGGCTTAAGATCTCGAGCAGCTTTGAAATGTGTATTATGACTTGCGAGAGTGGTCAAGTTTGGTTTTCGGATGATTCAGGATTTAATTGATAGAACAATTTTTGTTTTGGAAGCTTAAGTTTATATAATTGACCGGATGGTGAATTATGTGTAAACGACCCCAAAATAGAGTTTTGATGATTCCAATAGATCCGTATGGTGATTTTGGACTTAGAAGCGTGTCCGAAAAACTTTTTAGAAGTCCGTAGTGAAATTTTGCTTGAAATGGCGAAAGTTGAATTTTTGGGATGTTTGACCGGGGAGTTGACTTTTTGATATCAGAGTCGGAATCCAGTTCTAAAAATTTTTATAGATCCGTCATTTCATTTATGACTTGTATGAAAAATTTGCGGTCAATCGGAATTGATTTGATAGGTTTCGACATCGAATGTAGAAGTTGAAAATTCTTATGTTCCTTAAGCTTGAATTTGGGTATGATTCGTGGTTTTAGCATTGTTTTATGTGATTTGAGGTTTCAACTAAGTTTATATGATGTTTTAGGACTTGTTGGTGTATTGGGTTGAGGTCCCGAGGGCCTCAGGTGAGTTTCAGAGTGATTTCGGATCATTTTTAACTGTTGGTTTCTTTGACAGCAATGTGCGAAATTTCCAATGCGCAGAGCTAACTTTGAAAGTTTATATCTCGAAATCTATAAGGAATATGAAAATTATCAAAACATAAAAGTTGTAGCCCTTTGATTCTAGTTTACAGAATGATAAACCATTCATCATCTGGACATTTGTACATAAAGTTATGATCAATTAACTAAAGCTGGTACTGTAGATTTTGTCTACAATAGTGTGCATCGCCAGAAATTTTTGTTGCACAGGGCTGACTTTGGGAGCTTATATCTCGCAATCTATAAGAAGTTGGGTGATGAGTAAAACATAAAAGTTGTAACCCTTTGTATCTAATTTGCAAAAATTTAAACCATTTGGCAGTTAGAGTTGAGTACAAGAAGTTATGGTTGATAAATTACAGGATGTCGGGGAAGAGTTTGATGTTTTCAGCATAAACATGTAATGATCCAAAGGTTCATTTTTAGTTCTAGAGATCGAAATTCGATTTCGAGACTTCCGCGATTTTGATAATAAATTATAAGAGTGATATGGAAAGTTTGGTCTAATTTCATCAAGTCGTAATTGGGTTTTTAGCGCTAAACATGAGTTAAATCTGTGATGACCCAAAATTTCATCTTTAAATTTAATAAGTAATTCTGTATTCTAAGACCTCTAAAAGTACCATTTATTATTCCTCGACTTGCGTGCGCTGTCCATATAATTTTCCGGAAAGTTTTTATGTGAAAAATGGATTAAAAGGTGAAATAGAGCTTTAAAACTCAACTAAGTTGACTTTGGTCAACATTTTGAGCAAACGGACTGGGATCAGTGTTTTGACAATTTTTGTAGGTATGTATCGTGATTTGGGACTTAGACGTATGCCCGGAATCGAATTCCGAGATCCCTAGCCCGAGATATAGAATTTTGATGAAAAATTAAAAGCTTGAAAGCTTAATGATTTCTAAGAAATTACTGATGTTGGATTTATTGACCTCGGGTTTGTATTTTGGTTCCGGAGCTCAGTATAGGTCCACTATAATATTTATGATTTGTCTGCCAAATTTGGTGAGAATCGGAGTTGATTTGACGTGATTCGGACGTCCGGTTGTAAAAATATAAGTTTTAAAGTTTTCTCGAAAACTTCCTTTGATTTGGTATCCGATTCGTAGTTCTAGGTATTATTTTGGCGAATTGATCACGCGAGCAAGTTTGTATGATGTTTTAGACTTGTGTGCATGTTTGGTTTGGAGCCCCGAGGGCTCGGGTGAGTTTCGGATAGGCCACGGGATGTTTTGGACTTTGGAAATTTGGTTTTTTTCTACAGAGTGTGGGTTCTGGCATGTCCTTCTTCACGTTCGCGAAGGACCTCTAGCGAACGTGAAGAGTAAACTGATGAGGCAGGGATTTCATTTTCGCGAACGCGAAGGCTTGGTCGCGAACACGAGAAGCCCATCGCGAACGTGTAGTGTTAGGCATTGGGGAGGGGGAGTCAGTCGTTCCTTCATCGAGAACGCGAGCAATGTCTCGCGAATGAGAAAGCCAGGGGGGAGTAACCATCGCGAACACGAGCTGGGTCTCGCGAACGCGAAGGCTTGGCAGCCAGTACCCTTCGTGAACATGACAGTGGTCTCGCGAACGCGATGAACACTGTCGCCCAGCACTTAACACAATCCAAAAACGGGATTTTAGCCAAAAATTCATTTTTCTCAGAAACATCAAACGGTGAGAGGCGATTTTTCAAGAGCCATTTCTTTCCCAAATTGTTGGTAAGTGATTCTAAACCATTTTCTTTCAATTACCCATTACATTTTACGAATTATCAACCTAAAATTTGAGTTTTCATGGTAGAATTAGGGGTTAGGTTAGAAACTAGGGATTTCGGAAATTTGAGGATTTAGATCCCAATTTGAGGTCGAATTCAAAAACTAATTACATATTCGGGCTCGGTGGTGAATGGGTAAAGGGATTTTTGTCCGAACCTTGGGTTTTGACCAAGCGGGCCCGGGGTCGATTTTTAACTTTTTTGGAGGAAAATTTGGAAAATCTGTAATTATTCATTAAACTTGATTCCTTTAGCAATGTTTGATATTATTGAGTCATTTTTCAATAGATACGAGTGATTTGGAGGTGAATTCTAAAGGAAAAGCTGTGATTGAGAATTAAATGGCCTTTGGAGCGAGGTAAGTGTCGTGTCTAACTTTGGCTTGAGGGAATAGGTATTATGTGTTCTTTTGCTAAGTGTTTGGTTGTTAAATATGATATATAGGTGAGGTGACGAGCATCTATGCATAGTTGTCGAGTCATAGCATGAGAGTGAAATTCTATTCTTGTCTATTTTGTAGCCTTAAATTCTACTATCCATGCTTAGCGGGTTATTTGATATGTTGGGTGAATCACATCTGGTTTCACTGAGATTTGGTAACTTTTGAATATTGATTCAAGTTTGAGATTACATTGTGCTATTGATTATGGGTAAAATACGAGTTTCTTTGTAATACTCTTATCTATCCGTTGTTATTGATTATGTGATTGGTGAGGAGGAGTGTAAAGCACGAAGGGTGATGCCGTGTATGCATTATTTATATTGTGAGGAAGAGTGTAAAGCACGAAGGGTGATGCCGTGTATATTATGAGAGGTTTAATGCATGAAGGGTGATGCCGTGCCATTCTATTTATTTATTTGGTGAGGTTGAGAGTAAAAGCACAAAGGGTGATGTCGTGCAATTTTATTTATTATTTGGTGAGTTTGAGAGTAAAAGCACAAAGGGTGATGCCGTGCAGTTTTTCTTACTGTTTTAATTGCTTAATTTGTTTAAGGATTTTCGGTTTAATTCTGTCTTTTCATTATTCTCACTCTTTATGTTGTATTCCTCCACTGCATATTCCCTTCCCATTATTTCTGCTTTATTTATTAATTTACTATTGTTACCACTAGCATGATTATACTGCTCAGGTTATATGTGGGTGTCTTGTCCTAGCCTCATCACTACTTCACCGAGGTTAGGCTCGACACATACCAGTACATGGGGTCAGTTGTACTGATACTGCACTCTGCACTTTCTGTGCAAATTTTGATACTGGCTTCGGGTTGATCGAGATATTGCTATTGGTCCACTGTCCGGAGACTCAAGGTAGATCTGTCGGCATTCACAGACCTTGAAGTCCCCATCTATCTTTTCTGTTCTACTGTTTCTTTCATTCAGATAGTTGTATTTCTTTCAGACTATTACTTGTAGTAAATTCTAGAATGCTCGTGAATTGCGACTCCAGATCCGGGTAGTAGTAATTAATACAATTTTTTAATATTCCGTACTTATTATATTTTATCTTAGTTAATTATTGTTATTTACTGAATGGAAATAAGGAATTGGTTTAACGATTTTCTAACGTTGGCTTGCCTAGCAAGTGAAATGTTAGGCGCCATCACGGTCCCGTCGGTGGAAAATTTTGGGCCATGATAGTTGGTTTCAGAGCACTAGGTTGCCTAGGTCTCACGATTTACGAGCAAGCTTAGTAGAGTCTGGAGGATCATTACGGAAACGTATGTGCTTATCTTATAGAGGCTGTGAAGTTTAGGAACAAGTTTCACTTCTATTCTTCTCTGTCGTGCGATTTTGCTTTCTCAATACTGATTCAACTCTTCTACTCTTATTCTCTCGTAGATGATGAGAACACATACCGCTTCCTCAGCTGAGCAGCAGCCAGAGCCTCCAGTGACAGCTCCTACACGGGGCAGAGGTCGAGGCCGAGGCCGTACCAGAGGACGAGGCAGGGGCAGGGCTCAGCCTAGGGCCCGAGCAGCAACCCCGGCAGTGGAGCCTCAGATAGAGCTTGACGAGGAGGTTCCAGCCCATATTGTTCCTGCCGGACCAGCTCAGGTTCCGGAGGGGTTCATTACTACCCAAGTACTTCAGGACGCTTTGGTCCGTTTGGTGGGCCTTATGGAGAGTGTGGCCCAGACTGGCGCATTTCCCATGGCACCAGCAGTCTCTCAGGATGAAGGAGGAGCCCAGACTTCCACCACTCCCACTCCGGAGCAGATAGCTCCCCAGTATCAGGCTCCAGCAGCTTAGCCACTCGGATTAGTTCAGCCGGTTATTGTGGCACAGGTCGGAGATGGGCCAGCTATGTCTTCTGAGGCTTTATGGAGATTGGACAGGTTTATCAAGCTCTTTCCTGTTCACTTCAGTGGTGCTCCTTCAGAGGATCCCAGGAGTATCTTGACAGCTATCATGAGGTTCTATGGAACATGGGTTTAGTGGAGACAAATGGGGTCGATTTTGCTGCATTTCAGATGACTGGTTCCGCCAAGAAATGGTGGAGAGATTACTTGTTGACCAGACCAGCTGGGTCGCCTGCTCTTACTTTGGACCAGTTCTCTCAACTCTTCATAGAGAAGTTTCTGCCTATCACATTGAGAGAGGAGTGTCGCCGTCAGTTTGAGCATCTCTAGTAGGGCAGTATGACTATTACTCAGTATGAGACCCGTTTTGTGGATTTGGCTCGTCATGTTATTCTTCTGCTTCCCACCGAGAGAGAGAGGGTGAGGAGGTTTATTGATGGACTTGCTCAACCCATCAGATTGCAGATGGCTAAGGAGACTGGGAGTGAGATTTCTTTTCAGTCGGCTGCTAATGTCGCCAGACGAGTCAAAATGGTTCTTACTCAGGGAGGTTAGGGGCTTGACAAGAGACCTCGTCATTCCGGTGAGTTCAGCGGTGCCTCATCTAGAGGCAGGGGTACCTTTGGTAGAGGCCATCCTACCAGGCCGTTTCATTCAGCGCTCCAGGCATCCCATGGTGCCTCAGGTGGTCGTGGCCCTCAGATGCATTATTCCCACTAGCTAGCCTACAGTACACCACCAGCTCCTATTAGTGCACCTCTGCTCCAAAGTTATCAGGGTGGTTATTCAGATCGACAGGGTCAGTTTCAGGGTCAGCAGTCAAGGTTATGTTATACTTGTGGTGATCCGAGGCACATTGCTAGATTTTGCCCTCGGGCAACGGGCAGCTCACATCATCAGAGTTCTCGTGCCATGGTTCCGGCACCAGTTGCTGCACCACCTGCTCAGCCAGCCAGAGGCAAGGGTCAGGCAGCCAGAGGTAGAGGCCAGACTGTTAGAGGTAGAGGTCAGGCCGTTAGAGGTAGAGACCAGCCAGTTAGAGATCGTCCCAGGGACGTAGTTCAGTGTAGTGGGGCCCAGCCCCGGTGTTATGCTTTTCCAGCCAGGCTTGAGGCTAAGTCATCTGACGCTGTTATCACAGATACTGTTTCAGTTTGCAGTAGAGATGCCTCAGTTCTATTTGATCCGAGATCTACTTACTCTTATGTGTCATCCTATTTCGCTTCCTATTTGGTTGTGCCCAGTGATTCTTTGAGTGCTCCTGTGTATGTGTCCACACCAGTGGGAGATGCTATTGTTGTAGATCGTGTTTATTGTTCGTGTTTGGTCACCATTGGGAGTCTTGAGACTCGTGTAGATCTTCTACTTCTTGACATGGTTGATTTTGATGTCATACTGGGTATGGATTGGCTGTCACCTTATCATGCTATATTAGATTGTCATGCCAAGAAGGTGACCTTAGCCTTGCAGGGGTTGCCTCGATTAGAGTGGAGAGGGAATCTTGGCCATTCTGCCAGCAGGGTTATCTCTTATGTGAAGGCTCGGCATATGGTCGAGAAGGGGTGTCTAGCTTATTTAGCTTATGTCCGCGATTCTAGTGCCGAGGTTCCTTCCATAGATTCGGTGCCGGTTGTTCGTGAGTCTCCAGAGGTGTTTCCTGTAGACCTGCCGAGGATGCCACCCGACAGGGATATTGATTTCTGCATTGATTTGGCTCCAGGCACTCAGCCTATTTCCATTCTTCCATAGCGCATGGCCCCGCCAGAGTTGAAAGAATTGAAGGAGCAGTTGCAAGATTTGCTTGATAAGGGCTTTATTAGACCTAGTCTCTCCCCCTGGGGTGCACCTGTGTTGTTTGTGAAGAAAAAAGATGGATCGATGAGGATGTGTATAGATTATTGGCAGTTGAACAAAGTCGCCATCAAGAACAAATATCCATTGCCGAGGATTGATGATTTATTTGATCAGCTTCAGGGTGCCAAGGTGTTTTTAGAGATTGATTTGAGATCTGGCTACCATCAGTTGAGGATTAGGGCATCTGATGTTCCTAAGACAGCTTTTCGGACTCGATATGGGCATTATGAGTTTCTAGTGATGTCATTTGGGCTGACAAATGCCCCAGTAGCATTCATGGATTTGATGAACCGGGTGTTCAAACCCTACTTGGATTCCTTTATGGTTGTGTTTATTGATGAGATCTTTATCTACTCCCACTGTCGAGAGGAACATGAACAGCACCTTCGGATCGTTCTTCAGACTCTGAAAGACAGCCAGTTATATGCTAAGTTCTCAAAATGCGAGTTTTGGTTGAGTTCAGTTGCTTTCTTGGGTCACGTTGTATCAGCAGAGTGTATTCAGGTGGATCCTAAGAAGATTGAGGCAGTCCAAAACTGGCCTAGACCACATCAGCTACAGAGATCCGTAGTTTGCTGGGTTTTGTGGGCTATTACCATCGATTTGTGGAAGGGTTTTCATCCATAGCAGCCCCGTTTACCAGATTGACCCAGAAGGGTGCCCCATTCAGGTGGTCAGACGAATGTGAAGCGAGCTTTCAGAAGCTCAAGACTACTTTGACCACGACACCGGTATTGGTGTTACCCACAGGTTCAGGATCTTATACAGTATATTGTGATGCATCTCGTATTGGTCTGGGTGCGGTATTGATATAGGGTGGCAAGGTTATTGCATATGCTTCGCGGCAGCTGAAGGTTCACGAGAAGAATTACTTTGTTCATGATCTAGAACTGGCAGCCATTGTTCACGCGCTGAAGATTTGGAGGCACTATCTTTACGGCATGCCATGTGAGGTATTCACTGATCATCGGAGCTTGCAGTATTTGTTCAAGCAGAAGAAACTCAATTTGAGGCAGAGGATGTGGCTGGAGCTATTGAAAGACTATGATATCACCATATTATATCATCCCGGGAAGGCCAATGTGGTGGCCGATGCTTTGAGTAGGAAGTCAGTCAGTATGGGTAGCCTTACATATATTCCAGTTGGTGAGAGGCCATTAGCTGCAGATGTTCATACTTTGGCTAATCAGTTCGTGAGGTTAGATATTTCAGAACCCAGTCGGGTTCTAGCTTACACAGTCGCTCGGTCTTCTTTATATGAGCGCATCAGAGAGAGGCAGTATGATGATCCTCATTTACTTGTCCTTAAGGATACGGTGCGGTATGGTGATGCCAAACAGGTTGTTGTGGGGGAAGATAGGGTTCTGCGAATGCAGGGTCGTATTTGTGTGCCTAATATGGATGGGCTTCGTGAATTAATTCTTGAAGAAGCACACAGTTCCAGGTATTCTATTCATCCAGGTACCGCAAAAATATATCAAGATTTACGGCAATATTATTGGTGGAGGAGAATGAAAAAGGATATAGTTACATATGTAGCTCGATGTCTGAATTGTCAGTAAGTTAAGTACGAGCATCAGAGACCTGGTGGTTTGTTTCAGAAGTTAAAAATTCCTAAGTGAAAGTGGGAGCGTATCACTATGGATTTTGTTGTTGGGCTCCCACGGACTCAGAGAAAATTTGACGCAGTTTGGGTCATTGTGGATAGGTTGACCAAGTTAGCACATTTCATTCCAGTGGCAGTTACCTATTCTTCAGAGAGGTTAGCTGAAATTTACATTCGTGAGATTGTCCGCCTTCACGGTGTTCCCATGTCTATTATTTCAGATCGAGGTACGCAGTTTACCTCACATTTCTGGAGGGCTGTACGATGTGAGTTAGGCACACGAGTGGACTTGAGTACAACATTTTATCCACAGACAGACGGACAGTCAGAGCGCACTATTAAGATATTGGAAGATATGCTCCGCGCTTGTGTTATAGACTTTGGAGGTTCTTGGGATCATTTATTTCCACTTACGGAGTTTGCTTATAATAATAGCTACCAGTCGAGCATTCAGATGGCTCCATATGAGGCATTATACGGAAGGCAATGTTGATCGCTAGTTGGTTGGTTTGAACTGGGAGAGGCTCGGTTGTTGGGTACCGATTTGGTACAGGATGCCTTGGATAAGGTCAAGATTATTCAGGATTGACTTCGCACAGCTCAGTCTAGGCAAAAGAGTTATGCCGACCGTAAAGTTCGTGATATTGCATTCATGGTTGGATAAAGAATATTGCTCCGAGTTTCGCCTATGAAAGGTGTAATGAGGTTCGGAAAGAAGGGCAAGTTGAGCCCTAGGTATATCGGACCCTTTGAAATTCTTGAAAGGGTAGGTGAAGTAGCCTACAGGCTTGCATTACCACCTAGTTTATCAGCAGTTTATCCGGTGTTCCATGTGCCTATGCTCTGAAAATATTATGGGGATCCGTCCCCTGTGTTAGATTTCAGCTCCGTCCAATTGGACAAAGATTTGACTTACGAGGAGGAGCCGGTGGCTATTCTAGCCCAGCAGGTCTGACAGTTGAGGTCTAAGAGTTATCCTTCAATTCGGGTGCAATGGAGAGGTCAGCCGGTAGAGGCATCTACCTGGGAGTCTGAGTCGGATATGCGGAGTAAATATCCACACTTATTCACTAGCTCAGGTACTTTTTTCTAACTCCGTTCGAGGACGAACATTTATTTTAGAGGTGGAGAATGTGATGACCCAAAATATCATATTTAAATTTAATAAGTAATTCTATTTTCTAAGACCTCGAAAAGCACCATTTATCATTTCTCGACTTGCGTGCGCTGTCCGTACATTTTTCCGAAAAGTTTTTATGTGAAAAATGGATTAAAAGGTGAAATAGAGCTTTAAAACTCAACTAAGTTGACTTTGGTCAACATTTCGAGCAAAAGGACCCGGATCGGTGTTTTGGCAATTCCGGTAGGTCCGTATCGTGATTTGGGACTTGGGCGTATGCCCAGAATCGAATTCCTTGGTCCCTAGCCCGAGATATGGAATTTTGATGAAAATATAAAAGCTTGAAAGCTTAATGATTTCTAAGAAATTACTGATGTTGGATTTATTGACCTCGGGTCCATATTTTGGTTCTGGAGTCCGGTATAGGTCCACTATAATATTTATGACTTGTCTGCAAAATTTGGTGAGAATCAGAGTTGATTTGACATGATTCGGACGTCCGGTTGTAAAAATATAAGTTTTAAGGTTTTCTTGAAAACTTCCTTTGATTTGGTGTCCGATTCATAGTTCAAGGTGTTATTTTGGCGATTTGATCGCGCGAGCAAGTTTGTATAATGTTTTAGACTTGTGTGCATATTTGGTTTGCAGCCTCGAGGGCTCGGGTGAGTTTCGGATAGGCCACAGGATGTTTTGGACTTTGGAAATCTGGTTTATTTCTGCAGAGTCTGGATTTTGTGCATATCCATCTTCGCGTTCGCGAAGGTCCTCTCGCGAACGCGAAGAGTAAACTGACGAGGCAGGGATTTCTTCTTCGTGAACGCAAAGTCTTGGTCGCGAACGCGAAGCGATGGGGGGTGTTACCCTTCGCGAACGCGACAAGCCCATCGCGAACGTGTAGTGTTAGGCATTAGGGAGGGTGAGTCAGCCGTTCCTTCATCGAGAACGCGAGCAATGCCTCGCGAACGTGAAGGCCAGGGGGGAGTAACCATCGCGAACACGAGCTGGGTCTCGCGAACGCGAAGGCTTGGCAGCCAGTACCCTTCGTGAACACGACAGTGGTCTCGCGAACGCGATGAACACTGTCGCCTAGCACTTAACAGAATCCAAAAACGGGATTTTAGCCAAAAATTCATTTTTCTCAAAAACATCAAACGGTGAGAGGTGATTTTTCAAGAGCCATTTCTTTCCCAAATTGTTGGTAAGTGATTCTAAACAATTTTTTTTCAATTACCCATTACATTTTACGAATTATCAACCTAAAATTTGAGTTTTCATGGTAGAATTAGGGGTTAGATTAGAAACTAGGGATTTCGGAAATTTGAGGATTTAGATCCCAATTTGAGGTCGGATTCAAAAACTAATTACATATTCGGGCTCGGTGGTGAATGGGTAAAGGGATTTTTGTCCGAACCTTGGGTTTTGACCAAGTGGGCCCGGGGTCGATTTTTGACTTTTTTGTAGGAAAATTTGGAAAATCTGTAATTATTCATTAAACTTGATTCCTTTAGCAATGTTTGATATTATTGAGTCATTTTTGAATAGATACAAGTGATTTGAAGGTGAATTCCAAAGGAAAAGCTGTGATTGAGAATTAAATGGCCTTTGGAGCGAGGTAAGTGTCGTGTCTAACTTTGGCTTAAGGGAATAGGTATTATGTGTTCATTTGCTACGTGTTTGGTTGTTAAATATGATGTATAGGTGAGGTGACGAGTATCTATGCATAGTTGTCGAGTCATAGCATGAGAGTGAAATTCTATTCTTGTCTATTTTGTAGCCTTAAATTCTACTATCCATGCTTAGCGGGTTATTTGATATGTTGGGTGACTCACATCTGGTTTCACTGAGATTTGGTAACTTTTGAATATTGATTCAAGGTTGAGATTACATTGTGCTATTGATTATGGGTAAAATACTGGTTTCTTTGTAATACTCTTATCTATCCGTTGTTATTGATTATGTGATTGGTGAGGAGGAGTGTAAAGCACGAAGGGTGATGCCGTGTATGCATTATTTATATTGTGAGGAAGAGTGTAAAGCACGAAGGGTGATGCCGTGTATATTATGAGAGGTTTAATGCACGAAGGGTGATGCCGTGCCATTCTATTTATTTATTTGGTGAGGTTGAGAGTAAAAGCACAAAGGGTGATGTCGTGCAATTTTATTTATTATTTGGTGAGGTTGAGAGTAAAAGCACGAAGGGTGATGCCGTGCAGTTTTCCTTACTGTTTTAATTGCTTAATTTGTTTAAGGATTTTCGGTTTAATTCTGTCTTTTCATTACTCTCACTCTTTATGTTGTATTCCCTCACTGCATGTTCCTTTCCCATTATTTCTGTGTTATTTCTTTATTTACTATTGTTGCCACTAGCTTGATTATACTGTTCAGGTTATATGTGGGTGTCTTGTCCTAGCCTCGTCACTACTTCGCCGAGGTTAGGCTCGACACTCACTAGTACATGGGGTCGGTTGTACTGATACTGCACTCTGTACTTTCTGTGCAGATTTTGATACCTGCTCGGGTTGATCGAGATTTTGCTATTGGTCCGTTGTCTGGAGACTCAAGGTAGATCTGTCGGCATTCACAGACCTTGAAATCCCCGTCTATCTTTTCTGTTCTACTATTTCTTTCATTCAGATAGTTGTATTTCTTTCAGACTATTACTTGTAGTAAATTCTAGAATGCTCGTGAATTGCGACTCCAGATCCGAGCGGTAGTAATTAATACAATTTTATAATATTCCGTACTTATTATATTTTTTCTTAGTTAATTATTGTTATTTACTGAATGGAAATAAGGAATTGGTTTCACGATTTTCTAACGTTGGCTTGCCTAGAAAGTGAAATGTTAGGCGCCATCACGGTCCCGTCGGTGGAAAATTTCGGGTCGTGATAAAATTATTAACGAGCAAAATCGGTATCACATTGAGCAAATAAACTCCGAATTGAGTTTTGATTGAACGACTAGGTTCGTATTATTATTTGTGACTCATAGGAACAAGAATCGTCGAATTCTGAGTTTGTATGATGGAGTTAGAGCATTTTTAGTGAAAAAAATAACTGATGGCGCAAGCAAGTTCTTGTGTGGACTTTTAGCGACGGAAAATAGACTTTTAGTGACGGAAAATGGACTTTTAGTGACGGATGGGCAGAAACTTAAAGACCAAAAATGGTTATTTCCTTCATTTCGTTTTGGATTTTTGGAGCACGGTTCTTGGGCGATTTTGAGGATTTCTTCACGACTTCGACTTGGGTAAGTGTCCTATATCTAAAAGTGATTATATTTCATAAATACATGATTATATTCATCATTTATTTCGGATTTAAATGGAAGAAATCAAGATTTTTGTAAAACTTTTCAAGAACGAAAACTTTAGATTTGGAGGTCGAGTTGTTATCGGAATTTGATAAAATTGGTATGAGTGGACTCGTAATTTAATGAGTTGTCAGATTTTGTAAGTTTTGTCAGATTCCGAGACGTGGGCCCCAAGGGCGATTTTTGAGTTAAATTTCAGATTTTATTAGAAAATTAGTATTTTCTTATGGAATTAATTCCTATAATTAGTATTAACTGAATTGAATTAATTTAGATAGATTTGAGCTATCCGGATGTCTGTTCAAGCAAGAAGGCAATTTTAGAATATCGGCCTAACTTTAAAAAGGTAAGTATCTTGCCTAACTTTGTGCGGGGGAATGTCCCCTAGGCATTGAGTCTTATGTGAAAATTGTGTGATTGGAAAACCATGTACGCGAGGTGACTAGTACGTACTTGGTTTATATGTGTAAACTATATCGATTAAAAATTTATAGACACCTTTATGTATTAAATTGGAAAATTATGGAAATTTAGTAAATCCTTGATTTGTCATGCCTCATTTTTTGTTTGTTGAGTTTGTATTTATATGATAATTTGGTGTGATTGCGACTTGGAATTTTATGAGAATTTCGTGTGTTTGTTGATTTGATATTTCCTAGAAATAATTATATTATGGATTTTTTCGTATGCAAATAATCTATTAAATAAGTTTAAATTGAGGTACTAATATATTTTTCAAAAATTTGGACTAAAGAAGGTGTTGTGTCATGCTGATTTAATTTTCCTTCCTTATTGTTGTTTTCGAGGTTTATATACGTTGTGTGGAGCCTTGAGCTATTTGCTGTGAAATTAATTGATTTTGTTGCATCTTTGGAATTCGTTGTGGCCTATGGGCAATTTATAATATGAATTTTTGTTTTGTGTTATCGCAGTAATATCCGTGTAAATTGTTGTGTGATTTAGGTTACTGTTATGCAGCAGATAAGGGTGGCATTCCACTGTTGATATTATGTGGGTATAAAGGTGGCATTTCACTGTGGTTATGTGTATTGGGATATTATCTAGGCGGAGCGATAAGGGTGGCTATTAAACGGAGCGATAAGGGAGGCTAATATAAAAGCGATAAGGGTGGCTATTATGGCTATAGGAGAGATAAGGATGGCTATTGTCAGGGATGATATGTGATGATGTGGAGTTATTGCATTGGTAATTTTTATGTGATGTTGTGATTTTCCTTGTGTTTATTTTTATATCTTGTGCAATTTGTCTTGTTATTTCGGTAAACTTGATAATAGTCTGATCTATATTGAAATTGGGAGCATGTGGCTATTGCCAGGCGGATTATGAATTGAAATGTGGGCACGAGGTGTCGTGAGTAAATAATGATGATATTAGAACGTGAATTGTCCATGCAGTTGTGATATGAAATGTGGGCACGATGTGTCGTAGTTAAATGATGATGATATTGGTACATGAGTTGTCCGTGCGGTTGTGATAGAGAAATTGGTACGAGGTGCCGTTAAAATATGAAAGTGGACTGAGACCCGTATTTTATGATATTGAAATGAGGTGTCACAGGGTGACTTTTATTCGAAATATATTTATTTGAAGAATTATATTTGAAAGAGATTTATTTGAAGAATTATATTTGAAAGAGATTTATTTTAAAGAATTATATTTGAAAAATATTTATTTGAAGGGAGTATATTTGAAATGTATTTATTGGAAAGTATTGTATCTTGAAGATTATTATTTGAGAAGTATATAGGCGAGAGATTTATGTTTGAAGGACTAGATTAATTGGTTGTACTTGTATTTATTATTTGTTGAGCAATATTAATGGTGTTCTTGTTGCTCTATTGTGTATATCACTGGTTGATTAGTGTTTCCATTATTGTTATTTATTTCCTATTATTTTTGTATACTATATTGCACAGGTTATTAGACTTGTGAGTGTCTTGACTATACCTCGTCACTACTCTACTGAGGTTAGTCTTGATACTTACTGGGTACCGACTGTGGTATACTAATACTATACTTCTGCACATTTTTATACAGAGCCAGTTATTGGAGATATCGGACTCGGACAGAGTTAAAGCGTGATCACAAGGACTCAAGGTAGAGATGCTTGGTCGTCGCAGTCCCTTGGAGTCTTTCCATTTTATTGTACTGTTAATTATTAATCAAACAGTATTAAGTATTCGATCCTTGAGATCATTACATGTATTCAGTTAAAGTTCGTGACTCGGTATTTCCAGTCTTGGGAGGTTTTCATAATTGTTTCCGCTATTGGTTTTTGGCACCTGTATAGAATTAAAAAAATGGCTTGAAATATAATTGTAATTGGTTTACCTAATCTTAGAGACTAATTGTCATCATGACGCTTGTGGTGGGATTTTGGGTCGTGACAATTTATATCTATATTATTATACTAGTTTATGGACACGTGCGATGCACGCGTATCTCATGCTAAGTAGTTTTAAAATGGTACAAATGATATTAAAATATGTTTACAATGAATTACCTGAAATTTGAAGGGAAAAATATAAATTCAAACTAATGAAACATAATTTTCTTATCATGATGATTTCTTCATTGTGAAAGGTGTACATTTTTTATTACATCAATATTGTAGGGACAATCTTAATTTTTAAAGAGTTTCTTGGCATTTACTGTATCTGGAGTAAGCCTCTTAAGACTTAAGAACTTTTTCGACCATGTTCATTTGCACATAATATCAAACTCTATTTTGTGCTTGCTTGCAAGCTTAATATATACTTGCTTATTCTATGATGTTCTCATTGTTTTATAAGTGACTATCATATGGTTCATCACATTTTTCTAGCTATTGCAATTATTTCTCTAATTGTTACTACCCTACGTTTGAAGAACCTAATAAAGGATAGCCAAGGGTTTGTAATACTATACCTAAATTCATGCCCCGATTGAAATGAGAGCTCGTATCAATTGCTTGTTGCCTGCATTAAAATTTTTATATATTTGGTTTGATATATATTTCATATCAGAACCTGATTCATCAAAGTAAGCATGTAAACGAATCCTTTGATATAGCAAAATTACAGTGTTGATACAAAAAAGAAAATTTATTAACCATCAATGGAATTTACAAATTGGAGCACGATGCATGGTTGAAATTAAAATAGCTTTGATATAAATAGAAACTAAGCCATACTCATGAAATTTATAGTCATAATTAAGTGGAATAAAGAAATAAAACAGATGTATTGGCGAAAATATTTTCATTTTTTTGTTGTCTTTAAATAATAAAATAGAAAAATAATATTTGTAGCAGCAACATAATATTTTCTAGCTATAAACATTAGGAATATTTTAAACGGATCCAAGTACCTTATCTGGATCATGTTTTCCTTGCTGACAAGTCCGAGTATAGTCTCTTCTTCTTAATTTTCCAGCAGTACTTAACTCAATAGCTTCTAAATGTTTAATGCCAATACTCGCTTGTCTTATCATTTCTTCTCTCGTCACAAATACAATCATTCACCTCTGTCCTCACCCCCTTTCTTCTATCCACTTATCGTCATATATAGCTTGTCTTGCTTTGAAGTTTGAAATTAAACTTACACTACAAATGACAACATGAGTTATGAACCAAGAAATCACAACACATAACTAAGAAATCAGAAATATGAGACTCATTAGGAACAAACTCAATCACAAAGGGTAGCCGAACCGAGGAGACGGATAGAACCGAAGAGCAATATTCTAAGAAATTCTTCTTTTGTCGTTTCAGTAATTAGGACTCGGGAGCTTCCAACATCATTGCCTCTCCCTATGATTTTCAAAAATGTCATCTTTAAATTTAATAATTAATTCTGTGTTCTACGACCTCGAAAAGTACTATTTATCATTCATCGACTTGCGTGCACCGTCCGTAAAATTTTTACTGAAAAGTTTTTAATATGAATTAGAGTTTTAAAACTCAATATAGTTGACTTTGGTCAACGTTTTGAGCAAACGGACTCGGATCAGTATTTTGATAGTTTCGGTAGGTCCGTATCGTGAATTGGGACTTGGGCGTATGCCCGGAATCAAATTCCGAGGTCCCTAACCCGATATATGAAATTTTGATGAAAAATTAAAAGTTTAAGTTCAAATAGTGACCGGATGTCGAATTATGTACAAACAACCCCGGAATAGAATTTTGATGATTCCAACAGCTCCGTATGGTAATTTTGAACTTAGGAGCGGGATCAAAATTTTATTTGAAAGTCCGTAGTGGAATTAGGCTTGAAATGCCGAAAGTTAAATTTTTGGGAAGTTTGACCGAGGGGTTGACGTTTTGATATCGGGGTCGAAATCCGATTCTGAAAATTTTTATAGCTCCGTTATGTTATTTATGACTTGCGTACAAAATTTGAGGTCAATCGGACTTGATTTGATAGGTTCTGATGTTATTTGTAGAAATTGAAAGTTTCAAAATTCATAAGGCTTGAATCTATGTGTGATGATTTGAAGATTCGACTAAGTTCGTATGGTGTTTTAGGACTTGTTGGTATGTTTGGTTAAGGTCCCGGGAGCCTCGGGTGTATTTCGGATGCTCAACGGGTTATTTTTGGACATAGAGAAGTAGCAGATTTTTCTGGTTTTTGTTGCAGAAGATTGTTCTTCGCGTTCGCAAAGGTGTGGTCAGTGGAAGCATCGCGAACGCGAGGAGTAGAACATGTTCGTGAAGAGTATTTTCTGAGTGTGAGGTTTTGTTCTTCGCGTTCGCGAAGGGGAGGACACGAACGCAAAGGTATGGTCTGTGTGTGCATCGCGAACGCGTGAGTGGCGTCGCGTTCGCGAAGGAGAGCGAGGCAGCTGGGAACCCCAGTCTTTTGTTCTACACGTTCGCGAGATAAGGGATGCGTTCGCGAAGGTCCGAGTTAGCAAAGCTTCGCCTTCGCGAAACGTTGGTCGCGTTCGCGAAGAGGAAAGTTGGGCAGCATATTTTTGTGCTTCGCAAACGCGAGACAAGGGTCGCGTTCGCGAAGAAGAAACCACTGGACAGAATGTTTAAGTTCAGATTTTTAACGATTTGGAGCTCGGATTTTGACAATTTTTGAGAGGTTTTCAGAGAAAACGTTGGTGTAAGTGTTCTTAACTCAATCTTTATTAGATTACCCGAATCTATCACTATTTTTAACAATTAATTTTGGATTTTTATTAAAAAATATAGTATTTTCCTATAGAATTAATTCTATAATTTTTGTTGACTGTATCGAATTATTTATGACTAGATACGAGTCGACCGGAATCGAAAAATCGAGAAAAAAGCATATTACTTGGTTAAATTGGAGCAAGTCGAGGTAAGTGACTTGTCTAACCTTGTGTGGGGGAAATTCCCCTAGGATTGGTATTAAATGTAATGTCATGAAAGTCGTGTACACGAGGTAACAAGTGTGTACACGGACTAAATATGAAGGATTATGTATTCAAATTATGAAGATCACTTTTGCATATTAATTAAATTATTAAATCTTGTTATATTCTCCATTATTGATTTGATTTGTATACCTTAAATTTGCTTGACCTTTTCCTGCTAATTGTTTTACCTGTTTAATTGAAACTTGGTTTCTTTTATACTGTGCATTATTTGAAGGTTGGTTTTCTTTAAATTAAATATTATTAATATGAAGTATTTGACATTTCTAAATTTGATATTGAAGCAACGTATTAAAGATTTTGAAATATTATTTTCCTAAATTATTTATTTCTGAATATTTCGTAAGATTTTTGGATTATTTTGGTATGAGTCATGAGCTCTTTATTATTGAAAAATATTGTTGATGATTTATTTTTGGAAAATTGAAATATTGGGCACTTGAGGTGCAAATTGTGATATATTGTGATATTGATACGCATGCGGTGGTATAAGGTCAGGGTATTGAAACTCATGCGGTGAGATAAGGGTGGCTTGATACGCGTGGCTAGTAGGGGTGAGTACTAGAAGTCATGCGGTGTGATAAGGGTGGCTAAAACGCGGGATGCTATTTCGAGAAAAATATTTTCTTTAAATAAATTGTGAAGGCTCCCGCGGTGATATAAGGAAATGAGATATTGTGAATTTATTTATGATTTGGGATTACGAGGCGGTACCTCGGTAGTGCCCTTGTTGATATTGATTTATGGCCATAGTTGCCTTCGATTAATTGTTGTGATTTTCATAAAGTTGAAAGAAAATTCAGTTTTGATTTCACGAGATATTATTTTAAATTATTTGGTGTCATTAAACGTGACATACTATTTGATTCATTTTCATAGCCATTTTATCTTATTAAATTATTTAAACATTTTTCATGTCATTATCTATTCTCCAGTAGGGCCTGACCTGACTTCGTCACTACTATACCGAGGTTAGGCTTGGCCTTTACTGGGTACCGCTGTGGTGTACTCATACTACGCTTCTGCACATCTTTTTGTGCAGATCCAGGTACATCTTACCAGCCTAGACGTTAGTAAGTTACCTGCGCACGGAGACTTTGAGGTACATCTGCCAGCTTCTGCAGACTCCGTAGTCCCCTTATATCATTTTATGTTGCTTCCTTATTTTTCTTTAGACCTTGATACATGGAAACATTGAGAATAAATTTTTAGAAGGTTGTGACTTATTTCTATCGGGTTTTGGGAGTTGTAATCATTGAATTGTAGTTTATTTATTTCAGATATTTATGATTATTCCGCATTGATAGGCTTACCAAGTCTTAGAGACTAGGTGCCATCACGACCTCCCACATAGGGAATTTGGGGTCGTGACAAGTTGGTATCAGAGCACTAGGTTCATAAGTGTTATGAGTCACAAGCAGGTTTAGTAGAGTCTTGCAGATCGGTACGGAGACGTCTGTACTTATCTTCGAGAGTCTATGGAACTGTTAGGAAATCTTCACTTCTTTGATTCCTTATCTTGCGCCTTTGTTGATTTCAAAGTTCTAAACAATTGTCTTTCTATTATCTCACATATGGTGAGGACACGCATAACTGGATCTGATGATCAGACACTCGCGCCCCCTGTTGGAGCCGCAAGAGGCCGGGGACGGGGCAGAGGCCGAGTCAGAGGCCGAGGAAGACCACGTGGTGCAGCTAGAGCACCTGCACGAGCCGCCGCACCAGAGCCACTAGTAGCTCCAGTTGGAGAGCAGGCACCTGAGATGCATGTTACTACTCCTGCACTTCAGGAGACTCTTGCCCAGTTTTTGAGCATGTTTGGCACTCTAGCTCAGGTAGGGTTAATTCTACTTGCTCCTGCCACATCTCAGGCCGGGGGTGGAGCACAGACTCCCGCCGCCCATACTCCAGAACCATGGGCCCAAGTTGACCATGCCCCAGAGGTTATACCAGTGCAACCAGTTGTCCCAGTTCGGCCTGAGATTAGGACAACAGTTTCAGAGGGGGAGCAGCTCAGGCTCGAGAGGTATAAGAAGTACCACCCTCCCACTTTCAACGGTTTAGCTTCAGAGGATGCTCAGGGTTTTCTGGAGAAATGTCACCGTATCCTTCGTACTATGGGTATTGTGGATTCCAGTGGGGTTTCTTTTACGGCATTCCAGTTTAGAGGAGCAGCCTACCAGTTTGGATAGTCCGGTTGAGGCAGCTTCACTTACTTGGACTCAATTTTCAGATATTTTCTTAAGGGAGTATGTTCCTCAGAGTCTTAGGGATGCATAGCGCACAGAGTTTGAGCACCCGCGCCAGCGTTCTATGACTGTGTCAGAATATGCGGTCCGATTCAGTGATTTGTCTAGGCATGCACCAGCCTTAGTTGCCACTGTTCGAGAGCGGGTTCACAGATTTATTGAGGGTCTTCACCCTAGTATCAGATACAGTATGGCCCGAGATCTAGAGATGGACATCACATACTAACAGGTGGTGTCAATTGCTAGGAGATTGGAAGGTATGCGGACTCGGGAGAGGGAAGAGAGGGAAGCTAAGAGACCCTGAGATTCTGGCACATATAATAATTCTCGTGCCCCAGTTGTAGCCCGTCATGGTAGAGGTTATGTAAGACGTCCTATTCATTCAACACTTCCAGCTTCCAGTGGTATTCCGGCTACTCCTAGACCTCAGGTTCCATATTATGCACCACCAGTGTCTTCTGTTCCTCCTGTACGGGGTGCTTTCAGTGGGCAGTCTAGTCGATCAGGCCGGAGCCAGTCCCAGCAGCCACATCCTCCGAGGGCTTGTTTTGAGAGTGGTAACACTCGTCATATTATGAGAGATTGCCCTAGATTTAGGAGGGGTGCACCTCCACAAATTTCTCAGGCCCTACCTATTCCATAGGGTCCTCAAGCTTCTCAGGCCATGATTACTGCACCAGTTGCCACTCCACCTGCACAGCCAGCTAGAGGTAGAGATCGGGCAGGTAGATGTCGCCCTAGAGGGGGAGGCCAGGCCAGATATTATGCTCTTCCTGCTAGGACAGATGTCGTTGCATCCGATTTTGTTATTATAGGTATTATTCCGGTCTGTCATAGAGATGCATCAGTTTAATTTGATCCAGGCTCCACTTATTCTTATGTGTCATCTTATTTTGCCCCGTATTTAGGCGTATCACGTGATTACTTGAGTTCTTCTATTTATGTATCTACACCCGTGGGTGAATCTATTATTCTAGACCGTGTGTATCAGTCGTGTTTAATTGTTATCAGTGGTTTTGAGACCAAAGCTGATTTATTATTGCTCAGTATGGTGGATTTTGATATTATTTTGGGCATGGACTGGTTGTCGCCCTATCACGCTATTCTTGATTATTATGCCAAGACGGTGACATTGGCTATGCCGGGTCTACCATGGCTAGAGTGGAGATGTACCTCGGATCATGTTCCAAGCAGGGTTGTTTCATTTCTTAAAGCTCAACGAATGATTGGGAAGGGGTGTGATGCGTATCTGGCCTATGTGAGAGATGTTAGTATTGATACTCCTACTGTAGAGTCAGTTCCTATAGTAAGGGATTTTCCTGATGTATTTCCAGCGGATCTTCCGGGTATGCCACCCGACAGGGATGTTGACTTTGGCATTGATTTGTTACCGGGCACTCAACCCATTTCTATTCCACCATACCGTATGGCACCAGCAGAGTTGAAAGAATTAAAAGAACAGTTACAGGAGTTGCTTGGTAAGGGTTTCATTCGGCCTAGTGTATCGCCTTGGGGTGCTCCTGTATCATTTGTAAAGAAGAAGGATGGTTCTATGCGGATGTGTATTGATTACCGCCAGCTGAACAAGGTTACAGTGAAGAACAAGTATCCATTGCCACGTATTGATAACCTATTTGATCAGCTTCAGGGTACCAGGTTATTCTCTAAAATTGACTTGCGTTCAGGCTATCATCAGTTGAAGATTCAGGAGCCAGATATCCCGAAGACTGCTTTCAGGACTCGGTACGATCATTACGAGTTCCTTGTGATGTCTTTTGGGCTGACCAATGCCCCAACAACATTTATGCACTTAATGAATAGTGTATTTCAGCCCTATCTTGATTCTTTTGTCATTGTGTTTATTGACGACATTCTGGTGTATGTGAGGTCTTTTGGGCTGACCAATGCCCCAACAACATTTATGTACTTAATGAATAGTGTATTTCAGCCCTATCTTGATTCTTTTATCATTGTGTTTATTGACGAAATTCTGGTGTATTCCCGGAGTCGGGAGGATCAAGAACAGCACCTGAGGACTGTGCTCCGGATTTTGAGAGAAAAGGTGTTATATGCAAAAATTTTAAAGTGTGAATTCTGGCTTGATTCAGTGGTATTTTTGGGTCATATAGTTTCGTGCGAGGGGATCAAGGTAGATCCAAAGAAGATTGAAGCAGAGCAAAGTTGGTCCAAACCGTCCTCAGTTACGAAAATCCGGAGTTTCCTTAGTTTGGCTGGGTATTATCACCGATTTGTAAAGGGTTTCTCTTCTATTGCTGCATCTATAACCATATTGACCCAGAAGGGTGCTACGTTCAGGTGGAGCGAGGAATGTGAGGAGAGCTTCCAAAAGCTCAAGACAGCTTTGACTACAGCCCCAGTATTGGTATTACCTACAGGTATAGGATCTTATACTGTGTATTGTGACGCGTCGCGTATTGGTCTCGGTGCAGTGTTGATGCAAGACGGTAGGGTGATTGCCTACGCGTCCAGACAGTTCAAGGTGCATGAGAAGAATTATCCTATACATGACCTGAAGTTAGCAGCTATTGTTTATGCCTTAAAAATTTGGCGGCATTATTTATACGGTGTCCATTGTGAGATCTATGCCGATCATCGGAGTTTACAGTATCTGTTTAAACAAAAGGACCTTAATTTGCAGCAGCGGAGATGGTTGGAGTTGCTTAAGGATTATGATATCACCATTCTCTATCATCCTGGGAAGGCCAATGTGGTGGCCGATGCCTTGAGTCATATAGCGGAGAGTTTGGGCAGCTTAGCATATTTACCGGTAGCAGAGAGGCCTTTAGCCTTGGATGTTCAGGCCTTGGCCAACCAGTTTGTTAGACTGGATATTTCTGAGCCGAGTCGAGTTTTGTCTTGTGTGGTTTCTCAGTCTTCTCTTTATGATTGTATCATGGAACGTCAGTATGATGACCCGTCCTTGAGGATACAGTTCAGCACGGTGATGCCAAGGAAGTCACTATTGGAGATGACAATGTATTACGGATACAGGGTAGGCTATGTGTGCCTAATGTGGACGGTTTGTGTGAGTTGATTCTCCAGGAGGCTCACAGTTCGCGGTACTCCATTCATCCGGGTGCTGCAAAGATGTATCAAGACTTGAGACAACACTATTGGTGGAGGCGGATGAAGAAAGACATAGTGGGGTATGTATCTCGGTGTCTAAATTGTCAACAGGTGAAATATGAGCATCAGCGACCGGGTGGATTACTTCAGAAGTTAGAGATTCCAGAATAGAAATGGGAGCGGATCACTATGAATTTCGTTGTTGGGCTCCCACGGACTCAGCGGAAGTTTGATGCAGCTTAGGTGATTGTGGATAGGCTGACCAAATCAGCTCATTTCATTCCTGTGATTACTACTTACTCTTCAGAGCAGCTGGCTCAGGTATATATTCGCGAGATTGTCAGACTTCATGGTGTACCGGTATCTATCATCTCTGACCGGGGTACATAATTTACCTCACGGTTTTGGAGGGCAGTATAGCATGAGTTAGGTACTCGGGTAGAGTTGAGTACAGCATTTCACCCTCAGACGGACGGGCAATCCGAATGCACTATTCAGATACTGGAGGATATGCTTCGTGCGTGTGTGATAGATTTTGGGGGGTGCTTGGGATCAGTTCTTACCACTTGCAGAGTTTTCTTGCAACAACAGTTACCAGTCAAGCATTCAGATGGCTCCGTATGAGGCTTTATATGGTAAGCGGTGCCAGTCTCCAGTGGGTTGGTTCGAACCGGGCGAGGCTAGACTATTGGGTACAGACTTAGTTCAGGATGCCTTAGAAAAGGTTAAGTTGATTCAGGATCGACTTCCTACAACCCAATCTAGACAGAAGAGTTATGCGGATCGGAAGGTTCGTGATGTTGCATTCATAGTTGGTGAGCGGGTATTGCTCCGGGTTTCGCATATGAAGGGTGTGATGAGGTTCGGGAAGAAGAAAAAGTTGAGCCCTAGGTATATTGGGCCTTTTGAGATTCTTGAAAGAGTTGGAGAGGTGGCTTACAAACTTGCGCTACCACCTAGTCTATCTGCAGTTCATCCGATATTCCACGTTTCTATGCTTTGGAAATATCACGGCGATCCCTCTAATATGTTAGACTTCAGTTCGGTTCAGTTGGACAAGGATCTATCGTATGTTGAGGAACCAAAGGCTATTCTAGATAGGCAGGTTCAAAAGCTGAGGTCAAAGAACATTGCTTCCGTGAAGGTTCAGTGGAGGGGTCATCCGGTCGAGGAGGCAACTTGGGAGACCGAGCTTGATATACGCAGCCGTTATCCACACTTATTCACCAGCTTGGGTACTTTTTCTATCTCCGTTCGAGGACGAACGTTTGTTTTAGAGGTGGAGAATGTGATGACCCAAAATGTCATCTTTAAATTTAATAATTAATTATGTGTTCTAAAACCTCGAAAAGTACTATTTATCATTCCTCGACTTCTGTGCGCAGTCCGTAAAATTTTCTAAAAAATTTTTATGTGAAAAATAGATTAAAATATGAATTAGAGCTTTAAAACTCAATTGAGTTGACTTTGATCAACGTTTTTAGCAAACAGACTCGGATCAGTATTTTGATAGTTCCGATAGGTCCGTATCATAAATTGAGACTTGGGCGTATGCCCGGAATCAAATTCCGAGGTCCCTAGCCCGAGATATGGAATTTTGATAAAAAATTATAAATTTAAGTTCAAATAGTGACCGAATATCGAATTATGTGCAAACGACCCCGGAATAGAATTTTGATGATTCCAACAGTTCCGTATGGTGAATTTGGACTTAGGAGCATGATCGAAATTTTATTTGGAAGTCCGTAGTGGAATTAGGCTTAAAATGCCGAAAGTTGAATTTTTGGGAAGTTTGACCGAGGGGTTGACTTTTTGATATCAGGGTCGAAATCCGATTCTGAAAATTTTCATAGCTCCGTTATGTCATTTATGACTTGCGTACAAAATTTGAGATCAATCGGACATGATTTGATAGGTTCCGGTGTTGATTGTAGAAATTCAAAGTTTTAAAGTTCATTAGGCTTGAATCTATGTGTGATTCATGTTTTTAGTATTGTTGGATGTGATTTGAAGATTTGACTAGGTTCGTATGGTGATTTAGGACTTGTTGGTATGTTTGGTTGAGGTCCCGGGGACCTCGGGTGTGTTTCGGATGCTCAACGGGTTATTTTTGGACTTAGAGAAGTAGCAGATTGTTCTGGTTTTTGTTGCAGAAGATTGTTCTTCGCGTTCGCGAAGGTGTGGTCAGTGGAAGCATCGCGAACGCGAGGAGTAGAATGCATTCGCGAAGAGTGTTTTATGAGTGTGAGATTTTGTTCTTCGCGTTCGCGAAGGGGAGGACGCGAACGCGAAGGTATGATATGTGTGTGCATCGCGAACGCGTGAGTGGTGTCGCGTTCGCGAAGGAGAGCGAGGCAGCTGTAAACCCCAGTCCTTTGTTCTACGTGTTCGCGAGATAAGGGACGCATTCACGAAGGTCTGAGTTAGCAAAGCTTCGCGTTCGCGAAGCGTTGGTCGCGTTCGCGAAGAGGAAACCACTGGACAGAATGTTTAAGTTCAGAAAATGGGACTTCGTTCCATTTTCCATTTTTAATGATTTGGAGTTCGGATTTTGGCGATTTTTGAGAGATTTTTAGAGAAAACGTTGGGGTAAGTGTTCTTAACTCAATCTTTGTTAGATTACCCAAATCTATCATTGTTTTTAACATTTAATTGGTGATTAAAGTTGAAAAAAATTCGAAAACCCTCTTGGATAGATTTGAGGATTTGAGGGTCGAATTATTATTGAAATTTAGTCATTTTAGTATGATTAGGATCGTAGTTGAATGGACGTTCATATTTCATAACGTTCGTCGGATTCTGAGACGTGGGCCCCATGGGCCATTTTTGAGTTAATTTCGGATTGTTATTGAAAAATGTACTATTTTCTAATAGAATTAATTCTATAATTTTTGTTGACTGTATCGAATTATTTATAACTAGATACGAGTCGACCGGAATTGGAAAATCGAAAAAAAGGCATATTACTTGGTTAAATTGGAGCAAGTCGAGGTAAGTGACTTGTCTAACCTTGTGTGGGAGAAATTCCCCTAGGATTGGTATTAAATGTAATGTGATGAAAATCGTGTACACGAGGTAACGAGTGTGTACACGGACTAAATGTGAAGGATTATGTGTACAAATTATGAAGATCACTGTTGCATATTAATTAAATTATTAAATCTTGTTATATTCTCCATTATTGATTTGATTTGTATACCTTAAATTTGCTTGACCTTTTTTTGCTAATTGTTTTACCTGTTTAATTGAAACTTGGTTTCTTTTATACTGTGCATTATTTGAAGGTTGATTTTATTTAAATTAAATATTATTTATGTAAGTATTTGACATTTCTAAATTTGATATTGAAGCAACGTATTAAAGATTCTGAAATATTATTTTTCTGAATTATTTATTCCTGAATATTTCGTAAAATTTTTGGATTATTTTGGTATGAGCCGTGAGCTCTTTATTATTGAAAAATATTGTTGATGATTTATTTTTGGAAAATTAAAATATTGTGCACTTGAGGTGTAAATTATGATATATTGTGATATTGATACGCATGTGGTGGTATAAGGTCTCGGTATTGAAACGCATGCGGTGAGATAAGGGTGGCTTGATACGCGTGGCTAGTAGGGCTGACTACTAGAAGTCATGCGGTGTGATAAGGGTGGCTAAAACGCGGGATGTTATTTCAGGAAAAATATTTTCTTTAAATAAATTGTGAAGGCTCCCGCGGTGATATAAGAAAATGAGATATTGTAAATTTATTTATGATTTGGGACTACGAGGCGGTACCTCTATAATGCCCTTGTTGATATTGATTTATGACCATAGTTGCTTTCGATTAATTGTTGTGATTTTTATAAAGTTGAAAGAAAATTCAGTTTTGATTTCACGAGATATTATTTGAAATTATTTGGTGTCATTAAACGTGACATACTATTTGATTCATTTCCATAGCCATTTTATTTTATTAAATTGTTTAAATATTTTTCATGTCATTATCTATTCTCTAGTAGGGTCTGACCTGACCTCGTCACTACTCTACCGAGTTTAGGCTTGGCACTTACTGGGTACCGCTGTGGTGTACTCATACTACGCTTCTGCACATCTTTTTGTGCAGATCCAGGTACATCTTACCAGCCTAGATGTCAGTGAATTACCTACGCACGGAGACTTCGAGGTACATCTGCCAGCGTCTGCAGACTCCGGAGTCCCCTTCTATCATTTTATGTTGCTTCCTTATTTTTCTTTAGACCTTGATACATAGAAACATTGAGAATAAATTTTTATAAGTTTGTGACTTATTTTTACCGGGTTTTGGTAGTTGTAATTATTGAATTGTAGTTTATTTATTTCAAATATTTATGATTATTCCGCATTGATAGGCTTACCTAGTCTTAGAGACTAGAAGTCATCACGACTTCCCACGGAGGGAATTTGGGGTCGTGACACTCCCTTCCATAGCTATTTATCATAGGTAAAGAATTAGTTCAAGAATAGAGTAGAAATTTATTCTTTTTTGAATTACATTACAAAATGGGAGAATAAGAATCGAGTATAAGTAGCTTTTTTTTTAATTACGTTACAAAATGGGAGAATATGAAGAGAAATATAGTTATAATTAAGACTTATACTCCATAGCAGTAATTCAAGAATCAGAAGTGGCATTTACTAATTTATTAATATTGATCTAATTTTAATGCATCCGTTTTTTAACATAATTCTTGTCCACCATTAAGTACATCAATAAAGAATGATCATTGAAATACAATATGCATTAAAGATGAATTTGGCTCATATTGTATTCTTAACTGTAGCTCCTCTAATTCCTAATCGTTCATGTATGGTTGGTAACGGAAAAAATAGTTTGCATGAGATAATTTATCATACTATACTATCGGTTTGCAAGAGAAAATTTAGTGTTAAATATAAGGGTATAAGCGTCCATCAATATTAAAAGGATATTTTCGTCTTTTAACTTTTCAACTGGGTGTTCATGTTTTATAAAAGTGAAAAGCTCAAAAGTTAAAAGTAGAATTATTAAATTACCCTCTTATTAATGTAATAAATAATAAATGCCCTATTTAATTTGAGCAAAAAAAAAAAACATCCAAATAGATGCCTCGGAAGGACGCCTCTCTTCGTACACTTTAAATTTAATAGCCCCTCTTATAACCTACTCATAAATAATAAATACTCTATTCAATTTTTTTTTAGAAAAAATAAAAGTAAAGAGACACCTAAAAGCGACGCCTGCATTCAGACCCTTTTAAACTAAAAAAGAAAAAGAATACCAAGCTTCAAATAAAACGTTGTTTCGAACGTCGCTCCTATGAAGAGTTGCAATTGTTTAGTTTGATCCTCTGTAACAAAAATAAAAAATAAAAAATAAACCCCATGTCACTTTCTACTCATATTTCGATTGTCTTTGTTAATGCTGGTATTATTCCATCCATCTATCTTTCTCTCTAGATTCTCGGCGATACTCATATTCGAAATGCAACTGCACTTCTACTTGAATTTTATTTGTTAGCTTTTCTACAATTGAGCAAATTTAAAAGCAATTTGGTTCTTAGCAAATTGAATGATAAAGATATAAGCAAGTTAATGAATTAAAGATTGTATGAAAGAGATCTGAGAGCAGTGAAAAAGGGAATAAAGCATCGTTTGTTAAATGAGATAAGTGAATAATAGACGACTTCTTTCAAATTCTGACTTTACAGAATTTACGTCCTCACACATTACAATTTTGACTTTACAGTTGTACTCTGCATATGTTATGTCTACTGTATACGTTACTCATGGTGTAACTATATAACTCCTTATAAACGTTGGATAAAATTCGATGCTAGAGATGTGCAACTTATTAAAAATACTTTTTGAACCACTGCAATAATTGAAATTACCTTTTCAAGTCTCAAAAAAAAATATATTTGCTTATCATATAACTAGTTTAGAAGTCGCTAAAGTTCCGAATCACAAAATGAATCAACAAAATATTGTAAATCTTATCCTGCTTTAAATGGTCTGTTCTTCATAGTTCTCTATTTTTGTTCGTTGTTTACTCATGTAATACCTCTCATTTACTGTATGTCGATGATTCTATTGCTTAGATAGTTGAGAAGATGATATTTTCTCCTTGTTTGAATTCTTGATTCGAGAATGACGTTGTTTCTTGGATTGCTGAACCAATCTTTTATTTAAAAAAACTATTAATTTTTCAAAATAGTAGAGACTACTATTTCTTTAAAAAATATATACCTATTTAATTTTTTTAAAAATAAAATTTAAAAAGAGAAACTAATTTTACCTAAACTAACAAATTTGTCCTAAAGTTACTATATGACATTTTATACAGGCAACACTTGGCAAAATCTCAGTGGCTGGCTTCTTTCCTTTTAAAGACACATCTAGAATACGTACCCGAGCGATGCGCGGATCGGTTCAAATGAAAAAAGAGCGGAGATAATAGAAACATATATATATATATATATATATATATATATATATATATATATATATATATATATATATATATATATATATTGGATATTAAATTTAGTGATCGAATTCAAAAAAATTAAAATAAAAAATAAATAGATGAATTTTGTTTGGGCTAATATTGGGGCCTAAGTATGATAAAGGACAGTCTGAGGTACTAACCTCGCAATATAGAGATTTTGTTCAAATCAGTGAGAAGATGATGTGTTGTCATGTCTGAGTTACATATGCATCAATAGTTGTATAATTATTAATCAACTTAACCAAACATTCTAATAAGAATAAATTATGATAAAGTAAGTTCTAATAACACAATTACAAATATAGTAAATCGATGATAGTGTCACTCACCATTTGTTACATAGAAGGAACTCTTTCTTCACGTTCGACTTAATAGTTTCTACTTTTGGAAAGTTCAACTTTATATGTATAAGAGATTTGTATGTTATTTTAAGTCAGGTTTTAGAAGTAACAACACATATAAAAGAAAAATTACTACTATAATCTATGAACTAATTCTATTACGGATCCTATTTGTCCCAAAAAACCTGAAAATGGTAGAGTGCTTTTCAGTTTCCTTTTTTCTGAAATAAGCACAAGAAAATAATCTGAACTCCGGCATTTCCCATTGAAAGTATGAAGTTAAATCAAAGTGAATAAGAAAGCCAAAAAATTCATTAATAAAATAAAATTTAGTAAAATAGCAACAACAACGATACAGAAACAAAAAAGAACTAATTTTAATATTTGAAATGAAAATTAATACATACCCATTTATCTTTCGGTGATAACATTCAAAGATTCATCAATTAAAAAGATTAATCTTGAAAAATTTTTACAGTTCAAAGTTATTGTAACATATGATTTGATAAGTGTTCAGAAATATATAAAATAATGTCCGTCCACCCGAAAATTATGTTGCTCCTTAGCTATTTAGCATGTCTTATTTGCAGTAGTTTTTATTTTCCGGTAGCCTACTAAGAAGCTGGTCTTTCAATGTGTAAAACCAAATCACATTTTCCAGGATCTAGTCCTTTTATAAGCTAAGTTCATATATTGACCTCGATAATACCTTTGATGAAATTGTTTAATGTTTATAAGTAATACATATTGGATAATATTAGTCAAGAAAAAAGTATATATGAAAAAAGGTCTTTGTAATGATCCAACCGGTTATTTTGACTTTTAGAACCCCGTTCCCCTAAATAAAATTTTTTGTATGTACTTTTATTAATTTATGACTTGCGGGGATGGTTGGTTCGGGATTTGAAAGTGTTCGGGTGGTAATCGGAATACTTGGTTTCTTAAGTTGGCCTTAAAATGCTAAGTTTGACTTCGGTCAACATTTTTAGAAAATGACCCCGGAAAATAATTTTGATGATTCCAACAGCTTCATATGGTGATTTTGGACTTAGTAGCGTGTTCGAAATTTTATTTGGAAGTCCGTAGTTAAATTAAGCTTGAAATGGCTAAAATAGAAATTTAAGTTTGGAAGTTTGACCGGGGAGTTGATTTATTGATATCGGGGACGGAATCCAGTTTCAAAAATTTTTATAGCTCTGTTATGTCATTTATGACTTGTGTGCAAAATTTGAGGTCAATCGGACTTGATTTGATAGGTTTCGGTACCGAATATAGAAGTTGGAAATGTTAAATTTCATTAAGCTTGAATTGGAGTATGATTCGTGATTTTAGCCTTGTTTGATGTGATTTGAGGTTCCGACTAAGTTCATATGATATTTTAGGACTTGTTGGTATAATTGGTTGAGGTCCCGAGGGGCTCGGGTGAGTTTCAGACGTCTAACAGATCATTTTTGGCTTTTGGGAGCTTGCTGATAGCTGCTGGAATTTTCTTCTGATTTCTTTATACGCGATCGCGTAAGTCCATCTGCGATCGCATAGGGTAATTTGGGCAGAGGTGAATTTGTTCTACGCGATCGCGTGAATTGGGTTGTGATCGCGTAGGCTTAATTGGGCAGCTGAAAATTTATTCTATGCGATCGCGTGGGTAAGTCCGCGATCACATAGGTTGGGACAGTCTGTGCATCGCGATCGCGTGGCATTGTTTGCGATCGCGTAGGAGAAACTGGAGAGGAAGCCGAGCCACGCGTTTGCTCTATGCGATCGCGTGAAGAGGGATGTGATTGCGTAGAGTTGGAACCTTGTGCATCGCAATCGCGTGGCATTGTTTGCGATCGCGTAGGGTTATTTTTTGGGCAGTAAAAATTTGTGCTACGCGATCGCGTGAGCAAGTTTGCGATCGCGTAGAAAAAATCACTGAGCAGAGAGTTAAAGTTCTGAAATGGGACGAATTTCCATTTTTATCGATTTGGAGCTCGAATTGAGGCGAATTTTGGGAGATTTTCAGAGAAAATAACGGGGTAAGTATTTTTAACTCAATATTGATTAAATTACCCGAATCCATCACTGTTTTTATCATTTAATTGGTGAATTAAGTTGGAAAAGTTTGAAAACCCTCTTGGATAGATTTGAGGATTTAAGGGATGAATTTTTATCGGAATTTAGTAATTTTGGTATGGGTAGACTCGTGGTTGAGTGGGCGTTCATATTTCGTAACTTTCGCTGGATTCCGAGACGTGGGCCCCAAACTTTTGAGTTAATTTCGAATTTTATTGAAAAATGTAGTATTTTCTTATGAAATTGATTCCTATAATTTTTAGTGATTGTATCGAATTATTTTGGCTATATTCGAGCCATTCAGAGTTGGATAGTCGAGGAAAATATCTACTAGTAGATTAAATTGAAGTAAGACGAGGTAAGTCTCTTGTCTAATCTTGTGAGGGGGAATTTACCCCATAGGTGATTAAATTAAATAATTGTGCTAAATTGCGGGGGCTACGTACACACGAGGTGATGAAAGTCCGTGCGTAGCTACTATTTATGCTAAAGTCCGGGTAGTTTAGGACTCAAATCATGAATTACTTGTGTAAATTGTATTCTTTATTTAATTAAAATTATTTGATATATATATTGTGAATTGTTAGGAAAAAATATTAAAAGATGAAAATCTTATATGCTTAATTTTCTGTTTAAATTAATTAATTGTTAAAAGAAATTGTTCATCCTCTCGAATTGATCTTATAATAAATATATTCTCCTTCTGGAGGTACATAAGAAAATGTCCTCCTTTTTTGTGGAGCGGGCCGAACGCCTCGGCAGGATAGATGCATCTATGGATCGCGTCGCACGTTCCTCGGCAGTGTGCACGACACTCTGGATCGGGCCGTACGACCTCGGCAGAAATCGTGCCTAATAATAATAAGAATAATTACTCGATGCCCTGATATTTCTAATTGCAGTTTGTGAATTTAATTAATAGATTAGAAATTGTTGCATTTGAAGGAATTTAGTTATTTCTGTTGGTTAAATAAAAATTATTGTTAATTCTGTGAATCATGTTGATTTAGATATTCTAGTTTTATTTTAATTATTATTATTGACTCATAGTGAGTGTCAAAGTCGGCCATCTCGTCTCTACCTCTTCGAGATTAGGCTTGATACTTATTGGGTACACGTTGTTTACGTACTCATGCTACACTTGCTGCACTTTTTATGCAGGATCTGAGACAGGTGCTATTGTTGGACCTATCGGCGCGCACCCGCGTTATCCGAAGGCTTAGTAGTGAGCTGCTTTCTGAGCCGTTTTGCAGCAACTAGTGCCTCTTCCTGAATTTTTATTCTGTCTATTTCATTCCAGACAGCATTTATAATTTTTGTATAATCTACTAGATGCTCATACACTTGTGACACTAGGTCTTAACACACACACTAGTAGAATGTTTTGATTTAATTATTTTCTTGGTTATTTTAATTTACCAGATCTTTTCATATTGTTTTATATCTTGCAAGTAAGAAGAGTTTAATTATTCAGTTAATTTTAAATAATAGAATATAGGTTTAAATTACTGGTTGGCTTGCCTAGCTATAATGTTGGGCGCCATCACGACCTATAGGTAAAATTGGGTCGTGACAATATGGTATCAGAGCACTAGGTTCACGTAGGTCTCATGAGTTATGAGCAAGCCTAATAGAGTCTTGCGGATCAGTACGGAGACGTCTGTACTTATCTTCGAGAGGCTATAGGATGTTAGGAGGCTACCTTTCTTCATATTCCACCGTGCAATTGATGTAGTACTAAATATCTTTCTCTTATTCTCTCACAGATGGTGAGAACGCGCTCCAATGAGGTTCCAAACCAGGGAAGAGCTACTCCCCCAGTTGCTAGAGGCCGAGGGAGGGCTCCAGCCCGTGATGGGGGGCGAGGACGTCCCAGGACTATTCCAGTTATGCCGCCACTGGGTCCAGTAGAGAATCCCATTATTGAGGAACAGGGTGAGGTGCTTGTGGAAGAGCCAGCTCCGATGGATTTCACATCTGCACCGGGATTTTAGGATGTCATGGGTTGTATGTTGCGGTTCATGGACACTATGACTCAGGCCGGTTGATTTTCGGCAGACCCAGCCACATCTCAAGCAGGCGGGGGAGCACAGACCATGACTTGGGACAGGTTCACCTGTATCTTCCTGGACAGGTATATTCCACCCTCTTAGAGGGAAGAGTTGCAGTTTCAGTTTGAGCAGCTCCAACAGGGTCAGATGTCAGTGATCGATTATGAGGCGAGGTTCTCTGAGTTATCTCGCCATGCACTTATGATACTCCATACTGAGGTAGAGAGAGTGCGGAGATTGTTGCGGGTTTACATACTGACATTCAAGCCACTATGGCTCGAGAGGTTGAGATGGGTACTTTTTATGAGCTAGTCATGGAGATAGCCTGGAGGATTGAGGGTTCAGAGGTGCTCCGTCTGAGGGCAGAGATCAGTTCAGGAGAGGGCAGTCCAGCAGGCCCCCATATCCAGCACCATTGCCTCCTCGAGATGCTCCAATGCGACCTTATTTTAGTGCTATACCATAGAGTTCTTATCGCCCACCAGCTATTCAGGGTCCTTCCAGTGGGTATTCAGGTAACCAGGGCCAGATTCTTAGTCAGCAGCCCATTGTACCTAAGAGTTGTTACGAATGTGGGGATCCCAGTCACATACGGAGATTCTGCCCTAGACTTCGGGGTAGACCAATGCAGCAGGGTCAGCAGCCTATGATTACCGCACTAGTTGCTCCACCAGTAGTCCGACCACCAAGAAGTGGAGGACAGGTGGGTAGGGGCCGTCCTAGAGATAGAGGTCAGCCAGGTGGAGGCCAGCCAGTTGGCGCTCCAGCTCGGTTCTATGCTTTTCGGCCAGACCAGATGCAAAGGCCTCATATGTCATGATTACAGGTATCATTTCTGTTTGCGGCAAAGATGCCTCCGTATTATTTGATCCAGGATCTACATATTCCTATGTGTCATCTCTATTTGCTCAATTTCTGGGTATTTCCCGTAAGTCCTTGAGTACTCCTGTTTACGTGTCCACTCCTGTGGGTGATTCTGTTATTGTGAATTAGATCTACCGATCCTGTATTATTTCATTATGTGGTTATGAAACTAGAGCAGATCTCTTATTGCTTGCGATGACCGATTTTGAAATTATCCTGGACTGGTTATCTCCATATCATGTCATCCTAGATTGTCATGCCAAGACTGTTACCTTGGCTATTCCAGAATTTCCTAGGTTGGAGTGGAAGGGTTCATCTGTTAGTGCATCTAATCGGGTTATTTCTTTTATGAAGGCTCAACACATGGCAGAGAAGGGTTGTTTGGCTTATCTAGCCTATTTTCGAGATACTACTGCAGAGACTCCGACTATAGATTCAGTGCATGTAGTTCGGGAGTTCTCCGATGTATTTCCTTCAGATCTTCCAGGCATGCCACCTGATCGTGATATTGATTTTTGTATTGACTTGGCTACAGATACCCACCGTATCGCATGGCTCTGAAAGAATTGAAAGAAGAACTTGAGGAGTTACTAGCCAAGGGGTTCATCAGACAGAGTGTATCGCCTTGGGGTGCACCGGTATTATTTGTTAAGAAGAAGGATGGAACAATGCGAATATGTATTGATTATCGCCAGTTGAACAAAGTCACTATTAAGAACAAGTACCCGCTGCCACGTGTTGATGATCTATTTGACCAGTTGCGGGATACTAGGGTGTTCTCTAAGATCGACTTGAGGTCGGGGTACCATCAGTTGAAGATTCAGGATTTAGATGTTCCGAAGACTACTTTCCGGACTAGATATGGTCATTATGAGTTTCTAGTAGTGTCCTTCGGTTTAACTAACGCCCTAGCAATATTTATGGATTTGATGAACAGGGTATTCAAGCCATATATTGATTCGTTTGTCATTGTCTTCATTGATGACATCTTGATCTACTCGCGCAGTAAGGAGGAGCACGAGCAGCATATGAGAGTGGTGCTTCAGACGCTGCGGGAACAAAAGCTATATGCTAAGTTCTCTAAATGTGAGTTTTGTCTAGAGTCTGTAGCATTTTTGGGGCATATTGTATCGGGTGAGGGCATTAAAGTTGATCCCAAAAAGATTAAGGCAGTTCAAAATTGGCATCGTCCCACTTCGGCGACTGAGATCAGGAGTTTCCTAGGTTTAGCAAGTTATTATCGTCGGTTAGTGGAAGGCTTCTGTCACACCCCAAAATCGAGGAGCGCGACTGGTGCTCAGCCGAGTAAACCCGGCCGAGCAAGCCTGTTAGATTCTTTCTACCCAATTCACCCATGATCAAGAAAAGACATGATTTCATAAATTATACAGCAGGAAGTTCATACATACGATGCTAAATCATTTGATTAGCCATTGCGCCTTTAAGTCTCAAAATACATATTTCTTATAGTTCGAATGGAACAAGTGATCAAACACAACATAACTGGTTTAA
Organism: Nicotiana tomentosiformis; assembly: GCF_000390325.3. Lineage (NCBI taxonomy): Eukaryota > Viridiplantae > Streptophyta > Magnoliopsida > Solanales > Solanaceae > Nicotiana > Nicotiana tomentosiformis. Next base: position 42,919,898 of record NC_090821.1, on the reverse strand, counting down.
CATTCCCAACACCCATATACAACCCACATAGTGTCTCCGGAGCCTCTAAAGATACAAAAGAGAGTAAAGATGGTGCCGGCAACAAGGCCCCAGCTATACCACAAAAAGTGACCACAATATAAACAAAAGGTACAATACATGACTCCGGAATGAAATGGGGCTCACCAAGTATGTTGAGAAGATGATGATGTACCACTAACTGCGATCAACACTGTCTGCTATATAACCACCTGCATCTATTGAAAGATGCAGGGGCCCCGTCAAAACGGAGGTTAGTACCATCGAATAGTACTAGTATGTAAAGCTAAAATACCATCTCAATAGAATGGACAATAATACAAGGGAGAAACATTCATGAGTTCAATAAGAGCTTCAAAAAAAGACTAAAACATCAAGTAAGGATCACATAAGTTCTCAAGTCAATTTCCATCTTATTAGGTTGGGTAATCTTTAGTGCCATATGCCACAATCCACAATACCATTGTGTTTTTACATGGAGTCCGATCTCGACTCGATCGGCTAGGTCATCTCATTTGAGGCATCAACCATATCCACAATTTCAATTATCATTTCCAGCACAGTTGCCACTATGTGTGCGGCATGGCATCCGATCACAACCCGATCGGCTAGGCTATCTCACTTGAGACATCAACCATAACCACAATTTCAATTATCTCACATCATAATTCTTTCATATTCTTTCGATTCATTGGCACTAGTAATCACGATTACAAAATCATTCTTGGCACTTGGCCGTATTTCATAATTCCAGTCCCCTTTTCCACGTTCAAATATCATTATCATCATCATTATCAACAATAATAAGGTTTCCCGTTCAAGACATTAAATTCACATAACACAGCAATTTGGGAATCTTAGGCACATAGAGGCTTTTCATATAATTTGGCATAACAACCTTTATTTCGATCTTGACATGAAGTCTTAACATTTTTAACACATATTCCACATTTTTAACATATCCTCAAATGGCAAGATGACATGATAAAATATTTAGAATAAATATTGAACATATATCCTTCGATACAACCATATTAGGAATAGCCAATTCAATAATGATCAAGGTCTTACTTCAATTACATGAACACCGTGGAATTCGATTCTAAGAAGAAGGGGGTTTAGCCATACATACCTCAATTGAGCTTCCTTAATCTCTAAAATATTCTGGAATTCTTAGCAATTTCGACCTAATTTAGAAATATAACAAGCTGGACCAAGATTAGGAAGATGAACATGGTTTTAGCTCATCTGAGCATTTTATCAAACACTAGGTGTGCATTAAGGTTTCAAGGTCCTTTTATGGAGGATTCCATCATCCCACAACCCAATCTTTACCATTTTTAGCTCAACGATCTTCCTACACCCTTTGATAACACATGCATGTATAATAAACAACTTTCATGCCTAAACCTTATCTTGCTAATTACCCATTTCTAGACAAAATTTGAAATTGAGGGTTAGGGTGTAGAATCTTACCTCTAGGATGAAGAACTAGTGAGTTTCCCTTCTTAATCTTCCAAAACTTGAGCAAGAATTGAAGAACAATTATTAAAGAACATTTTCTCACTCTAGGGCACTGTCTCTTACTCTAAAATGTTAGATTTTAAGCCAAAATGACTTAACCCCTCTTTATACCTGGCCTTGGGGTTATTTAATGAGTTCCTACGTGCGCGACCGCCCACCTGGGCAAGTGGCCGTGCATCCGGCCGCGCACCTGAGGCAGAAAGTCTCAAATATATGCGGCCGTGCATCTGGGCCCGCATATGACACAGGTCCAGTAAAATGGCCATAACTTTCTGTATACTTATCTCAAAGGGCTTTACTTTGATAGGTTGTACACCATATAACTCTTTATATCGTAAGAGTTATGCTCGTTGGAAGTTAGGTCTTGTGCAAACTCACTTGAAACTTTATCCCATCATATAATTTTCAACTTGACTTAGCCTTAGGGCTCTTCTTAGACCATAAACCATTCTTAATACACATCATACATATATTATCATGATCAACTGATATCATTCAACTTATCAGTCTTGTTCATACCCGAATTGACACAATTAGCACCCGTCAATCTTCTTAATGGTCTTAAAACACTTAGAAATATTTTTGGGGTGTTACAGCTTCTCATCTATTGCAGCACCTTTGACCAAATTAACCCAGAAGGGCACTCCATTCCGATTGTCCGATGATTGTGAGGTGAGTTTTCAGAAGCTCAAGACATCATTGACTACAACACCAGTGTTAGTGTTGCCTTCAGGTTCAGGGATGTATACAGTTGTAACGACCCGACCGGTCGTTTTGAAAATTCACGCTCCTTTCAACTATTTGAAGTCTTGAATAACTTTCTACGAGGTATTATAACTTGTGTGAATTGTTGGTATTGGTTTTAAGGTATTTCGGAGTTAGCTTGGAAGAATGAATTTTCATGTTGGAAGCTCAAGTTGAAATAGTTGATCGGATATTAACTTATGTGTAAACGACTCCGGAATAGGGTTTTGATAATTCCAATAGCTCTGTATGGTGATTTTGGACTTAGGAGCATGTTCGGAAAATTATTTGGAGGTCCGTAGTGGAATTAGGCTTAAAATGCCGAAAGTTAAATTTTTGGGAAGTTTGATGGGGGGTTGACTTTTTGATATCGGGGTCGGAATCCGATTCTAAAAATTGGAATACCTCCATTATTTCATTTATGACTTGTGTGCTAAATTTGAGGTTAATCGGACGTGATTTGATAGGTTCCGGCGTCGTTTGTGGAAACTTGAAATTTCAAAGTTCATTAGGCTTGAATTGGGGTATGATTCGTGGTTTTAGCGTTGTTTGATGTGATTTGAGGGCTAAACTAAGTTTATATGGTGTTTTAGGACTTGATGGTACCTTTGGTTGAGGTCTCGAGGGCCTCAGGTGCGTTTCGGGGTGAGTTTTGAGCGAGTCCGGGCATTTCAGCACTTTGATACTGTTCTAGCACTTTTGGGGGTGCGGACTGCACATTTTGAGGTGCTGAGGCGAAGGAGAGCTGCGGACCGCACATACAAGTGGGGACCGAAGCAAAAAAGTGCGGACCTCAGAGGAGGAGTGCGGACCGCACAATTCTGTCTGCAGCCGCAATCCAGGGAGTTCTGCAGATTCTCCGGTCCGACTTCGGAAGCTCTTATCGTTTTATCTACAAGGAATGTTGAGATGATTCAAAATTTAAAGTTGTAGCCCTTCGTGTCTAGTTTCCAGAAAGGTAAAGAAGTCATCATTTGGACATCTGTAGAGACAGTTATGGCCAAAATACTAAGTCATGGAAGTGCAGTCACCAAAAGGCACGGTCGTACCATTTTTGTGCGACCGCAGGAGCTGGGATGTGCGGACTCACTTGGAATTGTGCGGACCGCACATGGTGAGTTCAGAGAATGTACTATATAACCGAGGTGTAGGTTATTATTTTATTTTTGGACCTTGGGAGCTCGGTTTCAGACGATTTTACGTGGGCTTTTCAAGAAATTCATCGGGGTAAGTGATTCTAACTCAGATTTGGTTAACATACATGCATATATCATTGTTTTCATCATGTATTCAGTATTTTGAGATGAAAATTTGAGAAATATTGTATAAATTTCATAAAATGACTTTTTTGGATTTGAACATCGATTCGGAGTTGGATTTGAGTGAAATTAATATGGTTTAACTCATAATTGAATGGGTTGTCGGATTTTGTGAGTTTCGTCAGATTCCGAGACATGGGCCCTACGGGAGATTTTTGAGCTAAACTTCGAATTTTGTTGGAAAATTACAATTTTCTTATGGAATTAATTCCAATAAATTTTATTGACTGAAACGAATTATTTATGGCTAGATTCGAGGCATTTGGAGGCCAATTCACGAGGAAAAGACATTGCAGAATAAAGAATTTCACGGTTTGAGGTAAGTAACAGTTTTAAATCTGGTCCTGAGGGTATGAAACCCCGGATTATTGTATTATGCGAGTATTTTGGAGGTGACGCACATGCTAGGTGACGGGCGTGTGGGCGTGCACCGTGGGAATTAGGACTTGGTCCATTCCGTAAAACTGGAAAGTGAATAAGCTTGTTGTTAGCTATGTGCCCTTTATGTGCTATAGAAATTTGACAGTGAATCATGCTTAGGCTATGTGTTGGTGCTGCAAAGACTACAGAGGTCGTTTACATGTTGAATTATCTGCTAAATTGTTGTTTTGTACTCAGTGGCAGTTTACTTGTTTATTTTATCTCAGTCTCTATTGTTCATTATTGATGTATCATATTATTGTTGTTTGGGCTGATTATCATGATTATTGAGAGCCTGAGAGACTGAAGAGATTTATGACTGAGTGAGGCCGAGGGCCTTATTGTGAGATATTATACTATAGCACGTGAGTTGTCCGTGCGGATCCAGATATTGATATTATAGCACGTGAGCTGTTCGTGCAACACGTGAGTTATCCGTGCGGATATAGATATTTATACTATAGCACGTGAGTTATCCATGCAGCACGTGAGTTGTCCGTGTAGATTATAGCGCTTGGGCTGTAGGAGCCCCTCCGGAGTCTGTACACCCCCAGCGAGCGCGGATACCCATTGAGTGTGAGTGTTGAGGGCTGGGAGCCCAGTGAGTGATGGTTGTCTTGAGAGGCTGTACTTGCTTTTCATTTGTTGTTGCACTTAGTTGTTATCTGTCATTGTTGTGAAATTTTATAAAAGATTTTATATCCGGAATACATGAATTTGAACTGTATAGAATTGATTTGATTTAAACTGCTGAATTTGAAAGCATGCCTATTCTTTGCTAAAATTACTTAAGGTAAATTATAACTGTGTAGCTCGTCACTATCTTCAGTTCCTTATTTATTATTGTTACTTGCTGAGTTGGTTGTACTCATACTATACCCTGCACTTCGTGTGCAGATCCAGGTGTTCCCGGACGTAGCGGGTGTTGATTTCATTCGCACGGTTGATTTTTCGGAGATTCAGAGGTAGATGTCGTGTTTCGCAGACCTTGCATCTCCTTCCTTATCTCCTTATTTACTACATTTGGTCTCACACTATTATAGACCGTATTTTCCAGACTTGTATTCATAATAGATGCTCATGTACTTAGTGACAACAGGTTTTGGGGAGTGTTGTATCAGTATTAGTGGGATTTTGTATTGTGTTTAAATATTATATTTTTCAAACTTAAAGGAAATCGGGGGTTATTGATGTTATCGACTTGCCTAGTATTGAGATAGGCGCCATCACGACATGTCAGATTTTGGGTCGTGACAAGTTGGTATCAGAGCTCTAGGTTGACATAGGTCTCACGAGTCATGAGCAGGTTAAGTAGAGTCTTGCGGATCGGTACGGAGATGTCTGTACTTATCTTCGAGAGGCTGTTAAACCCTTAGGAAAATTTCTATTCTTATATCCTATCGTGTGGAATTGATTCAGCTTGAAACATAACTCTTTGAATTTCTTCCACGCATTTCGTATGCGCATATGAGCGCTCGGTACCAGCTGTGCATCGCCGGCTCGTGATTCTATGAACGAGGTTCAAGATGTGTATTCTGTGTTTTGGTGATGGGCTAGTCTAGAGGACTTGAGGCCAGGTTTAGACCGCAGCTTAGGCTCGGTAGCTTCAGTTGTAACTTATACATTTAGACTCATATGTCCGGTAATGTCCCTACGAGTAGAATTTGTGGCTCGATGAGCGGTGGAATGGCTTTGTGATGAGTATGATGTAGCTGTGGGATGTGTTAAGACGATTTAAATATGACGAGAAGTGTTTCCTTGAAATGTAAAGGAAGGCCATTGGGTGCTTTATTTTTGTTTTGATGTGATGTACAATCTCGAGTGTGAATATTTTGAAAGATCTTTCACATTGTTAAATTTTGGGGCAAATTAAATTCTCGTGTCTAGTTAATGAGTTTGGACTCAGAAAGATTAAGTGATTTCATAGTAATTGTGGCTACGAAAGGGTATAACAAGATGTCAATTTGAGACTAAGTAGGTGGGTTATCTCCTGCGCAGTAATCTATGTAGGTGTGTTCCTTATGATGTGAATAGAGAGTTTCGTTTCTACCAACGGGGCGTATGTGTTGAAATTTGAATTTGAATCGGATTGAGAAAATTTGACTTTATTGTCGCGAGAATAAATTCTAACTTAGCGGATGATTGAGGTATTTTATGATGAGTGTTGCATAAGCTTGAGAAGAATTTTCGTTGAACTGACTGCAGTATTATGGCAGTAATGAAGTATGGGTATTATGAGTTATCGTGTGTTTTTTTCTATGGCTTTGAGCCAAGTGGGGGAGTCTACTATTGACAATTCAATTTCATGGATATATGTTAAATTTTAGTTTTGGTTTGAGGCATACTTGTGAGTTAGTTATGACTTATAGAGGTGGAGATCGAGGATGACTCGGGTAAGTAATTTCCTGGATACGGGTTACATTGAACTTTATGAAAATATGAAAATTATGGAATGATTAAGTTGTTATTTTGAAGGATGTAGTGCGCACGAAGTATGAATTCGATTGGTCGTGTTAAGGCAGGATTACTTCTTTGAGTGTTGATTGTGCTAAAGGAGCACATGTCTTTCGGCCCGTTTGGGGTGGAGTAAATTAGATTTGAGCAGGGTGGATGACTCTCGAGAGGGTTCTAATGGATTCAAAATGTATATGTGGAAATTGAAAATTTTTCGAATTTGTATATCACTAGAATCGGTTACTTACATTGGATGGTATCGGGTTTTGACTATGGATTCTACATTTCAGTATAAGAAAGGAAAGAGGAACAATTTTAAATTCGCATAAGATATTTTCAGAGTGAGTGTTACAGTTGTGGTATTTATGGAGGTGCTTAAGAAGAACACAGTGGTTTATGGGCCTTAGGGCGGTGTAGTTTTATGTTAGGATGTCTTGTAGTGAGCTTTGGGTAAAGTAGTGGTATTCTGACAAGGAGAAATGGCAACTTTAGGATAATCCAGAAGAAACTCGGAGAAAATAGGACAAATGGGTAACATGTTGGATCAATATGGTAATGGTATGCTCGGTACTTTTAGTTCTTATGATGAGGTGAAGCTTTACGGGTGTTTTGTGGCAATACTCTCAGATTTGACAACCTGTATGGCTTGGTCAAATTAGAGGAATTCAGTTCTGATAGCTTGGTTATGTGCAAATGGATTTCAAAGTGTTCGTGATGGTTTCTACCATGGTTTGAACTGGATATTTTCTACCGGTGTCGGGAACATGTTGTGTATTGTGATTTCCTCCTGGAAAGAAGCAAGAGAGAGAGGTTTCTAACTAATAGGATATGTAATTTGTTGGTGACTCAGAGTTTATAATGAGATTCTCGTGCCTTTCACATGATAGATGTGATGTGTTGTGCTGGATTTAGATTTATATGTACAAGGTGGTAGTTCATTCTTGAAAGGAAGATCATGAATTTTGGACAAAATGGTCAGTTTTAGATATTTAGATGAATGTTATAAGTGCTCGATAATCCCTGAGAAGGGTGCACATTTCAAAAGGCGCATTGTGTTTTGACTTACGGATGTTCATTGGTATTGCAGTACTCACCTGGTTAATAGACTACTGATATTCAGATTATTGTTATGTGGCACGGAAGAATTATGAAAGTATTCCTCATGGGAAGATCGTGAATGGAAGATGTGTTAGTCATTCTAGTGTTGGAGTTGGGATCAGTTACGGTGATTCATGTGTTTGATGAATTTAGAGACTGAGAGTTCTCAAAAGTATATTGTTTTGGGTTGCGGCCTATTTGAGATGAGTATTTTCTTTAAACTAAGTGTAGGCACTAGTTGCGTTAATTATTTGTGATAGCTACGCGTTATAAGTGTGCATATATGTGAGGTTTGAGCCAATGTGCGAGCATCAGGGCAAGTATTCATACTCGAAAGAATGCTTAGGCTATGATATGCCTAGAGTTGACTGTTAAGCGTAAAGTTATAACGTTTCTCATGTTCATACCTTTGTTGAAAACTATCTGAGCTACATTTGAGGTTACAAAGAGGCTAATTTCCTTAAATAAACGGGATAGTTACTATTTCTGCATTAAATTGCCGATTTGAAGTGTGATAGCAGACTTTGCACGTGCTTACACTATGGCATGTTATTTATACCAGTCCAGGAGCATGATAATCTTATTTCACCATCATATACAAGTGTACTTGTTTAATTGCTCGTGTATGATATGCTGGGACTGGAGGCATGTTACCATACCGAGCGATTCATATTATTGGCACGTGAGTCGTCCATGCTGTGTGTGGGAAATTTATTTCCATGATAATTTATCTGATTTATTTATTTCCTTCCTCTACAATTGTGCATATGCACCTACGGTTAACCTCTTCACGAAATTTGACGAGTTGGTTGTAATATTGCAGTTGTAGTGGTGCTTGTTGAACTTGCAATACGGTTCTCTTCCTTGAGACATCTCCCATATTTGGGTACATAGATTGCGCAGTTGTGGCTTGAGTTATATTGATGTGGCGTGTCTATGGGATAGTTGTGTTTAATAATATAAGCTCATTGGACCTAGAAAATGCACTATCAGGTTTGATTACGGTATATTCAGGAGGATAATATTGAAAGTCGAATTAGAAAGTTATTATGGTTCTGGTTGGGGCGAGAGAGTTCCATGACTTGTTGCTCTGATAAGGGGTCATGAGATTTCTACATGTTTCATTTTTTATCAGTAGTGTACGAAGGTTTTTGGAACGAGGTTTGGCTTGATATGAGGTTTTATACTAGTACTTGGTTGGTTTTGAGTAGTTACTGTGATCAGAAATGGTGTTACGAGTATGCGAGTTGTGTAGTATGTTATGCGATTATATCTGGGATTATGGTTATGGCTGGATACAACTTGCTCAGGCTTATACAATGTGTAAATGTAAGATTCGGGTCTTGAAAAGGATTCTGGATTTTAGAAATTTGGCTCCAAGGTTTTTGGGTTAAGGTTAAATTAATGATTTTCGGTTAGGTTGTGTGGTCAGGCCTATATAGAATAGAGTGACGTGAGATCACCCCCGGGTATGTGCGTGGTAAGGTGGAATAGAGATTTGAAGTTTAAGAACAACTCTTGGCACGTTCGAGGACGAACATATGTTTAAGTGGGGGAGATTGTAATGACCAGGACGGTCGTTTTGAGCATTTACTCTCCTTTCAACTATTTGAAGTCTTGAATAACTTCCTGCGATGTATTATGACTTGTGTGAATTGCCGGTTTTGATTTTAAGGTATTTCGGAGTTAGCTTGGAAGAATGAATTTTCATGTTGGAAGCTTAAGTTGAAATAGTTGATCGGATATTGACTTAAGTGTAAATGACCCCCGGAATAGAGTTTTGATGATTCCAATAGCTCCGTATGGTGATTTTGGACATAGGAGTGTGTCCGGAAAATTATTTAGAAGTCCGTAGTGAAATTAGGCTTAATATGCCGAAAGCTGAATTTTGGGGAAGTTTGATCGGGGTGTTGACTTTTTGATATCGGGATCAGAATCCGATTCTAAAAATTGGAATACCTCTGTTATGTCATTTATGACTTGTGTGCAAAATTTGAGGTTAATCGGTCATGATTTGATAGGTTCCGGCGTCGTTTGTGGAAACTTAAAATTTTAAAGTTCATTAGGCTTGAATTGGGATATGATTCATGGTTTTAGCATTGTTTGATGTGATTTGAGGGCTCGACTAAGTTTATATGGTGTTTTAGGACTTGATGGTACCTTTGGTTGAGGTCCCGGGGGCCTCGGGTGTGTTTCGGGGTGAATTGTGAGCGAGTCCGGGAATTTCGGCACTCTGATATTGTTCTGGCAATTTTGGGGATGCGGACCGCACATTTTGGGGTAATGAGGTGAAGGAGAGGTGTGGACCGCACATAAGAGTGCGGACCGCACATAAGAGTGCAGACCGCAACAGAAAAGTGCGGACCTCAGAGGAGGAGTGCGGATCGCACAATTCTGTCTGCGGCCGCACTCCAGGGAGTTCTGCAGATTCGTTGGTCTGATTTCGGAAGCTTATATCTTTTGATCTACAAGGAATGTTGAGATGAATAAAAAACGAAAGTTGTATGCCTTCATGTCTAGTTTCCAGAAAGGTAAAGAAGTCATCATTTAGACATCAGTAGAGAAAGTTATGGCCAAAAGACTAAGTCATGGCAGTGCAGTCACCAAAAGGCGCGGCCACACTATTTTTGTGCGACCGCAGGAGCTAGGATGTGCGGCCGCACGTGGAATTGTGCGGACCGCACATGGTGAGTTTAGAGAATGTACTATATAATCGAGACTTAGGTTATTATTTAATTTTTCGACCTTGGAAGCTCGGTTTGAGATGATATTTCGTGGGTTTTTCAAGAAATGCATCGGGGTAAGTGATTCTAACTCAGATTTGGTTAACATACATGAATATATCGTTATTTTCATCATGTATCAGTATTTTGAGATAGAAATTTGGGGGAAATTGTAGAAATTTCCTAAAATGACTTTTTGGGATTTGAACATCGATTCGGAGTCGGATTTGAGTGAATTAGTATTGTTGAACTCGTAATTGAATGGGTTGTCAGATGTTGTGAGTTTCGTCAGATTCCGAGACGTGGGCCCCACGGGCGATGTTTGAGCTAAATTTCGGATTTTGTTGGATAATTAGAATTTTCTTATGGAATTAATTCTAATAAATTTTATTGACTGAAACGAATTATTTATGGCTGGATTCGAGGCGTTTGGAGGCCAATTCACGAGGAAAAGACATTGCAGAATAAAGAATTTCACGGTTTGAGGTAAGTAACAGTTTTAAATCTGGTCCTGAGGGTATGAAATCCCGGATTATTGTCTTATGCAAGTATTTTGGAGGTGACGCATATGCTAAGTGACGGGCGTGTGGGCGTGCACCGTAGGAATTGGGACTTGGTCCATTCCGTGAAACTAGAAAGTGAATAAGTTTGTTGTTATCTATGTGCCCTTTCTGTGCTATAGAAATTTGACAGTGAATCATGCTTAGGCTATGTGTTGGTGATGTAAAGACCATAGAGGTCGTGTACATGTTGAATTATCTGCTAAATTATTGTTTTGTACTCAGTCGCAGTTTACTTGTTTATTTTATCTCAGTCTCTATTATTCATTATTGATGCATCATATAATTGTTGTTTGGGCTGATTATCAAGACTGTTAAGAGCCCGAGAGACTGGAGAGATTTATGACTGAGTGAGGCCGAGGGCCTGATTGTGAGATATTATACTATAGCACGTGAGTTGTCCGTGCAGCATGTGAGTTGTCCGTGCGGATTCTTATGTTATACTATAGCACGTGAGTTGTCCGTGCAGCACGTGAGTTGTTCGTGCGGATCCAGATATTGATATTATAGAACGTGAGTTTTCCGTGCAGCACGTGAGTTGTCCGTGCAGCACTTGAGTTGTCCGTGCGGATCCAGATATTTATACTATAGCACGTGAGTTGTCCGTACAGCACGTGAGTTATCCGTGCAGATTATAGCGCTTGGGCTGTAGGAGCCCCTCCGGAGTCTGTACACCCCCTGTGAGCGCGGGTACCTATTGAGTATGAGTGTTGAGGGCTGGGAGCCCAGTGAGTGATGGTTGTCCTGAGAGGTTGTACTTGCTTTTCATTTGTTATTGCACTTAGTTGCTATCTGTCATTGTTGTGAAATTTTCTGAAAGATTTTATATCCGGAATACATGAATTTGAACTGTATAGAATTATTTGACTTAAACTGCTGGATTTGAAAGCATGTCTATTCTTTGCTGGAACTACTGATGGTAAATTATAATTGTGTAGCTCGTCACTATCTTCAGTTCCTTATTTATTATTGTTACTTGCTGAGTTGGTTGTACTCATACTACACTCTGCACTTTATGTGCAAATCCAGGTGTTCCTGGACATAGCGGGTGTTGATTTCTTTCGCACAGTTGATTTTTCGGAGATTCAGAGGTAGCTGTCGTGTTTTGCAGACCTTGCCTCTCCTTACTTATCTCCTTATTTACTGCATTTGGTCTCACACTATTATAGACCGTACTTTCCAAACTTGTATTCATAATAGATACTCATGTACTCAATGACACCAGGGTTTGGGGAGTGTTGTATCAGTATTTGTGGGATTTTGTATTGTATTTAAATATTATGTTTTTCAAACTTAAAGGATTTTGAAGATCAGTTTGAGGTCTGGTTACCATCAATTGAAGATTAGGGCATATGATGTCCCTAAAATAGCTTTTCGAACTCGGTATGGGAATTACGAATTCCTAGTGATGTCATTTGGGTTGACAAATGTCCCAGCAGCATTTATGGATTTGATGAATCGGGTGTTCAAGGCTTATTTTTATTCTTTTGTGGTTGTATTCATTGATGATATCTTGATTTACTCCAGCAATCGAGAGGAACATGAGCAGCATCTTCGAAGTGTGCTTCACACCTTGAAGAATAATCAGTTATATGCCAAGTTTTCAAAATGTGAGTTTTGGTTAGATTCAGTTGCCTTTTGGGGGCATGTTGTATCGGCAGAAGGTATAAAGGCGGATCCTAAGAAGATTGAGGTTGTTCAGAATTGGCCTAGACCTACTTTAGTTACAGAGATCCGGAGTTTCCTGGGTTTAGTAGGTTATTATCGTCGGTTCGTGGAAGGGTTTTCATCTATAGCAGGCCCATTGACCAGATTGACCCAGAAAGGTGTCCCATTCAGATGGTCAGACGAGTGTGAGTTGAGCTTTCAGAAGCTCAAGACCGCTTTGACTACGGCGCCAGCGTTGGTATTACCCACAGGTTCAGGATCGTATATAGTATATTGTGACGCATCTCACATTGGGCTTGGTGCAGTATTAATGCAAGATGGAAAGGTAATTGCATATGCATCGCGATAGTTGAAAGTTCATGAGAAGAATTATCCTGTTCATGACTTAGAATTGGCACTCATTGTTCATGCATTGAAAATTTGGAGGCATTACCTCTACGGTGTCTCGTGTGAGGTATTTACTGATCATCGTAGCCTTCAGTATCTATTCAAATAGAAAGATCTTAATTTGAGGCAGAGAAGATGGTTGGAGTTGTTGAAAGACTATGATATCACCATTTTGTATCACCCCGGAAAGGCCAATGTGGTGGCCAATGCTTTGAGTAGAAAGGCTGTGAGTATGGGCAGTCTTGCGTATATTCTGATTGGTGAGAGGCCATTAGCTGCAGATGTTCAGACTTTGGCTAATCAGTTCATGAGGTTAGATGTTTCAGAATCCAGTCGGTTTCTAGCTTGCATAGTCGCTCGGTCTTCTTTATATGAGCGCATCAGAGAGAGGCAGTATGATGATCCTCACTTACTTGTCCTTAAGGACACGGTGCGGCACGGTGATGCCAAACAGGTTGCTGTGGGGGAAGATGGGTTTCTGCGAATGCAGGGTCGTATTTGTGTGCCTAATATGGATGGGCTTCGTGAATTAATTCTTGAAGAAGCACACAATTTCAGGTATTCTATTCATCCAGGTACCGCCAAAATCTATCAAGATTTGCGGCAACAGTATTGATGGAGGAGAATGAAAAAGGATATAGTCGCATATGTAGCTTGGTGTCTGAATTGTCAGCAAGTTAAGTACGAGCATCAGAGACCTGGTGGTTTGCCTCAGAAGTAAGAAATTCCTGAGTGGAAGTGGGAGCGTATCACTATGGATTTTGTTGTTGGACTCCCACGGACTCAGAGAAAATTTGACGCAGTTTGGGTCATTGTGGACAGGTTGACCAAGTCAGTACATTTCATTCCAGTGGCAGTTACCTATTCTTCAGAGAGGTTAGCTGAAATTTACATTTGTGAGATTGTCCGCCTTCACAGTGTGGTGTCTATTATTTCAGATCGAGCTACGCAGTTTACCTCACAATTCTGGAGGGCTGTACAGCGTGAGCTAGGCATGTGGGAGGATTTGAGTACAATATTTCATCCACAGACAGACGGACAGTCAGAGCGCACTATTCAAATATTGGAAGATATGCTCTGCGCTTGTGTTATAGACGTTGGAGATTCTTGGGATCATTTCTTGCCACTTGCTAAGTTTGCTTATAATAATAGCTACCAGTAGAGCATTCAGATGGCTCCATATGAGACATTATACGGTAGGCGATGCCGATCACCAGTTGGTTGGTTTGAACCGGGAGAGGCTCGGTTGTTGGGTACCGATTTGGTACAGGATGCCTTGGATAAGTTCAAGATTATTCAGGATCGACTTCGCACAGCTCAGTCTAGGCAAAAGAGTTATGCCGACAGTAAAGTTCATGATATTGCACTCATGGTTAGAGAAAGAATATTGCTCCGGGTATCACCTATGAAAGGTGTAATGAGGTTCGGAAAGAAGGGCAAGTTGAGCCCTAGGTATATCGGACCCTTTGAAATTCTTGAAAGGGTGGGTGAAGTAGCCTACAGGCTTGCATTACCACCTAGTTTATCAGCGGTTCATCCGGTGTTCCATGTGTTTATGCTCCGGAAATATCATGGTGATCCGTCCTATGTGTTAGATTTCAGCTCGGTCCAATTGGACAAAAATTTGACTTATGAGGAGGAGCAGGTTGCTATTATATCCTGGTAGGTCCGACATTTGAGATCTAAGAGTTATCCTTCAGTTCATGTGCAATGGAGAAGTCAGCCGGTAGAGGCATCTACCTGGGAGTCCGAATCGGACATGCGGAGTAAATATCTACACCTTTTCTCCAGCTCGGGTACTTTTTCTAACTCCGTTCGAGGACGAACGTTTGTTTTAGAGGTGGAGAATGTGATGACCCAAAATATCATCTTTAAATTTAATAAGTAATTATATGTTCTAAGACCTCGAAAAGCACCATTTATCATTCCTCAACTTACGTGCACAGTCCGTAAAATTTTCCAAAACGTTTTCATGTGAAAAATGGATTAAAATGTGAAATAGAGCTCTAAAACTCAACTGAGTTGACTTTGGTCAACATTTTTAGCAAACAGACCCGGATTAGTGTTTTACAGTTCCGATAGCACCGTATTGTGATTTGGGACTTGGGCATATGCCCGGAATTTAGTTTGGAGGTTCCTAGCTCAAGTTATGACCATTTAACGGAACTAGCAATTTAAAGGCTAAAGATTTCCAAGTTTGACCACGGGGTTGACTTTTTGATATCGGAGCCGGAATCCGATTCTGGAAATTTGACCAGCTCCGTTATGTCATTTATGACTTGTGTGCCAAATTTGAAGTCATTCCGGATTCATTTAATATATTTTGGCACGGGATTTGCAAATTAAAAAGTTTAAAACTCAAAGTTTGAATCGGGGTGTGAATTGTAATTTCAGCGTTGTTTGACATGATACGAGACCCCGAGTAAGTCCGTATTATGTTATTGGACTTGTTGGTATATTCGTACGGGGTCCCGGGTACCCCCGAGAGTGATACGGATTGAAATCGGATCAAGAATTGGACTTAAGCAAAATCTGAATTTTTGCCTTCTGTTATAATCGCACCTGTGGATTTTTGACCGCAGGTGCGAGCTCGCAGAAGCGAGCCTTCGATCGCAGATGTGCCCGGGCGTGGCTGGGCAAAAGTTCGCAGGTGCGGAAATCTGCACGCACCCGTGCGTTCGCAGAAGCGTGTCCGCAGATGCGCACCAAATCACGCAGATGTGGACATACGCTGACAGTCCCTTTTCCGCAGATGTGAGAGTTTCTCACAAATGCAAACTCGCATGTGCGAGCCCAGGCACCGCAAGTGCGGAAATGCCTGGGCAGTGTATATATCGAAGAGTCCGAAATTATTTTCACATTTTGGTCGTTTTGAGCTCGGTTAAGGCGATATTTTGGGCGATTTTCACGGGAAACATTGGGGTAAGTGTTTCTTATCCTATATTGATTATATTTCATGATTCCATACTCGTTTATATCATGAATCCGTGAATTTATGGAAGAAAATCAGATTTTTCTAAAGTCTTCCAAAAATAAAAAATTTAGATTTGAAGATCCATTTGATATCGGAATTGGATAATTTTTATATGGTTGAACTCGTAGCGGAACGGGTGTTCGAATTTCGTGATTTTTTCGGGATTTGAGACGTGGGTCCCACTGTCAAATATTTAAATAAATTTTAGATTTTTATCCGGAAAATTTATAAATTCATATGGAATTAATTCCTATGATTAGTATTGAATATATCGAATTATTTATGAATAGATTTGACGCTTTCGGAGATAAATTTAAAAGGTAAAGCTGTGGTTGCGTAATTGGTTGGAATTCGCAAAGCGAGGTAAGTGTCGTGGTTAACCTTAACTTGAGGGAATAGAACCCTTAAATGATTTATTATGTGAATTGCATGTGAATGACATATAGGCGAGGTGACGAGTGTCTATACATCGTCGAATTAATTATTTGCCTGCTTACTTGAAAAATCATAAATTGTTTAAAATCATAAATTAATTATTATAATAATTATTTCTCTCCTATTCTTTGCCAAATATTAATTTTTAAATTCCTGTAATAATTGTTACATGCTTATTTGAGTTATGTGCATTAATTGCTACTTGACATTTAGCATATTAATTATTAAACTGTCGATTTTCTCTATGATTTTCATAATAAATTATTATTTGTCATTGTTTGGTTCATAAATAAATTATAATTATTGTGTGCCTTGATGCTTAATAATTTCTCATTGGACGTGGTGTTTATTGGAGTAAATTTTATTACATTTATGAGTTATTTAAAATTATATTGGGAGAACGGATTGTACGCCGCGACGAAAATGAAAGTGTGTGTGTGTGTGTGTTATATATATATATATATATATATATATATATATATATATATATATATATATATATATGGGGGATCGGATTGCACGCCGCAATAGACTTATCTAAAAGTCAATATTGGGGGATCGGATTGCACGCCGCAACAGACTTATTTAAAAGTCTATATATATACTTGATTGAAATAAATATATGACATACTTGATTAAAAGGAATATATTGTGAGAGCGGGTTGTACGCTGCAATAGAAATGAATGTGAATATATTGTGAGATCGGGTTGCATGCTGCAACAGAATTGGTTGAAATGATAATGGATTATGACTGCTGAGTTGGCTTCAATTATTATAAATGAGTTACCTGTTTTATTTCTATTATTTGTTGTTGTCATTAATATTGCGTACAGGTTAATGTAAGTGAACCGCCTTAGCCTCGTCACTACTTCGTCGAGGTTAGGCTCAGCACTTACCAGTACATGGGGTCGGTTGTACTGATACTACACACTGCACTTCTTGTGCAGATTTTGGAGTTGGTCCCAGTGGCGTACCATAGACTTGCTTGGATTTCAGCTACCAGAGGAGACTTGAGGTATAACTGCATGGCGTCCGCAGTTCTGAAGTCCCCGTCTATTTTACTTCAGCTGTGTGTTTATTTCCAGACAGCTTTATTTTATTCAGACCTTTATTTGTATTTATTCTAGAAGCTCGTGCACTTGTGACACCAATTCTGGGATGGTATTTAGACACCGTTATTTTTATGGATTATTTCACTATGTTTTAAACTTTGCTTCCGCTTTTGTTTTCTTGATTATTAATAATATAAAAATTATTTTAAAAATAGATAATATTATTCTAATGTTGGCTTGCCTAGCAAGTGAAATATTAGACGCCATCACGGTCCGAAGGTGGGAATTTCGGGTCGTGACAAGAGGCCATTAGCTTTGAATATTCAGTCCTTGGCCAACAAACTTGTGCGACTGGATATTTCAGAGCCCAGCCGAGTTCTTGAATGTGTTGTAGCTCAGTCTTCACTATTTGAATAGATCAAGGCTCGCCAGTATGATGATCCACACTTAATGGTTCTTCGAGAAACGGTACTACGGGGTGGTTCCAAGGAAGCTACTATTGGAACGGATGGTGTTCTGCGACTCCAAGATCGTCTATGTGTTCCTAATGTGGATGGACTGAGGAAAACGATCCTAGAGGAGGCACACAGTTCTCGGTATTCTATTCATCGAGGTACTTCAAAGATGTATCGTGACCTGAGGCAGCATTATTGGTGGCGACGAATGAAAAAGGAGATATGTGAGTATGTAGCTAGATGTCTAAATTGCCAGCAAGTTAAATATGAGCACCATAGGCCAGGCGGCCTACTTCAGCAGATGACTATACCGGAGTGGAAATGGGAACGCATCACAATGGACTTTGTATTTGGGTTCCCCCGGACCTTGCGGAAGTTTGATGCAGTTTGAGTCATTGTCGACAGGTTAACCAAGTCGGCACACTTTATTCATGTTGTGACTACGTATACTTCAGAGAGGTTGGCCCAGATATATATTCAGGAGATAGTTCGGTTGCACTGTGTGCTAATTTCTATCATATCAGATAGAGGCCCTCAGTTTACTTCACATTTCTGGAGAGCAGTACAGAGTGAATTGGGGACCCATGTAGAGCTCAGCACAGTCTTTCATCCGCAGATCGACGGGCAGTCAGAGCGGACAATTCAAATTTTGGAGGATATGCTCTAGGCATGTGTGATTGACTTTGGAGGTCAATGGGATCGTTTCTTGCCTTTGGCCGAATTTTCTTATAATAACAGTTACCAATCCAGCATCGAGATGGCTCCATTTGAGGCTTTATATGGTCGGCAATGTCGTTCGCCCATCGGACAGTTTGAGCCCGGTGAGTCTAAGTTATATGGTACTGATTTGGTGAAAGATGCCTTAGAAAAGGTAAAGTTAATTCAGGAGCGACTTCGTACAACACAGTCCAGATAGAAGAGTTGCGCAGATTAGAAAACACGTGATTTATCATTTATGGTGGGTGAAAACATTCTCTTGAAAGTTTCGCCGATGAAAGGAATCATGAGATTTGGGAAAAAGGGAAAATTGAGCCCGAGGTTTATAGGCCATTTGAGGTGTTGAGACGAGTTGGGGAGGTTGCTTATGAGCTTGCCTTGCTTCCCAGTCTATCATGAGTTCATCCGGTTTTTCATGTATCTATGCTCCGGAAGTATCATGCCGACCTATCACATGTGTTAGACTTCAGCACAATTCAGCTAGATAATAGCTTGGGTTATGAAGAGGATTCAGTTGCCATTGTTGATAAACAAGTTCGCCAGTTGAGGTCCAAGAAAATTTCTGCAGTAAAAGTCCAGTTGAGGGGATAACCAGTCAAGGAAGCGACTTGAGAGGCCGAGGAAAATATGCGGAGCAGATATCCACACTTATTCAGCACTCCAGGTATAATTCTAAGCCCGTTCGAGAACGAACGTTTGTTTAAGAGGTGGAGAATGTAATGACCCAACTGGTCATTTTGACTTTTAGAACCCTGTTACCCTAAATAAAACTCCATATATGTGCTTTTATTAATTTATGACTTGCGGGGATGGTTGGTTCGGGATTTGGAAGTGTTCGGGTGGAAATCGGAACACTTGGTTCCTTAAATTGGCTTGAAATGCTAAGTTTGACTTCGGTCAACATTTTTAAAAAAATGGCCATGGAAAAGAATTTTGATGATTCCAACAGTTTCGCATAGTAATTTTGGACTTAGAAGCGTATTCAGAAATTTATTTGGAAGTCCGTAGTTAAATTAGGCTTGAAATGGCTAAAATAGGAATTTAAGTTTGAAAGTTTGACCGGGGAATTGACTTTTTGATATCGGGGTGGGAATCCAGTTTCGAAAATTTTTATAGCTCCGTTATATCATTTATGACTTGTGTATAAAATTTGAGGTCATTTGGACTTGATTTGATAGGTTTCGGTATCGAATGTAGAAGTTGGAAATGTTAAGTTTCATTAAGCTTGAATTGGAGTATGATTCGTGGTCTTAGCATTGTTTGATGTAATTTGAGGTTCCGACTAAGTTCGTATGATGTTTTAGGACTTGTTAGTATAATTGGTTGAGGTCCCGAGGGGCTCGGGTGAGTTTCGGACGGCTAACGACTAATTTTTGGCTTTTGGGAGATTGCTGATAGCTGCTTGAATTTTCTTCTGATTTCCTTATACGCGATCGCGTAAGTCCGTCTGCTATCGCGTATGGTAATTTAGGCAGAGGTGAATTTGTTCTACGCGATCGCGTGAATTGGGTTGTGATCGTGTAGGCTTAAAGTTGGGCCAGTCTGTGCATCGCGATCGCGTGGCATTGTTTGCGATCGCGTAGGGAAAACTGGGGAGGAAGCTAGGCCACGTATTTGCTCTATGCGATCACATGAAGAGGGATGCGATCGCCTAGAGTTGGAACCTTTTGCATCGCGATCGCATGGCATTGTTTGCGATCGCGTAGGGTTATTTTTTGGGCAGTAAAAATTTGTGCTACGCGATTGCGTGAGGAAGTTCGTGATCGCGTAGAAGAAATCACTGGGCAGAGAGTATAAGTTCTGAAAATGAGATTTTTATCGATTTGGAGCTCGGATTGAGGTGATTTTGGGAGATTTACAGAGAAAACAACGGGGTAAGTGTTCTTAACTCAATATTAGTTAAATTACCTGAATCCATCACTGTGTTTATCATTTAATTGGTGAATTAAGTTGGAAATATTTGAAAACCCTCTTGGATAGATTTGAGGATTTGAGGGCCGAATTATTATCGGAATTTAGTAATTTTGGTATGGGTAGACTCGTGGTTGAGTGGGCGTTCATATTTCGTAATTTTCGCCGGATTTTGAGATGTGGGCCCCACGGACGATTTTTGTGTTAATTTCGGATTTTATTGAAAAATATAGTATTTTCTTATGAAATTGATTCCTATAATTTTTAGTGATTGTATCGAATTATTTTGTCTAAATTCGAGCCATTCAGAGTTGGATAATCGAGGAAAAGATTTACTAGTTGGAAATTCTCTTGTCTAATCTTGTGAGGGAAAATTTACCTCATAGGTGATTAAATTAAATAATTGTGCTAAATTGCGGGGGCTACGTATGCACGAGGTGACGAGAGTCTGTGCGTAGCTACTACTTATGCTAAAATCCGGATAGTTTACGACTCAAATCATGAATTACTTGTGTAAATTGTATTCTTTGTTTAATTAAAATTATTTGATATATATATATTGTGAATTGTTAGGGGAAAATATTAAAAGATGAAAATCTCATATGCTTAATTTTCTGTTTAAATTAATTAATTATTAAAAGAAATTGTTCATCCTCTCGAATTGATCTTATAATAAATATACTCTCCTTCCGCAGGTACATAAGAAAATGTCCTCCTTTCTTGTGGTGTGGGCCGAACGCCTCGGTAGGATAGATGCATCTATGGATCGCGTCGCACGTCCCTCGGCAGTGTGCACGACACTCTGGATCGGGCCGTACGACCTCGTCAGAAATCGTGCCTAATAATAATAATAATAATTACTTGATGCCTTGATATTTTTAATTGCAGTTTGTGAATTTAATTAATAGATTGGAAATTGTTGCATTTGAAGGAATTTAGTTATTTTTGTTGGTTAAATAATAATTATTATTAACTCTGTGAATCATGTTGATTTAGATATTCTAGTTTTATTTCAATTATTATTATTGACCCTTAGTGAGTGTCAAAGTCGGTCATCTCATCTCTACCTCTTCGAGATTAGGCTTGATTCTTACTGGGTATACGTTGTTTACGTACTCATGCTACACTTGCTGTACATTTTGTGCAGGACCTGAGACAGGTGCTATCGTTGGACCTATCGGCGCGCACCCGTGTTATCCGGAGGCTTAGTGGTGAGCTGCTTTCTGAGCCGTTCTGCAGCAACTAGTGCCTCTTCCTGAATTTTTATTCTGTCTATTTCATTCCAGACAGCATTTATAATTTTTGTATAATCTACTAGATGCTCATACACTTGTGACACCAGGTCTTGGCACACACTAGTAGAATATTTTGATTTAATTATTTTCTTGGTTATTTTAATTTACCAGATCTTTTCATATTATTTTAAATCTTGCAAGTAAGAAGAGTTTAATTACTCGGTTAATTTTAAATATTAGAATATGGGTTTAAATTACTGGTTGGCTTGCCTACCTGTAGTGTTGGGCGCCATCACGACCTATAGGTGAAATTGGGTCGTGACAGTCTTAAATGAAGAACATAAGTGAGGTACATTTTTTACTATATTGTCTTTAAATCAAGGAGAAGATGATGTGTCCTCATGTCTACATAATGAGTTATATATACATCATTAGTTGTATAAGTATTAATCAACTTAACCAACATTCTAATAAGAGCAAAATATGATAAAATATAAAAATGTAGAACTTTAAAGAGGAAGACTTAGAAGTGTTCATATGTATATAAAACATTGTCTTAAAGTTGACACAATAATATGCGCAACTTTCCTAATGCTCAGTGAATCGAAGAACTAATAGGCTATAAGAATAATAAAGGGCATGCGTGTCATTATTTGCCATGAGTAATTTCCTTTATTACTTTGAACTTTTAAGCAAAATGTTCGAATTTAAGAGGTGGTAATGGTAATCAAAGAACAAATCTTTAGTAATTGAGTTTTTTATTTGCGTTATTTCTGATTCTGTATGTTGTATCTGCTTGGTCCGGAAAGGGGGGTCTTTTATTTTTCCATGAAGAAGGATCATTGAAGCTGGATTTGTATGCCTTTTTTGAAAGAAACTTGAAGGAAGATGAAGTGGTTTGATGATTTTGATAGATGAAAAGTGGGAGTCACAAAAAAGTCGACTTTTGTTGAGAAGAGCAAATCGATTTCTGACCAACCACTTTAAGTTTGCATTATCAAAGCATAAAAATTTTTACTCCGTCAGGTTAACCAAAGGACAATCACGATAACTTTAATAATTAAAATTTAGGAAAAAATTATTAAAAACACAAAGAGTCACAGTAGGAATCATTCAAGTAATTTTTCCTTTTCTCCCTTACTTCTATCTATATATTAAAAACAAAAAATCCTTAATTAAAAAGTTCAATTATATTAATGTCATTCTAAACACTCGCAACTTATGTTAGTCAAACTTGATAGACCATTGAAACGTAAGGGTAACTCAATTTAGAATAGCAGAGATATAGCAATAATTTGTGAATCTTTTGTTTTTTAGCTCTTATACTCATTGCTTGTATATATTTTATTTTTTCTGTCTTCACAAGAGAATTTCTGAATGAAAATTAGTTTGTAACTCGAGCATTAACCTAAGTTATAGCAGCTCCTGACTTTGTAAGTATGGATACATGGAGTACCATCGGTCACGACGTCAATATAACAATTTACCAACTATCCATGAACTCGCCTGTTGGTTCAGGATCATATTAAGTACTTTAGCCTTAAACTATTTGAGGTGTAAACAATTCCATACTTTGCATTACTGAGTTAATAGATACTACATAGAGTACAGGGAAAATAGTGGGCCACTAATTAAAATAAAATGAGAATGACATGAAAAGGCTGGAAATCAAAAAAGATGCTATGCATTCCCAAAAAAAGGTATCAGAAAATACATTGTCCACGAAAAAGAAATCTTCTATCTATTTGATAGTCAAATGAAAAATACCATCATTAAGCGGATAGCAGCGGTTAACCATAGAATCACACGTTTTCCCACAACTATAATATCCCACAAAAGATAGACATATACCTGCTACTAATTAAGTCAAATCCAACTTTTCCCCTTTAAAAGTTAAGTGGCTTCATGAATTCACTTTAAAAGTTTGATCTGATAAATACATAGGTATCCAACCAACGGAGAAAATAGGGTAGGAAATCAAATTATTAAGACTGCCAACACATTGCTCACATCAGCAACATCTATGTCCACTATCTGCTCCTTTGGGTTTTTTACTCAGACCACATGAAGCCTTTAAAAAACTGATAAAAAAATCAAACATTCCTCTAGTAGTATACTATACAATAATGTAAAACACAAAACAGTAAAAACTATGACTCAATCACAAACCTTGCTTCTAGCGGTGAGAGTTGAAGTAAGAGTTGTTGTCTGTTTTAATAAGTCTTTATCAACCTTCTTCCTTTGCATCTCCTCCTCCATTTGTTTCTCGAGTGTGAGGATGTATTTCAATAACCTCCTCAGGATTTGGCTTATCAGTGGTTTTCGTCTGAGCTGGTTTCCTTACTGCAGATATGTAATGACTCAGCCGGTCATTTTTAGAGTTATAGTCCCGATCCCCTATTAACCGCTTCTCCCGTATTTATTTCTACTATTATGACCTACCGGGAGATTTCGTTTTGGTTTTTGGAGTGATTTGGGACACTTAGTCCCTAAACGAAAGCTTAAGTCTTAGGATTTTGACCGTAGTCAAAATTATGTGAAGACGACTCCGGAATGGAGTTTCGTCAGTTCTGTTAGCTCCGTTGGGTGATTTTAGAATTAGGAGCGTGTCTAGATTGTATTTTGGAGGTCCGTAACTTATTTAGGCTTGATATCAGGGTCGGATTCCGATTCCGGAAGTTGGAGTAGGTCCGTGGTGTTGAATATAAATTGTGTGCAAAATTTGAGGTCATTCGGATGAGATTTGATATGTTTCGACGTCGTTTGTAGAATTTAGAAATTTCATAAGTCATTAGGCTTGAATCCGTGCATAATCCGTATTTTTTATGTTGTTCGATATGATTTGAAGGTTCGACTAAGTTCGTATGGTGTTTTAGGATTGGTTGGTATATTTGGTCGAGGTCCCGGGGGCCTCGGGCATGTTTCTGATGCTCAACGGGTCATTTTTGGACTTAGGGAGTTGGCAGATTTTCTTGTGTTATTTCAGACATTTTTCTTCATTGCGTTCGCGAGGGAGATCTCGCGATCGCATAGGTCATCTGAGAGGTTAGCTAACATTTCTCTTCGCGTTCGCGAAGATGAAGACGCGATCGCGTAAGGTTGTCAGGAAGTGCACCGCGAACACGTGAGCAAGGCCGTGTTCGCGAAGAAGAAGTGAGGCAGCAGTGGAGTTTGAATGTTACTCTTCGCGGTCGCGTGAGGACAATTGCGATCGCATAGGTGTGAGCAGCTAGTGCATCGCGTTCGCGTAGAGTAAATTTCTGAGGGAGCGAAGTTGTTCTTCGCGATCGCGAGGCCTTTTCCGCTATCGCGATTAAGGAATCGCTGGGCAGAATTTAAAGTTCAAAAATGAGGGTTTAAGTTCATATCACAAAATTTTGATTGAGAGCTCGGTAGAAGGCGAAATTTGGAGAGATTTTTGGAGAAAATTATTGGATAATGATTCCTAACTCCTTTATGATTAAATCTCACTAATATATGCTTGATTTCATCATTTTATTTCGAATTTGGGGTAGAAATAGGGGGAAAATTGAGAAAAGTTCTTAGGCCGAATTTTGGGATTTCGATCAAGATTTTGGTATCGGATTTGAGTGAATTTGGTATGGTTAGACTCGTGAGTGAATGAGTGTTCGTATTTTATGATTTTAACCCGATTCCGAGACGTGGGCCCCACGGGTAATTTTTGAGTTAATTTTAAAATTTTTGTTAAAGTGTTGATTTCATTAATTAGATGAGTCTATTATGGTTGTAATTATGATATGTAATTACTTTTGGCTAGATCTGGGCCATTAGAAGCCGGATATTCGTGGAAAAGGCATTGTGACCGATTGATTGAGCTTGGTTCGAGGTAAGTGGCTTGCCTAACTTTGTGGGAGGGAAATCCCCTTAAGATTTGGAACTATTGTGATATGTGAGCGTCGTGTACGTGAGGTGACGAGTACGTACATGGGCTAATTGTGAAAAAACCCGATTTTCTTACTGAGCAGCAACTTGTTTTCCTTTTATTTTGAGTTATACCATTTTAATGAGTATTAATCTATTTTTATTCTTAATTGAGTAATTCCAATATGTGTAGCTATCATTTTTAGTCTAATACAGCATGTTTACGTGTCTTAACTGCTTATGTGAACTCTGTACAGCATGCTTAGTGAATTTCCTGCTTCTTCCTTGACTGGTACTTAGTCTAAATCATAAGATTTCGTGATGTAGTTGTATTTTTATTGTTTGTACTGCATATTTACTTTGGGACTATGGAACAGTATTTCGGGAGATCCTCTTGTACTGAATATTTACTTTGGGACTACGAAACGTTATTCCGGGAGATCTGATTTATGCCAAACCCACACCACAATTGAGTAACGAGGCGGTCGATGCAATAATAAATCCAACAAAGGTCGGGATCGAATCCACAGGGAGTTAGAATATGGGATTAGGTGTATACCTAAGTTAATAGCAAGTTTTGGCTTTAATTGCACTTCCACAAACTTGATTGGTTTTTTCACTTCTAACTTTACTCTAAAGATTGCAATAATTGAAACTAAGGACAATATTTTTATTGATGTTTTTCAAATGTGTAAAAAAACTAGGGTAGTGACTTCTACCTAGGTGGATATCTAATGGGTATCAAAATCTAGGGCAAGCTTGATTAGTTGGGATTGTAATATAGCTATCACACCCGGGTACTCACTCTATACCTCTTGGTAGTTTGAGTGATTTTGCCCAATTTGGCCTTTTCAAGTCCAAATGGATATCCATGCAAATCAAGTGATATTAGCTCAAGCTGGGTATTACTATCTCTAGGTTTATCCCTTTAATTGGGGCTATCAATTTCTTGAGTTCACCCCAATTCCTTGTTAAGCCTAGTTTTCCTAGACTTAATCCATCTTTCTCAAGTAGAGACTAAGTCATAAAGGCATGAATCAATGTTTGCAACCATTAATTATTGAGTTCTAGCAAGAACTAGGCTAAATATCACTAACTCATTCACATTCAAGCCCTAAAATAAAATACACATTAAATACCCATACTAGGGTTGGGTCACAACCCTAGCTGTGGGTTTAGCTACTCATGGAAATAACAGAAATTAAAGATGAAATGAAGATAAAATCCATAATATTAATTTATGGAATGAAAATCTAATGTTAAGAAGTGAATCTAGTAAAAATATTTCCAAAAACAGTAAAATCAGCCGTCACAGGTGCTCATACAAAACATAACATAACCTGACATGCCCTAAAAATGACAAAAAGTTCTATTTATACTAAGCTGAAAATATCTGACAAAAATACCCCTGCGGAGGTTGTGCAACTGCGTAATTCTGAGTGCGGCCGCACTTTTGCTTTCGCGGTCGCATAATTCTGATGCGGTCCGCATTCTTCTCTTTTGAGTCTAGGTTGAGCTGAACTTTCGCGGACCGCGTAATTCTAAGAGCGGCCGCGCTCTAGATTATGCGGTCGCATAAAAGTGATGTGGTTCGCGTTCTTAAGTTTGGCTTGAAATCAACTCTCTGATTCTTCATCTTGCGGACCGCATAATTTCGATCGCGGCCGCACAAACGCGGTCCGCGTAATTTCAATCGCGGCCACGCAGGGACTTTCGCGGCCGCATATTTCTGGTGCGGTCCACGCTCATCACTTAGCCCAAAATCACACACTCTGAATCTCCCTCTTGCGGACCGCATAATTTTGATCGCGACCGCGACATAGCTTTCGCGGCCGCACAATATTTGTGCGGTCCGCGCTTCAGACCTCTTTGCCCAGCCTTGGTTTTTGTTCAACTTTTGACTCCTTTGTGAGTTGATGTTGATTCCTTTGGCTCATTTTGAATAATTTCTGCATGTAAGCATATTTTATTAGTTTCCGGGAATACCTTCAAGCATTTTTGGCCTAAAATACGAGTAAAAGAGAGCAAATAATAGGTTAAAATCCCTACTTATCAACTCCCCCAAACTTAAGCTTTTGCTTGTCCTCAAGCAAATAGGGTAATTCCTACCTCCACTAGAAAAAAAGAATATTTCAGCTGGCCTAAGGTGAATCAATCATGCATCAATTGGGACTAACAATTACCCTCAACACCAATGAATTATCAACAACACCATGTTTTGACCTTTTGAGTACCATAGTTCTAATGTGACACTAGAGCATCAAGAGTTGACTTAATTCACCTAGGAAGCTCGCTCTAATACGTAGGTCATTGTGGAACCCAAACTCCTCCTCCTCTACTCTCCATGAGCAAATCTCACTTTAGAATGTAACACTCAGAACAAGGATTGTGAAGAAGTGCGCTTATCTCTCTCAAAAGAATATCACAAGTCCTGCTCTAAGTACCATAAGCTTTTCCCTTATGTAAATCACCCCTAATGTAAGCTCACTCAATCTTGAAATCATATAGGGATTTTGCGGGAACGTAATGAAGGCTTTTGGATCAAGGTAGGACTTATTGGCGTATGATGGTTTCATCTTTCCTTAAGCACTCTATTTCCTCTTTTTGGCTCATACTTTCTTGACTCTTTGAGTCATTTTCTTATTCCTTAGGGGAACTAGAGAGAGAGACGTAATGTCACTCTTTCTTGCTCATGACAATCATTTTTCTCCTTTTTTAATCATTCCACGCCTTTCATCATTGCTTTCTTTGAATCCCTTCAACTTTCTACTTTATTCACTTTCTTTTTTGACATATTTCTTTTTGGTCTTTCTTCCTTTTCTTTATTTTTTTTTCTTTGTACCTTTTATCACTTTCACATTCCTCATCTCGCCCCCAAACTTATGCTTTTGCCAATTAGAATATTAAGGAAAGATCGGGTGCAAAGAAAGAGTTATTGTAAAATGGATAAAGGCTTGTAACATGGCTATTGAATGAAAAAGGGCTTCGGCTCAAAGAGGTTGACTAGGGATATCACATTGGTAGGCTACGGAAGCTTTCAAGTTTCAAATTGGATCAAGGAGAGCCTACAATCATTTTTCAAGTCGAGCTACACTTAGAATTTCGCCTAAACAAACATTTAGGGCAAGTTCTAGACTTATTGGCACGGAACTTGGACTTGCAATTCAATACCTCACCTCTCAAGCTGCTGGATTGTTAAAGAGAATAGAGTCGAGGGCCCACAATAACCCTAGCTAAGATTGAAAATCACAAATGGCTAAAAGAAATCACTCGATGATTGTTTTAGTCAACACAAGAGTCTAAAGGTCACAACTAGAGCTATTCTTTGCCAATCAACTTGTTTCTAACCATAAGGGCGAAGGTAAATGTGTTAGTACCAAGTGAAGCCTGCTTGAGACACTTGTATTCATTACTACTATATATACAAAAACATAAAGAAAACAGACTCAATCCCTTAAGAAGTTTGTCATGCCATCTATCGTTGGGTAGAGCCACCCGGTTCACACGACATCCACCTTTGGAAAGAACCGTGGCATTAAGAAAACCAAAGGTTTATTATTCACACAAAACATTAAAAAAAGCTAACCACTTAGAAAGAATTTACTAAAGTAAATAAGAAGCTATGCTACTAAGGATAAACAACGAAAGAAGTTATGAAGTAAGCTACGAAAAGTAGACTGGATATGTACAAAATGAAGTAAAGAGAATATATACATAATGGAAATGAAGATATATGTCGAATGGTAAGAATATATACATACCAAAAGTGAAAATAAAGATATCAAATCAAAATGGACCACCCCCCAAATAAAAAATAGCATTGTCCTCAATGCTCATAACAAATAAGAACAGGAAAAAAAATGGTAGAGAAAACTCCATATGTGGTCTCTGTCTATGTCGGGTCCTCAGAACCCTCTGTATCCTCTAACTGGATCTCTGCATCCTCTGATTGGGGGACTACGGGGTTGCTGAGCATCTGAATCAGCTCCGCAACAATGTGTGTAGTTATAGTCGGCTCTTCAGACTGGCCGACTGTTGCATCTGATGCTTCGGGCACTGTTGCATGTGCTGTTGGGACTGTCTCCTCCATGAGCAGGTCTAGTGGAATATCATCAGCAGAAGCAATCTTCTCAACCTCTTTGCTCAACTTCTCCACTGACTCCTTAGATGCCTGAGTCTTACGCAGCTTCTTCACCTACTTCCCCATATCCTTGATAATACTCCCATGTGTATCAAGAGTCTTCTGGATCTTCTTCTGGTCGTCCAGAATCTTCTTCTGGTTGTCCAGAATCTTCTTCAAAGAGTCCTCTACTTATGGAGGTACCTGAAGCTCTGATAGGGCTGAAGACTGTGCTGCCACTGCACTGGATATGGCAGTCAGCTTTGTGATAGTTGCCTGCATCCAGTTGTTAAGACTGGATAGTGTCTGTGAAACCCGCAATGTAGTCTGAGGGTAGGTAAAAGATGTGGGCACTGACAGTGGAACTGAGAGGGAATGTCCGGAGGAAGGAGGAGGCATGGAAGCTGCTCCGGCAGAAGTACCAGCTGTTGTGGAGGGCTCGACAACTGACTCGGTAGCCACTACCCTTGGCTCTTTAGACTAGCCAGTGGAGGTAGTGGCTTTACCCTTGTATATAGGGTTGTCCGCTCCCTGGAGGTGGTACCATGAGAAAGGCTTTTTAGCCTTCACCTCCATATCAAAATGTCTCGGCTCTACCTCTTGGTCTTGGAAATGCTCTGTGAGGAAGTTGGGGTAGGGATACGATCTTTCTTCTTTCTGGACTGCATTGGAGATGTTGTAGGACATCAAGTTTCCTACATTAATAGGATTGCCTGCCATGATGGAAGCTACCAATACTGCCCGGGGGAGTGGAAGGACATTCTCATGTTGGCACGGGTCAAGACGGCTGCACACGAATATTGCCCACCCTTTTGCTTCAAAGTTAAGGGTGGCTCTAACAATTTGAACTATTGATGTGAGCCATGCAGGTGTTGTCCCCGGAATAGCAAGTATCTCAGCTAGCCATTGGCGAACTGCATCAGCCATGCAACTTTTCCAGGTATTGCATTGCCTCGACATCCTCAAACCCTACATATGTGTTCAGTGCATGGCCATCAAACCGGATTTTCAAGTTCCGGATCTTTGTTACCTTTGTACCCTTTTTGATGTGGGTAACATTGGCATAAAATTCCTTGACAAGGTATTCATTTGCATCATGCATCTGGCAGATGAAACATTTCCATCCTTTCCTCTCCGTAAATTGCTTTAGTACATTCGGATTGTGTTGGCTTAGGTCTTTGGTTATGTATTGTCACTCAAGAGTGAGCGGCCTTTGGGGCCACCATTCCCAAAATTTTCCATACGCCTTCTCACTGACAAATCTATCAGCCCACACCTCAGGCTTCTTTGATCTAGCCAGGCCTCCCACAATTGTGTCACCCCTTCTCCTGTCATTCGGGACCTCACCAACATCATCTAAAATGATTGGGGTAGCTGTCGTTGCAGGTGTTGTAGCAGGTGGGGAAGATGGTTCGGACGCCTGACTACCTCCCCCTGTGCCATCAGAAGAACTAGAGGATGAGGTAGGCTCATCGACTAAACGGAGTCTATCGGGGAATTGTTGTGATTGTGCCCCCGGTTGTAGTTGTATAGAATCCCCCTCAGACGTTTCCCGGGACGGGAGGTATTCACTTGTGTCTGAAGATTCTGGAGGTGGTCTACTGAGAGTAGTCTTTTTGCCCAAGGCTTTCTAGACTGATAGTGGCGTGTTAGGTTTTCCTCTACCCCGGCCTCGGGAGGATTCTGCCCTCCCTTTGGAAGTATCACCTCAACCACGTGAACGCACCATTGTCTGCAACAAATAAGTAGTGAAAGTATGTTAGAATTGGGGTTCAACATGTGTTATTAAATTACATGTTGGAAAGAAAGACACTGCTTCTCAGAACAGGGTAGCTCGGACCGCACAAAATTGAGTGCGGCCGCGGACTGCACAAAAATGAGTGCGGCCGCGAAAACCCATCGCGGACCGCATAAAATTGAGTGCGGTCGCGGAGATCCCAGATTCAGACTAGTGGTTCTCTGAAGTTACCTCAGCGTGAACCGCATACTTTTGAGTGCGGCAGTGAAAACCCATCGCAGACCGCACAAAATTGAGTGCGGCCGCATAATCGATTTGTTGGGTCTCTGAAGTTTAATTGTGCGGACCGCACAAAATTAAGTGCGGCCGCAAAAAAAATCGGGGACCTCACAAAATTGAGTGCGATCGCACAAACTTAGCAATGACAAGTGCCTTCAACCTAGGGTATCGTGGACCGCACAATTTTGTATGCGGTCTCATACCCTAGCGCGAACCACCCAAAAATGTATGCGGACGCGAAATTCAAATCAGAGCGGCACTAAGTACGATTAATACTAGGGTTTTCACTAATTAGGAATGATTTGTGGCAATTCAACAATAAAAGCTACTAACCCCAGACCCCATCATGCATTCAAACACTACCCACATGCTTCTAAACAAGAATTAAGCATCAATTTGACATTTTTGGCATGAATTTAACCCTAGATAAAAAGAAAACTATAATAAAGAGAAAAGAAAAGAAAATGATGAAATTAATTCATTGAAATCAACATACCAGTAATGAAATGTAGTAGGAAATTAACAATTGATGAATATGGGATGAGATTGAAAACAAGAAAGAGTGCACTATGCTTGAGAGGTCAGAGTGGGTAAAGTGTGAATAGACTCAAAAGGTCCTATTTATACTTTGGCCCACCGACTTACCTGAGTGCGACCACATAATTTTGGCGCGGTCCGCACTCTTTACCTTTTCTAACACAGCAGCTGATTCAATGACGCAGTCCGCATAAAAATGGCTGCGGCCGCATAATCTGTGCGGTCCGTGAAATTTTGATCGCGACCGCAAATCCTTAAGGGATTTTGTCAGGCCAAACTTTAGAGAGTTGGCATTTTCCATCTTTCAGCTGTGCGACCGCACACATAATTGTGCGGCTGCGAAGGGCTTGTGCGGCCGCATAATTCTGGCGTGATCCGCATAATTTCACCACTTGGCCAATTTTTTTCTTATCAATTTTTTGCACTGCACACCCAATTCCTGCATACACTTCAAAACCAGTTAGTCCAAAACAATGCCTAATCTAACAAGAAAATCAAAAGAAAGTAAAATACATGGGTTGCCTCCCAAGAAGCGCTTGATTTAACGTCGCGGAACGACGCATGTTACCATCATTCATTTGAAATGGAGCAATGCCACAACGTGGCCATCATCAACCTTACCAAGGTAGTGCTTCACCCGGTGTCCATTGACTCTAAAGATCTCACCATTCTTATTTTTCAAATCAAAAGCACCAAAAGGAGTCACATGTACCACTTCAAAAGGACCACTCCACTTTGATTTAAGCTTTCCCGAAAATATCTGTAACCGAGAGTTGAATAAAAGAACGAGGTCACTTTCTTTAAATTCTTTGTTCTGGATATACTTATCATGTAGGTACTTCATCTTGTCCTTATATAAGGATGAACTGGAGTAAGCATGGAACCGGAACTCATCAAGTTCGTTCAACTACTCCACCCGATATTGGCAGCTACATCCCACTCAAGGTTCAATTTCTTCAACGCCCACATGGCCTTATGCTCTAATTCCACTGGAAGGTGACATGATTTCCCAAATACCAACCGATATGGAGACATACCAATTGGAGTCTTATAAGCTATTCTATAGGCCCAAAGAGCATCGTCAAATTTCATTGACCAATCAGTCCGATTTGCATTGACAGTCTTGGATAGAATACTCTTGATCTCCCTGTTGGAGACTTCAACCTGTCCACTCGCCTGGGGGTGATAGGGGGTTGACACCTTGTGAGTGACACCATACTTGGAGAGTAAAGTGTCAAAGGCTTTATTGCAAAAATGTGAACCCCCATCACTAATGATGGCCATTGGGGTGCCGAACCTTGTGAATATGTTTTTCTTCAAGAAAGCCACCACACTTCGTGCTTCATTGTTGGGCAAAGCCACAGCTTCAACCCATTTGGAAATGTAATACACAACAACAAGAATATAGGTGTTCCCACATGAGCTCAGAAATGGACCCATAAAGTCGATGCCCCACACATCAAAAATATCAATCTCGAGGATGGTGGTGAGAGGCATCTCATTTTTCTTGGAGATCCCACCGGCCCTTTGGTATTCATCGCAATGCTTAACGAGATAGCTAGCATCTTTGTACAAGGTAGGCCAATAGAATCCACAGCTTAGGACCTTTATAGCAGTTCTCGCCCCACCATGGTGACCACCATAGGGCAAAGAATGGCAAGCTTCAAGAATACCCAATTGCTCTTCTTCTGGAACACATCTCCGGATAATACCATCAGTCCAAATTTTAAAGAGATATGGCTCATCCCAATAGTAGTCCAGGCAGTGCCGTTTGAGATTCTTCCTTTGGTTTGAGGAAAACTCATTCGGAACAATGCCACTCACAAGATAGTAGGCCACATCGGCAAACCATGGCATCCCAGCCATAAAAATGGAAAGGAGTTGTTCGTCAGGTAATGAATCATTGATCTCAAGGCCATCATGTGGCCTCCCTTCCTCCTCTAATCGGGATAAGTGGTCCGCCACTTGACTTTCACTACCCTTTCGGTCTTGAATCTCTAGATCAAACTCTTGCAATAGAAGCACCCACCGCATCAACCTTGCCTTAGAGTCTTTCTTGCTCATCAAATAACGAAGTGCCGCATGGTCGGTGTGAACGATCACCTTTGTACCCATTAGGTACGGGCAGAACTTCTCCATAGCAAAGACAATGGCTAGGAGTTATTTCTCGGTCACCGTATAGTTGACTTGGGCCTCGTTCATGGTCTTTCTAGCATAGTAGACCGGATGAAAGATCTTATAAATTCGTTGCCCCAATACCGCACCAACCGCCACATCGCTTGCATCACACATGAGCTCAAATGGTAAGCTCCAATTTGGCGCGGTGATAATAGGAGTGGTAGTCAACTTATACTTGAGTAGTTTAAATGCCTTCATACAATCTTCATTGAAAAGGAACTTGGCATCTTTCTCCAAGAGTTTGCACAAGGGGTTTACCACCTTAGAAAAGTCCTTGATGAATCGGCGGTAAAACCCCGCATGACCTAGAAAGTTTCTCACTCCCTTTACAGAAGTAGGGAGAGGCAATTTGGATATCACTTTAATTTTTGCTTTATCAAACTCAATACCATTCTTGGAAATCATGTGACCGAGGACAATGCCCTTGTTGACCATAAAGTGACACTTCTCCCAATTCAGCACTAAGTTAGTTTCTTCACAATGTGCCAATACTTTATCCAAATTATCTAAGCACTCTTCAAAAGAATCCCCCACGATAGAGAAATCATCCATGAAAACCTCGAGAAAGTTCTCCATAATATCAGTGAAAATGGATATCATACACCGCTGAAAAGTTGTCGGTGCATTGCATAACCCAAATGGCATCCGCGAGAATGCAAAGTGCCATACGGACAAGTGAAGGTGGTCTTCTCTTGGTCTTCAGGTGCAATAAGAATCTGGTTATATCCAGAATATCCATCCAAGAAGCAATAATAAGCACGCCCGGCTAACCTATCCAACATTTGATCAAGAAATGGAAGCGGAAAATGGTCTTTTCGCGTAACTTTGTTGAGCTTTCTATAATCTATGCACACTCTCCACTTGGTGACAGTTCTTGTGGGGATAAATTCATTTTTGTCATTTGTGATAACAGTCATGCCCCCTTTCTTTGGGACACATTGCACCGACGAGGTCCACGAACTATCGGAAATGGGGTAAACCACCCCGGCATCCAACCACTTGATGATCTCATTCTTTACTACCTCTTGCATGGCCTCATTCAATCGTCTTTGATGTTCTACAGAGGGTTTGGCATCCTCCTCCAAAATAATTTTGTGCATGCAAAAGGCGGGGCTTATACCCCGAATATCCGCCAATGTCCAACCTATTTCTTTCTTCCTCATTTGAAGCACCGCAAGGGTGGCATCTACCTGCACGTTAGTTAAGCACGAGGAAAGAATAACAGGTAAAGTAGAACAAGGGCCTATAAACTCATACCTGAGGTGTGAAGGCAAAGGCTTTAACTCCAAGGTGGGAGGCTCCTCGATTGAGGGCTTTGTTGGTGGAGTCTTCCGATTTTCGAGATCCAAGGAAAGTTTTCGGGGCTTATGAGTATATGATCCCATTCATTGCAAAGCATTGATACATTCTACAAAGCCTTCCTTCTCATCCTCATCATGATTCAACAACACAATTTCCAAGGTATCTTCCACATTTATCACAGCACTTGTGTCATCAACAATTACTTCGGTCACAAGATCCACGAACGAACACACTTCGTTGCTATCTGGCTGCTTCATTGATTTACAAATATGGAACACCACTTTTTCATCGCCCACCCAGAAGGTGAGCTCTCCAGCTTCCACATCAACTAAGGCCTTCCCTGTAGCAAGGAAAGGTCTCCCCATAATGATTGGCACCTCATAGTCAACCTCACAGTCAAGTATCACAAAATCTGCGAGAAGGATGAACTTGTCGACCCTAACTAACACATCATCAATTATCCCCAATGGCCTTTTCATTATCCGATCCTCCATTTGCAACCTCATGGATGTGGGTCTTGGTTGCCCAATCCCCAACGTTTTGAACATAGAATAGGGCATCAGGTTAATGCTTGCCCCCAAATCACATAAAACTTTGGCGAAATAGGCACTCCCAATAGTGCACGGGATTATGAAAGCACTGAGGTCTTCCAACTTTGGATCCATGGAGTGCACCATAGCACTCACTTGATGTGTCATTTTGATCATTTCACAGTTCATTGATCTCTTCTTTGTTACCAAATCCTTCATGAACTTGGCATATCCCGGCATTTGTTCTAAGGCTTCAACCAATGGCACATTTATGGACAAACTTTTCATCATATCAATGAATTTCTTGAATTGATTCTTATTGTTTTACTTTGCAAGTCTTTAAGGGTATGGAGGAGGAGGCCTTGGCATTGGTACCTTAGCCTTTGGCACTGCTTGTTCCGGCATGTCAGTCGCATGCTCCCTAGACGAGTTCACTTCTTCTTGCGTCTCCTCCACATTTTTATCAATATCAATCCTCGCTTCTTCATTAGCTTGAACATCATGGCTTGGCTCATCATCATCTTGTACCAACACATCATCACCCGCATGTCTTCTTTGGTTTGAGCTACTAGCAACTCCACCTCTCCTACTTCTTGTTGTCATGGTCATTGCATGCCCCGTATTCCCACCTTTCGAGTTCACCACCATATCACTAGGTAGTGCCCCTTTTGGGCGAGTATTTGAAGCTTGAGAAATTTGGCCAAGTTGAACCTCCAAGTTGCGGATAGAAGTGTTATGGGAGGCTAATTGGGCATCGGAGTCAGCATTTTTCTCCATCATTTTCTTAAACATATTTTCAATCTGTCCCATTTCACTATTGGAAGAACTAGGAACTTGCGACGGATATGGTGGCGGATTGTTTGGTTGTTGATATATCGGGGGCCTCTGAAAGCCCGACCCCCGATTTTCTTGATTGCTATTGTTCCAACCCCCATGATTATTATTGTTCCCCCAATTGCTTTGATTGTTTCCACCCTAATTACCTTGATTATTTCCTCCCCAATTGCCTTGATTACCCCAATTGCTTTGATTATTGTTGTTGCCACCACTCCAATTTCCTTGGTGGCCTTGGTTGTTCCAATTTCTTTGGTTTCCTTGTGATCTCCATTGTTGTTGATTTGGAGCATTGCTTCTTTGACCTTGATAATTGTTGACATATTGAACCTCTTCATTTTGCTCATCATATGAATCATCTTGATTATACCCATTATTACTTTGTTAAAATTGTTCTGGATGGTTTTGTACTTGTTGACCTCGTTGTCATCTCTTGTTTACCATCATGTTCACCCCTTCCATAGCATTCACCTGTTTCGATCCTTGAATCTGTTGAAGCTGAGCCTTGGCCAATTGGTTCATGGTGGTTGTCAACTCCTCAATAGCTTGCCCATGATCATATAGCTCCTTGTGCAGGTGAATAACATTTGGGTCACCCTGAGGAACATTGGATCTACTTTGCCACGCCGAAGAGGTGTCCGCCATCTCATCCAAGATTTCATAAGCTTCAAAATAAGGCGTGTTCATGAAGTTACCCCAGCGAGTTAATTTACCACACACTGATTTGTTGTGTTGATCCCCCTGTAAAAGGTTTATTGGATCATGGCCTCAGTCATATCATTGTTCTTGTATTCTTTGACCATGGTGCGATATCTTTCCCAAATCTCATGCAATGGCTCATTGGGCTCTTGTTTGAAAGCTAAAATTTCATCCCTTAGTGTAGCCATGTGTCCCGGAGAGAAGAATTTGGCAATGAACTTCTCGGCCAACTCATCCCAAGTGTGGATGGAATGATTGGGCAGTCTCTCTAACCAGTCCAAAGCCTTTCCCCGTAGAGAAAAGGGAAATAGCCTTAACCGCAGTGCATCCTCTGTGACATTTGTTTGCTTGCTCCCCCAACAAGTATCAACGAACCCTTTGTGGTGCTTGTAGGCATTTTTGTGTGGAGCTTCGGTGAAGAAACCTCGCTGCTCAAGCAGTGTAAGCATCACGTTGGTAATTTGGAAGTTGCCCGCCCTAATCCGGGGCGGGACTATTGCACTTGCATAGCCCTTATTCGGCAACACCTGGTGCGCTGCTCTTTGTGGAGGCGGTCGGCCTCGCCTGCTTACTTGAGGCTCGGGATGAACCTCATCCACTTGAGCGTCATCTACCCCCTCCCCCAATGATAAATTTCCATGGGGCTCATTGTTAAGGGCCATTTTGTACCTAAAAGCAATTCAAAAACAAAAATTAGTGACTCGGAAGGAAAGAAAGACAAAACATACAAATACCTAGATATATAGCTAAATCCGTTTAACTCCCTGGCAACGACGCCAAAAATTGACCTATGCCAAACCCACACCACAATTGAGTAGCGAGGCGGTCGATGCAATAATAAACCCAACAAAGGTCGGGATCGAATCCACAGTGAGTTAGAATATGGGATTTGTCATGACCCAAAATGTTCCACCGACAGGACCGTGATGGCGCCTAACATTTCACTTGCTAGGCAAGCCAACGTTAGAGAATCATTAACCAATTCCTTATTTCCATTCAGTAATTAACAATAATTAACTAAGATGAAATATAATAAGTATGGAATATCATAAAACTGTATTAACTACTACCACCCGGATCTGGAGTCACAATTCACGAGCATTCTAGAATTTAATACAAGTAATAGTCTGAAAGAAATACAACTGTCTGAATGAAAGAAAATAGTAGGACATCAAAGATATACGGGGACTTCAAGGTCTGTGAACGCCGATAGATCTACCTTGAGTCTCCGGACAGCGGACCAGTAGCAAATCTCGATCAACCTGAGCCGGTATCAAAAAGTGCACAGAAAGTGCAGAATGCAGCATCAGTACAACCGATCCCATGTACTGGTAAGTATCGAGCCTAACCTCGATGAAGTAGTGATGAGGCTAAGGCAAGGCACCTAAAAATCAACCTGTACAATTTAACAGTGTATATGCAAATAACAGAAATGAAGAACTAAACAGGAAATGTCGGGAGGGGAACATACTGAGGGGAATACAAGATAATGAACTACAACAGAGTGATCACCGGAGCAGTCAATATACCATGAATCAACAGGAATAGTGAATACAGTAAGGAAAA
Source organism: Nicotiana tomentosiformis (assembly GCF_000390325.3). NCBI lineage: Eukaryota > Viridiplantae > Streptophyta > Magnoliopsida > Solanales > Solanaceae > Nicotiana > Nicotiana tomentosiformis. The sequence goes on along the minus strand of NC_090821.1, from coordinate 42,880,538 downwards.
ATGCACGGCATCACCCTTCGTGCTTTTACTCTCAATCTCACCATAAAATAAATAGAAACGGCACGGCATCATCCTTCGTACATTAACTCTCATATCATGGCACGACATCACCCTTCGTGCATTAACACTCACAATATGGCACTGCATCACCCTTCGTGCATTAACACTCACAATATGGCACGGCATCACCCTTCGTGCATTAACACTCACAATATGGCACGACATCACCCTTCGTGCATTAACACTCATAATATAGCACGGCATCACCCTTCGTGCATTATCACTATCCCTTACCATAATGCAATGCATAAAAATCAATAGGGAGATAGAATAACAAGTATAAATCTTACCTCAACATTTGGTTCCAAAACATCAATCTCAACTTTGAAATAAAAACTCAATTATCACCAGAAAATCTGTAAACATGATAAGAACGATAAATTGAACAACACTAGTATAACACATTGTAATTAGGCATAGGAATGAGACAATATAAGAAAAACTGAGAAACATGGAAAACAGTTAACTTTGGCGGCCCATAAGTACTCGTCACCTCACATATACTCCGCTCACATGAATTTCACTTAGCAAGTAATCTAAGGTTCCTAATTCCCTCAAGTCAGGGTTAGACACAACACTTACCTCGCTCTGAAACCCACTTAATTCTCAATCACAGCATTTTCTTTGGAATTCACCTCCAAACCACTCGTATCTATTCAAAAATGACTCAATAATATCAAATATTGCTAAAGGAATCAATTATATTGCATAAATTAAATTTCTCAAATTTTCCTCCAAAAAGTCGAAAACTCGATCACCCCCGAGCCCGAATATGTAATTAGTTTTGGAATCCGACCTCAAATTAGGGTCTAAATCCTCAAATTCCCTAAATCCCTAGTTTTTACCCTAACCACTAATTCTACCATGAAAACTCTAGATTTTAGGTTGAAATTTCAAGAAATGTAATGGGTAATTGAAAGAAAATGGTTTAGAATCACTTGCCAACAATTTGGGGAAGAAATGACTCTTGAAAAATCACCTCTCACCGTTTGGTTTTTGAGAAAAATGAGTTTTTGGCTAAAATCCCGTTTTTGGATTCTGTTAAGTGCTGGGCGACAGTGTTCATCGCGTTCGCGAGAGCACTGTCGCGTTCGCGATAGGTAATGGCTGCCACTGGCGTTCACGATGATTACTCCCACTGGCCTTCGCATTCGCGAGACATGGCTCGCGTTTGCGATGAAGAAACGACCAGCCCCCCCCCCAGGTCCCCACATGCTTCGCGTTCGTGTTGAGCCAGTCGCATTTGCGAAGGGTAAGTCCCCCATCACTTCGCGTTCGCGACCAAGCCTTCGCGTTCGCGAAGAAGAAAACTTCTGCTGCCCAGTTTACTCTTCGCGTTCGCGAGAGTACCTTCGCGAATGCAAAGAAGGACATGCCAGAACACAGACTCTGCAGAAAAAACAGATTTCCAAAGTCCAAAACATCCCGTGGCCTATCCGAAACTCACCCGAGTCCTCTGGGCTCCAAACTAAACATGCACACAAGTCTAAAAACATCATACGGACCTGCTCGCGCGATCAAATCGCCAAAATAACACCTAGAACTACGAATTTAGCACCAAATCAAATGAAATTCTCAAGAACACTTTAAAATTTCTATTTTCTCAACTGGACGTCCGAATCACGTCAAATCAACTCCGTTTCTTACCAAATTTCACAGACAGGTTTTAAATATCATAACGAACCTGTACCGGGCTCCGGAACTAAAATACGGACCCGATACTAACAACGCCAAATATTAATCAATTCTTAAAAATAAATACTTTCTAAAATTTTAATTTTCATCAAAAATTCATAACTTGAGCTAGGGACCTCCGAATTCGATTCTAGGCATACACCCAAGTCCCATAATTCAATACGGATCCACCGGGACTGTCAAAAGCACAAATCCGGGCCCGTTTACCAAAAATGTTGACCGAAGTCAACAAAAATCAACTTTTAAGGCAAAAATTTTTATTTTCATTAGTTTTCAACATAAAAGCTTTCCGAAAACCTACCCGGACTGCGCACGCAAATCGAGGAGGGTAAAAATGAGATTTTTAAGGCTTAAGAGCACAGATTCGAGTTCTAAAACATAAGATGACCTTTTGGGTCATCACACATTCCACCTCTAAAACAACCGTTCGTCCTCAAACGGACATAGAAAAGTACCTAAGCTGGTGAAAAGTGGGGATATTTACTCTGCATATCAGGCTCGGACTCCCAAGTAGCTACCTTAATAGGCTGACCTATCCACTCCACTCGAACTGAAGCGTAACTCTTTAATCTCAACTGGCGAACTTGCCGGGCTAGAATTGCCACCGGCTCCTCCTCGTAAGTCAATTCCTTGTCCAACTGGACAGAGCTGAAATCTAACACATGCGACGGATCGCCGTGATACTTTCATAGCATGGACACATGGAATACCAAATGAACAGCTGCTAAACTAGGTGGCAACGCAAGCCTGTAAGCCACCTCTCCCACTCTCTCCAGAATCTCAAAAGGTCTGATATACCTAGGGCTCAAGTTGCCCTTCTTTCCGAACCTCATTACACCCTTCATGGGTGATACCCAAAGTAACACTCTCTCTCTAACTATGAATGTAACATCACAAACTCTACGGTCGGCATAACTCTTCTGCCTGGACTGAGCTGTGCGAAGTCGATCCTGAATAATCTTGACCTTATCCAAGGCATCCTGTACTAAGTCTGTGCCCAACAACCGAGCCTCTCCCGGCTCGAACCACCCAACTGGCGACTGACACCGCCTACCATATAATGCCTTATAGGGAGCCATTTGAATGCTCGACTGGTAGTTGTTGTTGTAGGCGAACTCTGCAAGGGGCAAGAACTGATCCCACGATCCTCCAAAGTCTATAACATAAGTGCGGAGCATATCCTCCAAGATTTGAATAGTATGCTCGGACTGTCCTTCCGTCTAAGGATGAAATATTGTGCTCAACTCAACCCACATATCCAACTCATGCTGAACTGCCCTCCAAAAGTGCGAGGTAAACTGTGTACCTCGATCGGAAATGATAGACACGGGGACACCGTGAAGACGGACGATCTCCCGAATATAAATCTCTACTAACCGCTCCGAGGAATAGGTAACTGTCACAGGAATGAAATGCGCTGACTTAGTCAGCCTGTCCATAATAACCCAAACTACATCAAACTTCCTCTGAGTCTGTGGGAGTCCAGCAACAAAATCCGTAGTGATACGCGCCCACTTCCACTTAGGAATATCTAACCTCTGAAGTAAACCACCAGGTTTCTGATGCTCACACTTTACCTGCTGGCAATTTTGGCACCAAGCTACATAGGCAACTATGTCCTTCTTCATTCGCTTCCACCAATAATGCTGCCTCAAGTCCTGATACATCTTGGCGGCGCTCGGATGAATAGAATATCGGGAACTGTGGAACTCCTCAAGGATCAACTCACGAAGTCCATCTACATTAGGCACACAGATACGACTCTGCATCCTCAAAACTCTGTCATCTCCAACAGTAACCTGCTTGGCACCACCGTGCACTGTGACTCTAAGGACAAGTAAAGAACGATCGTTATCCTGCCGATCTCTGATGCGCTCAAACAAAGAAGACCGAGCAACTGTACAAGCTAGAACACGGCTGGGCTCAAAAACATCCAACCTCACAAACTGGTTGACCAAGGCCTGAACAACCAATGTATGAGGTATCTCACCCACTAGAATATATGCAAGGCTACCCATACTACCTGATTTTCTACTCAAAGCATCGGCTACCACATTGGCCTTCCGGGGATGATACAATATGGTGATATCATAGTCTTTCAATAGCTCCAACCACCTTCTCTGCCTCAAATTGAGTTCCTTCTGCTTGAACAAATACTGCAAGCTTTGATGATCAGTGAATACCTCACATGGCACGCCGTAAAGATAGTGCCTCCAAATCTTCAGCACGTGAATAATGGCTGCCAGTTCTAGATCATGAACAGGGTAATTCTTCTCGTGAACCTTCAGCTGTCGTGAAGCATATGCAATAACCTTGCCACCCTGCATCAATACCGCTCCCAGACTAATACGAGATGCGTCACAGTATACTGTATAAGATCCTGAACCTGTGGGTAACACCAATACCGGTGTCGTAGTCAAAGCAGTCTTGAGCTTCTGAAAGCTCGCTTCACACTCGTCTGACCACCTGAACGAGGCACCCTTCTGGGTCAATCTGGTCAACGGGGCTGCTATGGACGAAAACCCCTCCACAAATCAACAGTAATAGCCCGCCAAACCCAGGAAACTACGGATCTCTATAGCTGATATGGGTCTAGGCCAGTTCTGGACTGCCTCAATCTTCTTAAAATCCACCTGAATACCCTCTGCTGATACAATGTGACCCAAGACCAAAACTTGCATTTTGGGAACTTAGCATATAACTGGTTATCCTTCAGAGTTTGAAGAACGATCTGAAGGTGCTGCTCATGCTCCTCTCGACTGTGGGAGTAGATCAAGATATCATCAATAAACACAACCACAAAGGAATCCAAGTAGGGTTTGAACACTCGATTCATCAAATCTATGAATGCTGCTAGGGCATTTTTCAGCCCAAATGACATCACTAGAAACTCATAATGCCCATACCGAGTCCGAAAAGCTGTCTTAGGAACATCGGATGCCCTAATCCTCAACTGATGGTAGCCAGATCTCAAATCAATCTTTGAAAACACCTTGGCACCCTGAAGCTGATCAAATAAATCATCAATCCTTGGCTATGGATATTTGTTCTTGATGGTGACTTTGTTCAACTGCCGATAATCTATACACATCCTCATCGATCCATCTTTCTTCTTCACAAACAACACAGGTGCACCCCAGGGCGAGGCACTAGGTCTAATGAAACCCTTATCAAGAAAATCTTGTAACTACTCCTTCAATTCTTTCAACTCTGGTGGGGCCATGCGATATGGCGGAATGGAAATAGGCTGAGTGCCTGGAGCCAAATCAATGCAGAAATCAATATCCCTGTCGGGTGGCATCCCCGCCAGGTTTGCAAGAAACACCTCTGGAAACTCACGAACAACCGGCACTGAATCTATGGAAGGAAATTCCGCACTAGAATCGCGGACATAAGCCAAATAAGCTAGACACCCCTTCTCGACCATATGCTGAGCCTTCACATAAGAGATAACCCTGTTGGCAGAATGGCCAAGATTTCCTCTCCACTCTAATAGAGGCAACCCCTGCAAGGCTAAGGTCACTATCTTGGCGTGACAATCTAATATAGCATGATATGGTGACAGCCAATCCATACCCAGTATGACATCAAAATCAACCATGTCGAGAAGTAGAAGATCTACACGAGTCTCAAGACTCCCAATGATGACCACACACGAACGATAAACACGATCTACAACAATAGCATCTCCCACTATTGTGGACACATACATAGGAGTACTCAAAGAATCGCGGGGCACAACCAAATAGGAAGCAAAATAGGATGACACATAGGAGTAAGTAGATCCCGGATCAAATAGAACTGAAGTATCTCTACTGCAAACTAAAACAGTACCTGTGATAACAGTGTCAGATGACTCAGTCTCAGGCCTGGCTGGGAAAGCATAACACCGGGGCTGGGCCCCACCACTACGTCCCTGGGATGACCTCTAGCTGGCTGGTCTCCACCTCTAACGGACTGACCTCTACCTCTAATAGTCTGGCCTCTACCTCTGGCTGCCTGACCCCTGCCTCTGGCTAGCTGAGCAAGTGGTGCAGCAACTGGTGCCGGAACCATGGCACGAGAACTCTGATGTTGTGAGCTACATGTTGCCTGAGGGCAAAATCTAGCAATATGCCTCGGATCACCACAAGTATAACATAACTTCGGCTGCTGTGACTGCTGACCCTAAAACTAACCCTGTCGACCTGAATAACCATCCTGATGACTCTGGAGTGGAGGTGCACTAATAGTAGCTGGTGGTGCACCGTAGGCTAGCTGGTCGGAATAATGCATCTGAGGGCCACGACCACCTAAGGCACCGTGGGATGCCTGGAGTGCTGAATGAAACGGCCTGGGAGGATGGCATCTACCAAAAGTACTCCTGCCTCTATATGAGGCACCGCTGAACTCACTTAAATGACGAGGTCTCTTGTCAGACCCCTGACCTCCCTGAGTACGAACCAGTTCGACTCGTCTAGCGACATTAGCAGCCGCCTGAAAAGAAATCTCACTCCCAGTCTCCTTAGCCATCTGCAATCTGATAGGCTGAGCAAGTCCATCAATAAACCTCCTCACCCTCTCTCTCTCTCTCTCTCGGTGAGAAGTAGGAGAATAGCATGACGGGCCAAATCCAAAAAACGAGTCTCATATTGAGTAACAGTCATACTGCCCTGCTGGAGACACTCGACCTGACGGCGACGCTCCTCTCTCAATATGATAGGCAAAAACTTCTCTATGAAGAGCTGAGAGAACTGGTCCCAAGTAAGAGCAGGCGACCCAGCTGGTCTGGTCAACAAGTAATCTCTCCACCATTTTTTGGCGGAACCAGTCATTTGAAATGCAGCAAAATTGACCCAATTGGTCTCCACTATACCTATGTTCTGTAAAACCTCGTGACAGCTATCAAGATACTCCTGGGGATCCTCTTAAGGAGCACCACTGAAGTGAACAGTAAAGAGCTTGGTAAACTTGTCCAATCTCCATAAAGCCTCAGAAGACATAGCTGGCCCATCTCCGACCTGTGCCGTAATAACCGGCTAAACTAATCCGACTGGCTGAGCTGTTGGAGCCTGATACTGGGGAGCTATCTGCTCTGGAGTGGGAATGGTAGGAGTCTGGGCTCTTCCTCCAGCCTAAGAGAATGCTGGTGCCATGGGAAATGCGCCAGTCTAAGCCACACTCTCCATAAGGCCCACCAAACGGACCAAAGCATCCTGAAGTACTGGGGTAGTAATGAACCCCTCCGGAACCTGAGCTGGTCCGGCAGGAACAGTCTGGACTGGAACCTCCTCCTCAAGCTCTATCTGAGGCTCCACTGCTGGGGCTGCTGCTCGGGCTCTAGGCTGAGCCCCGCCACTGCCTCGGCCTTGACATCTGCCCCGCGTAGGAGCTGCCACTGGAGGCTCTGGCTGTTGCTCAGCTGAGGAAGCGGTACGTGTTCTCGCCATCTGCGAGAGAACAAGAGTAGAAGAGTTCAATCAGCATTGAGAAAGTAAAAATCGCATGATAGAGAAGAAAAGAAGTGAAACTTGTTCCTAAACTTCATAGCCCCTGGAAGATAAGCACAGACGTCTCCGTACCGATCCTCCAGACTCTACTAAGCTTGCTCGTGAATCGTGAGACCTAAGCAACCTAATGCTCTGATACTAACTGTCACGACCCAAAATTTCCCACCGACGGGACCGTGATGGCGCCTAACATTTCACTTGCTAGGCAAGCCAACGTTAGAGAATCATTAACCAATTCCTTATTTCCATTCAGTAATTAACAATAATTAACTAAAATAAAATATAATAAGTGCGAAATATCATAAAACTGTATTAACTACTACCACCCGGGTCTGGAGTCACAATTCACGAGCATTCTAGAATTTACTACAAGTAATAGTCTGAAAGAAATACAATTGTCTGAATGAAAGAAAACAGTAGGACATCAAAGATAGACGGGGACTTCAAGGTCTGTGAATACCGACAAATCTACCTTGAGTCTCCGGACAGCGGACCAGTAGCAAATCTCGATCAACCTGAGCCGGTATCAAAATCTGCACAGAAAGTATAGAGTGCAGCATCAGTACAACTGACCCAATGTACTGGTAAGTGTCGAGCCTAACCTCAACGAAGTAGTGATGAGGCTAAGGCAAGGCACCTACAAATCAACCTGTACAATTTAACAGTGTATATGCAAATAACAGAAATGAAGAACTAAATAGGAAATATCAGAAGGGGAATATACTAAGGGAAATACAAGATAATGAACTACAACAGAGTGATCACCGGAGCAGTCAATATACCATGAATCAACAGGAATAGTGAATACAGTAAGGAAAAATGCACGGCATCACCCTTCGTGCTTTTACTCTCAATCTCACCATAAAATAAATAGAAACGGCATGGCATCACCGTTCGTGCATTAACTCTCATATCATGGCACGGCATCACCCTTCGTGCATTAACACTCACAATATGGCACGGCATCACCCTTCGTGCATTAACACTCACAATATGGCACTCACAATATGGTACGGCATCACCCTTCGTGCATTATCACTCTCCCTTACCATAATGCAATGCATAAATATCAACAGGGAGATAGGATAACAAGTACAAATCTTACCTCAACATTTGGTTCCAAAACATCAATCTCAACTTTGAAATAAAAACTCAATTATCACCAGAAAATACGTAAACATGATAAGAATGATAAATTGAACAACACTAGTATAACACATCACAATTAGGCATTGGAATAAGACAATATAAGAAAAATTGAAAAACATGGAAAATAGGTAAATTTGGCGGCGCAAAAGTACTCGTCACCTCACATATACGCCGCTCACATGAATTTCACTTAGCAAGTAATCTAAGGTTCCTAATTCCCTCAAGTCAGGGTTAGACACAACACTTACCTCGCTCTGAAAGCCACTTAATTCTCAATCACAGCTTTTCCTTTGGAATTCACCTCCAAACCACTCGTATCTATTCAAAAATGACTCAATAATATCAAATATTGCTAAAGGAATCAATTATATTGCAAAAATTAAATTTCTCAAATTTTCCTCCAAAAAGTCGTAAAACCGACCCCGGGCCTGCTTGGTCAAAACCCGAGGTTCGGACAAAAATCCTTTCACCCATTCACCCCCGACACCGAATATGTAATTAGTTTTGGAATCCGACCTCGAATTGGGGTCTAAATCCTCAAATTCCCGAAATTCCTAGTTTCTACCCTAACCCCTAATTCTACCATCAAAACTCTAGATTTTAGGTTGAAATTTCAAGAAATGTAATGGGTAATTGAAAGAAAATGGTTTAGAATCACTTACCAACAATTTGGGGAAGAAATGACTCTTGAAAAATTGCTTCTCACCGTTTGGTTTTTGAGAAAAATATGTTTTTGGATTCTGTTAAGGGCTAGGCGACAGCGTTCATCGCGTTCGCGAGAGCACTGTCGCATTCTCGATGGGTAATAGCTGCCAAGCCTTCGCGTTCGCGAGACCCAGCTCGCGTTCGCCATGATTACTCCCCCTGGCCTTCGCTTTCGTGAGACATGGATCGCGTTCGCGATAAAGCAACGACAATCCCCGCTCCCCCCAGATCCCCACATGCTTCGCGTTCGCGTTGAGCCAGTTGCGTTCGCGAAGGGTAAGTCCCCCATCACTTCGCGTTTGCGACCAGGCCTTCGCGTTCGCGAAGAAGAAAACTTCAGCTGCCCAGTTTACTCTTCGCGTTCGCGAGAGTACCTTCGCGAATGCGAAGAAGGACATGCCAGAACACACACTCGACAGAAAAACCAGATTTCCAAAGTCCAAAACATCTCGTGGCCTATCCGAAACTCACCCGAGCCCTCGGGGCTCCAAACCAAACATGCACACAAGTCTAAAAATATCATACGGACCTGCTCGCGTGATCAAATCGCAAAAATAACACCTATAACTACGAATTTAGCACCAAATCAAATGAAATTCTAGAGAACACTTTAAAATTTCTATTTTCTTAACTGGACGTCCGAATCACGTCAAATCAACTCCGTTTCTCACCAAATTTCACAGACAGGTCTTAAATATCATAATGAACCTGTACTGGGCTCCGAAACCAAAATATGGACCCGATACTAACAATGCCAAATATTAATCAATTCTTAAAAACAAATAATTTCCAAACTTTTAATTTTCATCAAAAATTCATAACTTGAGCTAGGGACCTCCGAATTCGATTTTGGGCATACGCCCAGGTCCCATAATTCGATACGGATCCACCGGGACTGTCAAAGCACGAATCCGGACCCGTTTACCAAAAATGTTGACCGAAGTCAACTAAAATTAACTTTTAAGGCAAAAAATCTTATTTTCATTAGTTTTCAACATAAAATCTTTCTGGAAACCTGCCCGAACTGCACACGCAAATCGAGGAGGGTAACAATGAGATTTTTAAGGCTTAAGAGCGTAGATTCGAGTTTTAAAACATAAGATGACATTTTGGGTCATCACAGGATTAGGTATATACCTAAGTTAATAGAAAGTTTTGGCTTTAATTGCACTTCCACAAACTTGATTGGTTTTTCTACTTCTAAATTTACTCTAAATATTGCAATAATTTAAATTAAGGACAAAATATTTGTTGATGCTTTTCAAAAATTTAAAGAAACTAGGGTAGTGACTTCTACCTAGGTGGATATCTAACGGGTAGCAAAATCTAGGGCAAGCTTGATTAGTTGGGATTGTAATATAGCTATCGCACCCGAGTACTCACTCTATACCTCTCGGTAGTTTGAGTGATTTTGCCCAATTTAGCTTTTTCAAGTCCAAATGAGTATCCATGCAAATCAAGTGATATTAGCTCAAGTTGGGTATTACTATCTCTAGGTTTATCCCCTTAATTGGGGCTATTAATTTCTTGAGTTCACCACAATTCCTTGTTAATCCTAGTTTTCCTTGACTTAGTCCCTCTTTCTCAAGTAGAGACTAAGTCATAAAGGTATGAATCAATATTTGCAACCATTAATTCTTGAGTTCTAGCAAGAACTAGGCTAAATATCACTAACCCATTCACATTCAAGCCCTAAAATCAAATACCCATTAAATAGCCACACTATGGTTGGGTCACAACCCTAGCTGTGAGTTTAGCTACTTATGGAAATAATAGAAATTAAAGATGAAATGAAGATAAAATCCATAATATTAATTTATGGAATAACAATGTAATGTTAAGAAGTGAATCTAGTACAAATATTTCCGAAAATAGTAAAACCAGTCGTCACAGGTGCTCATACGAAACATAACATAACCTGACATGCCCTAAAAATGACAAAAAGTTCTATTTATACTAAGCTGAAAATATCTGACAAAAATGCCACTGCGAAGGTTGTGCGACCGCGTAATTCTGAGTGCGGCCGCACTCTTGCTTTCGCGGTCGCATAATTCTGATGCGGTCCAGGTTCTTCTCTTTTGAGTCTAGGTTGAGCTGAACTTTTGCGGACCGCGTAATTCTAAGAGCGGTCGCGCTCCAGATTATGCGGTCGCATAAAAGTGATGTGGTTCGCGTTCTTAAGTTTGGCTTGAAATCAACTCTCTGATTCTTCATCTTGCGGACCGCATAATTTCGATTGTGGCCGCACAAGGAAATTTCGCGGCCGCAGAATTTTGGTGCGGTCCGTACTTCTCTCAGTAATCGCAGTCCGCGTAATTTTAATCGCGGCCGCGCAGGGACTTTCGCGGTCGCATATTTCTAGTGCGGTCCGCGCTCATCACTTAGCCCAAAATCACATTCTCTGAATCTCCCTCTTGCGGACCTCATAATTTTGATCGCGGTCGCGTCATTGCTTTCGCGACCTCACAATATTTGTGCGGTCTGCGCTTCAGACCTCTTTGCCCAGCCTTGGCTTTTGTTCAACTTTTGACTCGTTTGTGAGTTGATTTTGATTCATTTGACTCATTTTGAACAATTCCTGCAAGCAAGCATATTTTATTAGTTTTCGAGAATACCTTCAAGCATTTTTGGCCTAAAACACGAGTAAAAGAGAGAAAATAATAGGTTAAAATTCCTACTTATCAACTCCCCCAACGGTGCCAATAATAGGTTAAAATCTCCAGCAACGGCGCCAAAAATTGATCTGTGCCAAATCCACATCGCAATTGAGTAGCGAAGCGGTCGATGCAATAATAAACCCAACAAAGGTCAGAGTTGAATCCACAGGGAGTTAGAATATGGGATTAGGTGTATACCTAAGTTAATAGCAAGCTTTGGCTTTAATTGCACTTCCACAATCTTGATTGGTTTTTCTACTTCTAACTTTACTTTAAAGATTGCAATAATTGAAACTAAGGATAATATTTTTGTTGTTGTTTTTCAAATGTTTAAAGAAACTAGGGTAGTGACTTCCACCTAGGTGGATATCTAACGGGTAGCAAAAGCTAGGGAAAGCTTGATTAGTTGGGATTGTAATATAGCTATCACACCCGGGTACTCACTCTATACCTCTCGGTAGTTTGAGTGATTTTTCCCAATTTGGCCTTTTCAAGTCCAAATGGGTATTCATGCAAATCAAGTGATATTAGCTCAAGTTGGGTATTACTATCTCTAGGTTTATCCATTTAATTGGGGCTATCAATTTCTTGAGTTCACCCAATTCCTTGTTAAGCCTAGTTTTCCTAGACTTAGTCCCTCTCTCTCAAGTAGAGACTAAGTCATAAAGGCATGAATCAATGTTTGCAACCATTAATTCTTGAGTTCTAGTAAGAACTAGGCTAAATATCACTAACTCATTCACATTCAAGCCCTAAAATCAAATACCCATTAAATACACATACTAGGGTTGGGTCACAACCCTAGCTATGGGTTTAGCTACTCATAGAAATAACAGAAATTAAAGCTGAAATGAAGATAAAATCCATAATATTAATTTATGGAATGAAAATCTAATAACCTGACATACCCTAAAAATGATAAAAAGTTCTATTTATACTAAGCTAAAATTATCTGACAAAAATGCCCCTGTGGAGGTTGTGCGACCGCGTAATTCTGAGTGCGGCCGCACTCTTGCTTTCGTGGCCGCATAATTCTGATGCGGTCCGTTTTCTTCTCTTTCGGATCTTATCAAGATCTCCCTGTACTGCATATTTACTTTGGGACTACGGAACGGTATTACGGGAGATCCCCATGTCTTGCATATTTACTTTGGGACTAAGGAACGGTATTCTGGGAGATCCACCTGCACATTTACGTTTGGGACTACGAGACGGTATCTCGGAAGATCCCCTATTGTATTTCTGTGTATTGAGCTGTTACCTTCTATGAATTCTTTCTTGTTAAATTTCAGTCATTATTTTACTGCGATATTTCGTTCTTGCCTTGCTTTATTATCATATTTCAGTAGGTCCCGGACCTGACCTCGTCACTACTCTACCGAGGTTAGGCTTGGCACTTACTGGGTACCGATTATGGTGTACTCATGCTACTCTTCTATACATGTTTTGTGTGCAGATCCAGGTACTTCTTATCAGCCTCGCTACTAGCTTAGAGTGCTTGTTGCTGTAAGGAGACTTCAAGGTATATATGTCGAGTCCGCAGACCTCGAAGTCCCCCTCTATTCCCTTCTATGTCATTTACCTTCCTTACTTCAGTTATTAGACTCTGGTGTATAGAGATACTAGTTTTTTTCTGTAGCTTGTGACTTATGATGTTCCGGGTTTTGGGATTACTGTGTATTTTGAACAGTTTGTTGTTTAATTCATGTTTTCATTTCCTTATTCCATAAATGTTAGGCTAACCTAGTCATAGAGACTAGGTGCCGTCACGACGTCATACGGAGGGGAAATTGGGTCGTGACAAGGTACTTTAGCAATATTTGCTCCTTTTACTTTAACAACCACAGGTTTCTGCAAACAGCAAAAAAAACCACAAGTCCACAATCAAAATCAGTATTATAACATGAGTGCAATTGAAATGCATAGAAAGATTATGACTTCCATTGTCATAACCTTCTGATTTCCAGGTGCAGCCTATGCATGCCAAAAAGCTCCTTTTTGAGGGGCGAGTGTCACGACCAAAAATTTGACTTGTTGTGATGGCGCCTATATCAGTACTAGGCAAGCTGATAACATCAATAACCCCCGGATTTCCTTTAAGTTTGAAAAACATAATATTTAAATACAATACAAAATCTCAAAAATACTGATACAACACTCCTCAAAACCTAGTGTAACTGAGTACATGAGCATCTATATATTACAAGTCTGGATAATACGGTCTATAATAATCTGAGACCAAATATAATAAAAAAAACGATAGGGAAGGAGAAACAAGGTCAACAAAATATGGCAGCTACCTCTGAATCTCCGAAAAATCGACTGTGTGAAAGAATCAACACCCACTGTACCCGGGATCACCTGGATCTGCACACGAAGTGTAGGGTATAGTATGAGTACAACCAACTCAGTAAGTAACAATAATAAATAAAGAACTGAAAGTAGTGACGAGCTTCTCAGCTAAGTCCAAGTACAATACTTTCCAATATAAACGAGTAGTCATGCTCTCATGTTCCACATTTAAGATTTTCACTGAAATTTCATATCAAGTTTGACAAAAAACAGAAAATAATATTTTTTTTCCCGAAATTTCCAAAATAGTGATATATGACAGCTGAAATGCAATAAATAATGAAATCAATGCATCCTCTCAGAGTAATACTCACTCAGTCCTCCCATTCACTCTAACCTCACAGTCACTCTTTCCTCACAGTCACTCTTTCGTCACAGTCACTCATTCCTCACAGTCACTTCTCACTCAGCACTCGCACTCAGTAGGTACCTGCGCTCACTAGGGGTGTGTACAGACTCCGGAGGGGCTCCTTCAGCCCAAGCTCTATATCAAGCCAATTATGGCATAAATCAATAAAAACATGTTGCGGCGTGCAGCCCGATCCATAAATATCCTCACAATTATGCCCTCGGCCTCACTCAGTCATCAACCTCTACAGTCTCTCGGGCTCTCAGAAATCATGATAATCAGCCCAAAATTTATGATATGATGTTTTAATAAATAGCAATAAAGACTAAGATATGATATGAAATAAATAAACATGACTGAGTGTGAAATTGCAATTTGAACATATAATTCAACCACAGAAATGACCCCAGTGGGTACCAATAATAACAGCATATGTCTAAACAGGATTTTTAATACGAGTCTCATCTCAATTTTCCCTATCACGTAGAGAATGTACGGATATCAACAGATAATTCAACTACACAGTTCCATAGAATTTGACCAAGTCACAATTCCTACAGTGCACGCCCACACGCCCGTCACCTAACATATGCGTCACCTCAAAACCAATCACATAATACATAATCCAGGGTTTCATACCCTCAAGACCAAATTTAAAACTGTTACTTACATCAAAATATGAAATTATTTACTCTACTATGCCTTTGCCTCGCAAATCGGCCTCTGAATGCCTCGAATCTAGTCATAATTAATTCATTTCAGTCAATAAATCTTTTTGAATTAATTCCATATGAAAATACAATCTTTTCATAAAAAACCAAAATTTAACTCAAAAATCGCCCGTGGGGCCTACGTCTCGTAATCCGACGAAACTCACAAAATCCGACAACCCATTCAATTACGAGTTCAACCATACTAATTTCACTCAAATCCGACTCCGAATCGGTGTTCAAATCCCAAAAATTTATGTTATGAAATTTCTACAATTTTTCCCAAATTTCCATCTCAAAATAATGATATATCCATGTATGAAAACAATGATATATTCATGTATGTTAACCAAATCTGAGTTAGAATCAGTTACTCCGATGAATTTCTTGAAAAACCCATGAAATATTGTCTCAAACCGAGCTCCCAAGGTCCAAAAATGAAATAATAACCTAAGCCTCAGTTATATAGTACATTCCCTGAACTCACCATGTGCGGTCCGCACAATTCCAAATGCGGCCGCATATCCCAGCTCCTGCGGTCGCACAAAAATTGTGCGGCCACACTCTCTTGGTGACTACACTTCCAAGCTTTAGTATTTTGGCCATATCTTTCTCTACAGATGTCCAAATGATGACTTATTTATTTTTCTGGAAATTAGACACGAAGGGCTACAACTTTCATTTTTGAATCATCTCAAAAGTTTTTGTAAATCAAAAGATATAAGCTTCCGAAGTTGGACCAGCGAATCTGCAGAACTCCCTGGAGTGCGGCCGCAGACAGAATTGTGCGGTCCGCACTCCTCCTCTGAGGTCCGCATTTTTCTGCTGCGGTCCGCACTCTTATGTGCGATCCGCACCTCTCCTTCGCCTCAGCACCCCAAAATGTGCGGTCCGCACCCCCAAAAGTGCCAGAACAATATCAAAGTATCGAAATGTCCAGACTCGCTCAAAACTCACCCCGAAACTCATCCGGAACCTCCCGGACACAAACCATATATGAATTTCAATCATAAAATATGCTACGCACCTGCTCGCGCACTCAAAACACTGAAAAGAGGTTGTCTTGACCCGATATTGACCTTAGCCAAACTCCCAAATTTCTTAACTTTAGTAATCTCTCAATTAATGATCCAAAAATACACCCAAGCCCCTCGGGACCTCAACCAAATATACCAACACGTTCCATAACATAACACATACCTACTTGATGCCTCAAATCATATCAAATAACATCAAAACATCGAATCGCACCTCAAATCAAAATCTATGAACTTTGAACTTTCAAATTCTATATCTTGTGCTGAAACACATCAAATCAATCCGGAATGACTTCAAATTTTGCACACAAGACATAAATTACATAACGAAGCTATTCAAATTTCCAGAATCGGATTCCGACCCCGATATCAAGAAGTCAACTCCCCGGTTGAACTTCCAAACTTAATTTTTCTATTTTAGCAATTTCAAGCCAAATTCTACTACGGACTTTCAAATAATTTTTCGGATACGCTCCTAAGTCCAAAATCACCATACGGAGCTATTGGAATCATCAAAACTCTATTCCGGGGTCGTTTATACATAATTCAACATCCAGTCAACTATTTCAACTTAAGCTTCCAACATGAAATTCATTCTTCTAAGCTAACTCCGAAATATCTTAAAACCAAAACCGACAATTCACACAAGTCATAATACTTCGTAGGAAGTTATTCAAGATTTCAAATAGTTTAAAGGAGCGTAAATGCTCAAAATGATTGGTCGGGTCGTTACAATCTCCCCCACTTAAACATACGTTCGTCCTCGAACGTGCCAAGAGTTGTTCCTAAGCTTTCAAATCACTGTTCCTCCTTACCATGCGCATACCTGGGGGTGATCCCACGTCACCCTATACCATATAGGCCTGACAACAACACATAACCAAAAATTACTAATTTAGCCTAAGCCCATTAACCTTGGAGTCCAATTTCCAACATCCAAAAAACTTTTGCCAAGGCTTGAATCTCACATCTACACATTGTTTGAGTCTTAATAAGCTGTATTAGGCCTTAGCCATAAGCCCATATATAATCACTTTCTAAGCCGACTTTCAATAATATCCTCCCGAATATACCGTAATCAAACCTGGTAGTACCCATTCTAGGTCCAATGACCTTATATTATTAAACACAACTATTCCACTGACACGCCACATCAATATAACTCAAGCCACAACTGCGCAATCCGTGTACCCAAATATGGGAGATGTCTCAAGGAAGAGAACAGTATTACAAGTTCAACAAGCACCACCACAACCACAATGTTACAACCAACTCCTCAAATTTCGTGAAGAGGATAACCGTAGGCGCATATGCACAATTACAGAGGAAGGAAATTAATGAATCAGATAAATTATCATAGAAATAAAATTTCCACACACGGCACGGATAACTCACGTGCCAATAATATGAATCGCCCGGCATGGTCACAGGCCTCCAGCACCAGCATATCATACAGGAGCAATTAAACAAGTAAACTTGTATATGATAATGAAATAAGATTCCCATGCTCCTGGACTGGTATAAATAGCACGCCATAGTGTAAGCATATGCAAAGTCTGCTATCACACTTTAAATCGGTGATTTTACGCAGAATTAGTAACTACCCCATTTATTTAGGGGAATTAGCCTCTTTGTAACCTCAAATGTAGCCTAGATAGTTCTCAACAAAGGTACGAACACGAGAAACATTATAACTTTACACTTAACAGTCAACTCTAGGCATATCATAGCCTAAGCATTCTTTCGAGTATGAATACTTGCCCCGATACACGCACATTGGCTCAAACCTCACATATATGCACACTTATAGCGCGTAGCTATCACAAATAATTAACTCAACTAGTGCCTCCACTGAGTTTAAAGAAAATACTCATCTCAAACAGGCCGCAACTCGAAACAATATACTTCTAAGAACTCTCAGTCTCCAAATTCATCAAATACATGAATCACCGTAACTAATCCCAACTCCAGCACTAGAATGACTAACACATTTTCCATTCACAATATTCCCATAAGGAATACATTCATAATTCTTCCGTGCCACATAGCAATAATTTGAATATCAGCAGTCTATCAACGAGGTGAGTACAGCAATACCAATGAACATCCGTAAGTCAAAACACAATGCGCCTTTTAAAATGCGCACCCGTTCTTAGGGATTACCGAGCAGTTATAACATTCATCTAATTATCTGAAATTGACCATCCTGTCCAAAATTCGTGATCTTCCTTTCAAGAATGAACTGCCACCTTGAACATGTAAATCTTAATCCCGCGCCACACACCACATCAATAATGCCATCATGTGACAAGTACGAGAATCTCATTATCAACTTTGGGTAACCAGCAATTTACATACCCAGTCATTCAGTAATCATCATCTTGCTTCCTTTTAGGAGAAATTCATAATACACAATACGTTCCCTATACCGGTAGAATATATCCGGTTCAACCCATGGTAGAAAGCATTAAGAACACTTTGAAATCCATTTGCACATATCCAATCTATCAGAACTGAATCCCTCTAACTCGACCAAGCCACGCAGGTCACCAAACCCAAGAATATTGCCACCAAAATTGCTGTAAAGACTTACAACATCATAATTACCCCATAAATACCACAACCGTAACACTCACTCTGAAAATACCTTATGTGAAGTTTAAAATTATTCCCCATTCCTTTTTTATACTAAAATATAGAATCCATAGTCATACAAAATTACCGCAAGTCCCGACACCTTCAAATGCAAATCTCAGACATTATGCATACACAAGTCCGGAAACATTCTCAATTGCTATATATAATTCTCAAACCCATTAGAATTTTCTCTGGAGTCACCCACTTTGCTTAAATTTAAATTGCACCACCCAAACAGGCCGAAAGACACAAGCCTCATTAGCACAACAACCCCCAAAGAAGTAACGATGCCTTAACACCATTAATCAAATTCATACTTTGTGCGCACTACGATCTTCAAAATAACAATTTAATCATGCCATGATTTCCGTATTTCTATAAAGTGCCATATAACCCGTATTCAGGAATTTCCTTACTCGAATCATCCTCGATCTCCATTTCTGCAAGTCATAACTGATCCACAAGTATGTCTCCGACCAAAACTAAAATTTAACCCATAACCATGAAATCAAATTGTCAATAGAAGGCTCCCCCACTTAGCCTAAAGCTGCAATTAATAAAATTAGAACCCGCAGGGATTTCTCCTTCTCAATTACCAAGATCTCGCACCGTTAACCCACCAGACTTCTCGAAGTCTTTTGTTAAGCTTTTCATGAACATTCTGAATCGCCAGCCACAGTCACACACTCGACTTCTTACCGGGTAGCAAGTAATATTCCTCGTAGAAGCTTCGTCAACATCACGTCACTGCTAACTGGTCACAAGAGATAACCCACCTGTGGAATTCCTTACTGACATCTTCCAACGATGCTACACTGGGTGCAACGACCACGTAATCAGTAAATTCTCCTGAGCTCATGCTCGCCCACTATTTGTATAAGTTTGCACTTTCCCTATTGACATTAACTAAAAGTTCAACAATACCTTCCGAACTCAAGTCATATTGCGCCTGAAACGATGATCAGATCTTCACATCCCTCTTCATTTCAAACAAACTCCTCTCTGCCATATTCAATCTTTCTTCGTACAATAACCATCACTCCAAATAAAGTCCATAAGCCAAATCACATTCTATCACGATTCCAAACCGTTCTACACTTTCTTAAGGCGCACGACTACCCTGCCACAGAATCCATATGCTAATCTGTCATTGTTACTTTGGTTAAACCATCTCCTTTAAGCAACTTCTTAACCTGTACTTATCCTACTTGACCTGTTAGTACTTCAACCACTGCGAAACACTTTCTGTCATGTCTTCCCTCACAATTTGTTGCCCAAGTGTTGCATCAAATCAAAATGCATTTCTATAGCATATGAACCAATAAATGTTTACCGACACTAAGCCTCTTCGAAGATCATCTTTCTCGAGCCATAAACATTAGAAATACCCACTCGATTCTGAACCGCTGCACACAGCTATCTCTGGCAACAGCCCCTCATGCACCATTTTATAACACCCTACCCCGAAGGTGAAATCCAAGAAGACCGTAACACCAGCGGACCATAATGCGTTCAAACAAGGATGACGACACAGCATCACAATGAAAATTCGACCATGCTCACAAATACCAAGTCTTGCTACCTTAATAACCAAACTTAGACATCTATAGTCCGATTGCCTTTCCTCCGCTGGAATTAATTGCTGAACCCCTTAATCATGCACTGAGAAATCCTCTCTTCGAGCCATTCACCGCCTCAACACACAACGAGCACCTTACCATTACACCAATATTGTGCGATAATAACGCATAGCCATCGTAGCAACCCGTGCACAGTCTCGAAATCAAAAAAAAATCAAATACAAATCCCGCAGTTACATCATATTCGTCACAAAGCCATTCCACCGCTCATCGAGCCACAAATTCTACTCGTAGGGACATTACCGGACATATGAGTCCAAATGTACAGGTTACAACTGAAGCTACCAAGCCTAAGATGCGGTCTAAACCTGGCCTCAAGTCCTCTAGACTGGCCCATCACCAAAACACAGAATACACATCTTGAACCTCGATCATAGAATCACGAGTCGGCGATGCACAGTTGATACCGAAAGCTCATATGTGCATACGAAATGCGTGGAAGGAATTCAAAGAGTAATGTTTCAAGCTGAATCAATTCTGCACGATAGGATACAAGAAGGGAAATTTTCCTAAGGGTTCGGCAGCCTCTCGAAGATAAGTACAGAGGTCTCCGTACCGATCCGCAAGACTCTACTAAACCCGCTCATGACTCGTGAGACCTATGTCAACCTAGAGTTTTGATACCAACTTGTCACGGCCCAAAATCTGACCTGTCGTGGTGGCGCCTATCTCAATACTAGGCAAGCCGATAACATCAATAACCCCTGATTTCCTTTAAGTTTGAAAAACATAATATTTAAATACAATACAAAATCTCACAAATACTTATACAACACTCCCCAAAACCTGATCTCACTGAGTACATGAGCATCTATATATTACAAGTCTGGAGAATACGGTCTATAATAATCTAAGACCAAATACAATAAATAAAATAATAGGGAAGGAGAGACAAGGTCTGCAAAACATGGCAGCTACCTCTGAATCTCTGAAAAATCGACTGTATGAAAGAATCAACACACACTGTATCCGGGATCACCTGGATCTGCACACGAAGTGCAAGGTGTAGTATGAGTACAACCAACTCAGTAAGTAACAATAATAAATAAAGAACTGAAAGTAGTGACGAGCTTCTCAGCTAAGTCCAAATACAATACTTTTCAATATAAACGAGTAGTCATGCTCTCATGTTCAACATTTAAGATTTTTACTGAAATTTCATATCAAGTTTGACCAAAAACAGAAAATAATATTTTTTTTTCCCGAAATTTCCAAAATAGTGATATATGACAACTGAAATGCAGCAAATAATGAAATCAATGCATCCTCTCAGAGTAACAGTCACTCAGTCCTCCCATTCACTCTAACCTCATAGTCACTCTTTCCTCACAGTCACTCTTTCCTCACAATCACTCATTCCTCACAGTCACTCCTCACTCAGCACTCTCACTCAGTAGGTACATGCGCTCACTGGGGCTGTGTACAGACTCCGGAGAGGATCCTTCAGCCCAAGCGCTATATCAAGCCAATCATGGCATAAATCAATAAAAATATGTTACGGCGTGCAGCCCGATCCATAAATATCCACACAATTAGGCCCTCAGCCTCACTCATTCATCAACCTCTACAGTCTCTCAGGCTCTCAGAAATCATGATAATCAGCCCAAAATTTATGATATGATGTTTTAATAAATAGCAACAGAGACTAAGATATGATATAAAATGAATAAACATGACTAAGTGTGAAATTACAATTTGAACATATAATTTAACCACAGAAATGACCCAATGGGTACCAATAATAACAGCATATGTCTAAACAGGATTTTTAATACGAGTCTCGGCTCAATTTTCCCTATCACGTAGAGAATATACGGATATCAATAGATAATTCAACTACACAGTTCCATGGAATTTGCCCAAGTCATAATTCCTACAGTGCACGCCCACACGCCTGTCACCTAGCATGTGCGTCACCTCAAAACCAATCACATACCACATAATCCAGGGTTTCATACCCTTAGGACCAAATTTAAAACTGTTACTTACCTCAAAATGTGAAATTCTTTACTCTGATATGCCTTTGCCTCGCAAATCTGACTCTGAATGCCTCGAATCTAGTCATAATTAATTCGTTTCAGTCAATAAAATTTATTGGAATTAATTTCATATGAAAATATAATTTTTCCATAAAAATCTGAAATTTAACTTAAAAATCGCCCGTGGGGCCCACGTCTCGGAGTCTGACGAAACTCACAAAATCCGATAACGCATTCAATTACGAGTTCAATCATACTAATTTCACTCAAATCCGACTCTGAATCGGTGTTCAAATCCCAAAAATTTGTTTTATAAAATTTCTACAATTTTTTCCAAATTTTCATCTCAAAATACTGATTACATGATGAAAACAATGATATATTCATTTATGTTAATCAAATCTGAGTTAGAATCACGTACTCCGATGAATTTCTTGAAAAACTCATGAAACATCGTCTCAAACCGAGCTCCCAAGGTACAATAATGAAATAATAACCTAAGCCTCGATTATATAGTACATTCTCTGAACTCACCATGTGCAGTCCGCACAATTCTAAGTGTGGCCGCACATCCCAGCTCATGCGGTCGCACAAATATTGTGCGGCCGCACTCTATTGGTGACTGCACTTCCAGGCTTTAGTATTTTGGCCATACCTTTCTCAACAGATTTTCAAATGATGACTTCTTTACCTTTCTGGAAACTAGACACGAAAGGTTACAACTTTCGTTTTTGAATCATCTCAAAATTACTTGTAGATCAAAAGTTATAAGCTTACGAAGTCGGACCGGCGAATCTGCAGAACTCCCTGGAGTGCGTCCGCAGACAGAATTATGTGGTCCGCACTCCTCCTCTGAGGTACGCATTTTTCTGCTGCGGTCTGCACTCTTATGTGCGGTCTTCACATTTCCTTCGCCTCAGCACCCCAAAATATGCGGTCCGAACCCTCAAAAAGTGCCAGAAAAGTATCAGAGTATCGAAATGTCCGGACTCGCTCAAAACTCACCCCGAAACTCATCCGGAACCTCCCGGACACAAACCATATATGAATTTCAATCATAAAATACTCTACGGACCTGCTCGCGCACTCAAAACACTGAAAAGAGTTTGTTTTGATGCGATATTGACCTTGGCCAAACGCCCAAATTTCTTAACTTTACTAATCTCTCAACCAATGATCCAAAAATACACCCAAGCCCCTCGGGACCTCAACCAAATATACCAACACATTCCATAACATAACACAGACCTACTCAATACCTCAAATCACATCAAATAACATCAAAACGTTAAATTGCACCTCAAATCAAAATCTATGAAATTTGAACTTTTAATTTCTATATCTTGTGCCGAAACACATCAAATCAATCCGGAATAATTTCAAATTTTGCACACAAGTCATAAATTACATAACGAAGCTATTCAAATTTCCAAAATTGAATTCCGACCCCGATATCAAAAAGTCAACTCCCCGGTCAAATTTTCAAACTTAACTTTCTATTTTAGCCATTTCAAGCCAAATTCTACTACGGACTTCCAAATAATTTTTCGGACATGCTCCTAAATCCAAAATTACCATACGGAGCTATTGGAATCATCAAAACTCTATTCTGGGATCGTTTACACATAAGTCAACATCCGGTCAACTATTTCAACTTAAGCTTCCAACATGAAATTCATTCTTCTAAGCTAACTCTGAAATGCCTTAAAACTAAAACCGACAATTCACATAAGTCATAATACCTCGTAGGAAGTTATTCAAAACTTCAAATAGTTTAAAGAAGCGTAAATGCTCAAAACGACCGTTCGGGTCGTTACAATACCTAAGGAAGTGGCTTTTTTCGTTCGACCCCACGATCTATAGCCACATTACCAATATCGCTAAGCGCTTTCCTATTTCTCCCTTCTGCTGCCATATTCTTTTTCTACGTTACTGCCCCAGGGACTGCCTCACCTGAACAATATAAAAGTCTATCTATATTAGCAGTATCAAACAAAATACCATTAACATTCAATACATAGTATAATATTTATAGAATTGATTATGTAATATCATATACTGAACCATCTTTCATCAACATTTCAAGAGGTTCACCCAATAAAGATGGATGGTGCACAAAGTGTATTTACTTAGTATCAAACAAAATACCACAAATATTCAATAATATTTAGAGAATAATTATATGTAACATCATTTGGCATGATAGATGGTTCACCCTATAAGAAATGTTTATGTCCCTGAAAGTTTACTGAGAGACCTATCCAAAAACCAATAGGCCACCGCTTCTTTCATCAGTTTAATTTTAACACAACTATTTTATTTTTTTGTTAAAAGGTAAAGAAATAACATATAATGATTGAATGTGCATCATTTACTGAAAAACTATATCACAAACAGCCAAATAGGTCGATTGGTTCACATAGGTATCCAACCAACAGAGAAAGTATGGAAGGAAATCAAATACTGAAGACTATAAGAGCTGAAATTAATAAGTAAACATATTATAATTTATGTAGTTCCTGAATGACATACCATTGCTATAAATTTGGTGTAAAAAAAGACTGTAATACTTCTTCAGGCTATCATGGTGCACTTCCAGATCAGGAAATTTCATCTACATATCTTTAGACAGCAGGTTTTAGAAAGGGTCCAAGCGCCAAAGTTCTTTAAATGAGCGTTAATATTCTCCAGTGATTGGTGCTTTTCCACTAATGAGGCAGTCCCTTGACTCTTCGCTTCACCTTTTAGAATGCTCAACGAAGGAGGCATTAAATATTCTATAAAATCATTGGGGCAAAATAGGCGAAAAGAGGGCATTACGTGGGGGGTAGTAAATAATAGGGGTAGTAAACAATCAAAGCAAGATAAGATTAATTGGCTGATGAGAGAATATTACGTGGGGGATGATTACTTCAGGAAAAACAATATTCCTAAACAAGATATTGTTCTTTGCCGAATCAAGAAGAATATTATAACAGAGAGAAATATGAAGAATGGAGTAACTATAGAGGAACAAGAAGTTGCTCAAGTAATAGCAGCTATGTTGTGTGAACCTGACTACAACAGTACACAGTCATCAACAATTTGCCAACAACATCAGGATAATTATTTGAGAGGACTTAACAAAAATAGCCAAATTTTGACCACTTATGATACAGATGAAGCTACATTGGAGAATCATGGAGCCATCACCAACAGAGAGTACATGATGACAGAAGAAGCAAATACAACAGCATGCGGGCAAGAAGAAGCATATGATCAATTATCCTTCCCTGGAATTCAGGAGCAATATTGTGCTGAAACTGATCTTAACGCAGATAACAGTGACTTCTCAGATCTTAACATAGATAACAGTGACTACTTGGAAGAACTAATGAATGGAATAGACGACATTGTTCCACATGATTGGTGGCACCAATTCTATTAGATAGACATGAAAAGAGTTAACGTCTGATGTTTGTTAGAATTTTTTTGCCCAACTCAATATTATGTAAACAAGATACATCATACTGCGATTATTCTTTTTTCTTTCTGGGTACTGAAATTATTCTTTAATGTGATTTCTTCTTTATATTTTTTTAAAAAAACGAGTCCAGAAACTCTTTGGTATATCATTAGTGCATGTTTTATGGCAAACACAAAACTCACTGAAATGAATAACACACCTTTGAATCGTCTTCTTTTTCTCGTAAATTCCCTATAAAAGACTACACTTATTGATCAATTTGAGCTAATTAAGAAACAAGATATACTGGAAGTAAAAGGATGCTAAGAGGATACCATATGCAATATAACACTGTCTAATTAATAACTCAAAAGGAAAAATAGAGAGAGCTAGAGATCTATGGGCAAGAAAAATTTATTTGCCTTCAGGATGGCAAGATGCTAGATTAGATCAGTCAGTCATACAATATTCTGGTTTAGCTGTAGGCTAATCAGCAAAGAAACATCCAGTTTTTCGTGATACGTTTTTCAATTACTCCATCATTAGTAATTCACTGTTATAATGCTGACCATTCAAAATTTAACGTAAAAAATTACTGAAAATATGCCCTTGCACAAAATAAATAATGCAACAAAGGTAGCTGTTGTCACTACACATCAATCCAATATATACATTAACTTTTCATCAGATTGGCGCCAAGCACTGTGTACCCATTCACAAGACTCAAAAGTTGTGATTTCTCAAAAAGCTCCTTTTTAAGGGGCGAGATACCTGAGGAAGTGGTTTTTTTCCTTCGACCCCATGATCTGTAGCCACATTACCAATATCGCCAAGCGCTTTCCTATTTCTCCCTTCTGTTGCCATATTCTTTTTCTGCGTTACTTCCCCAGGGACTGCCTCACCTGAACAATATAAAAGTCTATCTATATTAGCAGTATCAAACAAAATACCATTAACATTCAATACATAGTATAATATTTATAGAATTGATTATGTAATATCATATACTGAACCATCTTTCTTCAACATTTCAAGAGGTTCACCCAATAAAGATGGATGGTGCACAAAGTGTATCTACTTAGTATCAAACAAAATACCACAAACATTCAAGAATATTTAGAGAATGATTATATGTAACATCATTTGGCATGATAGATGGTTCACCCTATAAGAAATGTTTATGTCCCTGAAAGTTTACTGAGAGACCTATCCATAAACTAATAGGCCACCGCTTCTTTCATCAGCTTAATTTTAACACAACCATTCTATTTTTTTGCTAAAAGGTAAAGAAACAACATATAATGATTGAATGTGCATCATTTACTGAAAAACTATATCACAAATAGCCAAATAGGTCGATTGGTTCACATAGGTATCCAACCTACAGAGAAAGTATGGAAGGAAATCAAATACTGAAGACTATAAGAGCTGAAATTAATAAGTAAACATATTACAATTATGTAGTTCCTGAATGACTTACCATTGCTATAAATTGGGTGTAAAAAAAAGACTGTAATACTTCTTCAGGCTATCATGGTGCACTTCCAAATCAGAAAATTTCATCTACATACCTTTAGACAACAGGTTTTAGAAAGGGTCCAAGTGCCAAAGTTCTTTAAATGAGCATTAATTCTCCAGTGATTGGTGCTTTCCCGCTAATGAGGCAGTCCCCTGACTCTTCACTTCACCTTTTAGAATGCTCAGCGAAGGAGGCATTAAATGTTCTATAAAATCATTGGGGCAAAGTAGGCGAAAAGAGGGCATTACAAATTTTCTTTAGAATTCGCAAAATAATAAACAAAAACATGCTTATAATGTTCCATCTCTAATAAATGGTTTAATACAAAAATAAATTGCATCAATTCTCGAATATAGAACCAATGTAACAGAGAAAAGGGGCAAAATATAACCAACAATGGCAAGCCCTACAAAGAATTATATTAAGTAAAAGAAAGTGTTTGAAGAAACTAGTAATACAATAATTCTAGATTAACTAATACAAATCTTTATATTACTATACTTGAATACTTGAATTCATACTAACATTAATTTATAGTAATATTACTTTTTAATGGTAGAGTTGAAAGAATTAGTAAGTGAAAGAAACAACTCCAGATTTAAAACTTAATCACATAAAAAACAGAGAAGGTATAACGAATTAGCAACACAAAAAAACCAAAGTAACTAATACTAATCTATTTATGATAACATGGTTCAGTGAACTTATAATGAAAAAGACTGAATAGCTTATATCAAGAATTCCTGCTTGATGTGTACAAAGGAGAAAGATTTAGTGATTGTTAAAGAACTTGAATCCAAAAGACATTGAAATCATGTTACTGAGAATACCCCCAGAAGAATTGGTGGGTTAGGAGTTAGAAATCGTGGTGTGGGATTTTGGGAATGAAACGCCATCGTGGGAATGTAAGCCAAAATTGTAGGAATTGATATATTTTAGGTCAAAGGCGCAGAGGAGTTACATGGGTTTCAGAATTTTAATTTGAAAATTATTATTTCCTTAAAAAAAATATAGATATTTTATTATTTTGAAATTCAAATTTTAAAAATAAACTAATTTTACCTAACAACTAAATATTGTCTTAAAATTATCTCGTAGATAAGTACAGACGTCTCTGTAGAGATCTGCAAGACTCTACTAAATTTGCTCATGACTCATGAGACCTACGCAACCTAGTGCTCGATACCAACTTGTCACGTTACGAACTCCCATCGGAGCCGCGGCGATGCCTAACTCTACTTACTAATTAAGCCAACAACTATACAATTGTCTTAAAATTGTCACATGGCATTTTCATAATGTGACACTTCGCAAAATTCTCGTGGCTGACTTCCTTCCTATTAATAATAGATAGATAGATGGCTGACATCCTTCCTATTAATAATAGATAGATAGAAGATTGGCGAATTCTATAACTTTTGAGGATGAAAGGGTAACTTGTAGTATCTTTGGGTGCCAAGTTTCAAAGTTAACTCATTCTTAAACCGCTCCTCCCATGTTCCCTCATGCCATTGCGATTTTTTCTATAGGCGAAGATCTCAGTGAATCAGCCTTCAATCTACAAAGGTCATTTTTCTAATACATTTCATCTTTTTATTTTGGATATTTTGAATAGTAGTATATTTTTGTATACCCAGTTGGGAAATGCTTGGATTATTGTGTTTTCTTGTTTGTCTTTCAATTTAGTTTTGTTACTATTTAGTTTAATTATGGTATGTTTTTGTGAGTCTTAACGAAATGTGGATTCTGTTGTGTTTTTTTCTTGTTCTCTGAATCGGGTTCTGTGGGTCTGCTATAGAATTCAAGAATTAATACGTAATATGATAATTGATTGATATAAAAAGGATCATAAATTGTGCCATTAATTAATTAATTAGGATGGTACTTTGAAATGATTCGGAGTCACACTCCTTTTTGATGGGTGTATCATTGTTGCTAACAGTCTGAATTTCATTTGCAAGTAACTTCAAGGAATGTGTTTTTAGAAAGAAGTCATGAATTGATGTGCTATATGCTAGATGAGCAAATTCGTAGGGTTTTGTGAGGAAAGGAGTGGCTGGAAGAGGTAAAGTAATAGAAACAAAATGGAAATTTCTTTTTCTCTAAATTGCTTTCCTTTGGCATATAAATTCTAGTTTAGTTTTGATAGCCTACTGTAGAATAGAACCTGAAACCTCAATACTGCCACATGATGTTTGGGGAATTGCAGAAGGGCTTTGAGTTAATTTATTGAAATGGAACTTTGAAATGATTACCTAGTTCATCCCTCTCAATAACAACAACATACCAAGTGTAATCCCACAAGTGGGGTCCGGAGAGGGTAGTGTGTACACAGACCTAACCCCTACCTTGTGTTGGTGGAGAGGTTGTTTCTAATATATCCTTGGCTCAAGAAAGCAAAATAATAATAGAAGATGACATGTAAAGAGAAGCAGTAATAACAACAAGATAATAAGAAATCCAAAGCAGAAGGAACATCAAGTAGTAATAAAAATCTAAACAGAGGAAATACGAGATTGATAATAGTACTACTGATATGGAAAGGCAATATGCTCGAGTACCTACTACCCTTCAACTCTAATTTTCAACCTCCACACCCTCATGTCCAACTTCATGTCCTCGGTTAGCTGAAAATGCGTCATGTGCTGCCTAATCATCTCTCCCTAATATTTCTTAGGCGTACCTCTACCCCTCCTAGGGCCTCCAATGGCCAACTTCTCACACCTCCTCACAGGGCATCCATGTCTCTCCTCTTCACGTGCCCGAAACATCTCAAGCTTACTTCCTGTATTTTGTCCACCACAGAGGCCATTCCCACTTTATCCCTCCGGATAGCAGTTGTTGCTAATCTTTTGATTCTGTGTATGAGGTGATTAACATCTGCAGAAGAGAGCGATAGCAGTCACCCTCTTTCTCCTCCCAATTTCAAGTCTGTTCCGTGGGAAATAGCCAGAATTGGAACTAATCCTTCTTTTTGACCCTTTCTGACTTCCACACGCCATTGCCTATAGTGTTTGGTTCATTAACTTCTGAGTATTGGTTAGTTTCCCACCTTTGTATTCTTTCCTTTAAGGTTGAGAGCATATCCATATCTTTAGTTTTCTAACGCCTTGTTTTTATGTGAAGAATGCAGTTTTCGAGGTAAGTTGTTTAGATAATGAACAGTGGATGTTTATAATTAGGGGGCATAGTTATGATGAAGACCACTGCAAGTGTTTGGATACGAATCGTGATTGCGTATCCAAGCTTTTGACACACAACAGAGGTTGGCTAGTAAGTAGCTCCCTTTAGTATTTTCTTTCGGGGGAAGGTTCAATACTATCAAGGGAATATATGTGTATGCGTGTGTATAATATATAGCACCCAAGAATATGGTCTAGCGGTCAATAAAGTGGATGAAAATTATGGGAGACTAGAGTTCAACTCTCGGTATAGGCAAAAAAAGGGAATAGTCGAGGTGCGCGCAACGGACACCACCATTTCAAGAAGTGAAATATTAAATTGGTAGTCGCTTGATCTTTTCTCCCCATTTCACTGTCTCTGTATCTCTACTCCCTCAAAGATCACCTATGTCCTGCCTCTACTCCACTAGTTTTCTTTTAATGGGTGCAGCGCGTACGTTGTTATCATTATAGTGATGTGATGCTTTGATGGTGCAGCATATATGTCGCTGTCGTGATGTTGAAGTTTGCACAAGACCTGCCTTGGATGGAGAGTGCCTTTGCTTATTGAAATTTAATATTTTTTTATGGTTTATGGAAAATTAAGATTTTAGTTTTCTTGGTTGTTGCTAAATAGGGGTTCAAAGCATATTTGATCTTGTTTCTTGAATTGATATAGATATTTCTCTGGATATCAAAAGTAAAGAAGAACTGCACAAGTGCTCCCTGCAGCTTAAGATTATTTCATTATCAGTGTGAGAATTCATTATTTGTTTGACACTACATATTTTGAGTCAATTATTTACTAGTAGTAACTCGTAGAGAAGTGACACAATTTAATATAGTATTGTTTACCTGTTTGGTTTTCCTCCATAGTAGTATTTTATATCCACAATGTTCAAATAGGCAGCCACATGGAGTTGGATTTCATGGGCTTCGAGCTTGTTCGGCTTGATTTGGCAATGCGACTATGTAATCATTCTCTAATACACTCCATCGATGGGCAGTAACATTTAGCACCTTTTACTGGTAGGACCTCTGTTTTCTCGTTCTCTTTGGTGTACTGAAAAAGAAATGACATTCCTAATTGAAGCTAATGCAAACAAATGTGTGTTCATAGTTTTATATATCCGTGTGCTTATGTATTCCCTTTCTCCCAGTTTAGATGTCCTAAGGGATCACTTGTTTCACATGTTAGCTATGCTAGAATTAAAAAGCAAGATTGTTTATGTTGTGAATAATAACGAAGGGATAGTTATAAAATATTACATAGATTCCCACATAATTTAATGCATGTATTGTTTAATATCGTCAACACCCGCTGGATCAGGTTATGCGGGGATTATATTTTCTTATATGGCCTACCAAACACTGCATTGCTATCTTGATTGTGAAAAAGAGATTCAACAGCTAGAAACTGAAATATATTATTTGTAGTATCTGTTTGTTGTTGTTCAGAAAAGGAAAAAGGTAATGTGTTGGGTGAAACCCCCCCAAAACAGCAACTTCTAGTGGTCCATTGTTTACCATACTAACAAAAGCTTCCATCAAAATGTTGGCGGTGTTAGACGAACCCACAGGAAGATTCAGTGCCTTAGAAAAAGACTCACTCTGAGCAGTCTGAGAGACTCACAAAGAAAAAAGAGAGGCAGTGAGATTGAGAGAGTGAGGGCTGTGGCAAATGCAATGCATAGCTAATCAACAGTGCATTTCTGAAGACATTTCTGACTATCATGTGTGTGTGTGTCTGCTCCCTTTAGATTCTACTACGACTATTTAACTACTACTGCTACTGCATCTGAATGACTTGTTGGTTCCCCAAGTACATGCAAGCATGGCCGTCAAGTAATAAAGTAACTTTACAGTCGGATGTCGAATCAACAAAGATTTATAATAATTGTTAACTAAGCTAGCTAAAATCAATTAACTACCCAAGGTAATCAAGAGTGATGATTTTTCTACTAAACTACTTTTGCAGAAATTAAACAAATAATTAACTAAACTAACACGAAGCAAGAGATTGTGATTGGATTTTAATCAGAGGAGATGAAGATTCTAGGATTGTAGTCAGTTTATCAATCCTATTGAGTTCGTGATTACACCTGTTAATCCGAATTATCTGTGGTTGCTAGTTGACCGAATCATTTATATATATAGCATGTTCCCATAGTACTATTCATCTATCCACAATATATCAACCCTGTATTCTTTCGATGGACGAATTAATTACAACATTCAACTAAGTGAGACGGTTAGGTATATTCCTATTCTAACCGCGAAATCCTTCCCCGAGCCACGGGTTCAGAAACAAGCTCTCTCTAATTCTACTCTAATATTAGCATGGCTTTTCCAAGCATAGTGCATATAGTGGGGTGAATCTGTAGCTACAACAGTTCACAAGTTAAAACTAGAATTAAAAGAAACAACCACAAGATGATAATTCGAATTAACGAGGATGTAATTTACAAACTTCAATATTCATGATAACCACAACCCTAGAAAATAGAGTACTTAGCCACTCATAATCGTAGTAATAATTACACAAGTGTTTTGCATAAATAAGTTACTAAGAATAGATGAAGGAATGAGGAACTCGATGATGTTCTCCTCCAAAATTGCTCCACACGATATTCTAGCCTCCAGAAATCGTCCAACCCCCAAAAAGTAGGTTTAGAACCCCTTTTACACTTGTTGGGGACACGTAGGACCGAAAAGCCCCTCTCCAAGTCGAAATAGAAGGTTTCCTGGAAGTAGGGTAGGCGACAGGATGGACGCAGGGCACCCACCTGGACGGTGAATTATTTTAAGCCTGCCTTTGGCGTTTTGGTTGCAGGACACCCAACTTTTGCTTCTGCTGAATTTGGCGTTTTGGTTGGCGCCTTGCGCCCTTCTGGACGCCAAACTTTGCACTTCTTCCGAATTCCTTCCTTTTCGGCTTTAATTTGCGCAGATTCCTCCCAAATCACTTCCAATCGACCCCTACCTACATAAACACCAAAATTAAGCTCAAGTCATTCCATTACACATTAGAATTAACAATAGTTGGGCAAAAATGTAAGGCACTTAGTATGCAAAAACACGGATTTTTAGCCAAACATCACCTATGGTTGGCATTTTTGAAAATGAGATAAAATCAGGTAGCAGAATCCAATTTTAAAATAGCACAACTGTGTTTTTATTTAAGAATCTTATTTTTTCTTAGTTAAGAAAGAGGTTAATGCTTATGCTATATGTAGTACTGTACTCTTGATTTTCATGCTGATGTTAATGACTTTTTGAGGAGCTTGGAATTAAGTGGAAACTAGAGGAACAAAAGCAGGAGCTAGAGGATGTCTTTTTGGAGCATGTGGAATGAGTTTTGTGGTTTCTTACTTGTACGGTGCTCTTATCTTTATAATATTGAATCTAAGAAATATTTACTTGTCACTAGATATGCAGCAACTTGATATGTCATAAGTGGGATTATTAGGCGAGTTATTAGGGGTTCCGTAGTTAAATGGGAATGGAAAGAGCAATGTTTTGGTTTATATCTCTGTAAAATATTGGATGCTTTTTTCCACTCGATGATATGGTATCAAAGAAGCACTTCAAACTTTGTTTGGGTGGAGCAATTGAGTACAAAACAATTTGTGGCTGTATTCTTCATAGATATTTATTCATATGAACTTTTGTCCTATTACATCAATGATTATTACTTCTTTGCAGTTCCAAATGAAACAAATTGTGAAGATTTTGACGATAGTTTTTGGGGTATATGCCCTTTGGATAGGGTTGCTGCAGACATCAGTGGTTCCAGAGAGCTATACTTGGCTGGTGAGCTCTTATTGACAATGATTTCCTCTTCAGCATTTGCTTATTATGTTTTTCCACTTTGTAAATGTTCAAAAGTTGATGTTGTAGTTGCCTCTATACTTCATTGTGTCCCTTGGATGCTACGGTCTCTTAATGGTAGGTGTTGGTCTCATGAAATTTCCCACGTGCCCGCAAGAAGCTGTTTTCTTACAGCAGGTACAATTGCCTTGTTTTTTAAAACAGTTATTGTCAAGATTGTTTGTGTTGGGAGGTCCTCTGGGGATTTTGTAGTGAAATATGAGAAAAGAAAAATGATTGGGCATTTTGCTGAAGAAGTAGTAAGAGCGTTTCTTATTATGTTCATGTGTTGATCTGGTTCGTGAAATTAAGTTTGCTGTCATGGTTTTTACTTACTGAAAATCCACATCCCAGCCCACAGGAACAAAAGTTGTTGTTTGTTTCCAAAAGACTTTTTAACTGATCTTGATATCTGTAGATTTCAATTTTGCTCCTACTGGTATTAACTATTAAGGCACGGTTATTAAGATCCAATCCAATATATTAATTAATTAAAGATAAACCAACTATCAATCATGTGTGGAACATTCATTAGTGGACACACTATGCTCTAAACCATCAATTTCTTAAAGCTTGCTCCATTCTCTATGGTTTTCCTTTTCTTTAATTGATTTCCTTCTCTCTTTTTTAACGCAGATACACTTCTTTATATAATATTTACCACTTTTCTTTAGGTTCCTTAAAAATTATATTATGTACTATTTACATACAAAAACTAAAAGAATGATCCCTTAAAATTAGGCTGTAACCACTATCCTTGCCCCCACCCCCTCATGTCGACCCCCCTCTCCCTCTCACTCAAGTCTATCAGTTATAGAAAGCCATTAAAATCACGTTTTCATTCCATTTTGAAGAATGAATTCAAAATATTTCTTTCTCTTCATACAAATCAACCCAAATCCCTTTTTCTTCATACAAATTTATTGATATTATCTCTAAAATTGATGCAGTTTCTAAGTTTGAATTGGAAAATTGAGTTTTGTAAAAAATAGTATTTTGTTTGGATTGGCTGTTGTTGCAAATGATTGCGAATATCCTTTGGAGTTTATGTCTCAATTTTGCTGGAGTTCGGTGAAGATTAGAGTTGGTTTTGGTGGGAATTTCAAATTGAAACTCGAAGAAAAAGAAGAACAATGATGTATAAATAAGTTATACTGTATTTTGTATATCAAGTGTATCACACTGGACATACAAATAACATACAAAATATATACAATAATATAATTGTATGCAAGTTGTATGTGGGTTTCTTTTCCCTGATTGTATACAAATTGTAAATAAACAGTTAGTTTTTAAAAATTATTAAACCTAGAAAAACGGGTAAATAAGTTTCTATTATAGTATGTATATAAAAAATGTCCTCTTTTTTAACTGGTGTCCAGTTGATATAACAACGGCAACCTCTGCATTTCCACAAAAGAAATTATTGGAGCAAGTCATTCGAACAGATTATTTGACAGGCATAAAAGGGGACCAAAATACTTGACATTGTTAAAATTGAGAAATTTTGATAAACAATTTTAACCATTAGAGTATGTGACTGAATGTATGATATTTATTCATATATTAATCAGAGGTCTCCGTTAGAACCCTAGGAATGGAGAAAACTCGATAACGAGTGCTTTCTCTTTTTGTAAATCCTATACAAGCCCAATCTGAATTTATTTAACCAATAGGTTTTGAATACTTGATTTATATAGCAAAAAGAAAAAGGAAAACAATTTTAAGCAAGAAAATAGTTACTCCATCTCCAATTTGTGTGTCACGCGTTATCTAATATCAGTAATTTCTATAACTATGAAACATGGGTTAGGTGTAATTCCCCGATTATAGCAGGATTATTATTGGGTAAAAATTACATAATTATTTTTTTCCTTTTATTAGGGAGTTTATATTTCTGAGTTATCAAGGCAATGCGTTTGGTCGGTAATACGGAGTCAACGAGGCGCCAAAATTTACCCGCCAAAAAAAGCCTGGGCCCACATAATGGACCCGACCCGCCCTCCATTCGGTTTTGCAGTCACCGGCCACCGTCTGAGAAGTCAGCTTCAATTGTTTTACCAAAATATCCTTGTCGATGAGGATATAGTCTTGGGGAAACAAATAAATAAGGGAGTATAGGATTTTCTTTTCTGTAAATGGATAGAAATTAGACAAATATCCAAAAATGAAAAAGTAGAAAATTGGGCCAGGAAATAGTAAGGTTAATTTGAAATGTTTTTATTCAGATTCAGATGCTTCTATCAAATTATTTTTGTTTAATACTGTTTAGTGGTAAATCTATATATATCTATCAATATTATATTAAAAGCACGAAAGTCTTTAGCGAAATGTCGTTCGCCTTATTTATCTTTTAAAATATGTAGTTCACATTGGACAACATAGTAATTTGAGTATTTCATTAATACTTACGTATAGTAATTTAATTAATTCCCCTATAATTTACAAATGGTCATTTATTGTTAATAATATATTGCCTAAACTTTCGCTACAACGTTTGTCTGTCTATCCGTTTATACTTTGGAGTAAATTTCTCCATTCTCCTTCTTAGGTTTTGGAGACCTTTTTTTGTAGTTATAAAATTTTGCCTAGTCGTTCAACTCTATTTATATTTTGGGCTATTAAAATTTCTCTTTTCTCTTTTTAAGTTTAGGAGACCTTTTTGTAGTTAATAAAATGTTGATAATTCTTACTACACAAAATAGTTATTTAATAATTTTTTTAATATTTAAGATTTTGAGATCAACTAAAATTTTAGTTACTAAATTTTTTTCTTATTTAAACTGTGTAGTAATTAGATCCTAATATTTAGGACTTCAAAACCGATTAAGATTTTACTATTCAAAATAAGGTGTACTAATCAAATTTTAGGCAAAAACAAAGATGCACAATTCCAAATCACTGTGGGTACGTTTATTTATTTTTTTAAATGTGCTCTCTCAATTTATGCCTATAGTTATGTGCATATTAATTCTTCTTCTTTTATATCCTTCTGCACAAAAATATCTACAAAGCCAAAAAGTATTTATGAGGAAAAAAATGAGGATTTGTTGTTCTAGAAATTTAACCTCCTAAAATAAAATCGTACATATCGGAGATGTATTTAAATATTTCTAAAAGATTTTATCCGTGTCAACACTATAGACTTTTTGATAGGCGAATTTAATTTGAATAGGAATAGATTGAATAATATTTATTATATATTCCTAATAAAATTGAAAATTATTTTTAAAATATTGTAATTATTCTCGGACAATTTGTTATTTATATTTATTTTATTTTTTGGTAATTATATATATTTTATTACCAAGTAAACATTATGTACAAAAAATAAAAATAAAATTGACTGAGAGCTGGACATTTCTCCATCTCAGGTAAGTAAAGCTCCTACAAACTTCAAAAACAACTAGGAAGCAACAAACAATCACAAAGAATTTTCAATCACAACTCAGAGTTCCTATGCAATAAGTAATTAATATTCATCTTATGTATAACCGTAATTGATAAAAAGTAACAAACTCCTTATATAGCATATTTTGAAATATTTTGTTCAATTGTAACATAAAAGTTAAGTAAGAAATTTATACATATTATTTTTGGTAAATTTATTGTGAAAAATAACTTTAATTGTATAATTAGAAATTTAAAAGTACATGTGCTTTATTAAACCGTTAGAGTTATTATATCGGATGCAAATAGTAGATGTGTAATTATTTTATCTAAGTTACCCGGGTGACATAATAAAAATTTCTTCTCAACGTTTTCAATTTTTTAAATTCAAATATTTAAATTCGCAAGAGAAATGAAAAACTAAAATACTCAGTTTTTTATTAAATAAATTATTTGTTTTTTTATAAAAGTATTTTAAAATTATAAACCATTAAAAAAATTTGGATCAAACCAAACAAACTGTTAATAAAATGAGAACGGACTATAGACATATATCGAAACTAAACATCAATTTAAAACTGATGATAAAGAACAAAATTGTAATTCTGATTTTTAACATATATTCCATATTTTGACTCCTTATAAAATAATATTTATATACATATCCTTTCGAATCCATCAACAGTAAGTAATTCTATTTCAGTCATACACTCTTGCTTACATAAGAAGGCAACTTCCGGATGCATGGGGACGTAGAATCTGAATGCACGCTTATAACTTGGGAAGAAAAAAAAAAGCTCACTCCAAAATGAAAAAAGAGTAAATTAATCTTAATGTACTTTTTAGATTCTACTTTTGCGATAGTGATTTATATTAATTAGGTTAAATATTTAGCTGAGTATCGATAGAGATGATTAGGAACCTCTACATAGTTTTTTCCTTTATCGAGTTAGCTAAATGTGATCAACAATCATTAATTTTAAGAACTTATATTTTTTTGTTTAACTTTTATTAATACTTAACTCAAACATAATTTTTAATATAATAATTATATGATCTTTTAAAATTTTGTAATCATAAAGATTGGGTACACGTGCAACGCATGTACCAAGAGACTAGTATTATATTTAAAGCATGAATGCCCTTAGCGAAATGTTGCTTGCCTTTTTTACCCTTTTAAAATAGAAGTTACACTGAATAATATAGTCATTTAATTATTTCCCTAATAGTTAGCACTTTTAAGTCAACTAGAATTTTACTTATTAAAGTTTTCCTTATTTAAACTAGTACATAAGAAATCCTAATATTTAGGGCATTAAAATAAATCAATTGAACAAATTGTTTATAGATTTTTCTTTTTCTTATACGTGCATACAAACTAATTAGAAACGTACATATCCAATTTCATTAAGCATTTTATGGTTCCATTAAATGCGTACTTTAATCCCAAATTAAATGATAAAACTATCGTATATACATCAAAATCTATATAATTATTTTCTTGAAAAATATACTTATGTCATTAAAGTGTAGTTCATATTTTGACTACCCATAATCTTTAACCCATTCTGACCATCTAAAATTATGAATACTATGAAAAACTTAAAAATCAAATTTTAAAATAATGCAGACGAAATATATGAAAAAGTAATAAAAACATAAATATATAGCTCACTATTGTGTGGAAACAACATAAACATAATCATAATCATTGGAAACAATTACTGTTATTTAAAATATGTAGAATTTTAAATCAGTTAAAATTTTGATTATTGAATTTTTCATTTGAATTATGTAGAAAAATCTAATAATTAAAAATTTAAATCAATAAAGATTTTACCTTAGATAAATTCTTTCCTTATTTGAACTATGCAATATAACTATAACACATTGCATGTTAATCTTAATATTCAAAACTTCAAAATCAACTTAAATTTTATTTATTGAATTTTTGTATAATATTTAAAAAATTACGGTCAGTAATTATTTTAACATGCAAAATCATAAAGAAAAATGTATTCTAAATGAGTATAATTTACTCAATAATGGCAGAATATCATACACACAATAATTATTTTTCTATTAATATTTGCAGACTTGAAGCAATAAGAATGAAATGGTAAAAGATAAAAATATATTCTAAATGAGATATCATTAATTATTTCTTCTTTTTTTTCTCATAAATATTCCAAAAAATGACAGCTCCCTATATTATTATATATTATGTTATTGTTTTTATAAATTATTAATTAAATATTAGTCATCTTTAAAGTTTATAATGCCACTTATCAATTTGTATTATTTGAAAAATTATCGTAATAAAAGTATTTTTTACTCGTTTGTTTCTATATTAGGAAAACAACTAACAATAATTTTTATAAGTTATCCTTATTATTCTTTGAAGACTTCCATTTACATGATTTCTCTACTAAATGGGATCAACATTTCTAATTTTAGAAAGTTATCTAATTTATTTTTATTTTATAATTCAATTTATATTATTTAATAATATTTAATTTATGTAATATTTTTAAAAAAATTATTCATTGACATGGAAAACACGCACAAAACGCGTATCCTAAGACTAGTTTAGGTAAAAAGTACATGTCAATTATTATTTAATACTGATGCATAACTTATGGAAAAACCAAGTACTGTGCATTTACTGTTTTAGCGCATCCATTGAATTATATTTTTTCGTGAATTTATATTTTAAAAAAAGAAATATTCAATTAAAGATGATGTTTTCTTAACTTTTAGAAATTGGAGAGAACAGATGCCTTAAGTATTTTGACGAAGATCAATGTAATTGTCCACTCTTGCCTTTTTTTAATTTGACCATTAGTTAAGAGGAAAACTCTGAAAAAAATGGGTCATACTTTTAGCACTTGTAAAGTGCATTTAAAAATTAAAATACCTTTAAACTTTATATTAGTACATATTCTCTTTCTCCTATATCAAATAGATTCTATAGATATCTATTGTCTTCTAAATTATCAACATCGCCTTTGTAAATGTTAATATCAAGATACTTTTTATTTTCTTTCTAGTCCATGTTTTTGGACTCACATACACAAAAAATTATGATGTACAAAATAAAAAATATCAAACATATTAATTAATAGTTTAATTAGTGAGAGAATTTCGAGTAACAAATAAAAAATTTTAAAAAATTGAATTCCTTCATATCTTAATTTCAGTTAATCAAAACTCAATAAAATTATACCAAAATTACACAATAAAAGCGAAGGGACTATTTGAATACTTAATGTGTGTAATAATTGTTAAAAATAGTGGTAAATCTTACAGTACTAGAATAAGACGATTTTGAAAAGATTTTCGAGAAAGACTTCTTCAAATGTAATGTTCACAACAAAAGGCAGGCAACGAGAACAGGTCATGCAGAATTGACAAGCTTACGAAGAAGGATTGCACA
The DNA here is from genome assembly GCF_000390325.3 of Nicotiana tomentosiformis. Classification (NCBI taxonomy): domain Eukaryota; kingdom Viridiplantae; phylum Streptophyta; class Magnoliopsida; order Solanales; family Solanaceae; genus Nicotiana; species Nicotiana tomentosiformis. The sequence continues at coordinate 42,839,258 of NC_090821.1, read as the reverse complement.
TGTTATCTTACATGAATCCAACATTAAAATGTGAGAAAAAAGTGAAGAGTTTTATAAGTCACAATGCAAATTTACATGGTGCGTGCGCTGTTGAGCTCGATGTGACGTAGCTCGAAAAATAAATTAGTGCAGGTCTATGCCTAAAGCGAACAATATAAGCCATGAACTTGAGTTGTGACATCAAATATTTGAACTAAATGTCACCTTAAGAGTTTCAAGTTAGTTGTAAATTACAAACTTACGACGTTGAATACGAAAAATTTATTAGCCTACGCTTAAAAGTAAAATTATTGTCACCAAAAATTTAAAATATATTCTTAAGACAAAATAAATAGGAAAATTATACATAAATGTATTATTTTTATATATAACGTAATCAAACAGTCGGACTTCGGACTTACAAAATTAGTCATATTTGGCTCTCTTAAGTATGATTATATTTTAAAACAAGCCAATTTATGTTAACTTTACTACCATTAAAAGATATTTTATCACCCTAATCGGAAATCAAGATACTATGGCATGATTGTTTCTAGTATTAATTAAAAGATAAGGATTCAATAAGTACACAGCTTTTTAAGTTTTAGAATAATAAGGAAAATATCCTTTTCTTTAATAAATTACATAACAAGAGAACATAAAAAGTAAGATTCTACGATAGAAGTTTGTTTGATTTATTTTTACAAGAAATTGAACTTTTTCTCAAAAAGCTGTTTCTCGTTCATCTTTTTTGGTTCTAGTATTATTATTATTTTAAATTTTAAACATAAGGGATTAGGAATAAAGAAACTTCGGTTGAGTAAGGAGCATTTCTTTATATATGAATTTTACGCAATGCAAGTTCGATACTAAATGATTAATGAAATATCTAAAATTAGTTTGTCCTTTGTTTGTTTATTTAATTTAAGGGGCAAAAGCAAAGCACCCCATATTTTGATTAAAGAGAATCAGAAAGATCATGTTGGTGGGAAAACCAAAGAATATAAAAAAATAATAGTAAGAGTAATAATAATCTGTGAGAATAAGAAAAGTCCCGTGAGAAGAGTAGATGCACAATCTAGAAATGAGCGTAAATGAATGTGATTCCAACCATTTTTAAACTTTTCTAAATTGGTTTATGGGTCCCACACACCACCTCACCACCCACCCACCCACGCACATATCTGTCACTCCTGTTCCAAAAACGTTTCAGCTCTTTCTCTCTCTCTAATTCTTGCTTGATCTTTCCTCGTCAGAAAACTTATCTTCCTTGTTCATTTTGTGGTTACACCAAATAATTCTCCTTTATTCATATCTATTCACTTTTAATTTTTCTTCCCAAAAAGGAAAAAGAAACCGTCATCCATTTCTCATCCGTAATCTGCAGTTTCATTTTCACCCTATGTATGTAACATTACCAAGATCCGATTTTTCTTTTATTTTCTTTTTTGGGATTTCGATTGACTGATTGCATAGGAATTTGCAGGATCAAGATGAGGTCTTTTTATTGAAGAAGCTCAACCTAACAGCTTTCTCCAGGCTCTCTTTTTAATTGTTTTGGTAAGCTTTATTTTTATTTGTTATTGGATGTTTGGATTAATTTTCAGACTATTGAATCTTATCAGTTGGAAAATATTATCCAAAAGGGAAAAGTTTTAATCTTTTTCATTGGTCTTGTGATTAGTATATAGTTTTAGGAAGATCAAAAATCTTTGGTTTGTACTTTGTATGTCATAACAACAACAACAACCCAGTACTTTGTATGTCAAATTGATTGAAATTAGGAGTCAGAATAAGTTAGTATTATTTGATAAAGAAATTCAACCTTTGTTTGCTTGTTTTCAGATATGAGTATGATTCCAAAAGTTTCATAGAATGGATTTATCAGAATTTATGGTGTAGCAATCTTCCATTGGAGTCTTTGGGTTTATTATGGTAATGTTACCTATGGTTTCAGTGAATTGCAGATTCCATGGGAAAAAAATTGGCTTTGGTTTCTGTATTTCCGACAGCAAGACTGGTTCAGATTTTGTTTATTAATTTTATAAAAATGAAATGGATAGATATATTCATTTCCTGGCGGTCGGGGGTGAATGAAGATCTATTCATCTAAAATGAGATGAAGATGAGTCTTTATGGTTCCAAATCTTGTAAAGTTGTGAAGTGGAACTAATAAGTTTCAAGCGGTTGTCTTTTGAAAGAAAAATAAGGAAAAATTATGGCTAGTGTGGTGGATGCACTTATCACTCTGTTACAGTCATTGTGGTTAGGAGTAAAAACACATAGTTGGGAGGATGGCTTAAGATGACTATTTTACGATTCTCAGCTTAAATGGATAGTATGATGAGTAAATGTGGTTATTGAAGTTTTTGATAGGTGTTAATGACTTTTTTTATTGCATATATCCAGGTCTTCTTAATCATTGTTGTTAAAATGTGATCCAATGATTGTGAGTTTAAATGGCATATATCTTTTCCTTTTTCTGCAGTTGAACTTGCTCAAATCTCTTAGTAGATCTTGCTTTGAAAAATGTATAGAGGCAGCAACACTAACACTCCACTTCCTATTTTCGTGGATGAGAACGGTTTCCAGTATCCTGCTACTGCACCAAATCAACTTCAATTATTTGGAAGCTGTGAGTTTCTGTTCTGTTAGTATACATTTAAAAAGGATAAGAAAATTTTAAACAGAAATAAGCTAAGGAAACCTCCAATACCCTTATATATTATCAGCAGTTCCAAGCTCTTAAAGTATTAAGTAACTTTATTTGTATTGAGCTAATTAGTACTAGTAAGTCTTACCTTGTCTGCTTTTCTACTTATGATGCTGAGATTCTGAAGTTTCTTATTGACAAATAATTGGAAAAAGGTTACTTTTACCTTTTTATGCCTTTTAGAAGTGTTTCTCCTGCTCCTCTTTGTGACCAAGTTGTTGTTCATCTTAAATGTTCTATTTATACTAAAAAGTATTGCATTGTCCTTGGTAACTCTAGATTTTAAAGGAAAGACCAAAGGCAGTGGCAGGCATATCTCAGCTGAATATCCGTTGGAAGAGGAAGTGAAAATAGAGTTGGGGTTTCGTTTGGAAGTGTCTGGCTTAAATATTTTAGCTTTAGCCTCACATTTTTGACTCAAAAGGTCCCTAATGTTTACCCATAACTTCAAGTACATCCTTAAAATATACTAACTAACAAAGAACATCCCTCATCTTCACAAAAAATGGACAGTTTTCGTCCCAACTAAAACGGAAGTTTACAAACTAACGACATCCTTGTTTTCCCTTCCTTTTTAATGAATTCTCGCTTAACCTCTCTCTCTCATAACACATACTGATAGCTTTCGTTTCCCCCAATTTTCTTGCTCTAAATTACCTCTTCTAATATAGATCAGAGCCGTGGCTGTGGAGGTTGCGAAGTTTCTAGACTGACAACTGCTCTAGTACTACAATTCCGCCTCCGACTATTAACTCGTAACTAACACAGTCCCAACAAGAAACATGAAATCCTTCAATGAAATTTGAGTAGAGACAGAGTGAGGGTGTGATTTCAAGACAATACCTTCGGGTCTTGGATACTTTCTTTAAACTGAGGAATCGGTTAGAGCTATAAAGTAGTACTAACATATTTTTGGAGGTTTCTCGTTTTAATGGAATTCAAGCTTTCACTGAATAATTTCAAGCATCTTAGTGAAATTGCTCCAACCAGGACACCTTTTGATATTCGTAATCCCACTTCAAGTGCTTTCCCTACAAGGTTCTTGTGAGTTAATTTTAAGAGTTTAAAAGACTATCAGTTCTGTTCCAATGAGTTCTCAGTTTACATGTAGCTTTTCTTTCTCCCTCTATCACTCACAAAAACATACAGCTTTGTTTTTCCCAAATTCCCGTTTTAGTTTTTCATGCAAAGAGGCTTCAGTGAGCAGTCTACCGGTAGTTTATAGACTTCCATTTGAGTTTGGATGAGACCTGTCACTTTTAGCAAATATGAAGGACGTGCATGTTTAACTGGCATATTTTAGTGATTCAGTTGAACGTATGGGTAAACCTGAAGGATTTTTTGGGTTAAAAACCCTTTAGCTTAACTTCGATAATATAGCTTTAAATAATGAAGTAGAGTTAAAAGTTGGCACTATATTATATTATTATTTGAGATTGCAACATTTATGTGCTAACAAAAAATATTTGAAGAGCATATCAAGTTAACTTTGAAGAGGAAAACTTTAGTATTATAGATTTCACATCTAAGTTTATGCTCAAGGATAACAATAGTCAGTGAGCTATTGCAGAAAAATTTTCAAGGCATCACCCGATATCTAGTTTGATATTTTCTTGTACTTATACTAAGCATGTTAATTTTGCTGCACCCCTAATGAACTCATATCAGATTGTTATACAAAAGCCTTTACAATGTGCCTTTTCTTTTGCTACAGTTCCACTTGGATCCAATGCTGATCCTGTAAATAATTTTGTAAATGAGCACCTGATTCGGCACAATAAACGAGGCAGGGAAGCTGAAGGTGTTTCCCGGCAGCAAAAGCTTCAAATTTCCTTGAACCACAATGTGGTTCATGATGACACTGAACGGCTAGCTAATATTCCTGGCCAGAATCTTGTTTCAACTGGTTTAAAGTTATCATATGATGATGATGAACCCAATTCTTCGGTCACTTCTGCAAGTGGAAGTATGAATGCATCAGCATCAGTTATGATGTCTCTAGGTGACAACATTAAAACGGAGCTGGAGCGCCAGAAGAAAGAATTTGATCAATATATTAAGACTCAGGTATGGTACTACATTTTTCTAACATTCGAATTTGTTTTATTGTAGACTGTCTTTTCAGTTATTGTCTGTGTCCTAACAGTTAGTAAATGGCTCTTTTAGGAAAGTGCCCAAGTTTTTACTCTTTCTCACTTTTGTTGCGACTTATTTTTTTCATGTTTCTCTGCTTCTTTGGCATTTCTTGTGTTAAAACTGATAAGATGCTCTTTTTGGCTCCATTTTCGCAGCTCTGTACCATCGTGCGCTTTCTGTTTGTATTAAAAAATAAATGAAAACATATGTGCAGATAATAAGATATTAGTTACAAAATATCTGGAAGGAGTAAGAAATTTAGAAAGTTGGTTATTTTTGGAATTGGTCAGTCACACACCTATGCATATTTTGGCCATCTTAAAGAAAAAGAATAACATGTGGCATCTTTTTAAAAAGCAATTATAAAATGGTCATAACTGTATTTGGTAACATTAACTTCAGTCTCTTAGGAACAACTACCAATGTACAAATTACTTAAACTTCATATGTTGCACAAGTTTATTTAATGTTGTTATTGCATTGGCCTTTTACAGGAAGAAACTTGGGCTAGAGGTGTGAGAGACATAAAACAGAGACATATGGCTTCGTTAGTGACTGCACTCGAGAAAAATGTCGGCACTAAGTTGCAAGAGAAGGATATTGAGTTAGAGAACATAAACCGGAAGAACAGAGAACTGGTTGAACGAATGAAGCAAGTTACAGCAGAAGCACAAAATTGGTGTTATAGAGCCAAGTGTAACGAATCTTTAGTCAGCACATTAAGAACGAACCTTCAACAAGCGATGCAATCTGCTGAACAAGGAAAAGAAGGGACGGGAGACAATGAGCTAGACGATGCTGTGTCCTGCATTGATCCAAACAATTGGCTCAGCATCCCTAGTGGTTCTGGGAAAGGTACATCGGCGAAAAAAGCCAATTTGAAGTGCAAGGTGTGCAAATTGAAGGAGGTATCCATCTTATTGATGCCTTGTAGACACTTGTGTTTATGTAAAGACTGTGAAGGATTAGTTAATGTATGTCCTATCTGCCAGTTGATGACAACTGCTGGTGTTGAGGTGCTCTTGTCTTGAAATATGAACAAAATTTAAAACAAAGGCCGAAGAAATAATCTCATAAAGATTCTAGATAATCATTGTGGCTTTACTTTGTGTATTTACTGTACAGAAGTAATTTCTTCAAATTGGGGATTAATTATAATGGTTCTTCTTGATGCTTCATTTGGATATGGCCATTAATTTTCTATTTCAATGGTTCATTTGTGTTTCTTATCAAAAGCTTATTTGCATTAGACAGTGATCGATCACATTTTGCTCAGTGTTAATCATATTAATCCTCAGAAATGCCTTCTGAATAAACAGTGACAGAAGCAGGACTTAAATACAAATTGGGGTGGAGGCAAATGGGAAGGAAGAAAAATATAACCAATCAGTGAAAGCACATGTTAACCAGCAAGGGTTGTGGCGGAACAATAAGTACTTTTTCATCCTTAACTAGAGGTCTCGGCTTCGATCCCTGGATATGGAGTCTTCTTTATTAGGGAGCGTTTTACCTCTCAATGTTGGAAATTTGAATTTAGTCGGGCGACACCAAAAAAAGAAAGAAAGACATAGTTAAAACAATGTGTTAGTTACTAGAGTAGCTTGAACCATAAGTTGGTACGTATGAATTCCTTGACATTTGCTAACACACTTTTTTAGTTACTTTTACTCATGAAATGTATAGATTGATATATAGGATTGGTGTGATTACAATTATTAATCTTTTATTTGGTGATATAATAATATGTATTTAAGGTATTAAGCCTGCATCAGCGATAACACAAAGAGGTGTCTTCCTAATGCTTCCTTGATTAGTTTTATGCTTAATATGCAGGCACCATGAAGAGAAAGCTATAAAAAAAATAATTCCTTGTAGACTATTCAATCTTGTGAGTTGTGAGTCTGACCTAACGAAATCGAAATGAAGAAAGAGATGAACAGAGACAAGTAACCAACTAATGAATGAATATAAACTATTTTTCTTTTTGGCCTGTCAGTATGGCAAGTTTTGACTTTGAACTTGGCCTAACCCCAACTATTCCGATAGGAAGTAAACCTGAGTGTTAATTCAAGTTCCTTTTAACTTACCAACAAGGTTGTGGTAGAGTGATAAGTACTCTTTCAACGTTAACCAGAAGTTTCGAGTTTAAGCTCTGGGTATGGAATTGTCTTTATTAGGGAACGCTTTACCTCAATGTGGGATTTTCCGGCGCGAATTCGAATTTAGTCGGGTCCCAATACAGATACCGAACACCGGGAGAAAAACAAAAAAAAAAATCCTTTAACTTAGGCATGGACCTTACCAATTGAGTTGTACCCTACTTTAAAGAATTTTAATACTAGTTTAACAAATAGTTTGCATTTTTAATTGTATATATATATATAAGATAAAAATGCTTTGCTTGAGTGGGAGAAGTTATATCAACGTTGCTTTAAAAATATTTGTTGCCTTGAAAGATGTTTATGTTTCCAAAAATCATTTCACGGTTGGCATGTTGTCAAGTTGTTGCTGTGAAATGTATGCATGACATTAAAATTGGAGTCAACGAGATCCACTATAATTTTTTGGCCTAATGTTTTCCTATAATCTTGTCGACTTTACAACTATCAAAATATAAAGAGTATTTTAAGCACCGGTATGTTAAACTATTTGCATAATTCGATCACTTATCAAGTAATTATAAATAAATTTTTATGATGAGCATCTATATACATATATAAAAGAGGACAAAAATAGGATGACTTGACACCTCTCTTTGGCCAAGGAATTCATTTATCTTTTTTTCTCCTTTTTTTTTTGTTTTCCCACCCTCATTTTTCTATTTATCTTATTTTTAATAGCTAAAAATTTGTCCTTAAGTACAATTACTCAACTTTTTTCCTCCCCCATAATTGTGTCTTTATTGGATACTTAATGTCTATTTATGTTCTCTTTCAAGCTTTACCCCTCCCTCTATCTTCCGATCCGTTGCTATATCCCTTTAATTTGGTGATTATATATGTCACTAACTCCAAATACTGTTTAATGTATAATGTTTTTGCATCCTTTTGTATTCCCCATATATGCCTATATAAGCTCACTAAGTACATCACAAACCCTAAATCATGATTTGTTGATAAAACTACTTTCTATTCAAGAATTAATGAAGTTGCTTTTAGCTTAAAGAATACTGAAATGGTACGGCCGTCACACATGCACTAGCAATTTGGTTGAATTGTAAAATCAAAGAAATTGGTTTGCGACATCAGTTGTGCATTTCAATATCGAGGCTTTGTTTGGCGCTTTGTCCAAGGAAAGTATGCGGCACTAGAGAAGATGTTGATGAATGTATTTATACATTCTAAGTTCTCAATTTAGGTAAATCGTATGGATACTATTTTTTTTTTTTGAAGTCTTTCTGCAATTTTATAAATCATGCCTGAAGTTTCACTAAAATATTTTTATTTTATATAGATTTTAGTGTTACAATGAACGGTGATGGTGCAATGCAAGAATGGACTCAATTGCAGTGGGGGGATTTTGTATGCACTGGTACGACAACAGTGTCACATGAAGGCAGAGATAACCAAATTAACATGAGCCTCATATTTCGTCTGCAGAATATTTACCGAAGTTTCAACGCTCATCTTCAATTTTCTTCGACATAGAACCGTTCGTTTTTCCTGGATGAGGAAGTATCCGTGTCCCAGGCTTCGAGTATGCCATACAACACTGAGACAGAAATTACAATGCACTGATAATTGAAATAAATGTTTATTGATTGTGGGTTCGTTTCTTTTACGTATCTTACTTCTAAAGTTAATACATACACACAATTTGTTTCCCGCTAGATACTTCTATATTTAATGTATATATTGCTGTAGTTCTAATACAACTATTGTTGTTTCTCTTCATGTTGTGAATGTGAAATTAAAGTGTTGGACCACCAGAGAAGATATTTATAGTTGTGATTTAGTTGACTTCTGCAATTAATTGTTTATACATACATGAAAATTTTATTGTGTTATCTCAATTATATTTATAAAAACTATTAAACATTTCATAAATGCATTGATTTATTTAATGATCGCATGAAACGCTGATAAATTCACTAGTTAATTGATAAATTGAGATAAAAATGATAGTTAATATGTTGTAATATGTTAAATTTTAATAAGCTGTTTGGTACAAGGGATAATGATAATAATCTCGGAATAAAATTTGAGATTATATTTATCGCATGTTTGGTTATAGGTATTAGCTAATTTCTGGATAAATTTTACACTAAAATGGTAGAATTAACTATCTCATATAGTAGTATATACAGTAAAAATCGGTCTCAAGAGTTAGGTGAATTAAGAAGTGGCACGTGTCAAGGATGACCGGTCAGCAGTGACTCAACCATGGTGACATCGGATACAAAAATATGGCCGGATAAGAGACAATTCCTTTTATGACTGTTATAGAAACGTTATAGAGACCCCAAGATTCCTCCGGCCTTTATTAGACTTTATTAATCTTTATCACTTTTTAGTTACCTTTTATTATATCATTAATATTGGTAATTAAGGGTGCATAATTTATAATCGTGCACCCCATAGCCAGTGGCGAAGCTAGAAAATTTTTCAAGGGTGTTCAAACTTGAACAAGAAAAAAATTCTCAACAATCGGTGCATCGAAAAATTTAAATCAAACAACGTGATATCAATAAAATTACCCTTGTTCAATGACGTTTTATTTCGTCATGACCGCGAAATGCAAATCCTTGATTTAAGAGAATCCTTTCTACATCAACTGAAGTGTTTAACCGAAGCCAATACTCACGCTTAATTTGATCAGACTGTTTGTCAAATGCAACAATAATATTCCAAATTTTTATTTTATAAAAATTATTTGTTCCAGATTTTTATTTTATAAAGTAAGTCAAACAGATCTAACGACGTCGTTTATTTTGTTTGTCTTTTTAAAAAATAAAAATCTGGAACGCAACAAAAATTATGGAGAGTGAAGATCAAACCCGCGCCCATGAGGCCCTCTTGACCACCCTTTGCCACTGAGCTATGACTCTTCATTGTTGCAAGGGTGTTCAATATGTATTACATGTATGCAAATCCAAAAATTTTACCTATATACACAGTATAATTTTTCCGATATTTTTCGACGAAGGGTGGTCAGTTGACCACCCTTGCTACACTGTAGCTTCGCCCATGCCTATGGCTCTAGTATAAATAGAGGTTTTCATTCTATTGTAAGATATCAAGAAATATTAATAGCAAAAGACTAATATTCCCTCTCTCATTCTTTTAAGCTTTATACAAGTGCGTTCGAGGTTTTTCAATTATTATTGATCCCGCTGGAAAAATTCTAAAGCTTAGGCTTGTCTCTTTTTCAATTATCCTTATTTACTCCGTTTGCACTTTGTTATTTTACTTTATTGAATAAATTAATCCACGTGTCTATAAACCACATTACAAATTCAACTGTACTGTTTTTTCGGTAAACAGTTTGGTGCCCATCGTGGGACTTAGACAGTTGTGGTATTATTTTTATCTGTTCATCTTTTACTAACGTACTTTGAACCTTTTCTGCTGTAAGCATAAAATAACTATGGCACCCAGTGACATCAACTATTTGCTCAATGTCAGAACAAACAATAACGACGAGCCCGTAGACAATTTCCATGATGGAAATCAACAAGATGGTTCAACCAGTGAAACCCGTCTCAATGGAAATGCGTCAACGCCTAACTGGGTAGAAAGAAATACTCGGGGGGCGAGGAGTCCTACCCTTGATGATATGAATGATAAGCCCGTTGCCGATACTATTAAAGTTTTGAGAGTGCAGCAAAGGGAGATCATGAATCATCTCTCAAGACAAGATCGTGTAATGACGGAGTTGGAGCAAACATTTTCGGTTGCTTCCAATAATTCCAATGGAGGAGTTCGAGCCCCTCCCAACATGCCTACAAATCAAACAACGCAAAGAACCGGTAACGTCATTTCGAGGGAGAAGTTCAGTTTTAATAAAAATGAAGCAGGTGGTGTAGGTAGTGATCCGAAAATGACAACAACGCTAATGATCCTTTCAAAATCGAGCTCATGAGACTCATGAGGGAAATGAATGAACGAATGGACCAAAATGCTAAATAGTTCCATGCTCGGATGGATCAGATCCCGAGAGCACCGCCGGTGTTGAAGGGACCAGATTCAAAGAAGTATACACAATTGTCATTCAAACCAAGTGCGGTTCCAGAGTTGATTCCAATAAAGATTCAAGATGCCCGATATTCCGAAGTATGATGGAACTTCGGATCCACGAGATCATATCACAATTTATACTACGGTTATGAAGGGAAATAATTTGGCCCCGCATGAGATTGAATTTGTTATGTTTAAAAAATTCGGCGAAACTCTAACAAAGGGTGCTTTAACATGGTACTTTTTTTCCTGAGCATTCGATTGACTCTTTTGAAATGCTTGCAGATTCTTTTTTTAAAGCTCATGTTGGGGCTGTTAGATTTGAATTTTAATGATAGACAATAACTTAATTCTACTTGCAGGAAACCAATCCCAAAGGATATCATGAGAATGGGAAAGACTCTAACAGAAGATCTGAAAGCACAAATCAAGGAGGCAAGAATCAAGCTGTAACCACACGTTCTATGGAAATTGGATATTCTCAACCATTTACGGAAGGCATAAATCAATCAACATAAGATGATCAATAAATCAATATAGAAGATCAATCATGTGGATATTCGAATCAACAATTTATGGAAGGCGTCAATCAATCAGTATAGAAGATCCTTTGAGAATATTCTCCCAACGGCTCGCAAGGAAAAGGAAATCAAGGAAGCAATAAAAGGAAAAGCCCATTCTATTTCTAGAATGAAATCATCTTGATTGATTCTACAAATCAACTCCATTGGGTTGCTGCTCAGTTATTACACTATCACGCCATGAATAATGGAGACCAACTCACCATATATATTCTACAGAAGATGCCAAGGATTCAAATACTTTGATCCAACCAAATTCAATCTCATTGTTCTATTTCAAACAAGCATTGTAGTCTGTCATAGATTTCTTGTGTAACTAAGAAGAGAAGAGAAAGAGAAAAGAACAGTGGTGAGACATTGTATCAATTATAAGAGAGAAGAACAAAGTGACCAAAAGGCTGTTGGTGTATAACAACATCAACACATCTATACTAAGCCACTTTATATTTGAAAGAGATCACCCTTGCAACCCAAGGGGACTGGACGTCAGATTCACTCTGAATCCGAACTAGTATAAAATATTCTGTATAATTTATTTTCTGCAATTTACTTTCTTATATTTAGTTTTAAAAATCCCAGTCGACTAGAACACAAGTTAGTCGATTACCTCACAAAAGAAAAGAAAAATTTCAATTCACCCCCTCTTGCACTTTCAATTGGTATCAGAGCTAGTCTCACACTTTTTGCTTAACAACTTGTGAGAAAAGATCATGGCAAATCAAGTAATTGTTGGAGCACTCTTTCAAGAAGGAACGTCACAAGTCAGGCCACCGTATTTCAATAGACAACACTTTTCTCACTGAAAAGTGTGAATGAAAATATATGCAAAATTCTATGATGTCAAAGTATAACGCATTATCAAAAAGGGTAACTATCCACTACCAACAACAACTCAACCACCCGCTGATCCTGAAGATATAGATGAATACACAGACGAGCAAATAATAGTTGTTCAGGTCAATGCTAAAGCACGAAATTAACTTTATAATGCTATAAGTGGAGAGGAGTATGAAAAAATCTCAAGTTGTGATACAACCAAAGAAATGTGGGACTAACTGGAAGTCACTTATGAAGGAACCAGCAAAGTGAAAGAAACTCGGATAAAAATATTGGTTCATGATTATGAACTCTTCCAGATGAAAGAAGGAGAATCCGTTGAGGAAATGTTTGCAAGGTTCATCAAAATCATTGGAGATCTAAAAGCTTTTGGTAAATCCTACTCAAGTGGTGATCAAGTTCGAAAAATTCTAAGGAGTCTATCTACCATTTGGCAGACAAAAGTAGTCGCACTCGAATCTCAAGATCTAAACAAACTTTCATATGATGAACTACGAGAAGATCTTATAGCATTCAAAAAGACCTATCTCAAGAAAACAAATCAGGAAGAAAAGAAGAAAATAATTGCCTTCAAAGCTACAATTGAAGGACCTGAAAATGATATTGATGAACCCCCAGAAGCTCTTGAAGAAAAAATTGCCATGGTATCAAGAAACATGGATGGATTAATGAGAAGGTATAGAAACACAGGAAGGAGAAGTTTTCCACCCAGACAAACTAAGCAATACAATGAACAAGACAAGAATGATAGAAAGAGTTATGAGTGTGGAAGTTATGGGCATGTTCAAGATGAATGCCCAGATCTTAAAAGAAAAGTCTCCAGAGGATTCAATAAAATAAATTCTTCAGAAGCTAGAGTGATGAAGATAGTTCAGAACACGATGAAATAACAAACATGTGCTTCATGATCATTTCGGAAAACGACACAAACAAATACTCTGGGTGCTGGACTGATGAAGATGCATCAGACGATGAATGCAAAGAAGATACTGAAAATTATTTCATGGCACGAGGTGAAACAAGCGAGGTAAGATCATATAACTGTGATAGATGTAATGAATTGCAGGATATTCTTGACCTTACTCTAAAGGAGTGTAAAAAATGTTGAATAAACTAAGGAGACTCAATAGGGAAAAGAAGGACTGTGAACTTAAACTTGAAGTCTGTGAAATTGAAAGAGATGTACTTCAAGATGAAGTTCAGGATTTACAAATGCAACTTAATGCCATGCGCAAGTCCACTAGTCACAGTCTGTCAAATCTAACCAGGCGACTTACAAGTCAACTGAAAAAGGACTGGTTAGAACTGAGTCCACAAGTACTAGCACAAGTGGGAGATCGAAAACGTGATCAACCCCTGTATGTCATTACTGTAACAAAATTGGTCATAAATACTCATTTTGTAGATTTTGTAAATCAAATGTCTCAGGATGGATTTGGAAACCCAAAAACAACCCCGATTCTAATAAAACTAACCAACAAGGACCCAAGCAAGCTTGGGTACCTAAAAGAAGATGATAATTCTATTTTGTAGAAACACCACAGGAAGAGTCACAAAGAAAAATGGTATCTAGACAGTGCGTGTTCCAGTCACATGACGAGCTAATGTGCTTACGTGGGCTGTGGTGGAACGGGTAGGTGCACGAAGTGTTAAACAGAGATCTTGGTCAACTTCAGAATGGTTCTTGGAACGTTCGAGGACGAACATATGTTTAAGTGGGGGAGAATGTAATAACCTAACCGGTCATTTTGAGATCTAGTGCATCGTTCGGAATTTTGATGACTTGAGTAGTTTTACTTCATGTATTATGACTTGAACATGTGGTCGAAATTGAATTCCGGGAAGTTCAGAGTTGATTCGGAAGGAAATTCTCAATTCGGAAACCTAAAGCCTTATTTGGAAAAGGTGATAATGCCAAGTAATTTCCTAAGGGTTCTAAACATATCCTCTAAAAGAGGCTTAGTAAAAATATCAGCTAATTGATTTTTCGTGTTAATAAAAGATAATTCTCACCCTTAAGAACATGGTCTCTAATGAAATGATGCTTTATATCTATATGCTTTGCTCTAGAATGATGCACATGATTTTTTGAAAGACATATAGCACTAGAAATATCACTGAAAATTTTAACAGGCTTAAACAAAAGATCATAATCAGTTAATTGATGAATCATCCAAAGTAGTTGAGCACAGCATTGCCCAATGGCAATGTATTCAGCTTCAGTTGTAGACAGTGCAATTGATCCTTAGTTCTTACTGTTCCAGGAAATAAGTGATTTGCCAAGGCAATTGACACGTTCCACTTGTACTTTCCCTGTCATCTTTATCAGCGGCAAGGTCTTCATATGAAAAACCTTCAAGCTTAAAATTGTTAAGACGTGGATACCATAATCCATGTGAAGTCGTTCCAATAAGGTATCTAATAATTCGCTTTACGGGAGTTAAATGTGACTCATTTGGAGCTGCTTGGAACATGGCACATCTGCTTACACTAAACATTATGTCATGACGAATCGCAGTTAAATAGAGTAGAGATCCGATCATTCCATGATATTTTGATTTATCAACTGATTTTCCTTCTTCATATTTGTCAAGAGATGTAGCTGGACTCATGGGAGTCTCAATCGCCTTGGCATTGTCCATTCCGAATTTTTGTATTAGCTTTTTTGTGTACTTTGTCTGACAAATAAAGATCCCTTCATCTGATTGATGAATTTGGAGTCCAAGGAAGAAAGTTAATTCTCCCATAATGCTCATTTCAAACTCATTTTGCATGAGATGTGAGAATTCCTTGCATAAAATAGGCTTAGCACTTCCAAATATAATATCATCCATATAAATTTGAATAATGAAATTTCCAGAAGATGATCTCTTGATAAAAAGAATAGTGTCAATCTTACCTCTCAAAAATTCATGACTAACCAAAAATGAAGTCTTTCATACCAAGCTCTAGGTGCTTGCTTTAGCCCATATAGAGCCTTAGTCAACTTAAATACATGATAAGGAAACTGTTAGTTTTCAAAATCGGGAGGTTGTTTAACATAAACCTCCTCATCAATGAAGCCATCTAAAACACACTTTTAACATCCATTTGAAAAAGTTTAAAACCTTTAAAAGAAGCATATGCTAATAAAATACGAGATTCTAACTGTGCTACCGGAGAGAAGGTTTCATCATAGTTGACTCCTTCTTGTTGAGAGTAACCCTGAGTGACTAGCCTTGCTTTATTCCGGATAACTTTACCTTCTTCATTCAGTTTATTTCTGAATACCCATTTGGTTTCTATGATTGCTGCATTAGCTGGTTTGGGTACCAATGTCTAAACCTGATTTGTATCAAATTGATCAAGTTCTTCTTACATTGCATGTACCCAACTTGAGTCTTTCAGGGCTTCTTCAACTTTCTTTGGCTCTATTTGAGATATGAGTGTGATGTTGGCCTTTTTCTTTAAAGCTCCTCTTGTTTTCATTCCATCAGATGGATTTCTAATTATGAACTTCTGAGGACATTCTGGTTCGCTTCTCTACTCATTTGGTACTGCTTCAGTACGTTGATTAGTCGACTCATTCTGAGATTGATCGTGCTCATTGATTCCTTCATTAGTCGGCTGTGGGATTTCAGTCATTTTGTCAGCAGTTTCTTTTGAAGTTTTCTCTTCACTGATCTTTAGCTGATTTTGGTTGATCTCTTCATCACCTGCAAAATCTCCTTTCTCGGCCATAGAGTTATTATCATAAAAAATAGCATGAACTGATTCCTCTACACATAGGGTACACTTATTATAGATTCTAAAATATCTAATATTATTCGAGTAGCCGAGAAATATACCTTCATCACTCCTTGGATCAAATTTATCAAGATTGTTCTTACCATTGTTGTGGACAAAACATTTGCTTCCAAAAGGATGAAATTATCCAATATTGGATTTCTTACCTTTCCATAATTCGTATGGAGTTTTCTTCAAAATAGGTCAAATCAAACACCTGTTGAGAATGTGACAGGTTGTGCTAACTGCTTCTGCTTAGAAATGATTTGGGAGAGAATGTTCTAGTATTATGGTTCTTTTCATATCCTGTAGAGTTCTATTCTTACGTTCAACCACTCCATTTTGCTGTGGTGACCTAGGTGCTGAGAAATTATGAGTATATCCTTGATCGTTGCAGAATTATTTAAAAACTCTACTTTCAAATTCTCCTCCATGATCACTTTGAATAGTTGCTATAAGATGCCCCTTTTCTCGTTCAATTCTTTTATAGAAAATCTCAAAAAATTTCAATGCTTCATCTTTATGAGATAAGAAAATCACCCATGCAAAGCGTGAGTAGTCATCAATAATAACAAAAGCATATTGTTTACCTCCAATGCTGGCAGTTCTAGTAGGTCCAAACAGATCCATGTGAAGCAATTGTAGAGGCTTGGTAGTAGATATAATGTCCTTGGTTTTGAAAGAGTTTCTAGTTTGTTTACCAATTTGACATGCATCACATACATGATTTCTAGAAAAATTAAGCTTAGGAAGACCAATAACTAAATCATACTTGGAGAGCTTTTCAATAAGATGCATACTTGCATGACCAAGTTTTTTAAGCCAGAGCCATGGATCATCGGATATGGATGCTAAACAGATATGACTATTTAGATTTTCAATGCCATCAAGAATGTAGACGTTTCCGCACCTTTTACCTGGAAGAATAATCTTACCTGCCTCATCTTCAATAGCACATCCTGTTTTCTTGATTTACTTTAAAGATTGTGTATCAAAATAGTTTTTGGTAAAAATCTTTTGTTATTGTGTTACTTTATTATTACTGCCTGTTGCATTAATAATGAGCCTCCGTTTTTTAGCCTTTCTTTCTGCCTTTTTGGCTTACCGAGATGGAAACTGAATCAATCATTCACGTCTCTTTCCTTTCTCTATCCCTCTAGTCTTGTCGATTCAGTCATGTCGCTTCACTCCCCTCTTTATCTCTATAAGCCCGCCTCTTCCTTGAAGTTCTCTGCATACTTCCTTCAATCATCCTCTCCAATGTCTAAACCCTCAAGAAATCCTTTTGGTTCCACTCGCAAAAGTACTCGGTCCAAAGCAAAACCCCCCTCTCAACCATCAGAACCAGTCACTATTGGCTCTGATCACTCTGAGGGTTTTTCGTCTTCTCAAGAAATCATCTCTGATAATGCTCGAGCAGAAAAGGCACTAGGGAAGCGACCCATGGAAGAAGGAACAATAACGTACACTCCGAAGAAAGTGAAGATCGACCTGGACAGTGCACTGGAGTCCGAATTAAACTATTGGGATTCTCCCAATAGAGATAAGTTCGTATCCTTCAAAGGTAAGACAATCGCTTATGGAAGGATCATCAATTTGGAAGAGATGGAAGCCCTAAATTGCAAGGTAAAATACTTTTTCACTTTTCAAGGTTGGAAAAATTTCTTTGCCTTAACCCCTCCAAAGTAGAGGTGGGCATCGGTCGGTTCGATTCGGTTATAAATATTATCGGTTTAGCATATCGGTTATCGGTTTACAAATTTGATAAACCGATAACTGAACTAATAAGATATTGGTTATCGGGTATTGATTAATCGGGTATCGATCATTATCGGTTCAGTTATCGGTTTATCCGATAAGATAACTCAATCTAGAGTTAAGCAAAAAAGAGAAGACAATTCACTAGAGTTAAGCAAAAAAAAGAAGAATTCACATATAGTATACTACCCATTTCTGTATTTTGTCCAGTGGCCACAACTGGAATAATACTAATTCTTCAACAACAGTTGTCCAAATACATTAATAATAATACAAAGTGGTAGCAATTTCATCTTAAAATTAACAAGTTCAAACATATAGTACTAACCGTTCAAATTCAAGTTAACGAGACAACAACTACTCAATCCTTATAGCTTCACCAAATATTCAGTGGATAAATACTTATCAAACTGCAGCAATTCCCACAAAATGTTCCAAGGCATTAGCTGCCTCCTCCGATATGATAAGAACAATAGTTGATTTAGAATTTTTGTTTCACATAATACCTGCACTTCCACAAGCGTTGAAGCCTCAAACAGTCCAAGATAAACTGGATATCGTTTGTCAAATGCCTAACCTAAAAAAAGAAACTATAGAGCAATCCCTATATGAAGATGAATTTTGTTATAGAAATTAAAAGCCTAATGTATAAGACTAAAGACTTATGCTAGGAGTAACTAGTAAGGTCTATGAATAATGAAGATGAAGCAACTGAAAAGTGCGGCTAAGAAAGAATAGGAGAGAATGAATTGAAGCCCTAGCATATGTATATACTTAAGGGTAAAGTCATAATTTTATTAATTATTATTGGGTTATCGGTTAACCCATTAACAAAATTAGCAAAACGAGGCCCGAATCGATAACCCAATAGTGAAAGAATTCTAAACCGTTACCGAACCGTTAACCTAATAACCCGATACTGTTAACCCAATAAATAATTAACGGTTCGGGTTATCGGTTTTACTCGATATATGCCCAGCCCTACTCCAAAGGTCTATGAAGACTTAGTTTGCATGTTCTATGCAAATCTTTGCTCCCAAAAATCTAATAAAATTGAGTCTCTCATATTAGGTCAGCACATTATTCTAGACTGTTGTACTTTGGATACCCTTTTAAGTGTAAAAGTTCTGGTTACTTTGCTTTGTTTAAGAACTCTTAGCCTGATAATTTTGAAGTGTCTTTGAACAAGCCAAAGAATGTCTTGATGATTCCCTGTCTGATCTCCTGCCAAATCAATTAGGGCCCAATGACATCAATTTTGAAACCCGTATTCTCGCCCACATTGTTGCCACCACTATTCTTCCCAGAACTGGTTCCTACACCACTATGTCTCAAAGGGACACCTTTTGGGTCTATTGTCTTCTTACCATGCACAAGGTGAAATTATCCTTCTGGGTAATAAATTTCATGATTGAATGTGCTGAAGATCCCTCAAGTTTACCCTACGGGATGGTCATTACTCACGTCCTCGAGGCCTTCAATATCCCTCTTTTTAACTATCCCTATGTATCTGTTTCTAAGTGTTATAACAACAGGACGTTTGTTAGTATGGGATATGTCGCAGTGGATGGCACTTGGGTAAAGAAGCATGAAGTTGAAGCAAAAGTGATCCCCTCCAGTTCCAAGGTAAAGGTTGATACCCCTCAGACTGACATCAATAATCCAGAGCTACTTGAAAAGATAACTGCACTCAATGACAAGCTGACTGTCGTTAAAGAACTACTGCTGGCCATTCTCAGTTGGAGATATCTATGCAATTGCAACAGGTTCTGACGTGTCCAAGTTAAGAGTTATGGTGTTGAAAATAGCAGAAAAGACAATGAAAGCTTTCAAGGTGGTGCATGATCGAGTAGATGGAGTCTCAATCACTTTGAATGCTAGCTTTGATCGCCTCAAAGAAGCTATCTGCAACACCCTTACCTAGTTCCTCCGTCGTTAAATCTGTGATGGCTGTTTAGACAATTTCTTTTAGTCTCTGTGGATAATTTTCTTTTGCATTTTTTTGGATACTATGTGGATGATTGTAATTAAGTATACTGTCTACTAATCTTATCTGCTGGTAGTTAATCTTGCATAACCCTCTTTTTGATTGATGCCAAATGGCGAGAAGTAGAATACTAACTTGCAGGATACGACTCAGTCGACTGAGTAAAGACAACTACTGGCATCTGAATGAGGGGAAGCCCAAATAAAGGGGAGTCAACTCCAAGTACTCAATTTACCTCACACCAAGTTGAGGGGGAGATGACTAGAACAGGAAAGTAAAATGAATTAAGTTTTCTTTGTCATCATCAAAAATGGGGAGATTGTTAGATTTGGATTTTAATGATAGACAATAACTTAATTCTACTTACAGGAAACCAATCCCAAAGGATGTCATGAGAATGGGAAAGACTCTAGCAGAAGATCTGGAAGCACAAATCAAGGAGGCAAGAATCAAGCTATAACTGCACATTCTATGCATACCTGTTAATCGGGTCGGGCTGACCCGTTTACAACCCGGTTCAGCCCAGTACTGTAGCGTGGGGGGCAGGCTGGGACGGGTTGGGCGGGGAGCGGGTTTCAAACTAACAGTTTTTTGATACCGGTGCACCGGAACTAGCTAAGCCCGTTAACCCGTTAACGGGTTTTTAACGGGCTACAGCCCGGTTCAGCCTGGTTTTTAACGGTTTTTATTTTTATTTTTATTTTTTTTTGAACGTTGCCACCGGTCAAATTCAAATATGACAGTTGGCCAACGGCCCTTTTTTTTGCAAAAATAGCCATTTCGGCCTACCTCCTTAAGAAAATAGCCCCCACACCACTAGTATTTGATAAATTACAATTTTAACCTTTTAAAAACTATAAATAATCCCCCTTCTTCTTCATTTTTCTCACAATTCACTCTCTTACTACTGTAATTCTCTCTTGATATTATTGATTATTGTTCTTAAATTCTCAATTACCTATTATTTCAAGTTTCATCAAATATTTAGTTTAGCCATTATAAAATTATTATTATCAAATATCAAGTATTCAAGTGAAGTGTGGTATCAACTATTAAGTATCGATCTATCAATTGAAGTTTGATTTTTGATATCAAATTTAGTGCGGCATCCGGAATCCCGGTACATTCGTTCTGTATCTTTCTCTTCTTAGGTGTACATTTATTTTATTATTTAGAATTATTAATTTAATTTACATAAAGGATATATTTAGAGCAGCCAAAGAAACGTGCACTAGTAGAGGTGGTAGTAAGAAAACTTCCAAAAGATCAAGAGGTAGTGCTTGTTCTTCTAGTAGATTTACATATATTTCTGAAAGTTCACCTGAAAATTTAAATGTAGATTATGAGCAACTTCAAGAAAATTATGGTATAGATGATGATTTAGATGATAATTTAGATGATACTCCATCACCTGATAATCTTTAAACACCACAAGCTACACCTGATAATGCTAGTCAAACTCAAAATATTAGGGGTGGAAGTCGTGGTAATACAAGTAGGCCTCCCCTCCCTATTAAGAAGAATCAAAGATTAAGAAGTAAGTGTTGGAATTTTTTTGACAGACTAGAAGAAGATAAAAATTATGTAAGATGTAGAATTTGTAAGGATATTTATAAACATGAGACCGGTAAGGGAAGGAGAACAGGTCAACTTCGTAGGTACATGGTAGACAACTACCCTCTTGATTGTGGAGTAGATGAGGAAGATGGGCAACAAAAACTTAACCCGGGTACTTGAGGTTTAATGGGTAAATACGATATTAAGAAAGATCGGGAAGAATTAGCTAAAATGATTGTTTTAGGTTATTTACCTTTTAGTTTTGCTGCTTCACCATATCTTGTTACTTATATTCAAAGAATTTATAACCCTTTATTTAAAGGTATTCCTAGAAGTACTTGTAGAGCTGATATCTTTAGGCTTTTTGGACAATATCAAACATATATACGTTATTTGTTCGCCAGTCTTTCTTGTAGAATTTCTCTTACTTCTAATATTGGTCGTGCTGTAAATGCATATATACGTTATTTGTTCGCCAGTCTTTCTTGTAGAATTTCTCTTACTTCTGATATTGGTCGTGCTGTAAATGGTAATGATTATTTGACTGTTACATGCCATTGGATAGATGATAATTTTTGTATGCAAAAACGTATTATTGCTTTAAATATGATGAAGATCAAAATCATACTGGTGCATTTATAAGTAATACTATCCATGAAGTTGCTATATTTTATAATCTTACAGAAAAAGTTTTGTGTGTGTCATTTGATAATGCTTCTAACAACAATGCTGCTATTATAATATTAAAATTGTATCTACACCCACCACTTCCTGAAATATTTCATGTTAGATGTGCATGTCATATTTATAATTTGATTGTGAAGAGTGGCCTTGAATTATTTAGAGATGATATCACTTTAGTTAGAAGAGCGGTGTAATTCAAGGAAATAATAGAAGTGCTAGATTAAATGCATTTAAAGAAAAATATGTACACTATGGACTAAAACCAAGACTCATGCCTAAAGAAATAGTTACTAGGTGGAATTATACTTATTTATTCTTAAAATGTTGTTATAAAGATAGAATGCCTATAACTGAAGTTGCTAATTCTTATTATACCGATCCTAGCCGTTTGTTAACATTTAGAACTTGGGATGTCATTGAAGATGTTGTAAAGTTTTTACAAAAATTTTATGTGGCTACACTTGAGTTTTTTGGAGCTTATTATCCGACTATTGCAAATGGTTTAGTTCATATTGCTAAAATTTCTCTTTTACTACATAATTTGAAGAAGAAAGAAGGATATACTTCTGTTGTTAAATCTATGCTAGATAAGTTTACAAAATATTTCTACGCAATTCCCCCTATTTACCTAATTGGTGCTATTTTAAACCCTTCTATCAAAATAGCCACTTGTCGCCAATTAATCACTGCTTTATATTCTTATATGGATATTGGACCAACTGAAACTCCTGATATTGACACTTGTATTTCTGATCTACACAAATATTTAGAAACGTTATATAATTATTATGCTAACATTGTTGATGCTTCTTCTGCTGTAGATGCAAATATTCCTTCAAGTTCAGTTTCAACATCTGGGACCAGTGCTTTGGATGATAATGATGGTGTTGAAGATTATTTGATTTGGTCTACCCTAGGGGAGCATCAACAAACCAGTAGCAGGAATATTGATGAACTTCAATTCTACTTGCAAAAGTCAGCAGAGCCCCGCACAAAGGAATTTCTACCACTGGGTTGGTGGAGGAGCAACTCAAATCAATTTCTTGTTCTTTCGGCCATGGCTCGAGACGTGCTAAATGTGCGAATTTCAACAGTCGCATCAGAGAGCACATTTAGCCAAGCAAGGCAGCAACTAGGAGATACCCGTCATTCATTGGGTAGCAACGCTTTGGAAATTCTAGTGTGCTTCAGAGATTGGATAAGATCAGAATGACGAAATCAAGAGCGTGACGAGGTAGATGAAGCGGAGGACCAAGAAATTGGAGATATAATGGTTTATAGTTCTGA
Source organism: Nicotiana tomentosiformis (assembly GCF_000390325.3). Taxonomy (NCBI): domain Eukaryota; kingdom Viridiplantae; phylum Streptophyta; class Magnoliopsida; order Solanales; family Solanaceae; genus Nicotiana; species Nicotiana tomentosiformis. Next base: position 42,815,798 of record NC_090821.1, on the reverse strand, counting down.
TTCAACCAATGCCGGAAACCAAGAACCTCATGTTGATATGGATGAACTTACAAAAATGATGCAAAGCATGTGATGTAATAATTTTTTTTTATTTTTTATAATTGTTGTAAACTTTTAATTTGCAAGTTCAAAAATAACAAAATCAAAAAGAACTTGCAACTTAATTTGAAGTATTATATATTATTCAATAAAAATATCAAATGAAAGTCTTCGGAGCTTGCTCCTTACATATTGCCTATTGGTCTTATTAAATAATTTTTTGTAGCCGCTTACTTTCAAATTTCAATTTTAAAATTATAAAATTCAAATTTCAAATTTAAAACTTTAAACTTCAAAGTTTAATTCTAAGCCTTAAAAGTTTGCAAACACTTAAGTATCAATAACATTGAATAAGAAAAATAAAATTTACTTAAAAAAAAAAATTCCACGGCCCGGTCCAGCCCGCTAAGCCCGAACCCGGACGGACAAAAAAAATCCAAAAAAGTACAGCTGGTTTTTTTTGTGTCCAGTCCGTCCCAGCCCGCCCGCTAAACACCCATAGTTTTATGGAAACTGGATATTCGAATCAACCATTTACGGAAGGCATAAATCAATCAACATAAAATGATCAATTAATCAATATAAAAGATCAATCATGTGGATATTCGAATCAACCATTTACGGAAGGCATCAATCAATCAGTATAGAAGATCCTTTGAGAATATTCTCCCCAACGGCTCGCAAGGAAAAGGAAATCAAGGAAGCAACGAAAGGAAAAGTCCATTCTATTTCTAGAATGAAATCATCTTGATTGATTCTGCAAATCAACTCCCTTGGGTTGCTGCTTAATGATGGTAGGCTATAATTACGTATTTTAGTCGCTTATTGCACTCTAATTAACTGCACTTTACTTGTATTTGAGCTTTAATTGATAGTGTTTTGCACTTATTATGTGTTTTATGCCTTGTAGGAGTGATTCCGAGCTATGTAGATGTTGTGGAATGAATTTGAGTATTTTAGAGCTTTAAAGTCTGAGTAAAATCCCAAGAGATTAAGCCGGGATCGTGTTCGGGAGTCGAAGACCAAGTCTGGATATCAAAACGCAAGATTTGAGTCGTACTCTGAGAAATTTGCACTGCCGCGGCGCGTGGGGCACCACGACTGCCTATTTCTCTGCTGCCTGTCATGAACCAACTCTCTGGATTTCCCCACTAATGCCCAGCATGGCGTGTCACCCCATGCAGCGTGCCTGTGCAATGTTTATAGAGTGAAAATCCTATTTCAGCTAAGAGAAGGTGATTTTGTCTCGACCCGACCCTACTTGGTATAAATACATGGAAAAATATTATTTCCTGGACTTTTGACACATATTCGACCTAAGGAGGCTAAGGAGGAGTTGGAAGAGCACGGGCATATGGATTTCATTATTCCTTCCTTACTCAAGACCCGAGTTTGGATTGAATTTATGTTTTCCTATCGTTTAATTATATTTGTGATGAATTGCTCCATATATATGGAGTAGTTCTCTTTAGGGTTTGATGGATTTAGTGTTTTGATGATTGTTTGTGGATTATAACTCTAGTTTTTATGTATTGAAGTATTTTTGAATGATTTAATTATTGCATCTATATTCAATTGTTCATGTAATCGAGAGAGGCATAACTTGTGATATCTTTGCATTATATTGTTGGTTGAGTTTATTAATTCTTCTTAGTAATCGAAAGAGGCTAGTTGAATTATTGATTAAACCTAGTTAGGATAATAATCGAAAGAGGTTTTCCTAAAGACCAATCCACTACGCATTCTTGTATATCTTCACATGCTTAAATTGGTTCATCTTGTGAGGTTAATACTTAATCGAGAGAGGAATTTTTGCTGAACGGTTGAACTAATAATTGAGTGAATTCGAGAGACTCACTTAAACATCAGTAGTGAATTATCTAGAATTAGATCCCAAATAATTATCTTGCGCCTAACCTATCAACCCCTATTTTCTCCCACTCATAACTTCCTTGCTAATCTTTGTTTCGATTGTTATTAGTTAATAACTTTAGATTCTTAGTTAATTTTAGTTATTAATCATATAAATCTTGATTGTTGATTCTCCTGGATAGCAATCAAGCTAGGAACTACGAAAATACTGTTTAACTCCAATCTCTGTGGACACAATATTATACTATACTATCTTTGACTAGCGAGCATAATTTAGGTGTGTGTTTCGAGCTCGTCACTCAATCATTACACTATCACGCCATGAAGAATGAAGACCAACTCACCATATATATATATATATATATATATATATATATATATATATTCTACAGAAGATGCCAAGGATTCATATACTTTGATCCAACCAAATTCAATCTCTTCGTTCTACTTCAAACAAGTATTGTAGTCTGTCATAGATTTCTTGTATAACTAAGAAGAGAATAGAGAGAGAGAGAGAGAGAAAAGAACACTGGTGAGGCATTGTATCAATTATAGCAGAGAAGAACAAAGTGACCAAAAGGCTGTTGGTGTATAACAATATCAACTCATCTGTACTAAGCCACTTCATATTTGAAATAGATCACCCTTGCAACCCAAGGGGACTGGACGCAGGATTCACTCTAAATCCGAACCAGTATAAAACATTATGTGTCATTTACTTTCTGCAATTTACTTTCTTATATTTAGTTTTGAAAATCCCAGTCGACTAGAACACAAGTTAGTTGACTACCTCGCAAAAGAAAAAAAATTTTCAATTCACCCCTCTCTTGCACTTTCAGGGGCAAGAAAAGTCCAAGGTAGGAAAACAAACATATTCAAAATCGCTCAAGGAGAATCTGAATTGTTACTAGAGTTCGTAATCCAGTTTCAAAAGGAGAGGATGTTGTTGCCGGCAGTACCGGATGCATGGGCGGTGGAAGCATTTACCAAAGGTCTTAATCCCTCAAGCTCCGATGCCTCAAGGAACTTGAAGAAGAGTTTGTTGGAATTTCAAGAAACAACATGGGCAGATGTTCATAACATGTACGAGTCAAAGATTCTCGTAGAAGATGATGAGGTAATTGTTGATATCTTCTACAATCCAGAATTAAGGTCAACTGAACTTTGATCAGAGGCATTCCAGACACCAGTTTAAACCATATCGATTAAGGTCACAGACTAACAGGAGGGAGAAGCGTTCCCCTAGCAAGTCGCCCGAAAACAACTTGTAACATCTACGGACGCTGGGGACTGTTACATCAGAGAAACAGAAACCGTAACAATAAGTACCAAAAGCATCTGGAGATAGCTCACAAATCGTCCGTACAAGATATCGAAAATAGTCCAAACTGGCTCCGAAATAAATAAAAGGACTGGGACTGCTAGATAAAGGATTGGGGAATGCCAGATCAGCCCCGGGAAAAAAATAAATAGAAGGAATCGAAATCAAGAACCAGCTAGACCCAATAAATATCAGCCCAACCGCAATTCTCTTGCAATTTATTTTTGCTCATATTTTGTACACTGTTGTGTATGCAAAATTGTAAATACTTGTGTACGCCCAAGTAATGGAATGAAGCAAAACTTGCACCTTCTAAAATATTCTCGTATGTGTCTGAATGAACAAAATTATTCTTAAAATTTGCTCACACTTAAAAGTAAATAAGGATTATGAATCCAAATAATTGTGCTCGGATGAATAGGAGACGTCCTCTTCATAAGCACCGTAAATATAAGGGCCCTCTCTTATGAATCCATCCAATAAAATTTCTGAAAATCAGATGTCTTGTTTCCCGATCGTAAAGTTAATTGGAAGCATTAAATTCCTGAATTTTTATCAAAACTAGAAGTACAAAATTCCTGGTCATTAACATCCCCGGTCTCTAAAGCTGTGAGGTTATAAAAGTTTTGGGTATAACTAAAAACCCAAGAGTCAAAACTCAAAGAAACGTTTCGGGTACAACTAAAAACCCAAGTGTCAAAACTCAAGAGATTAAAAACTCCGAGTGAACACTAAATATCTAAGATTAAGCTTTATGTGGTGGTGATATTTTTTTAACACCAACCGATCATTGACGAAAGAAAAAAATAAGTGATGGAGTTGTCATCTGCATCCCTAAGTTCTTCACTCTTTTTTTCTTTGTTTGGTTTCTATCCCCATTGAATTTTTCCGGCAAGGTATTTAATGAGGCAATGACAAAGGTAGAAAGGATAAAATTGTCCACTATCCGGTCATATCACAGTGAGTAACCGAAAAGTGGGGGGACTATATGTAGACGGCAAAAATCGGTCTCAAGAGTTGGGTAAATTAAGAAGCGACATGTGTCAAGGATGACCATGGTGACACCAGATACAAACCTGTGACCGGATAAGGGACAATTCAAGATATGACTGCTATAGAAATGTTACAAAGACCCCAAGTTTCCTCTGGCCTTTATTAGGCTCTATTACCCTTTATTATTCTTTATCACTTTTTAATTATCTTTTATTATAAATTAATATTGGTAATTAAGGGGGCATAATTTGTAATCATGCACCCTATAGCTATAGTATAAATAAAGGCTTTCATTCTATTGTAAGACATCAAGAAATACTAATGACTAATATTCCTTTTCTCATTCATTTAAGCTTTATACAAGTGCGTTCGAGGTTTTTCAATTATTATTGATCATGGTGAGAATATTCTAAGGCTCAGGCTTGTCTCTTCTTCAATTATCCTTATTTACTATGTTTGTATTTTTGTTATTTTATTTTATCGAATTAATTTAATCCACGTGTTTATAAACCACGTTATAAATTCAACTGTAACATTTTTTCGGTAAAAATATAAAAAGGTGGGATATCTAATCACAGGGGTATCCTTATTTATTTTATCATTGTATCAAACTACCGCTTAAATAAGTATACCATTTTAATCATAGATGTAAAAGTGTATAATTGGTTAGGTACAAGTGTTCGGCAATCATTGATCACTAATGTTTCTAACATATATATTTTTTGGTTTTCCATCCGGTATCCGTATTGGAGCCCGATTATATCCGGATTCGCATCGCGTAGGATCCCAGTCGGAAAGAAGCGTTCCCTACTAAGGATTATTTCATACCCATGACTCAACCGAAGATCTCTGATTAAGGGAAGAGTAGTCCCATTTACTGAACCACATCCTTTGTGGTATGTTTCTAACAGATATGCATGTGCATTTCGTTTACATCTCACTAATGTACCTCAACACGTTCTTTGTTTTTTTCATTATAAATATTTCATTGTTCTCTAGTTAAAATTAGTTCGTTAATCAATCGTGAGTTTAGCCTTTTGTTATCGGTTCATGGAATCTATAAGGATAAGAGATGTTATAAAATTGAATTCTGTAACCATTGGACATGATATATTTGTATAAATTTCTCGTATTTCAAAAATCAAAATTTTCTGTTGATTCCGTTTAAAATAAAAAGTAAATATATCGAATAATTATATACAACTAACCAATAAAAGTCATGATGGTCAAGAGCTGTCATAAAGAATAGGAAGGGCAGCATAACAATAGATTAGCTCAACTTTAAAAAGGTAAAAAAGGATTAGATCAAATAATCGGGTAAAAATGCTTAATTTAGAATTCAGAAATGTCACATGAAACAAAGAAAAATAGAAAATTCAGAGAAGAAAAAACGAAGATCTGTTTGAAAATCCTTTTCATAATTAATTTTATTGTATTTAAGTTATCAAATTAATTGACAATATTTTTAAACTTTCTTCAGAAAGACTTCATGAAACTAACGCCAGCTTTTAAAAAAATAAAAATAAAAATATAATTATTGCAAAGTAAGAATACTTTATATACCATTGCAGGTGTGATTGGATGTTAAATTCCTTTATTCTTAATTTCTTTTTTCATTTAAAAGGGAAAATGGAAAAGGAGATTATTAAATGAAGAATTGAACCATCCTTTATTCTTAACTTGAAATTTGGATTCAAACTTAATTTTTCAGTATGAAACACTTTACACGTTAATCAACTAATTTGGCATAAATAAAAATTAATCATCAAATTACATACAATTTGCAAATACTTCCTTGCAAATTTCACCTTTCAATTTCAAGTACTTCTTTTTTTATTTATTATTTCAACTAAATATTATTTAAACGCCTACTAAATCTATACTATATTAAAAACGCAAAGCCTCTTAGCTAAACGCCCATTTTTTCCTTTTAAAAATATATTTTATATTGGTCAAAATTATCATTTAATTTACTTTTCTAATATTTAGGATTTTAAAATCAACTAAAATTTGACTTATTAAATTGTTCCTTATTTGATATATATATGAAAATTTAATATTAGGACTCTAAAATCAATTAAAAGTTACCTTATATAAATAAAAAAAAATTAAAAACTAAGATTGTTCACAAAATAAAAGGAAAGAAAATTATGCAAGGACCAATTATCCTTAAGGTGGTCCATTATATTGTTAGTTTCAATTTTTAATCTAAATTTGTATATTTGTAATCTTCCGCAGTATTTCTTAAATATTGTTTTGGCCAGAGAATTGAATAAGGGTAATACCAAATTAAAAAAAAGTATGTTTTATACTCACGTACACATAAATTGCTACAACGAAATTACAAATGCAATTTTTGGTTTTTACAATTTGGCTGTTTATGAGCACGCTTATAAACATACCGAAATAAAACATTGATAAAAATTTAGAGAAATATACAAGAACATTATTTTAGTAACAATTTTCTCATGAATCTTTAAAAAATATAAACAATTAAAATTTTCCTTTTGAATAAAATCATACTTACTTTTAAAAAATGTCCAATTAAAACGAGAATTTATTATAAGCACACATTAAAGTTAAAATACTACAAGATCCATGAGAATTGAAAAAATAAATTGTAATTCTCATTTAACATGAATTCGACATTTTATTTCTTCTGGGATACTATTAGCGTATGCTGTGTCTTTTTTAATAAACATAACATATAGCTTTAAAGAAAAATTAAAAAAACTTCAAAATCTTCAAAATTGTATGATTTTATTGAAATTAAAAAAAGGATGTATAATAACTTGTGAAATCGAAGTATTAAAATTATAAATTTAAATTAGATTTTGTTTTGAATATAGTTACAAACTTTAATGGCATTATGTTTCTCCTTTTAAGATCAACAATAATCATTTGAAGAAGTTACAATTTTTTCATTAACCTTTAATTTATGACTCAAGAACAAATCTTAAAATTTTGTAAAATTTTATACTCAAGAGTCATAGAAGAGAGCACGTGCAACAAGCTTATACTTATAGTGAGACTAGTAAGTAAGTAAAAAAGAAAGTGAAAAAAGAAGCTTGGCATAAGTAAAGACTGTAGAAATGGTATAATGAGTCCAATCAATCACCGTTCAGCAATCCAACAGCGGGTCCCTTACGAGAAGAGGGTAGCAGACAAAACAAATGAGTAGCTAAAGTCGCCGTATATTAATAAATAAAACACTGGATCAGTCTTTTATCTTATTTTGTACCGGCAATCAAATACTATACAGCTACCACCAACTTTGTTCTCTCTGTTTTCTTGTATTTGACAATCCCAAGAAAAGAAAGAACTGGAATAAGCCTCCACGCAATTAAGGTAAAACCCATTTCATGAAATTGTCTTCTAATATCTCTCAATAATATTGATTTATTGGAATAGTATATCGGTAGTCTTTATGTTTCCAATATGTGATCTGGATTTTTCTAGACAACTGTTTTATTTGGGTAATACTATTAAATTGTTGTTTTTATTTGTATTTATGAGTGTAATATTATTTATGGATAATTCTGGACTTTTTGGTTCAGTTATGCAGCCGATTCTTTGTTTAAGGTTATGGTCTTTTGCTTTTTTAATTTCACTCAAATTGGTATATATATGGGTAGTCTTTATTTTCACCGTAATTCTTTTCTTTGGGTAATATAAGTTGTTTTTATTTGTATATATGAATGCAACATTATTTTTTTTGGAAATTCAGGACCTTTTGGTGTAATTATCAGCTGATTCCTTGTTTAAAGTTATGATCTTTTGTTTTTCCCCTCAATTATATTCACTTGTTAATCTGGTTTTACCAAGTTGTTCAGGATTATCATCTGATGGGTGTTTTGTTAAGCAGTTGCCTTTTGCCTTTAGTAGCTCTGTGTTCTTGATTTTACTCAAACTGGTAAATTTGGGTAGCTGTCACTTTTTTAATTTTTATGTTGTGTACCTTTCTTTTTGGAGATTTGCGTAATTATGCAGCTGATTCTTTGTTAAAGTTATGACTTCCTATTTTTTTTTTAAATTTCCTTTTGTTTTCATGTGTGTTCTACTTAATCTGGTTCCAAAGTGTAGCTTGATGGGTATTTTGTTAAGAGCTTGACTTTGCTTTTAGAATAGTATATACACCCTGTTTCTCATTGCAATGTGAGTATATACAGGAATCACCTTGTGTAGATAAGCAGGCTTCAGACTTGTATGCCAGGTTTAGGATTTAATTTCCAATGGGGTTAGGCTGTTTGGTCAGATCAGAAAGATGAGTTAGTCTCGGTATGCAAAATGTGGTCGGGGACTGCCCTGGTAAATCAAGGGGGATTAATGAATAACAAGGTGAATATATGTTTAATCATGTAGCTATCGTGGTTTTTGTTTTTCCCTTGTCAATTGTTTTGTAAGCACCGAAAATGTTCTTTTAACTTTTACTTTGTGTGCTGAATTGAAATATAGAAAATGTGGGTTGCTCTGATGGTAAGCACCCTCCACTTCCAACCAAGAGGTTGTGAGTTCGAGTCACCCCAAGAGCAAAGTGGGGAGTTCTTGGAGGGAAGGATGCCGAGGGTCATTTGGAAACAGCCTCTCTACCCCAGGGTAGGGGTAAGGTCTGCGTACACACTACCCTCCCAGACCCCACTAGTGGGATTATACTGGGTTGTTGTTGTTGTTGTTGTTGTTGTTGTTGTTGTTGTCTTCTGCCCATTTTGATTGTCTGTCAAAATCCAGGAGTTAATATGCGTGGCATAACTCGTTATTAATTGCTATAATGAATTTGTATTTGTGTATGAAACTAGGATGGGGCCAGTTTTACTAATGTACTTGTCTTGTTATACTGAAATGTTTAGTGTTGCTTTTAAGAGCTTTTAATGTTTGATCAAGATTAAGAGGCTGTTGTGAACAGGTAATTAATTGTGGAAGCTATCAAGTATTAGGAATCGTGTTCTTGTTTTGAGAAAGGAAATGGGATCGGAAGGGCCAAAATCTGTGACCATCCATGTGACGGGGTTCAAGAAATTTCACGGTGTTGCTCAGAATCCTACGGAGACGACAGTTAATAGCTTGAAAGATTATGTTGAAAAGAGAGGATTACCTGCTGGTTTGACCTTGGGTAGCTGTACTGTTCTTGAAACTGCTGGAGAGGGTGGACTTCCGACATTGTTGAAGGTCATAGAGTCAGAGTCCTCTTCAGAGAACAGTTCAAATAATGGACAAGTCATATGGGTTAGAACCTCTTTAAATTTTTTTATGCAGCAAATTGCAGGAATATACACAAATTATGCACATTAATGAAGCATGAATAATTGGATGTGTGGTTCTCTTTTTTGCTGATGCTTTCTATTTTATTTACTACATCCGAATTGTAGACATTTTCTTGGGTAAATGAATTGTGGTGACCTAATGATCGATACTCGTTATAGTTTTAGATTGAGGGCTTATTCAAGTCTGGTGGAATTAGAAGGTATCTATTTCCTGCCCTAGTTTCAGCCTAGAGCATTCTGCAGCTAGTCTAATATCAAATTCCACATACGCCGAATATAAAATGAAATGGAACAATGGTGGTTTGTTCTTCAGGACAGAGCACTGGGAGGAAAGGTATATTGAACTCAATAATATAAGAGTTGGTTCTATTATTGAGTTCAATAATATCAACTCTTATATTATTGAGTTCAATATAAGAGTTGGTTCTGCACCCAAGAGTGTGGCCTAGTAATCGATGAAGTGGGTTGAGAACCATGAAGTCTCCGGTTCAAATTCCAGCGGAGACAAAGACACTAGGTGATTTCTTCCCGCCTTGGTGGACAGAGTTACCTGATACTTGTTGCTGGTGAGAAGTAGTAGGTACATCGTGGAATTAGTCGAGGTGCGCGCAAGCTGGTCCGAACACTACGGTTATCAAAAAATAAATATATAAGAGTTGGTTATGGAATTGGCAATTAGCTGCTAAACGATTTCTTTGGGGAAGTTGGGTGGAGCAGCTATTGCTAGTTAGTTTTCCATTTTCTTTCATTGACACTTGTAGATGAATTTGACTACAAATACGCATGCATCAGACCGTGCAACTATGTCTGAACTTGTGGCCATAGACTTTGGAGGTTTAAAATTGGATAACTGAAAGATAAACTCTCTATCCTTGTGGAAGACCAAATTTCACGGACTAACTTATTTGGATAGTATGATGCTAATTTGTTAGTTCCATTACCATCTCAGACATAATAGTAAAAACATACGAACAGATGATAATTTGTGACCAAGAGACTAGCAATTGAGTCTTTGGATTGAGAGTGCATGACTGAAGGGAAAAGAAGGTCAAAACATAAGCCCTATTGCTGCCTAACTTTCTAGCTAATTGGTTTTCTCAACAATTAGCTACCAATTTTTTGTGGGATATCAGGATACATAACCATTATTTGGCATTCTAGCATGCCAACTTAAATCCATAGAAATTGGTGGTACATATCCGGTCTTCAATATGCAAATAATAGGAGAGCCCCTTTGATGCTTGGAAAGAGTCCGCGAGGGACACTCTTTGCGGCAGTGTTTGTGAAGGCTTTTGATTGGATTTCTTTTCGGAAATGCTTAACCATATAGCTATGATATAGAGAAGATTAGAAGACCTTGAAATCAAGGATTATAGAGAGAAGATGTGCAAGTGATGAAAACAGCATAAATTCAGCCCTGCATGAGAACTTTGAGTCTGGTAGGGAGAGTTTATCATGCATACATTATTGATGTGCTATTTTTTGATGGCCTTGCGTTTTACTATGCCTGCTCCTAACCCCCTCCCCACCTTCTCCCTCCCCCCTCCCCCCCCCCTCTCTCTCTCTCTCTCACACACACACACACACACACACAGGGGGAATGCTTGGAGAAAAATAAACAGTGTTCTTGATATAAAAGTCTTGTTTTATCCGTTCAGCTTCACCTTGGAGTAAACAGTGGATCAACGAAGTTTGCAATTGAGAGGCTGGCAGTGAATGAAGCCACATTTCGTTGTGCAGATGAGCTTGGTTGGCAACCTCAGGTAGGGTGTCTTTATTTCATGACTAAAATGAAGTAGGCTGAGATGAGCTAGCTTGATGTTTCGTGATGCTAAGATGCTTATTTATTTTCCACAGCGATTGCCTATTGTTCCGGAAGATGGAGGAATAAATCAAGCAAGAAAGGTCTTTTCTATTCCTCATATGATATTTACTAAATCTGCTTAATTTAGATGAAGAAGTATCTTATATTTCTCTCGTTTGTGCTAACAAAATACATCATTCAACTAAAGGCAAAAAAGTAGTAATTTTTTTCTTGGCATGTTTATATGCATGTTGCTCAATAAACTGAAAAGAAGTTCTCTTTGAAATAAGTATATGCATTTATTTTTCGGCAAAGGGCCAAATATACCCCTCTACTTTCGAAAATGGTCTAAGAATACCCCTCGTTATACTATTGGGTTATCTATACCCCTGCAGTCATACTTTGGGTTCAAATATACCCCTCATTTAAACGGAGGGACACGTGTCATCGTCCTGTTGGTCAATTATAAATATCTCCTAATTAATTAAAAAGACCCATAACCCATACTCGAAAAATAATAATTTTTTTTTGTAAAAACTAGAAAAAACTAAAAAATAATTTTTACTAAAAACTGAAAAAAACGAAAATATTTTTTTTTCCAGTTTTTACAAAAAAGCTGCTTTAAAAAAAGTGAAAAATATTTTCTAAAACAATATTTTTGTAAAAACTGGAAAACAAAAACTGAAAAAAACTGAAATATTTTTAACTAAAAACTGAAAAAAAAGAAAATATTTGTTTTTTCAGTTTTTACAAAAACATTGCTTTAGAAAATTGCTTTTTAGTTTTTTTTTTTTTTTTTCAGTTTTTACAAAAATATTGTTTTAGAAAATATTTTTCAGCTTTTTTTAAAGCAGTTTTTTTGTAAAAACTGGAAAAAAAAAAATATTTTCGTTTTTTCAGTTTTTAGTAAAAAATATTTCAGTTTTTCCAGTTTTTACAAAAATATTGCTTTAGAAAATTGATTTTCAACTTTTTTTTTTTTCCAGTTTTTTCAAAAACATTGTTTTAGAAAATATTTTTCAGTTTTTTCTTAAGGTAGTTTTTTTTGTAAAAACTGAAAAAAAAAATATTTTCGTTTTTTTTCCAGTTTTTAGTAAAAATAATTTCAGTTTTTTTCAGTTTTTACAAAAAAAAAATAATATTTTTCGTGTATGAGTAATGGATCTTTTTAATTAATTAAGAGATATTATAATTGACCAACATGACGATGAGAACCATAGATGCGGGAAGTGAGGCTTAGGTGGTTCGGGCACGTGCGGAGGAGAACCATAGATGCCCCGGTTAGGAGGTGTGAGCGGTTGGCTTTGACAGGGACGAGAAGAGGCAGAGGGCAGCCTAAGAAGTATTGGGGCGAGGTGATCAGGCAGGACATGACGCGACTTCAGATTTCCGAGGACATGGCTCTTGATAGGAACATGTGGAGGTCGAGCATTAGGGTGGTAGGCTAGGGGGTAGTCGAGAGTTCTTCCCTCTTTGTACCGGGTAGTCTGATAGAGTTTTGTTTAGGTTTGTTAGCGGTCTATGTTGTGTTCATATTGTTGTTTTGTATAGTTTTGTGTTATTGTCTTTTCACTTATTCGTTGCTGTTATTATCTTTCTCGCATCTTTTGTTATTACAGGCCTTTTCTTTTGTTTCTCTCCTGATATTATTGTCTCTTCTGTTGAGCCGAGAGTCTCTCGGAAACAGCCTCTTTACCCTTTTCGGGGTAGGGGTAAGGTCTGCGTACACTCTACTCTCTCCAGACTCCACTAGTGGGATTTTACTGGGTATGTTGTTGTTGTTGACCAACAAGACGATGACACGTGTCCCTCCGTTTAAATGAGGGGTATATTTGAATTCAAAGTATGACTGCAGGGGTATAGATAACCCAATAGTATAACGAGGGGTATTCTTATACCATTTTCGAAAGTAGAGGGGTATATTTGGCCCTTTACCGTTTATTTTTTTAGCTAGGATAAGTGAAAAATAAAAAGGAGAAAAGACCTCTATTTCATGCAAATCCTGGATCTAATTTGTAAAGAAAAATGAGCAACCAATACTACAATCAATATTATGAGGACGTAATATTATATGAGTTTCAAAAAATAGACCTGCAATGATTGAATGCATTGAGTAGAGTTCAGCGGAACTTCCATAAGAATGTTCGAAGGCAAAAGAAAATTAAAAAGAAAAAAGAAAAGTAGCTGAAAAAGTAAAGAATAGCCCAAATTGCCCTTGAAAATGAAGTGACATGTAGATGAGATAGATGAGGTCATCTTGAATTTTGTTTGTGAGAAATTGATTTTTAAGGTTGAGAGAAGAGAAGAATTTTTCTAAAAAGATTACTTTTAACAAGATACTTGCAAATATATGGCTAAATGGGGAAGGAGATTTAATGCATCAAACGTCGACAAAATGCACAAAGTAGAAAAAGTTAAGATATAATAATTTGGCTAGCCTTCGGTCTGTATCAAAATGTTATGTCTAGGAGAACTCCTCCAAAATTTGCATATACTAATCAGTTTCTCATTGATAATAAGTTCTTTGCCTGTATTCCTTGTGCCCTAATTCCTAATCTATTATATTTGGGTGGTTGAAGACATGTTGCTCTGCCGAGGCAATTCTGGAATTCTTAAAGAAGAAAGGCTTTGAAGTAACAATGTCTGACGATGCAGGCCGTTTCGTGTGCAATTATGTATATTACCATTCTCTCCGGTTTGCAGAGCAAAAAGGTCACAAGTCTATCTTTGTCCATGTTCCTACCTTTAACAGAGTGAATCAGGAAACACAAATGGAATTTCTAGTTGCTCTGCTGGAGGCTATTGCATCAACTTGTTGATGGAATTCACACTCTTCACATTTTTAGGTTGTTTTATGTATTCTGCTTTACCTCTAATGTAAATAGAGATTTTCATTTGCAATGAACATCAGAGTTATTTGGACTTCATGTTTCTGTTAATTTATATTGTTTCATGAAGCTGTAATATTTGGTGTCTGTCACCCGATATAGAATATGATGATGGAACTTGGAAGTCATTTCATTTCTTTTTATCTGCAATTACTTTATTCCTTTACTACTCCTCTCTTCCTCTTTTTATGCACTGAGAATTTCTCTTATAAATTGTTTAAGCTGGTAAATATCTGCCTGAATATTGCTACAGTTTACTAAGGTCAAATATTCATTAAAGGCTGGATTTACAGAACAAATGGATAATGAAATAAGTTTAGGGATTCATTTGTTCTATTACTCACGGACTCACCCCAAAAGAATTAGGAAAAAGCTATTTTAATGGATGCAAAACCCTCTTATTATCATTTGTAGAGTTGCAGTTTGTTGATCAGCCACTAGTATACACTGACAGGGTATGAAGAATATTTGCGGGAAATTTTCAGATATACGAAATAAAATCAGTTTTCATAATAACACATAATACTATTCCACTTTCAGAACATAACAACAAAAACTTCACATAATATATACAACTAACAAAACCCACAAAATTAAGGATTTTAAATATCATTTTTTTTCTTTTCTATCTCAGATTTTTCAAGCATGGCTCCCATAACTCCCTCAACTTCTTCTCTCCATTTTCTTTCCGTTTCGTCATTTCTTTTTTGAAGAATCGCCGTTAAAGACTCATTTGAAGCTTCGATTCAAATCTAAAAGCTTCTAACAATTTTTTTGAGTGGTGTGCTCGGATTTCGTTAGAAACATTTACGACACAAAATACAAAATTTGAGGAAGCGTGGAGATTATTTGGGGTCCATATTCAGAGCTGAAAATTATCACGACACTGTATTTCACTTGTAAGTCTTATATATGTCACTTGCACATTATATGTATGTCATGTACATACCGATGCTCATGACTAGGATATATACACATTATATACATGTGACTAACATATATCACTTGTATATCGTATGTATGTTGCGCCTATGTCATGTGTATAATACTGATGCACATGACATACGCAGGATATATACGAAAGATATACATGACATTCAATAACATACACCAATATGTTGGGGTTTTATTTAATTAAATAAGGAGGTGTGAATGAGAAATGGAGGAAAAAGATTTAGAGGAAAACAAAAATTTGAAGTGTTCCTTTTACTATGACACTTTGTCCCTCATTGGAAAATGGAAAGAAAATCTTTGTGCTTATATAGAGAAGCACATCTTCTAACTCTTAAAAAGTTGAGAAGAAGTGGTGCCTTGCGCTGTCGTCGCTCGGCTTCGACTTTAGATTTTTGAATTTGGATTTGGTCAATCGATATGATTAATTGATAATTTTTTGAATCAAATTTATTTTCCATTTTCCGTTATTTATTTTCTTTTTCCCGATATTTTTCCGCGCGTATTTTATTTCGCGATTAATTTTCTAATGGTCCTAACGGTCATTTTCGAATTTAAAATTCGCGACCAAACAAAAATATTTTTTGCCGAAATGGTATCTCATATGAACAGGTACCTTCGCACCTATTCAATCCAGATTGTTTGGCTATAATTTTAGAGGCTTTGCCTCATTTTTCCACCACTGAAAATCTGCATACTCCCCCTCTCTCTTCTGCATTTCTGTACTGTTTTTCCAAAGCAAAACGTAAGCATAAGTGTGATTTACTGCCGTTTGTTGAGTTCGACGAAGTTATGTAATTTTCATTGCTGGTATTACAGAATAAATGTTCCGTTTTATCCTGGAGGAATTAATCCAATAACCTCGGGCAACAGTGAGGGAGTTAAATTCCTTAAGGAAACATAGTTTTCTGTTGGGCTCGGAACTTTTACTTATATTGTTTATATTCTTGTTTCTGTTTGTTTCCTATTATATTTGCAGAAATTATTTTCGAACACAAGTTAATAACACAATGTATATAAAAGAAAGACAACATACTTTATGCCACACATGTGATCTTCATTAAGATGCTCAATTGGGTCAAAACCCGTTCACATGAGCCAATTGTTTTCGTTTTTTCCCTTGTGTTTCAGCCATGAAGAGAATTCCACGAATATATTTATTTTAATCAAAATTTACACAAAAATTAAGAACTATAAGTTGTGTACTGAATACTGATGCAGTACCATCTTGATGGTAGTTTTATGAAATAGAATTACCTTTACTTACAAAAAACAGTTTGTTTTGCTCTATTGTGTTGAGACTTGACTGCTATTTCTTTATTTTTATTTGTTGCCTTATCTCTAAAAGTTTTTAACGTCATCAGAGATAGATAAATTTTCAACTGCAACTTTTCCACAATGCCTAAAAGGGTTTTTAACAGATCAGATTGAGGTGGTCAAGGTGGTGGTGTTGAAGGTCGCAATGGCGTTGGAAGAGGAGGAGGTACTGGTGGTAGAAGAAAAAATGGAGAGGGGGAGAGGGGGGGGGGGGGAGGGGGTTAAAATGATTGGGTTATTGAGTTGCCATACCACGTGGTTTTCATCTAATCTAAATATTAATTCCACGTAGGATTGAGCTTATCCTTATATAGCTCCAATGAATGGGGTATATTTTAACCAATGGATAATGACAGGTATATACAAAAAAAATATAACATAAGGATAAAATTGATCCTACTCACATAATAAATAGACAAATTTGACCCTTTTCCCATGTATTATCCCTTAGCTTTATGGGAGAGGGTCCGGATTTACTCTGCTACTATTATATATTATTTATATTTGACCCCTATTATACTTTTTGTATATTCCGACCCATATCGTTAACAAACTCAGATTTACCCCTAACCCTAACAGCCTTCCAATCCACGCTCTACGAGGTTGTTGATATATGTCTCCGTTATATACTCTGTTGTCAGTTTTCTTTGATATCTTGTACAGATTTCTTGACTAGTAAGTATCATGACTTGAACCTCGTCACTTATCCACCGAAGTTAGTCTTGATACTTACCGGCTACCGATGGTGGTGTACTCATACTATGCTTCTGCACATTCTTTGTGCAGATCCAGGTACTTTGGATCGAGCTGGTCGTTAGGAAGCATTCTATAGCTTGTTGGAGACTTCAAGGTATCCCTGCTGTTCTGTTCACAGGCCTCAGAGTCACCATCTTTACTTTATTTTCTACTATTTATGTATTCCAAATAACATTGTACTCTTCGAGACTCATTATATATTCTATGTAGAGCTTATGACTCAATATTATCGGATTTTGGAAGTTGTTTATTGCACCCATGTTTGGCAGTATTATCATATTTTGCAGTATTTTATTAATTTTTAAGTTGTTATATTTTGATTGAAATCGTATGTGATATACTTACCTAGTCTTAGAGACTAGATGTCATCACGACCCCTCTGTAGGGATTTTGGGATCGTGACAAGTTGGTATCAGAGCTCTAGGTTCATAGGTTCTACGACTCATAAGCAAGTTTTGTACAGTCTTGCGGATCGGTACAGAGACATTTGTACTTATCTTCGAGAGACTACAAAAATATTAGGAAATTTCACTTCTTTCATTCTTTATCGTGCAGATTTATTGATTTTGGAGTTTGAAACTTTGTCTTTGTCTTCTCTCACAGATAGTGAGGACACGAGCTTTAGTTACTGACGATGCTGCCCCTAGTGCTAGTGTTTCTAGAGGCTGGCTGTGCTAGAGGCTGAGGCGGAGCACGTGCCGCATCGATGGGCCGTGCTAGGACTGCGACTAGGAGCCACCAGTAGCTCCGGTTGGGGATCAGCTTCCCGAGGTGCCTGTTGCTACCCCTCGACTTCAGGAGACTTTGGCACACTTTCTGAGCATGTTCGGGACTTTGGCCAAGGTGGGGTTTATACTGGTTGCACCAGCTACTTCACAGGCCGGGGAGGAGTCCAGACTCCCGCAACCCATACTCCAGAGCAGCGGGCTCAGGTTGATTAAGCTCCAGGTGTTATACCGGTGCAACTCGAGATTGAGGTTCAGCCCGATGTTGAGCCAGTTGCATCGGTTGAGGAGCAGAAGAGGTTAGAGAGGTTCCAGAATTATCATCCTTCTCATTTCAGTGGCGGGACTTCTAAGGATACTCAGGGTTTCTTAGACCAGTGTCACTTTATCCTTCGTGTTATGGGTTTGGTAGAGTTGAGCAGGTCAACCTTACTACTTTTCAGCTGATGGGGCCGACATATAGATGGTGGCAGACTTATGAGGCGATTAGTCCAGCTGGCGCCATGCCACTTACTTGGTCCCAGTTCACTAATCTCTTATTGAGGGAGTTCATTCCACAGACCCACGGGGACGAGTTGCGCACCGAGTTCTAGCAATTGCTCTAGGGGAGTATGACTGTGTCCGAGTACATTATGAGATTTACAGATTTATCTCGTCATGCACCTTCTTTGGTTTCCACTATTAGATAGAGAGTCCATAGATTTATTGAGGGACTCTCTTATAGCCTCATATTTAGAATGGAACAGGAGTTGAAGACTGAGACTCCATTCCACCATGTTGTGGAGATTGGTAGGAGGTTGGAGCATATCCGCGGGCAAGAGAGTGGGGAAAGGAAGGCTAAGAAGCCTCGAGGTTTCGGAGGGTTTAGTGGTTCCCACTCTTCGGTTATAGCCCGTTATAGTAGAGGCTTTGTCAGTCGACCAATTCAGTCCGCACTTCAGGTTACCAGTAGTGCTCCAACTAGCCAGGGACCCCAGGGTACTCATATCGGACAACCATCTTTCAATGCACCTTCTGCATGAGGTTTCTACAACGGTTATTTCAATCTTCCGAGACAGACTCAGTACCAGCAGCCACGCCCGCTGAGGTTTATTTTTTAGTGTTGTTATACTAGACACATTGTGAAAGATTATCCAAGATTTCGAAGGGGTAGACCTTAGCAGGGTACTCAGGCTATGGTTTCTACTCCAGTTTCTACTCCACCTGCACAACCATCTAGAGGTGGAGGATAGGCGGATAGAGGACGTCCTAGACGGGGAGGCCAGGCCCGTTGTTATGCTTTCCCTAGTAGGACTGAGGCCGTTGTATCAGATGCTGTCATCACAGGTATTATTCCGGTTTGTCATTAAGATGCATCATTTTTATTTGATTTGGGTTCTACTTATTCGTATGTGTCATCTTATTTTTCTTTATATTTAGATATGTCTCGTGATTCTTTGGATACATTTATTTATGTGTCCACACCTGTTGGAAATTCTATTATGGTAGACCGTATCTATCGTTCTTGTTTGCTCGCTATTGGGGGCTATGAGACTAGGGTTGACTTTCTACTACTTAATATGGTGGATTTCGATGTGATTTTGGGCATGAATTGGTTGTCACCATATCATACTATTATTGATTGTCAACACTAAGACCGTGACATTGGCTATGATGCGGTTGCCGAGATTGGAGTGGAAAGGTTCCTTGGGTCATGTTCCTAGTAGGGTGGTGTCTTTTTTGAAGGCTCAACGGATGGTTGAGAAGGGGTGTTTGGCGTACTTATCCTTTGAGAGGGATGTTAGTACTGATTCTCCTACCGTTGAATCAGTTCCAGTAGTGAGGGAGTTCCCAGTTGTGTTTCCAGTAGACCTACCGGCATGCCACCCGATAGGGATATTGATTTTGGTATCGATTTAGTGCCAGACACTTAACCTATATCTATTCCACTGTACCGCATGGCTCCAACAAAGTTGAAGGAATTAAAGGAACAACTTCAAGAATTGCTAGATAAAGGTTTCATCAGATTGAGTGTTTCACCTTGAGGTGAACTAGTGCTATTTGTGAAGAAGAAGGACGGTTGCGTGAGAATGTGCATTGACTACAGGAAGTTGAACAATGTTACTATCAAGAACAAGTATCGACTACCGCATATTGATAATTTATTTGATCAACTTCAGGATGACAGGGTATTCTTGAAGATTGACTTGAGATCGGGGTACCATTAGTTGAAGATCAGGGCTTCAGATATTCCTAAGATGGCTTTCAGGACCTGTCATGGGCATTGAGAGTTCTTGTTGATGTTTTTTGGGCTGACCAATGCCCACGCAACTTTTATGCACTTTATGAGTAGCGTGTTTATGCCGTACATGGATTCCTTCGTCATTGTGTTTATTGATGATATATTGGTATATTATCGCAACCGAGAGGAGCATGAGAAGCACTTGAGGATCATGCTTCATACTTTGAGGTAGAAGAAGCTATATGCTAAGTTCTCCAAGTGCGAGTTTTTGTTAGACTCAGTGGTATTCTTGGGTCATATGGTGTCCAGTGAAGGGATTAAGGTGGATCCAAAGAGATTGAGGCAGTTCAGAGTTGGACCATACCTTTTACCGCTATTGAGATCCAGCATTTTCTAAGTTTCGCTGAGTATTATCGTCGTTTCGTGGAGGGTTTCTCATCAATTGTAGATCCTTTGACTAAGTTGACACAGAAAGGTGACACATTCAAGTAGTCTGATAAGTGTGAGGAGAGATTTTAAAAGCTCAAGAATGCCATGACTACTGCTCCAGTTCTGGTTTTGCCTTAGGATCGGTTTCTTATACAGTCTACTGTGACACTTCACAGGTTGGCATTGGGTGTTCATTGATGCAGGATGGTAGGGTGATTGCTTATGCTTTGTGTCAGTTGAAGCCCCATCAGAAGAGCTACCCGGTGCACGATTTGGAGTTAGCAGCCATTGTTCACACGCTCAAGATTTGGAGCCACTATCTTTACGATGTGTTTTGCGAGGTGTTCATGGATCACAAGAATCTTCAATACCTATTCAAACAAAAGGATCTGAACTTGAGGGAACGAAGGTGGTTAGAGCTACTAAAGGACTATGATATCACCATTCTTTATCATCCCGAGAAGGCCAATATGGTGGCCGACGCTTTGAGTAGGAAGACTGAGAGAATATGGAGTCTTGATTTTATCCTAGTTGGGGAGAGACCATTAGCTTTGGATGTTCAGGCTTTGGCCAATAGGTTTGTGAGGTTGGATGTTTTGGAGCCTAGCAGGGTTCTTGCTTGTATTGTATCACTGTCTTCCTTGTTTGAGCGCATCAAGGTGCGTCAGTATGATGATCCCAACTTGCTTGTCCTTAAGGATACTGTGCAACATGGAAATTCCAAGGAGGTGACTATTGGTGATGATGGGTTATTGAGGCTTCAGTTCCGGATTTGTGTGCCTAATGTGGATGAGTTGCGGGAGCTGATTCTTGAGGAGGCCCATAGTTTGCGGTATTCCATTTATTCGGGTGCCATGAAGATGTACCATAATTTGAAGTAGCACTACTGGTGGATAAGAATGAAGAAAGATATTGTTGAGTCTGTGGCACGGTATTTGAACTGTCATCAGGTCAAGTATGAGCATAAGAAACCTGGCGATTTGCTTCAGAGGCTTAATATACCGGAGTAGAATTAGGAGCATATCACTATGAATTTTGTGGTTGCACTACCACAGACCTTGAGGATATTTGACGTTGTGTGGGTCATTGTGGACAGACTGACCAAGTTTGCACATTTCATTCCAGTCATGACTACCTACTCTTCAGAGTAGCTGGCTCGGATTTATCTTAGAGAGATTGTTTGCCTGCATGGTGTGCCCATGTCTATTATCTCTGATCGAGGGACGCAGTTCACTTCATATTTTTGAAGAGCCGTGCAGCATGAGTTGGGCACACAGGTCGAGTTGAGTACGACATTTCATCCCTAGACAGACGAACAGTCCGAGAACACTATTCAAATTTTGGAGGACATGTTGCGAGCCCGTGTCATTGATTTTGTGAGTCAGTGGGATCGGTTTCTACCGCTACTAGAGTTCGCCTACACCAACAACTATCAGTCGAGCATCCAGATAGCTGCGTATAAGACCTTATATGAGAGGCGATGTTCTTCTTCTGTTGGTTTATTTGAGCATGGGGATGCTAGGTTGTTGGACACTGACTTGGTTCTTGATGCTTTTGAGAAGGTGAAGCTGATTCAGGAGCGGCTTCATACAACACAATCCAGACAAAAGAGTTATTCTGATAGGAAGGCTCGTGATGTGGCATTCATGGTGGGTGAGAGGGTTCTACTCTCAGTTTTCTCATGAAGGGTGTGATGAGGTTCAGGAAGAAGGGCAAGTTGAGCCCTCGATATATTGGTCCTTTTGAGATAAAAAATTGGTTGGTGCGATAGCCTATAGACTTGCTTTGCCACCCAGCTTATAGAAAGTTCACCCGGTGTTCCATGTTTCCATGCTCCGTAAGTACTATAAAGATCCGTCACATTTGTTATATTTTAGCTCGGTGTAGTTGGATAAGGATTTGACTTATGCTGAGGAGCGAGTAGCCATTTTGGACAGGCAGGTCCAAAAGTTGAGGTCGGAGAATATTGCATCAGTGAAGGTTTAATGGAGAGGTCAACCGGTCAAGGAGGCAACTTGGGAGACCGAACATGATATGTGGATCTGATATCCTTATCTTTTTGGCACTTCAGATATGTCTCTATACCTATTCGAGGACGAACGTTTGTTTAAGATGGGGAGAATGTAACGACCCGTCCAGTCATTTTATATATTTAAGCCACGTTTCCACTTTTGAAGCTTTTCGTATGCGTATTTGTGGTTATGTAACTACAGGAATTGTTGGTTGAGTTTTGACGAGCTTGAAACACACACTTAAATTATGCTCGCTAATTAAATATAATATAGTATAATATCGTATCCACATGGATTGGATTTAAATAATATTCTCGTAGTTTTTAGCTTGATTGCTATCCAAGATGATCAACAATTGAGATTTATATGATTTCTAACTAAAATTAACTAAGAGTCTAAAGTTATTGACTAATGACTATCGCAACAAAGGTAAGCAAGGAAGTTATCAGTGGGAAAAAATAGGGGTTGATAGGATAGGTGCAAGATAATTGTTGAGATCTAACTCTAGATAATTCACTTCTAATGTTTAAGTGAGTCTCTCGATTTCACTCAATTATTAGTTCAAACGTTTAGCAGAAACTCCTCTCTCGATTAATTCTCAACCTCACAAGATGAACCAATTTAAGCACGTGAAGATATGCAAGAATACATAGTGGATTGATCTTTAGGAAAATCTCTTTTGATTATTCTCCTAACTAGATTTAATCAATGATTCAACTAGTCTCTTTCGATTATTAAGAATAATTAATGAACTCAACTAACAATATAATGCAAAGATATCACAAGTTATGGCTCTCTCGATTACATGAACTAATGAATACATATGCAACAATTAAATCATCCAAAAAACGATTCAATACATAAAACTAGAGTTACAATCCACAAAAAATTATCAATACACCAAATCCATCAAACCCTAAAGAGAACTACTCCATAGATATGGAGTAATTCATCACAAATATAATAAAAGTATAGGAAAACATAAATTCAAACCAAACTCGGGTCTTGAGTGAGGAAGAAATGATGAAATCCTTGTGCTTTTGTTTTTCCAACTCCTCCTTAGCTTCCTTAGGTCAAAAGTCCAGAAAATAACGTTTTCCATGTATTTATACCAAGTAGGGTCGGGCCCAAACGAAATCACCCTTTCCAAGACGAAATAGGAAAACTTGCAAACTTACTGCTTTTCATGCGTCGCACTGTGCGTAGTATTAGTGGTTTTTCTTGTCAGACCATAGAAACCCAGCCTCTAAACTTTGTCAATTCCTGACACAAAATTACACGGCTGCATCGCACAATGCATCGTACTAGTGCATTTCTTCAGCTGTTGCTTCTTCCTTGATTTTTGATGTCCAGAAGTGATCCTCGACCCCCGAACACGATCCTGGCTTAATCCTTTGGCTTTTACTCAAACTTCAAAGCTCCAAATAGCTCGAATTAGTTCCACAACATATACATAACTCGAAATCATTACTACAAGGCATAAAACACATAATAAGTACAAAATACTAGCAATTAAAGCTCAACACAAGTAAAGTGTAGTGAATTAGAGTGTAATAAGCGACTAAAACACGAGATTATAGCCTACCATCAACACCCCACGCTTAAACCATTGCTCGTCCTCGAGCAATCAAACTACACTTTATATAAACACGACCCTTTTAAACAACTCTCATAACTCATCACACCAATAATAATTAAAATAGATTAAGCACAATACTGTAACATCCTCGCCTCAAGATTTGAATCAAACGCACCATGCATTTTTCACAACCCGCTCACTTACTCTAATACAGAGGTCAAGCATTACCTTTCTTTCATGAATTAAGTGCCCTCACACAACAATAAAGAGTAGTTCTACACATAATAGAATTTAAGAACAATTAGGAATTCAAGATAGAAAGAATTCACTCACTCTCAGAAGCAACATTCATGTGCCGCAAAAGACGTACCATAAGCTTGACCGTAGTGTACTACTCTACTAATTGAGCTCATTTAGTCAAGGATCAAGTAGGACTTTAATTGGTTGTAATGTAGGCTGCGGGATGGGTAGGATACATTTAGATATAAGAGTGACTACACCCGGTTCATACAATTTAAGGTACTTGTGCAAGAGTCCAAAAACTGAGCCTAAGCGTCACAACTAAAGCACTTACTATTCTCAAGGTATAATGAAGTTAAGAGATATTGCTTTCAATTCAAATCATTGCATAAGGTTTCCTACTCCTAACAAAATAAAAACTAACTACACCCAGTTCAAACAAGAACTTTGGAAAAGAACCACGGCATAAAGAAAATCCAAGGGGGAATTGTTACACTACCTAACAAAAGAAAATATTTTTATCTTTTTTCTTTCGACTTTAATCCCTCAAGAAACCTGTCGCTGATATCAATCGTCGGGAAAAATTGAATACTTTTTCAATTATTTTCTATCTCTAACTACTACAACTAGCAAAAAGAAAACTACTATACATACATACAAATATCCCCCACCTACACTTAAGTTGTGGCATGTACCCATGACACACAATTAAAAAGCATAAGGTAAAGAAAACTTCCCTGAATATCTAGTCGGTGTCTGAGTCGAAGTTGGGCTCCATTCCGCGCCTTCGAACTAATGCGCACATCCATGCAGACAACTTCTTCTCAGCCTTCTTGGGGTATACCCCACACTTATCTTTCTCACTCAGTGTAGCCTTCTCTTTCGAGCCCTTCACTTTCCACTCAACACTTGCAGCTGGTTTTTTTTTGTGCCCCCTTTTCTACATTCATCTCATACATCATAGTTTCCTCACCTACTCTAAGCATGAGTTTTCTCTCGTGTATATCTAATATAGCTATACCCATCGCTAAGAATTGTCTTCCTAGGATGAGGGGGACCTTATTGTTTTCCTCCATATTCACCACTATAAAGTCTACAGGAAATACAAATTTATCCACCCGAACTGACACATCTTCTACTATCCCCTCAGGTGTTATAGTTGTTTGGTCTGCCAGCTGCAAAGATATTGGTGCAGACCTTATCTCTCCAATCTCCTTCTCCAGTTTCCTGTAAATAGATAGAGGCATTAAATTAATTGAGGCACCAGAATCACATAAAGACTTATCAAAATTTATAGTTCCTAATGAGCAAGGTATAGTAAAACTCCCTGGATCTCAATACTTTTGTGGGAGTTTATTTTGCAATATAGCACTGTGATGCTCTGTAAGCTTGACCACTGAGGTCTTCTCTATTTTCCTCTTCTTTGTCAGGATCTCCTTCATAAATTTGGCATAAGAATGCATTTGTGAGAGCACTTCTGTAAATGGTAAGTTTACATGAACCTGTTTCAGCACATCTAGAGATTTCTCAAATTTCTTGTCCAGCTTTTCTCTATATAGCTTTTGGGGAAAAGGTAAAGCAGGCATATGCTCGCTCTTCTCAGGTTCCTCCCTTCTCGATTTTTCTTCCTTCTTCTTCTTATCCATTTTCATTGGGCCTTTCTTCTTTTTATCAACATTATTCTTCAGTTGCTCCCCACTTTCTTTTTCAAGTATCACCTCTTTTTGGATTGGGGTGAGATCTTTCAATACTTGCGCGCTTCTCAGAGTTACAACATTCACTGTTTCTTTGGGGTTTCTCTCAGTATCAGCGGGGAGAGTTCCTGGAATCCTCTCAGATAATAGAGTGGCTAGCTTCCCAACCTGTCTTTCCAAGTTTCAAAAACCAATACCTATTTCTTTGATCGCTGCTCCATGTTCCCGTATAGCTGCGCTATGAGTTTCAAGCCTCTCATAAGTTTTCAGAATAAAGGCCTTCATGAAATCTTCTATGCCAGACTAAATAGGTTGTTGAGGCTAAAATTGCTGCCTCTGCTGATTTTGGACTGCTGGTGCTCCTTGTCCCTGGTGTCTAGAGTTATTTTGTTGCCATGCATTCGCGGTACCCCCAGGTGAACTCCATGAAAAATCGGGGTGCCTCTGACCTATTGCATTAAAATTGTAGTTTCCCATAACATTCACTTCCTCGGTCGAGGCTTGACACTCATGAGTAGGGTGTCCTCTTGCACATATATAACAAGCTGTGTGAGGCTCACTCTGTATTGTAGCCAAGGTCATCTTCCTTATCTTTTTAGCCATAACATCAAGATGTACCTGCACAAATGTGTTAGCATCAACCTGGTGAACACCAATTGATCTTCTTCTTTCCGCACTCTCAGAGGGCCATTGATTAGCATCTTCAGATAACTCATCAAGAATTGTAACTATCTCCTCTGGAGTCTTCTTTATCAATGGTCCTCAAGTACACTGCATCTCGTGACACATCATTGTATTGAAAGAAAGGTATTCATAATCTCCTCGAAGTCCATTAGATGTGTGTTTGGATCTTCATTTGGCTTCCTTCTGAAGACACAACAATTCTGAAGGGTTTGAAGCAACCCTTGCTTCAACTAAAAATTATTTGCTGCAATTGGAGGTGATCTCATACTTGATAAATCTTGATGTTAGACCGGTCTAGCATAATCGCCAAGTGGTCTCCCAGGCATGGGAGCTATATTTTCGAACTGGTCTGCACCCAAAGGTTGATTTTGAGCAATTCTACGACCCCTCTCTTCTTCGTAGATAATCTTTGCATCTCTAATAGCTGCTTCTTCTGCAGCCAAATCTACATTATCATCACCGTTTCCAGCCATATCTTCTTTGGTTGAGGATTGCCCAACCTTTTCTGATGTCTCGGCGAGACTTCTTTAGCAAAAGCTCGAGTCATGCACCACTCAAAACCTGTCACCTGCGCACAGTCAAAGAACACCAAACGTAAAAAGGGAAAAATACAATAAAATAAAAAGAAAAATTTCTGAATTAGCACTACAAACTATTTCAAACACTAGTGATTGCCAATCTTCGGTAACAGTGCCACAATTTGATGAGCTCGAAACACACACTTAAAGTATGCTCGCTAATCAAATATAGTATAGTTTAATATCGTATCCACAGGGATTGGATTTAAATAGTATTCTCATAATTTTTAGCTTGATTGCTATCCAAGATGATCAAGAATTGAGATTTTTATGATTTCTAACTAAAATTAACTAAGAGTCTAAAGCTATAAACTAATGACTATCGCAACAAAGGTAAGCAAGGAAGTTATCAATGGGAGAAAAATAGGGGTTGATAGGATAGGTGTAAGATAATTATTGAGATATAACTCTAGATAATTCACTTCTAATATTTAAGTGAGTCTCTCAAATTTACTCAATTATTAGTTCAAACGTTTAGCAGAAACTCCTCTCTCAATTAAGTTTCAACCTCACAAGATGAACCAATTTAAGCATGTGAAGATATGCAAGAATACGTAGTGGATTGGTCTTTAGGAAAATCTCTTTTGATTATTCTCCTAACTAGGTTTAATCAATGATTCAACTAGCCTCTTTCGATTACCTTCGTGGCCTAAGGCAGCATTATTGGTGGTGGCGGATGAAGAAGGAAATAGTTGAGTATGTAGCGAGATACCTAAATTGCCAGCATGTTAAGTATGAGCACCAGAGGCCAGGAGGCCTACTTCAGTATATGGTTATACCGGAGTAGAAGTGGGAGCGCATCACTATGGACTTCGTAGTTGGATTGCCGCGAACGTTGAGGAAGTTTTATGCCGTTTGGGTCATTGTCGACAGGCTGACCAAGTCGGCATACTGTATTCTGGTGGTGATTACGTACTCTTCATAGAGATTGGCCCAGATTTACATTCAGGAGATTGTCCGGTTGCATGGTGTGCCTCTTTCCATCATATCAGATATAGACCCTCAGTTCACTTCGCATTTCTGGAGAGCAGTACAGAGCGAGTTGGGTACCCGGGTAGAGCTCATCACAACCTTTTATCCACAGACCGACAGGCAGTCGGAGTGGACAGTTCAGATCCTGGAGGATATGCTCAGAGCGTGTGTGATTGATTTCGGAGGGCAGTGGGATCGATTCTTTCCTCTGGCCGAGTTTTCTTATAACAACAGTTACCAGTCCAGCATTGAGATGGCTCCATTTGAGGTTTTATATGGTCGGTGATGTAGTCCGCCCATTGATGGTAGGCTAGAATTACGTATTTTAGTCACTTATTGCACTCTAATTCACTGCACTTTACTTATGTATGAGCTTTAATTGGTACTGTTTTGCACTTATTATGTGTTTTATGCCTTGCAGGAAGTGACTCCGAGTTAAAAAAATAATTTGGAACTAAATCGAACAATGTGGAGCTTTGAAGTTTGAGTAGAAGCCCAAAGAATGAAGCCGGGATCGAGAACCAAGTATGTATAAGAAAATAAAAGAAAAGAATGCCAAAAGGGTGGAATAAGACTGCCACATGAAATGGCTTTGCAAATGTGCAGTAGAAATAATTAAATATTCTTAACTTGATTAACATTATGAATTTACCAACTACAACGAGGTGTTGGACGTCGTGTCCAGTGAAGTTGTTGGCAATTTTGTTGTTAGGAAATATTGTGCATCTCTTTGAATATTTCCATTAGTGCGGCGCATAGTGCGTCGCGCTGGGCTGCGCGACAGTGCTATTATGCTGCTGTCCGTCAGAACGTGCTCTCTGGATATTCCCACTAATGTCTCGCATGGCGCGTCGCCCCATGCAGCGCACCTGTGTATTTTTTACAGAGCAAATATCCTATTTCGGCCAGGAAAAGGTGATTTCGTCTGGGTCCGACCCTACTTGGGGAAGGATTTTTCACCTAGTATTATAAGATAAGTAATTGCTACTTAATGTGAGTTTAATACACAGATTATGAGTAGATTTTAACATGTAAATTGTGAAAATTGTGAATTTTAGGAACCTTCCAGTTTGGGTTGGGTAATTACCCTAATAGTGAAATTATAAACTTTTGAGCATATATGGATTAGTTTGTACAACATTTGGCTAGTTATAGATTGCGTGGCACGGATTGAGGCTTTTAGTGTGAATTGTGGACCGGGAAGATGATTTGAAAACGAGGTAAGTCTCTTGCCTAACCCTATAAGAGAGAATTATCCCCGTAGGTGTTATGAAAGGTTATTTTCTAATGATTGTGGGTGCTACGTGCGCACAATGTGATGAGAGTCCGTATATAGCTAAAAATCTTACTTATGTCCGGGTAGTTTTAGAACTCTACCATGTATTACTTGTATTATTTGCTCCCAACTTGTTAGTTTAATTAAATAAATTTATAATTGAAATTGGATAAAATATTTGTAAAGACTGAGCTTCATTACTTTGAGTTTCGGCGGAATACTTGATTGTTAGCAGAATTTATACCTTCTTTGAGTTTTATTCTTATGTAGTAGCCGTTAATCGGAGTTTGCAGAGTATTCTCTATTCCTGTGGATCAGACCGAATACCTAGGCAGCATAATAGATGCATTTATGGTTCATGCCGGTCGACCCTCGGCAGTGTACACACTATTCTGGATCGGGACGTACGACCTCGGCATAACTCGTGCGTGATATTTTTTTCGGAGTTCGATTATACTTGATATTTCTTTTCTTGATTTGAGACTTGAAAAATTACTTGGTGTCTCTTATGTGTTAAAGACTTGGACTGTGATAGTTGGATACTTTAAATTGATATTATGTTTAACAATCATTATTTATTGCTTCTTATTTCAATGCTATTATTGTATTTCATGCCTACTTATGATTTTAACATTTTATTTATTGACCTCTAGTAAGTGTCGATGTCGACCTCTCGTCACTACTTCTTCGAGATTAGACTAGATACTTACTGGGAACATGTTATTTATGTACTCACGCTACACTTCTGCACAAATTGTGCAGGTTCTGAGGCAGGTACATCTGGTGTTCGTCCAGGCGTGCATCCGCATTACCCGGAGGCCTAGTGGTGAGCTGCTTCCCATGCTCCGTTCTGCATCACCCAGAGCCTCCTCTTGTTGTATTTATTATTTCTGTCTATTTTGTTTTAGACAGTAGTTGTAGGGAGTTTTGTATATTCTACTAGATGCTTGTGCACTTGACACAGGGTTTTGGGAAATTCTAGTAGATACTCATGATTTTTGATTATAAAATTCACTACTTTACTCTTATGTTTAGTTTATGCTTCACATTACTATGACCACCTACTATTTGCTTCCTTATTAAATAAAAACTAACGACTTTAAAAATATTAAAATGAATGATTAAATGGATAGTTCACCGTTGGCTTGCCTAGCGGTGACGTTGGGCGCCATCACAACCTATAGTGGGAATTAGGTCACGACAGCTAGGTATTAGAGCTCTAGGTTCACATTGGTCTTACAAGTCATGAGCGTACATAATAGAATCTTGCGGATCGGTGCGGAGACATCCGTAATTATATTCGAGAGGCTATAGAGTGTTAGGAAACTTATCTTTCTTCATCTCCTATCATGCAGGTGATGTTGTGCTAAGTATCTTTCTCTTATTCTCTCATAGATGGTGAGAACGCGAGCGGCGGATGTCCCTGGCGGTGGAGGAGCTGCTTTCCCTATTGCTAGAGGCCTAGGCAGAGGTCGAGGGAGAGCTCCAACTCTTGCTCGAGGACGAGGACGTCCTAGAGTTGCTCTCGTTGTACCACCAACGGATCCAGTGGAGGATCCTGTCATTGAGGAGATGGGTGAGGCGCCTGCAGCTGAGCCAGTTCCGATATTTAATGTCCGCACCGAGATTTCAGGAGGTCGTGGGCCGTATGCTGCGGTTCATGGAAATTATGATGCAGGTTGGTTTATTTCTAGCAGACCCAGCCACATCTCAGGCGGGAAGGGGAGCACAGACCCCTACCTCTCAGGCTCCAGGGCACGCTACTGCTGTATATCAGACCCTAGGTGCACTACTTGCGGGCGGGGCTCATCCAGTTGCAGCGGCTATACCAGAGCCCAGACCAGCCGTGACCGGCGAGCCGTAGAAGCTGTTGGATAGATGGACTAGGCTACATCCAACATGAGGAACCCCAGAACTTTATTGATCATTGCAGGGATAGACTGCACACACATGAGAGTATTGGATCCCACGGGGTGGATTTCACCACATTTCAGTTGGACGTTAGGGCCCATAGATGGTGGCAGTCCTATCTCCTCACCAGAATAATAGGTTCTCCTCCCATGACTTGGGACCAGTTCACACATCTATTTCTGGAGAGATATATTCCACCCTCTTAGGGGGAAGAGCGGCTCCAGCAGGGTCAGATATTTGTGATCGATTATGAGCCGAGAATATCTGAGTTGTCTATCCATACACTTATGATACTCCCCACCATGCATAGCGAGTGCAGAGGTTTATTGCAGGCTTGCTTTATGGTATCGGGGTTACTATGGCCCGAGAGATTGAGATGTGGACTCTTTACGAGCAAGTTGTAGAGATAGCTCGGTGGATCGATGGTATTCATCAGCAGGGCCGAGAGCATGTACCGAGGGACAAGCGACCTCGATATTTTGGAGGGTTTAGTGGTGCTCCGTCTGGGGGCAGAGGCCAGTTTGTGAGGGGCCAGTCTAGCAGGCCCACGTATTCAGCACCACCGCCTTCTCGGGGTGGTCAAGTACGACCCTATTTCAGCGCCATTCCAGAGAGCTCCTACCGTCTACGGGCTACTCAGGATTCTTCCAGTGGGTGTTCGGGTCCCTAGGGTCAGACTCAGGGTCAGTCATCATCCACACTATTAGGTTGCTATGAATGTAGGGAGCTTTGTCATGTGAGGAAATTATGCCCCAGGCTTCGGGGCAAGGCAATACAGCAAGGCCATCAGCCTAAGATCATCGCACCAGCTTCTGCACCAGCCGTTAGGCCGACTAGAGGCGGAGTACAGTTGGTTAACGGTCACCCTAGAGGTGGAGGCCAATCATGTGGCACTCCAACTAGGTTCTATGCTTTTCCAGCCAGACCAGATGCAGTATCCTGAGACGCCGCAATCACAAGTATTATTTCTGTCAGCGGTAGGGATGCTTCGGTACTATTTGATCTAGGGTCTACATATTCATTTGTTTCATCTCTATTTTCTCATTATTTGGGTGTCTCTCGTGAGTCCTTGGGTGCTCCTGTATATGTGTCCACACTAGTGGGCGATTTTGTTATTGTGGATCAGATTTACCGGTTCTGTATTTAAACTTTCTATGGTTATTAGACCAGAGCGGATCTTCTGTTGCTCGACATGACCGACTTTGAGTTCATCCTGGGCATGGACTAGTTGTCTTCGTACCATGTCGTTCTTGATTGTAATTCCAAGATTGTTACCTTGGCGATACCAAAGTTGCCTATATTGGAGTGGAGGGGTTCATCTATTAGTACATCTAACCGAGTTATCTCTTTCTTGAAGGCTCGGCATATGGTCGAGAAGGATTTTTTGGCTTATCTGGCTTATGTTTGGGATACTGCTATAGAGACTCCCACGATTGAGTGCCCGTGGTGCGGGAGTTCTCCGATGTGTTTCTTTCTAATCCACCAGGCATGCCACCAGATCGTGATATCAATTTCGGTATTGATTTGGCACTTGGTACCCAACCCATCTCTATTCCACCATACCGCATGGCTCCAAAAGAGTTGAAAGAGGTGAAAGAACATCTTGAAGAGTTGCTAGCCAAGGGGCTCGTCAGGCCGAGTGTGTCTCCTTAGGGTGCATCAATATTGTTTGTGAAAAAAGAAAGATCGGAGTATGCAGATATGCATTGATTACCACCAGTTAAACAAAGTTACCATTAAGAACAAGTACCCGTTGCCGTGCATTGATGATTTGTTTGACCAGTTGTAGGGTGCCAGGGTGTTCTCTAAGATCGACTTGAGATCTGGGTACCATCAACTGAAGATTCGTGCTTCGGATGTTCCGAAGTCGGCTTTCCGAACTAGATATGGGCACTATGAGTTTCTAGTGATGTCCTTCAGCTTGACCAATGCCCTGGCAGCGTTTATGGATTTGATGAACCGAGTGTTTTGGCCATAT
Organism: Nicotiana tomentosiformis; assembly: GCF_000390325.3. Classification (NCBI taxonomy): domain Eukaryota; kingdom Viridiplantae; phylum Streptophyta; class Magnoliopsida; order Solanales; family Solanaceae; genus Nicotiana; species Nicotiana tomentosiformis. The sequence continues at coordinate 42,782,297 of NC_090821.1, read as the reverse complement.
ATTGACTCATTTGTCATTGTCTTCATTGATGACATATTGATCTACCTGCGTAGTATGGAGGAGAACGAGCAGCATTTGAGAGTTGTGCTTCAGACCTTGCGGGAACATAAGTTGTATGCAAAGTTCTCCAAGTATGAGTTCTGGTTAGATTCAATGGAATTATTGGGACATGTTGTATCAGGTGAGTGTATTAAGGTAGATCCTAAGAAGATCGAGGCAGTCCAGAGCTAGCCTCGTCCTACCATAACGATCGAGATCAGGAGCTTCTTGGGGTTAGTAGGTTTTTGTCGTTAGTTTGTGGAAGGCTTCTCGCCTATTGCGACACTTTAGACTAGATTGACCGAGAAGGGTGATCCATTCCGATGGTCTGATGATTGCGAGGCGAGCTTTCAGAAGCTCAAGACCGCATTGACTACAACACCAGTGTTAGTGTTGCCCTCCGGTTCATGGATGTATACTGTGTTTTGCGACATATCACGTGTTGGCTTGAGTTGTGTATTGGTGCAGGAGGGGTGAGTTATTTCATATGCTTCACGTCAGCTGAAGCCCCATGAGAAGAATTACCCTGTACATGATTTGGAGTTGGCAGCGATAGTTTATTCTCTCAAGATCTGGAGGCATTATCTTTATGGGGTGTCCTATGAGGTTTACATCTTTCATCGCAGCTTGCAGCATTTGTTTAAGTAGGGGGATCTTAATTTGAGGCAGCGCAGGTGGCTTGAGTTACTGAAGGACTATGATATTACCATCCTTTGTCATCTGGGCAAGGCGAATTTGGTTGCGGATGCCTTGAGCAGAAAGGCTGAGAGTATGGGTAGTTTGGCATTCATTTCAGCAGAGGAGAGGCCATTGGCTTTGGACATTCAGTCCTTGGCTAACAGACTTGTGAGGTTGGATATTTTAGAGCCCAGTCGAGTTCTTGCATGAGTTGTGGCTCAGTCTTCATTATTTGAGCGGATCAAGGCTCGTTAGTACGATGATCCACACTTGTTGGTTCTTAGCGAGACGGTGCTACAGGGTGGTGATAAGGAGGTTACTATCGGTGAGGATGGTGTTCTGCGACTCCAGGGTTGCATATGTGTTCCTAATGTTGACGGCTTGAGGGAGAAGATTCTAGAGGAGGCATATAGTTCTCGGTATTCTATTCATCTAGGTGCTACGAAGATGTATCGTGGCCTGGGGCAGCATTATTGGTGGTGGCGGATGAATATATGCTCAGAGCGTGTGTGATTGACTTCGGAGGGCAGTGAGATCGATTCTTTCCTCTGGCCGAGTTTGCTTATAACAACAGTTACCAGTCCAGCATTGAGATGGCTCCATTTGAGATTTTATATGGTCGGTGATGTCGTTCGCCCATTGATGGTAGGCTAGAATTACGTATTTTAGTCGTTTATTGCACTCTAATTCACTGCACTTTACTTATGTATGAGCTTTAATTGGTAGTGTTTTGTACTTATTATTTATTTTATACCTTGCAGGAAGTGATTCCGAGTTAAAAAGATAATTTAGAACTAAATCAAACAATGTGGAGCTTTGAAGTCCGAGTAGAAGACCAAAGAAAAAGCAATAATCGAGAACTAAGTATGTATAAGAAAATAAAAGACAAGAATGCCAAAAGGGTGGAATAAGGCTGCCACGTGAAATAGCTTTGTAAATGTGTATTAGAAGTAATTAAAGATTCTTAACTTGATTAACATTATGAATTTACCAATTACAACGAGGTGTTGGACGTTGTGTCCAGTGAAGTAGTTGGCAATTTTGTTGTCAGGCAATATTGTGCATCTCTTTGAATTTTTCCATTAGTGCGTCGCGCTGGGCGGAGACAGTGCTATTGTGCTGCTGTCCGTCAGAACGTTCTCTTTGGATTTTTCCACTAATGTCCCGCATGGCGTGTCGCCCCATGCGGTACGCATGTGTAATTTTTACAGAGCAAATCTCCTATTTCGGCCAAGAAAAGGTGATTTTGTTTGGGCCCGACCCTACTTGGCATAAATACATGAAAAAATATTATTTTTTGGACTTTGGACACATATTCGACCTAAGGAGGCGAAGGAGGAGTTGGAAGAACACGAGCACAAAGATTTCATCATTCCTTCCTCACTCAAGACCCGAGTTTGGATTGAATTTATGTTTTTCTTTACTTTAAAATTATTTATGATGAGATGCTCCATATCTATGGAGTAGTTCCCTTTAGGGTTTGATAGATTTGGTGTATTGATGATTGTTTGTGGATTATAACTCTAGTTTTATGCATTGAAGTGTTTTTGGATGATTTAAGGTTGTATCTTGTTACAATCCATGTTTTCGTACGTGAAAGTATGCCATAAGTAAATTGATGCAAGCTCGGGAATGAGATTATTTTGAGGTTACAAGTATTATGCTATTTCAAATAAGGGATAAGTAAATTCGTGAAGGTGAGAGGGTAAGCAAATCGAAGAAAATGAGTTTCGTCAAAATTTGTCATTTTGGGATAAAATACGGCCCGAGCTAAAATACCCGGTATTTATGGAGTAGTACCATACAAGATACCACATGGCCATGATAGTAAGGTATATAAAGTATATTAAAAATAAGTAGAATTTTAAGTAATTTGAGATAATTCTTAATTATGCGGGTAATTGGTTAATTACCGGGTAGCGGGATATTACCTAATTAATTAATTGATTATAGGATAAGATTAAAATTTTCCCACCCCACCCCCACATGGCAGCAAGGCCTTGTCCATATTCATGACTGCCTTGTCTATATTCATGACTCTTACAATGGTATGGAAAGGTGGCAACCAAAATGATAATGGCAAGACACTTCATTTCTAGGAATTGGGATACAAAACAACATTTCATTCCAAAAAGACTTAAAACCCATTTTCAATTCGTTTTGGTCTCTCTAAAATTAAAGAAAAGGTTCAGCAAGAAGGTTTCCTCCAACTTGATAGTAACGTAAGTTACTTAAGTTCATACGAAATTTCTTAGAAAAATTAGCAACGAGATTTTGCGATTCTATAGGAGTACGATACAATCTTTCTCAAGAACATCATACAGATTTTTCCTACTCCGGTCTTGCCGTCACGTATTTTGTCGCGATTGTCGTGTGTTAGAGGGATTTTTCGGAGAACCGGCTCAAGTATGTTAAATCTAAGCTCTTCCTTCATTTTACATGATCTCGTAATTACACAAGTTTGATAACGAGGTATAAAGCAAATATTCATCTTCCGGAATTTACGTATATTTTTCCTAGTCTTGTAAGTACATTATTCAGTTGAGTATTTCCTCCTTCCAGTCAAAAAAGCAGAGAGTCTATATATATATATATAGTATTACAATATTTTCATTACCATCGAGCTATAATCGATGGGCAGGCCCCTATTGGGCAACCTCTGATCAGTGGTAAGTTATATACCGAGCCTACTGTGGCCGAGCGCCTATGAGCGAGCCCAGTTGGTCGAGATACAGAGCCTAGTATGGCCGAGCGCCTATGAGCGAGCCTACTACGGTAGAGCAGTTATATATATATATACCGAGCCTTATAGGGCCGAACATCTATTTTACTTACTATATTAAGAGAGTTGAGTCAGGATCAACAGGTAAGCATATCTTCAGATTATCTTTGACTTCCAGTTGCTTTCACTTATTATATTATCAGTTCAGTTTCAGCTTTCAGTATATTTCCTTACATACTCGGTACATTATTTCGTACTGACGTCCCTTTTCTGGGGGCGCTGTATGTCATGCATGCAGGTTCAGACAGACAGACGGGTAGACCTCCTCATTAAGTGTTGCCCGAGTTCAGCTTGATCGGTAAGCTCCATGCCTTTCAGAGTTGCCGGGTCTATAACTTTATGTACATCTTGTGTATATATGTATATATGTTATGAGTAGGTCGGGGAGCTGTTCTGATCACAGTATATCCACTAGTAGAGGGTTTTAGACATATCTTGTCAGTTCGTGCAGTAGGTTGGGATGGTAGGCCTTTTATGTATATTTTATTATTTTACCAGCTGTAGTAGTTATGACGACCTTGTCGGCCCAGTTTTATATTGATATTTAGTCAGCATTCGCAGTTGTCTTGCAATGTGGCCCATGGCCAAAGTACGACATCACATGTTCAGAGTTCCTTAGTCGTAAGTTGGTATGCATGGATAGATGAGGCACCGGGTACCGGTCTCGCCCCCAGGTTCGGGGCGTGACAAAAGTGGTATCAGAGCAGTTCTGTCCTAGAGAGTCTATGGCCGTATCTAGTAGAGTCTTGTTTATGGGTGTTTCGTACACCACACTTATAAGTAGGAGGCTACAGGGCATTTAAGACTGTCACTCTTTCTTCTTACTCTAGATCATGTGGTAGAGCTCATTTATAAGAATTCAAACTCCTAGATTTTATTTTATCCATAATACGACGATATCTCCAGTTGGTAAGAGATTGAATGCGGATATGGAAGAGTTGAGTCAGAGGAACTCAATTTTTTATGATGCTTATGATGAGAAAATGTAAGGTCTCCTGTAGATCATGTGTGTACTAAGACGTGTAAGCCTCTTGATAAGGAGCCTTAAGGCAAGGATATCTATCCACCTCTATGGTGAAAGATAATGAGAGATTCAGAAGATAGTACAAGTCTCAACAAGTAAAAGAAGCAAGGTGAAGAAGGGTACGGGGCGCCGAGTTAATGAAGACTATCATTATTTACCATTCAGGACGGGAGATATAAGCATTTTGATTTACCTTCAACGGTAGCAGAGGTATGTACAAATGGCCACACCCACCTCATTTATTTCCTATGGAAGTTAACAAAAGTAGTATAACAGAAGGACGAATATCAAGATCTGGCTGGGGTTAGAGTGACCAAAAATAGGGGATGGAATGTTTGCGTTAGTTGACATTTTCGAAGGATAGTGCAAATATGCTAATGGATCTTCTTGTGAGGCACCCAGATGGTGCACTCTAAAATAGTATGGCTAGATATGAGTACCATAAAGATAGGCACTGGAAGCCTTGAAAGGGATAAATATTATCTTAGTATGGCTCCCGTCCCTAGTAGAGAGAGAATGTGAGGCAACGCGAAGAGCCAATGGATGGAGCAAGGGGAGCTAAGAGAAAAGGAATATCTTGTTCTTGTTTTCAGAATAAAGTAATAGACATAAATGTTAGAGGGAAATAAGAAGAGAGTTAATGAAGCATTATGATTGAGATGTGATACATGGATGACAACAGTGGAAAACAAATGAAATGACAGTGTTACATAGTCTATAATCGAGGGAAGGAGAAGATGAGAGGTGCTAGGCCTGGAGACAACAAAAGAGTATAGGCCATAAGGTTTTATCCTCATTTCGAGAAATAAGTTCGTGACTCCAACGCGACTGCCAGAAGGAAAAGTTAGACCCCAAAGTAATAGAAATCAGTAGGGGCTGGTGAACAAGGTAAGCTAAACATGAATTAGGGATTGAGTAATTTGATAATGATCTGCATCATGAGAATTTCAGATTGCGTTCCAGCAATAATAGAATGGACAGCAGAAGAAGATTCATAAGAAACTCAGAGAAAGGTCATTCAAGAAGACGCTTCCCTAAAGCAAGTACTGTGAGCAACGTTAAGCTTAAGGGACTGTATGTGCCAGTTATACTAAGTGTCACCCTCATGAGTAAGGAAAGTTGCTATCCTTGATACAGAAGGATCACTGTAATGCGAGTAATGGTCATCAATGATGTGAGAAGAGGTAAAACATCTATAGGTAGATCGTCGTAGCGCTAAATATTAGTACTCCCCTAAAGGGGGGAATATGGAATGATGTGGCATTAAGCCAGAATTAAGTGGTTCTAGTAATTATGGAATAGTAAAGGAAGAGCCTAATTATGGCTAGACAGGAGGTTGCAGACGAATCAGCAGATCGTGCAAGATAAGCATAGTAAAACCCTATATAGTGAATTCAGCCTCGCTGTAATGTCATTGTAATACTTGAGATATATTCAGATAGGAGTCGGGGTAGTTAAAGGTACAGTATGAATGTTACGGGAATAAAAGAGAGTGCAAATGGGAAGACAGTCAAAATATTAGTTTAGAGGCAACCCTACAAGCACAAGGGCATGGAGATAAGTAACTACAGGTAATTATAGGCGAGGAAGAACATCAAAAATTCCGCCAGGCATACGATATGATAAGCTCGCAGCCTTACAAAAGTTAGAGGATCCCCCCTAAGTACTACAATGAAAGACTAGTTGAGGAAATAAGGAATAAGGCTTCAACCAAATCACAATGACCTAAAGAGGAAATGGTTGTGTAACAACAGTCTAACTACAAAATTGTATGCACTCCAAAAGAAAGTTGCACCTACCATGGCTAATGAGCGGGGAGTAAAACCAAAAGTTATATTCGAGACCATATGAGTTGCACAAAAACTTCGGCATGCGCGAGAACTCATATAAGCTAAGTATGCACGCGGGGGCAAAAAGGCCAGGAAAAGCAATTGCTTACGTTTGAAGAAAGCTGAAATGGAACGAAAGGAATTATTCGATCAATGATCCTGAGTTAGTTATGTTATGAACACACTTAAGAGTTCGGAGTATAAGCCATGCAACATATATGTTGACAATCATACAGTCGTAGAAGACTCCAGTATAAGTTAAAAGAAAGAATTGAGTCTAGGTCATAGACAAAGGATTGAATTGTTAGAAGATTGTATCCTGAATATTCCATAGTGTCCATGAAGGGCTAAAGTAATACCATGAGCCGTAGATCAGAATATGACTTAAGCCTTCATAAAGGCTGATCAGAAGGAACAGGAAACTAAAGAGTTACATTAACAAAGTAAATCAGGAGTCTGATTATTAGACCCAGAAAAATTATAGAAATCGTGATTGGGAATGTTGCAGAATTACTCTTAACATCAGAGGTACAAAATAGACAGTATAACAACTATATTCTATGATGGCTCTACGAGAAAGCCAGTTAGAAGAAGTACCAGCCTCATAAGAAGTCAGTATGAAGCTCCCACCGAATTGTGTATGCCCAGAGGTGCAAGTATTATAATAGAGCTTCAAGTTGTGAACGTGAATTATACCTATATGGAAGGGAGGTCATGAAAGAGATAGAAGATACGGTGCAAGATTTTAAGGTAAGAAAGGTAAAGGGGAACATCATACAAGATACTCAAATACAGAAGGTTGTGAATAGTCCATACTGCGGATAAAAGGCTAGAAGCACGAGGATTCAGTATCCAGGAATGATAGCAACATCGTCAGTGGCATACCTTCCAGCCTATGGTTTCTAAGTACTAAAAGGTCTAATTAGAGAGTAAAAGAAGAGTTAGAGACGATGCGATGTCTCGCTTGAGGTCCCAGAAAAGCATGAGGAAATCGGTCACAAGCTAAAGTACGGTAAAGCGACAGGTTTTAGGAAGACATGAGTAAGGATAAGAAAGGGCAAGTGAGGAGTTGACAAGAAATGTATAAGTCCTCGGAATTAACCCCGTGAAAACAAGGGAGTTGATGGTTCCTCTAAGTTATAGAAAGCTCAGTATAGCCTGAACGAACTCAAAGGAGTCTAAGACTAATAGCATTTAGAAAAGATAGAATGCTACCCTGATAGTAGAATGAGGGTGTAATTGTGATAAATAAAGGATGGTTTTTTGGGCCTTCAATTGAGTAATGATTTGAAAAAAAAAAGGATTTCACAGACGACACGGGATTAGAATAACCCCCCATAAGATGAATCACGTTGGGATGCTATGAAGTACAACTATGGAAGCATGGTATCACCCCAGGTGGATGTTCCCCGATGAGACGTGAGCCCTAGCGGCAGTGTTACATAAGAGGTCAAGTTATCGGTATTAAGGTAAATCAACAAAGAATGGGTAAAACTTACAAAGTATGACATGATATTAGGCCATCATTTTTAAGATGAACGGTAATGAAGAAGCATTAAAGGACTGAGATTTATACCTATAGGATAAGCAACAAAAGTAACCTGGAATTTGGTAGCATACCTCAGTAACGATAAATTGATGTAAGAGTTATGGTATAGTATAACCTACCTTGATGCAGTAAAGTCATATGGATGGATAACCGGGGCTATGAAACAAGATATAGTAATATTCGCAAGTTCAACAAAGTACCGAGCGAAGAACTTCAGTATACCTATATTGTTATAGTTATGTATATGTTCACAAAGTGAGGCCTAGAGATTGTCTAAAAACTAGAGGAAAAAGGGGAGAAGAGTTGCATAGGCACACTTACAAGGCCAGAGTCGTACAGACTGCATGATAAAAAAATAGCAACAATTACGAGATTGAAATGATTCCGACCACAAGTCGTGGTGTGAGAAAGAGGCCTAAAGGGGGGAACGCCTTGGCCTTTGGAATTATGGAAAGGAAAGTACTAAAGTATTCGGAAGACATAAGCTATGAGAATGATAAGTGCATCAGTCAACATTCGAGGACGAATGTTCCAAAGGGGAGAATGATGTTACAACCCATGTTTTCATACGTGAATGTACGCCATAAGTAAATTGATGCAAGCTTGGGAATGAGATTATTTTGAGGTTACAAGTATTATGCTATTTCAAATAAGGGATAAGTAAATTTGTGAAGGTGAGAGGGTAAGCAAATCTAAGAAAATGAGTTTCGTCGAAATTTGTCATTTTGGGATAAAATACGGCCCAAGCTAAAATACCCGGTATTTATGGAGTAGTACCATACAAGGTACCACATGACCATGATAGTAAGGTGTATAAAGTGTATTAAAAATAAGTAAAATTTTAAGTAATTTGAGATAATTCTTAATTATGCGGGTAATTGGTTAATTACCGGGTAGCGGGATATTACCTAATTAATTAATTAATTATAGGATAAATTTAAAATTTCCCCACCCCACCCCCACGTGGCAGCAAGGCCTTATCCATATTCATGACTCTTACAATGGAATGGAAAGGTGGCAACCTAAATGATAATGGCAAGACACTTCATTTCTAGGAATTGGGGTACAAAACAACATTTCATTCCAAAAAGACTTAAAATCCATTTTTAATTCGTTTTGGTGTCTCTGAAATTAATGAAAAGGTTCAGCAAGAAGGTTTCCTCCAAGATGATACTTGATAGTAACATAAGTTACTTACGTTCATACGAAACTTCTTAGAAAAATTAGCAACGAGATTTTGCGATTCTATAGGAGTACGGTGCAATCTTTCTCAAGAACATCATACAGATTTTTCCTACTCCGGTCTTGCCGTCACGTGTTTTGTCGCGATTGTCGTGTGTTAGAGGGATTGTTCAGAGAACCGGCTCAAGTATGTTAAGGCTAAGCTCTTCCTTTATTTTGCATGATCTCGTAATTACACAAGTTTGATAACGAGGTATAAAGAAAAAATTCATGTTCCGGAATTTACGTATATGTTTCCTAGTTTTGTAAGTACAATAATCGGTTGAGTATTTCCTCCTTCTAGTCAAGAGAGCAGAGAGTCTATATATACATTATTACAGAATTTTCATTACCATCGAGCTATAATCGATGGGCAGGCCCCTATTGGACAACCTCTGATCGGATGGTAAGTTATATACCGAGCCTACTGTGGCCGAGAGCCTATGAGCGAGCCCAGTTGGTCGAGATACAGAGCCTACTATGGCCGAGCGCCTATGAGCGAGCCTACTATGGCAGAGCAGTTTTATATATATATATATATATATATATATATATATATACACACCAAGCCTTATAGGGCCGGACATCTATTTTACTTACTATATTGAGAGAGTTGAGTCAGTATCAGCAGGTAAGCATATCTTCAGATTATCTTTGACTTCCAGTTGCTTTCACTTATTGTATTACAGTTCAGTTTTAGCTTTCAGTATATTGCCTTACATGGTACATTATTTCGTACTGACGTCCCTTTTCTGGGGGTGCTGCATTTCATGCGTGCAGGTTCGGACAGACAGACGGGTAGACCTCCTCATTAAGTGTTGCCCGAGTTCAGCTTGATCGGTAAGCTCCATGCCTTTCGGAGTTTTCGGGTCTAGAGCTTTATGTACATCTTGTATATATATGTATATGTTATGAGTTGGCCGGGGAGCTATTCCGATCATAGTATATCCACCAGTAGAGGCTTGTAGACATATCCTGTCAAGTTAGTGCAGTATGTTGGGCTGGTAGGCCTTTTATGTATATTTTGTTGTTCTACCAGCTGTAGTAGTTATGACAGCCTTGTCAGCCCAGCTTTATATTGATATTTAGTCAGCATTCGCAGTTATCTTGCAATGTGGCCCATGGCCAAAGTACGACATCACATGTTCAGAGTTCCTTAGTCACAAGTTGGTACGCAAGGATAGATGAGGCACCGGGTGCCGGTCTCCCCCCAGGTTCGAGGCGTGACACATCTGTATTCACTTGTTCATGTAATCGAGAGTGGCATAACTTATGATATCTTTACATTATCTTGTTGGTTGAGTTCATTAAATCTTCTTAGCAATCGAAATAGGCTATTTTAATCATTGATTAAACCTAGTTAGGAGGATAATCGAGAGAGGTTCTCCTAAAGAGTAATCCTCTACGCATTATTGCATATCTTCACTTGCTTAAATTGGTTAATCTTGTGAGGTTAAGACTTAATCGAGAGAGGAGTTTTTGCTGAACGTTTGAACTAATAATTGAGTGAATTCGGGAGACTCACTTAAACATTAGAAGTGAATTATCTAGAGTAAAATCCCAACAATTATCTTGCACCTATCCTATCAACCCCTATTTTTCTCCCACTGATAATTCCCTTGCTTATCTTTGTTTCAATTGTCATTAGTCAATAACTTTAGATTCTTAGTTAATTTTAGTTATTCATCATATAAATCTCGATTGTTGATCATATAAATCTCGATTATTCATTATATAGATGTAGAAACTATGAAAATACTGTTTAACTCCAATCCATATGGATACGATATTATACTATACTATCTTTGACTAGCGAGCATAATTTAAGTGGTGTTTTGCGCTCGTCAAATTTTGGCGCTATTGCCAGGGATTGACAATCAATAGTGTTTGATATAGTTTGTAATGCTAATTCAGGAATTTTTCTTTTATTTTTCTCTTTTTACGTTTGGTGTTCTTTGACTGTGTGCAAGTTACAGGTTAGATTGGTGCATGACTCAAACTTCTGTGAAGGAAGTGCTACCATACGAGCTAGAAATTGAAAAATAATTGTGACAGCTGAGGAAGGAAATAAATCTCACCGAGACATCAGAAAAGGTTGGGCAATCCTTAACCAAAGATATGGCTGGAATCAATGATGATAATGTAGATTTGGTTGAGAGAGAAGTAACCCAACGAAGTGAACAAGCTGCACGGGATACTGAGAAAGCAACTATTAGAGATGCAAAGATTTGGCTGGAATCTATGAAGAAGAGAGGGGTCTGAGAATTGTTCAGAATCAACCCTTGGCTGCAGACCAGTTCGGAAATATAGCTCCCATGCCTAGGAGACCACTTGGAAATTATGCTAGACCGGTCTACAATCAAGGTGTATCAAGTGTTAGACCACCTCCAATTGCATCAAATAATTTTGAATTGAAGCAAGGGTTGCTTCAAACTCTTCAGAATTGCTGTGTCTTCAAAGAGAATCCAAACGAAGATCAAAATACACATCTAATGGACTTCGAGGAGATTATGAATACCTTCTAATACAATGGTGTGTCACAAGAAGCAGTGTATTTAAGGGCATTCCCCTTTTCTCTTAAAGATGATGCAAAACAGTGGCTTCGAAGCTTGCCCATGGGATCAATTAGAACTTGGGAGGAGATGACTAGAAAATTCCTTGATAAATATTTCTCCTTAGCTAAGACAGGCAAGTTTATAAGAGAAATCCATAACTTTTGCCAGAAAGATACGGAAACTATTTTTGAAGCATGGGAGAGGTTTAAGGATGTCACGACCCAAAATCCAACTAGTCGTGATGGCACCTAATCCAACCCGCTAGGTAAGACAATTAACAACTATCCAATTCCAATAATATTAATAAGACAATTATTCAAAAGAAATTATATGAAACTAATACATTTCCCCAAGAACTGGTAGTACAAATCATGAGCTTCTAAGAATAGAGTTTACAAAGCGAAAATGAAATAAATACATAGTCTGTTTGAATAGTACATAAACAGAGTTTTACAGATCTAAAGCTACCACGAACAAGATGCAGCTATAGCCGGGATGAAGTACATCTTCAATCCAGCTCCCATCGATCACAACAACATCAACAGCCAACATCTGCACGTAAGGTGCAGAAGTGTAGTATGAGTACAACCGACCCCATGTACTCAATAAGTAACAAACCTAACCTTAGGTGAAAGTAGTGACGAGCTAACACAAGGTCGGGTCCAATACCAATATCCCACAACAGTTCATAACAATATAATACAAGTAATAAAAGATGTATCTCCGAAGTAAAATGTTCAGCTCATTCAGAGTTCCAGAAAATAGTCATGCTTTTCAAGTATCTTAGTGAAAACCCAAATCTTTTACCGAAAATGCCAAAAATATGAGTAAGTTTGAAAACTGTAATTTTTCCAAATATCCTTTCCACAATAAATAAGATGTTTCATTTTCTTTCTAGATATCAAGTGTGAAATACCTCTCTATGCCCACATATCAATGTGTGTAAAATATCATGAATGACGTGATGTCGTATAACATGACAAAAAATGCATCTCTATGCCTGTATGTCATGTGTGCATGCCAATGCCATCTATCTCCGAGATGAATCATGTACTCACACTCTCAGAATACTCGATCTCAATGTGTCACACTTTCCACTCATCATGCTCAACCACTCGGTACTGTATATGGCCCATACGGCCCAGGGAAGATCCATCCCGGAATATATATATCACTGACCATCAGTCACTCAGTACCGAGGAAGGCCAATCCAGCCCCATGGAGAAGATCCATGTCTAGGTATATAAATGCTTCGGACAAGATCCATGTCCAGAGAAGCTCTATCCCTCAATATAATCAACCGCGCTCACTGGGGGTATGTACAAACTCCGAAGGGGCTCCTACAGCCCAAGCGCTATAGGAAATCGGCCCAAACCCGACCCCCGGGCCCACATCTCGAAATCTGACAAAAGTCACAAAATCTGAAAGCTCATTCACTCACGAGCCCAATCATACCTAATTCATCAAAATCCGACACCAATTGATCATTCAAATCCTCAAAACCAACTCTCCAAATCCCTACCCTCAATCCCCAATTTACACCCCAAAAATACACCATCTAGGTGGGAAATCAGTGGGGAAACATAATTATTGAAAAACAATGAAGACAAGAAACTTACCTCAAGAATCCCACTTGAAAAGCCCTCTCAAAATCTCTAAAATCCGAGCTCAAAATGATGAAATGAAGCCAAAATTCTCGGACCCCGTTGATATAGGTTCTGCCTAGACACTTCCGCACCTGCGGAGCCTGGGCTCACACCTGCGCGCCCGCTGGTGTGAAAAAACTGGGTGCACCTGCAAAAATGACTAACTCTGGCTGCCTCCGCTCCTGCGACCCATGGTCCACATCTGCGCTATCATAGGTGCGGAGAAAACATCGCACTTGCGACCCTTGCTGGTCTCCACCCTTCCCGCACATGCGCTCAACCTGCCGCACCTGCGGCATCGCATCCGCGGTCCCCTTTCCGCAGGTGCGGTCACACCAGCAGCTCTTAGAGTTCAGCAAGTTCTCAAATCACATTCCAAGTCCGTTAATCACCCGATATTGGTTGAGGCCCGCTAGGACCTCAACCAAACATACCAACAAGTCTTATAACATCATACGGACTTAATCGAATCTTCAAATCACCTCCAACAACATCGAAAACACGAATTACACACAGATTCAAGCCTAAGAAACTTCAAAATTTCCAAATTCTACAAACGACGCCAAAACCTATCAAATCCCGTCCGATTGACCACAAAATTTGCACACAAGCCACATTCGACGTTACAGACCTGCTCCAACTTCCGGAATCAGAATCCGACCCCGATATCAAAAAGTTCACTCCCGGTCAAACTTTTCAAATTTTAACTTTTGCTATTTCGAGCCAAATTCAACCACGGACCTCCAAATCACAATCCAGACGCGTTCCTAAGTTTAAAATCACCCAACGGAGCTAACAGAACCATCAAATTTCCAATCCGAGGTCAAATGCTAAAAGTCAAACTAGGTCAACTCTCCCAATTTAAAGCTTCAACAATGAAATTCTTTCTTCCAATTCGATCCCGAATAACCTGAAAGTCAAAACCAATGATTCACACAAGTCAAAATACATCATACGGAGTTACTCATGCCCTCAAACAACCGAGCGAATTGTAAATGCTTAAAATGACCGGTCAGGTCGGTGCAAAGGAGATTGTTCGAAAGTGTCAACATAGCAAAATTGAACTTTGGATGCAACTACAAGACTTTTGGGATGGGTTGACACCGGCCTCACGTAGAACATTGAGCAATACAGATGGAGGCCCATTGATGAAGAAGACTCTAGAGGAGATAGTCACAATTTTTGACGAGTTATCTGAAGATGCAATCAGTGGCCCTCTGAGAGTACTAAAAGAAGAAGATCTACTGGTGTTCACCAGGTTGATGCTAACACATCTGTGAAGATACAACTTGATTCTATGGACAAAGAGATAAGGAAGTTGACCTTAGCCTCGATACAAAATGAGCCTCATACAGCATGTGATATATGTGGACGAGGACACCCTACTCATGAGTGTCAAGCCTCAACTGAGGTAGTAAATGCTGTGGGGAACTACAATTTTAATGCAATGGGTCAGAGGCACACCAGTTTTTTATGGAGTTCACCGGGAGGTACCGCGAATGCTTGGAAATAAAATAACTCTAGACCGTAGGGACAAGGAGCTCTAGCATACCAAAATCAGCAGAGGCAGCAATTTCAGCCTCAACAGCCCATTCAGCCTGGTCTAGAGGATCTAATGAAGGCTTTCATTATCAAGACAGATGAGAGGCTGGACGCTCATGGAGCAGCTATCAAAGAATTGGTCACTGGTTTGTGAAACTTGGAGAGACAAGTGGGACAAATTGCAACAATATTAGCTGAGAGGGTTCCAGGTACTCTCCCCGCTGATACAGAAAAGAATCCCAAAGAAACGCTGAATGCTGTGACCTTGAGAAGTGGGCAAGTGTTGAAATATCCCACCCTGATCCAAGATGATGTGATATTTGAAAAAGAAAGTAGGAAGCAGTTGAAAAATGATGTTGATAAAAAGAAGAAGGGCCCGATAAAACTGAGAATAAAAAGAAGAAATTTTGAGAAGGGAGGAACCTGAAGAGAGCAAGCATATGCCTGCTTTACCTTTCCCTCAAAAGCTATGTTGATTAAAGCTAGACAAGCAGTTTGCGAGATTTTTGGATGTGCTGAAACAAGTTCATGTAAACCTACCATTCACAGAAGTGCTCTCACAAATGCCTTTTTATGCTAAATTCTTGAAAGAGATCCTTATGAAGAAGAGAAAAGTAGAGGAGACCTCAATGGTCAAGCTCACAAAGTATTGCAGTGCGATATTGCAAAATAAACTCCCACTAAAGTGTGGAGATCCAAGGAGTTTTATTATACCTTGCTCCTTTGGAACTATCAATTTTGACAAATCTTACGTGATTCTGGTGCCTCAATTAATTTAATGTCTCTATCTATTTACAGGAAACTAGAAAAAGAAATCGGAAAGATAAGGTCTGTACCAATATCCTTGCAGCTGGAAGACCAAACGACTCTGATACCCGAGGGGATAATGGAAGATGTGTTAGTTCGGGTGGATAAATTTGTATTTCTTATAGACTTTATAGTAGTGAACATGGAGGAAAACAAGGAGGTTCCTCTCATCCTAGGAAGACCATTGTTAGCGACGGGTAGAGCGATATTGGATATACACGAGAGGAAACTCATGCTTAGAGTGGGTGAGGAGACGGTGACTTTTGATATGAATGTAGAAAATGGGGCATAAAAGGAAAAACCAGCTGCAAGTGTTGAGTGAAAAGTGAAGGGCTTAAAAGAGAAGGCTACACTGAGTGAGAAAGATAAGTGTGGGGTGTACCCCAAGAAGGCTGAGAAGAAGCTATCTGCCTGGATGTGCGCATTAGTTCGAAGGCGAGGAATGGAGCCCTACTTCGACTCAGACCCTAACTAGATGTTCAGGGAAGTTTCCTTTACCTTATGCTTTTTAATTGTGTGTTATGGGGACATACCACAACTTAAAGTGTGGGGTGGGGTATAATTGTATGTTGTATGTATATGTGTTAGTTTTGTTAGTTGTAGTAGTTGGAAAATTGGAAAAAAACATAAAAACTTTAAATTTTTTGATTTTTCCCCACGATGGATATCATTCGAGAGGTTTATTGAGGGATTAAAGTCTAAAGAAAAAGACAAAAAGATTTTCTCTTGTAGGTAGTGTATTAATTCCCCCTTAGTTTTTCTTTATGCCGCAGTTGTTTTCCAAGGGTTTGTTTGAACCTAGTGTAGTTAGTTTTTTTTAGGAGTAGGAAACCTTGTGCTATGAATTGTATTGAAGGCAATATCTCTTAACTTTATTATACCTTGAGAACAGTAAGTGCTTTAGTTGTGACGCTTAGGCTCAGTCTTTGACTCTTGTATAAGTACCTTAAATTGTATGATCTTAACTCTGCTTAACTGCGTTGATTAGAGTGTCTTGATAGTCCGATTGTGAGTGAGTTATGTGCCAGGTGGGTGTGAGGTTTTGTTTTATTCTGTGTATTGCATTTGATATCTAGAACTTGTCCCGTGTGTTTGCAAAGTAAAATAGTAGTTTTGTTCAGTCTTGGAAGTGATATAGGCGTTTCTTTGTTGAGCCAGTTATAAGCTTTTATCCACCTAATTGTTATGTATCTTAGTTATCACTTTTGAGCCTGTAATCCTGTTTCTTTGGCAACCACATTACAAGCCTTACCCATTTGTTCAAATTGACCATCTATTTGAATATTGTACCTCTCATGAGCACTTGCATTTGTTATGAACTTTGTAAAAGTGAAGTGTGGGGTGGTTGGTTTGGCTTTTGAGTGGAACTATTGAAATAAGGAGAAAGGTGCAATGTTTTGAAAATGTAAGAGCCACTTGAACTGAAAAAGAAAAGAAAAAAAATAGTGTATTGTTGTGCAAAATATTCTTTGATAGCGGTTAATCATGAAGTAATTGTTCTTAAGGAGGTAGGGAGTTAATGTATATTTATGTGAAGGTGGAGTTATGGGTTGACATAAGTGTGGGGTTTGTAACAATGAAATGTATGTATTAAAGTGCTTTGGGAGGTGTAGTCACTCTTATATCTAAATGTATCGTACCTACCCGTAGCCTACAGTACAACCAGTTAAAGTCCTACTTGATCCTTAACTGAATGAGCTTAATTAGTAGAGTAGTACACTACGGGCAAGCCTATGCTACGTCTTTTGTGGCATATGAATGTTGTTTCTGAGGGTGAGTAAATTATTTCTATCTTGAGTTCCTATTTATTCTTAAATTTGATTGTGTGTGGAACTACTCTCTATTGTTGTGTGAGGGCACTTGATTCATGAAGGAAAGGTAACATCGTTGACCTCTGGGTCAGAGTAAGTGAGCGGGTTATAAATAATGCTTGGTGCTTTTGAGTCAAATCTTGAGGCGAATGTTACGTTAGAGTGCTTAATCTGTTTTAATTATTCTTGGTATGATGAGTTAGGAGAGTTGTTTAAAAAGGCTGTGTCTATGTGGAGTGTAGTTTGATTGCTCGAGGACGAGCAAAGGTTTAAGTATAGGGTGTTGATGGTAGGCTAGAATTATGTATTTTAGTTGCTTATTGTACTCTAATTCACTGCACTTTACTTGTGTTTGAGCTTTAATAGGTAGTATTTTGCACTTATTATGTGTTTTATGCCTTGCAGGAGGTGATTCTGAGTTAAAAAGATAATTTGGAACTAAATTGAACAATGTGGAGCTTTGAAGTTTGAGTAGAAGCCCAAAGAATGAAGCCGATATCGAAAACCATGTATGTATAAGAAAATAAAAGAAAAGAATGCCAAAAGAGTGGAATAAGGCTGCCACGTGAAATGGATTTGCAAATGTGCCGTAGAAGTAATTAAAAAATCTTAACCTGATTAACATTATGAATTTACCAACTACAACGAGGTGTTGGACGTTGTGTCCAGTGAAGTTGTTGGCAATTTTGTTGTTAGGCATATTGTGCATCTCTTTGAATATTTCCATTAGTGCGGCGCGTAGTACGTCGCACTGGGCGGCACAGCAGTGCTATTGTGCTGCTGTCCATCAGAACGTGCTCTCTTGATTTTCCTACTAATGCCCCGCATGGCGTGTCATCCCATGCGGCGCGCCTGTATATGTTTTACATAGCAAATATCCTATTTCGGCCAGGAAAAGGTGATTTTGTCTGGGCCTGGCCCTACGTGGTATAAATACATGGAAAAAAAATTATTTTCTGGACTTTTGACACAAATTCGACCTAAGGAGGCAAATGAGGAGTTAGAAGAACACGAGCACAAGGATTTCATCATTTCTTCCTCACTCAAGACCCGAGTTTGGATTGAATTTATGTCTTCCTTTACTTTAAACTTATTTGTGATGAACTGCTTCATATCTATGGAGTAGTTCCCTTTAGGGTTTGATAGATTTGGTGTATTGATGATTGTTTGTGGATTATAACTCTAGTTTTATGTATTGAAGCGTTTTTGGATGATTTAACTGTTGTATCTATATTCACTTGTTCATATAATCGAGAGAGGCATAACTTATGATATCTTTGCATTGTCTTGTTGGTTGAGTTCATTAATTCTTCTTAGTAATCTAAAGAGGCTAGTTGAATCATTGATTAAACTTAGTTAAGAGGATAATCGAGAGAGGTTCTCCTAAAGACCAATCCACTATGCATTATTGCATATCTTCACGTGCTTAAATTGGTTCATCTTATGAGGTTAAAACTTAATCGAGAGAGGAGTTTTGTTGAACGTTTGAACTAATAATTGAGTGAATTCGAGAGACTCACTTAAACATTAGAAGTGAATTATCTAGAGTTAGATCCCAACAACTATCTTGCACCTATCCTATCAACCCCTATTTTTCTCCCACTGACAACTCCCTTGCTTATCTTTGTTTTAATTGTCATTAGTCAATAGCTTTAGATTCTCAGTTAATTTTAGTTATTCATCATATAAATCTCGATTGTTGATTCTCCTAGATAGCAATCAAGCTAGAAACTACGAAAATACTGTTTAACTCCAATCCTTGTGGATACAATATTATACTATACTATCTTTGACTAGCGAGCATAATTTAAGTGGTGTTTTGCGCTTGTCACACATCAGATGGTTTGAGCCCGGCGAGGCTAGGTTATATGGCACTGATTTAGTGAAGGATGCCTTGGTGAAGGTAAAATTTATTCAGGAGCGACTTCGCATGGCACAGTCCAGACAAAAGAGTTACGCAGATCAAAAGGCGCATGCTTTATCATTTATGGTGGGCGAGAAGGTTCTATTGAAAGTCTCGCCTATGAAGGGTATCATGAGGTTCGGGAAGAAGGGAAAGTTGAGCCTAAGCTTTATTAGCCCATTTGAGGTGTTGAGGCGAGTAGGGGAGGTTGCTTATGAACTTGCTTTGCCTCCCAGTCTATCGATAGTTCATCCGGTTTTCCATGTGTTTATTCTACAGAAGTATCATGCCAACAGGTCGCATGTGTTAGATTACAACAAGGTTCAACTAGATGTGAGCTTGGGTTATGAGGAGGAGCCAATTGCCATTGTTGGCAGGCAGGTTCGCTAGTTGAGATCTAAGAAGATTTTTGCGGTAAAGGTTCAGTGGAGGGGTCAACTAGTCGAGGAAGTGACTTGAGAGACCGAGGAGGACATGTGGAGCAGATTTCCACACTCCAAGTATGATTCTAGACCAGTTCAAGAACGAACATTTGTTTAAGAGGTGGAGAATATAACAACCCGATCGGTCAATTTACTTTCTAGATCCCCGTTCCCCTAATTAAGACTCCCCGTATGTGATTTTACTATTTTATAACTTGTGGGGAATGGTTGGTTTGGGTTTGAAAGGGTTCGGGTTAAAATCGGAACACTTGGTTCCTTAATAGTGGCCTAAGATGGCCAAGTTTGACTTGAGTCAAAAGTTTTATTAAACGACCTCGGAACCGGGATTTAATGGTTCCAATATGTTCATATGATGATTTTGGACTTGGGTACGTGTTCGAATTGAGTTTCGGGTGATCCAGGAGTGTTTCGACGCTTAATGTTGAAAGTTGGTGCATTGAAGGTTTTCAAGTTCTTTGAATTTTGTTTGACTTACAATTTGGTGTTATCGAGGTTCGTTTGGATTCCGAGTCCAGGAATAGGTCAGTATGGTAATTTATGACTTGTACGCAAAATTTGGTGTCATTCCGAGTTGTCTAAGTAAGAATCGATGCGTTCGGAGCTAGTTGAAAAGTTTAAAGTTCATAAGTTGATTTAATTTGGTTTTGGGGTGCAATTATTAGTATCGATGTTGTTTTAAGTATTCCGAGGGTTCGAGCAGGTTCGTATTATGTTTATGAACTTAATAGTGCAGTTGGATGGGGTCCTGGATGGCTCGGGTGTATTTCGGACCACCTGGAGTTAAGTCTGAAATTCTGCTGTTGCTGGTTCTGGTTTCTTTCTTCGCGAATGTGGAGGTGCAGTCACGTTCGCGGAGAAGGAATTGGGGGGCTGGGCTTTTTTCTCTCGCGTTAGCGATCACCAAGTCGCGTTCGCGAAGGTCTGGGATTGGCGGCCTTCACGTTCGCGTGAGTGGGTCCTTGTTCGCGTAGAGGAAAGGGGCCTGGGAGGGGTCAACACCCATTACCCTTCACGTTCGCGAAGGTACCATCGTGTTCGTGATGCTCAGGCGGGGCAAGCCTTCGCGATTGCGCGCGAGACTGCCCTAGCGTTCGCGATGAAAATTTTCAGGGCCTGGGCAAGCTTTGCCTTTGCGGTCACGAGATCCTTTTCGCGATCGCAAAGAAGGGTCAACTCGGCAGAATCTTGTTTTAAATCCGGACTTAGGCCCATTTTCTCTCATTTCACTTTGGGTTAGCCAATTTTGGAGCTATTGGAGAGGGAGTTTTCACCTAGAATTGTAAGGTAAGTAATTACTACTTAATGTGAGTTTAATACACGGATTAGGGTAGATTTTAACATGTAAATTGTGGAAATGATAGGATTTTGTCGAAAAATCTAGGTTTTGATAAAAATGAGATTTGACCACGAAAATAATTATGGAATTAAGTAGAAATTATATATTTGTATTCGTGAGGTTATGGACAATATTTATTTACAAAAATATTCAAAATCCAGGCACGTGGTGAATTTTAGGAACATTTCAATTTGGGGTTGGTAATTACTCTAATAGTAAAATTATAAACTTTTGAGCATATATTAATTAGTTTGTATAATATTTGGCTAGTTTCGGATTGTGTGCCACCGATTTGAGGCTTTTAGTGTGAATTGTGGACCGACAAGAGGACTTGAAAACGAGAAAAGTCTCTTGCCTAACCTTGTAAGAGGAAATTATTCTCGTAGG
Organism: Nicotiana tomentosiformis; assembly: GCF_000390325.3. Taxonomy (NCBI): domain Eukaryota; kingdom Viridiplantae; phylum Streptophyta; class Magnoliopsida; order Solanales; family Solanaceae; genus Nicotiana; species Nicotiana tomentosiformis. The sequence goes on along the minus strand of NC_090821.1, from coordinate 42,760,745 downwards.
TGTTATAAATGGTTAGTTGCTAATAATTGTGGGTGCCACATGCACGCGATGTGTCGAGAGTCCGTGCGTAGCTAAAATTCATGCTTATGTCAGTGTAGTTTTAGGACTCTACCATGTATTACTTGTATTATTTGCACAGAACTTGTTAGTATAATTACCTAAATTTATAATTGAAATTGGATTAAAGGTTTGTAAAGACTGAGCTCCATTAATTTGAGTTTCGGCGGAATACTTGATTGTTAGCAGAATTTATGCCTTCTTTGAGTATTATTCTTATGTAGTAGTCGTTAATCGGAGTTTGTAGAGTATTCTCTATTCCTGTGGATCAGGCCGAACACCTAGGCACTATAGTAGATACATCTATGGTCTGCGCCAGTCGACCCTCGGCAGTATGCTATTCTGGATTAGGTCATATAACCTCAGCATAAATCGTGCGTGATATTGTTTGGAGTCCGATAATACTTGATTATTTTTTTTGATTTGAGACTTGAAAATTATTTGGTGTCTCTTATGTGTTAAAGACTTGGCATGTGATAGTTAGAGACTTTAAATTGATATTATATTTAAGAATCATTATTTACAGCTTCTTATTTCACTATTATTGTTATATTTCATGCCTACTTATGATTTTTATATTTTATTTATTGACCTCTAGTAAGTGTCGATGTCGACCCCTCGTCACTACTTCTTCGAGGTTAGACTAGATACTTACTGGGTACATGTTGTTTATGTACTCACGCTACACTTCTACATAAATTGTGCAGGTTCTGAGATAGGTACATCTGGTGTTCGTCCAGGCATGCATCCGCATTACCCGGAGGCCTAGTGGTGAGATACTTCCCATGCTCCGTTCTGCAGCACCCGGAGCCTCCTCTTGTTGTATTTATTATTTCTGTCTATTTTATTTCAGACAATAGTTGTAGAGAGTTTTATATATTCTAATATATGCTCGTGTACTTGTGGCATCGGGTTTTAAAAAATTCTAGTAGATATTCATGGTTTTTGATTATTAAATTCACTACTTTACTCTTATGCTTAGTTTATGCTTCACATTACTACAATCACCTACTATTTGTTTCCTTATTAAATAAAAATCAATGACTTTAAAAATATTAAAATGAACGATTAAATGGATAGTTCACCGTTGATTTGCCTAGCAACGACGTTGGGCGCTATCACGGCATATATGAGAATTGGGTCGTGAAACTTAAAATAATTAATATGGGCTAAAGATTGAAAAGTTTCTTTCATGTTATGTACAACACAGGCTAAATCGGATAAGGGTTTCAAACCTGAGCTATTTTCGGTTGGGTTGTTAGGCCAAGTGACAAGAGCCGTAATTCTCTCTTTATTATGGGGGGGGGGGGGGGGGTTGGAAGGAGGAACGATAATGAGTTATGGTATGGGTTGGGCTTGATAAGTGAACTGGGTATGTGTATGTATTTGTGGCCCTTAGAAATCTTCTTTTGCCTTCAGCAAGTGCATCTTTTAGGTCAAGTTTATGGGTCTAGGGGTTTTGATTTGGTGGGGTATCTGAAGTGGCAGTTGACATAGACAAAAATTTGAGACATCGCCTGCCACATTGGAGAGCCATTAGGGTTAGGAGCAAATCCGAAGAGTTTGTTAATGGTAGGGGCTGAAATGGACGAAAAGTTTAACCGGGGTCAAATGTAAACAATATTCAACAGTAGAGGAACAAATCCGGACCTTCTCCCTAGTTTTAGTATGGATAGTCCTACCTTTAGATTTAACTTGATAACACTAACCTCCCTTATGGTTCATGATATTAGTTTTATGTCTTTTTTAAAGAGTTCTTTGTAACAATTGCTTTAATCGATTTATCATTAATTCAAATAGTTATAATTTGACAAATTTATCATTTTTAATATAACAACACTCTTTATTAATTAATTTATGAGTATCTTTTTAATCACATTAACCAGCGCTGATGTTGGTGGAAGCAGTGGGAGTATTCTTGGCAAGTATCAACTAGGTTGTCTTCTTTGCCGTGGAAATTTCCTAAAGGTTTATCATGTACACCGTTGCTGTTTTCTGGTTGTTTCCCTTCTCTCATCTTCCTTCCTTTTACATCGGAAATTAATTTATTCCAATTACCCGAAAATAATGAAACCCAATTGAAGGAAATCACTAATGAGCTTCAGTTATAGTGTATATATAATAGCCCGTGGAGTCAGTACAAACGTAAAACAAAAGTAATGAGAAGAATTTTTAGGACATAAAAGTACTTGAGACCCAATAATGTATTGTGATAGAAAAATTAACTTAAATAGCAGCCCGGCAATATGTGTGTGTGAAGGAGACTTTGACGTAATTGGTAAAGTTGCTGCCATATGTGACCAGGAGTTCATGGGTTCAAGTCGTGAAAATAGTCTCTTGCAGAAATGCAGGGTAAGACTACGTATAATACCCTTGTGATCCGGCCTTTCTCCGAACCCTGCGTATAGCGGAAGCTTAGTGCACCTGCCTTTTTTCTTTTAGTATATTATACATGTATGGTGGTTAGGAGCTATAAATATTTTTGGCCAAGTGGTTAAGTGTATAATTTTCCGATTGTGATAGGCTTAAAAAGTATTTTGGCGATGCTATGTTTAACCTCGGCATTTTGAATCCCATGTCCATCCCCATGCAAATACATGCAGTGTGCTGTTCTTGCAATATTCTTTATAATTCCAATTGTTTCAGAAAATAGCAAGTTTTCCATTCGATCTCTATTCATCAGTTTCCATGTCTCCTTTATCAAAATTTTTATGTGTTCTCTTGCCTTTTCCTCAGAAACACCCTTTTCGTTCATATAATACTGAATTGACTTGGGGACGTCACCCCTTTTTTGTTCTTCCTGGATATAGTTATAGGGATAAATAAATTAGATGAGATACATATTTTGCTACGTCTAGCTAGCTATTTATTATTTTGAGTTAATGAGAGAGAGAGAGGGGTATAAAAGCACACCGCTGATGTCCCCATATCATCGGCGAAACGAAAAATTGTAGCAGAGCAACGAATTATGTCAGGATACTTGCTTAAGGATTTCAATTCCTCTTTGGTAATTGGATTGGTGACAAGGAAAAATGCGTGGACTAATACAATAGGAACTGCAACTGAGATCCATGCGTTATTTATATATTCTTGCAAAGTTGGCATATATCCATTGTAGTACCATCTTGCTTCTTCTAGGTAAGATTTGCACAAATCTGCCCACTACATGTCTCAAATAAAAGTGCAAAAAGTTGTATTAGTTTTCTTAATCTATTGTTTTTTTGGACGGAGTGGTTTTGTGGAGATAGATGTAACATGGTTTAATAGGTTTAATTAAATCCATCACTTTTGACATACAAAACTTATATATATATTAAATTCTGACTCGCAAATTTAAATGTACAACTGGTTTAGTAATAAAAAACTTAAAGGTTGTGTCACCAAATTTAAAATTGGATCCATCTCGAAAGAGGGGTTTGGAAAAAGAAGAGGAGATTGGAGAAATTAGGAACTAAAGGTAGGAAAAATTCTAAATATAATAAGTCTTATTAATTTTGTAAGATAGGGTAGGACGTCGATCCCTTGCTCTTTGAAAACCTCATACGCCATTTCGTTGATAGTATCGAAGAGTCCAAGGTAACATACTTTCATATAGTCTGGAAGTTGCTCCATTGCTTTTATTTCCCATCTGGATTTATATTACCATCAATCAAATTTTCACATTACAAACACAAGACCAATATGACTAATTAGAAAACTGCTAAATACTAATAAAGGAGTAATTTTCCAACTTCGTTTGTTAATTTCTTATAATTAAAGGCACCTGTCTTCTTGTGATTTAAAGTAATCTTGGTAATTGGCGGCTCAAGAACATCAAAGACTCAAAACCAAACTTTAATTATTAAGAGGCCTCGAACTTTAGAAAAATTCATATTGCTGATAACTTATTTCATGCTTTATAGTTGAGATATCTGAATTATGAGAAATAATAAAACAACAATATACTACTATGAGGTAAAAATATAAAACTAATAAATAAATTTTAAATTTTAAGAAAAAAGTAAAAAGTTAAAACAATAATACATGAGCCTAGAAGTTAAAAACTTGATATAGGAACAAAATTTTATTATTTCAATCACATTGGCTATATAATTTTTTTTAATATAAAGATCTTATAATTTTTTTTAACTAGTACCATAAATATTCAATATTATTTCAAGAAAAATTACCATAAACTAACCTATTATACTACTAATTTAAAAATGGGGCCTTACAGAATTGGGAGCCTAAAGCAAATGCTTTATTAACTTGGCCCTTGAGCCGGCACTGTTATACCATACTAATTTCTAGAGAACTAAGTCAGTAGTACAGTTAAGCAATGAGCAAATGAATAAGGAAAAATAAACCGATCAATCAACATGCACCAAATTTACACATGTAACTTATTCCCAAAAGTTACGTACTGACCTTTCAATAGCATCAGTTAAGATTTCCAACTCATCAAGAGTGCTATAAACATCATAAATATAATTTATAATTGCAACAAAAGCAACGACTTTTGTCAACATTCTTCGGCAATAGCTATATTGAGGCTCAAATACTGTCCCCTCGCAAAAAACAAAGCCTCCACCACTCTATCCCTTGAAAATGACAACTTTTCTATAGGGCATGTACTCTTCCACCACCTTTACATGAACACTAATGCTGTATGAGATAAATTATCGGTTTGTATCTCTCTATATATATACTGATAATGTAATGATGTTTTTACATTATAAAGCCACAAGCTTTAAGTACAATGCTAAACAATCCTATGTATCACTGTCTATAAAAGTGGAAATGAAATAAGGAAGAACAATATAGAAGGGGACTCTGAGGCCTGCGGACGCGGGCAGGTGTACCTTGAAGTCTCCAAACGCAACTCAGCGTACTAGTGTCGGGACTGATCGATAAGATATACCTGGATGTGAACAAAAATATGTGCAGAAGCATAGTATGAGTACACCACAACGGTACCCAGTAAGTGGCAAGCCTAACTTCGGTAAAGTAGTGACGAGGTCAGGTCAAGGCCCTACTGGAGATACTAAGAAACAAGACGACAGATATAACGGTATAATGATAATAACAAAGGAAATGAAACAAATAAGTAATTTACAGAAAGTTAACAACACAGAATCAAGACAGTTAATACAGTACGGAAAGAAACAAGGATTTACACATTAAGGAAACAAACAACCAAGGCAAATAAAACAAATAAAGAAAAGATCAACAAGGGCCACTATCGAGGTACCGTCTCGTAGTCCCAAATCATAAAAGTAACTCATAGTCTTTTTTTATATCACCGCACGATCCTTTATATTTAGTTTGAAAATTATTTTTTCGAAATAGCACCCCGCATTTTAGCCCACCTTATCACACCGCATGGCTTCTAGTAGTTCCCCAGCTAACCAAGCGTATCAAGCCCACCTTATCTCACCGCATGCGTTTCAACACCCAGACCTTTTACCACCGCATACGTATCAATAGTAGCAACGACATGGCAGAAATCTCGTGCAAATAGTAACAACAGCACGACAGAAACCTCGTGCAAACAACCAAACAATCCTCTCAACAATAACATGAATGCCAAAACATAACAACTCAATAAAATAATATTTCATAACTTACACCTTGCCTCAATAGAAACCATGGCCTTCGCAACTCAACACCAAACTCAACAGCAAGAAATTTTAAGGATAGCAAATTTCAAGTAAAGAATCCCACAGTTAAATAATAAATACGGAATTAATAAAGCAAGTAATTCAACTAAACATGTAGTACAAGATGCAAATAAGAGATAAGACAAGCAGATAAGTAAAATTAGACTAAACACGGTGGCTGTAACATGCTAAAGTAACTCAATTAAAGCATGAAAAAGAAACTACGCAGCTAAAACCGAAATCTCAATATTTAGCCCGTGTACGCACTCGTTACCTTGCGTACACGGCCTTCACATATCACAATTGTCACAACAATACCAAATCCTAAGGAAAATTTCTCCCACACAAGGTTAGATAAGTCATTTACCTCAAACCATGCTAAATCAATCAACTAGAAGGCATTTCCCTCGATTTTCCAACTCCGAACGGCTCGAATCTAGCCAAAATAAATTTCATACTATAAATATAGTTATAGGAAACTAATTTAAATAATAAAATTATGATCTTAGCAAAGAATTGAAAAATCGCCTCAAAAAGTCAACCGGGCCCGCATCTCGAAACCCGGCCAAAATTATAAAATCCGAACACTCATTCGATATCGAGTCCAACCATACAAGAATTATCCAAATCCGACCTCATTTTGCCTTTCAAAACTCAAAAAATTTGTCTAAGAACTTGTACACTTTTTCCCCAATTTTTCCAACTCAAATCCTTAATTACATGCTAATAATAATGATAGATTAGTATAATTTAACCAAAATCAAGTCAAGAACTCTTACCCCAACAATTCCTCTGAAAATCCCTCAAAATGTTACCTCAAATCGAGCTCTCAAAGTCCCAAAATGAATTATGAAAACAAACTCTTGAATTTCCCCTTTTCTGTCCAGCGACTTCCGCTTCTGCGGCCTTTGGGTCGCTTCTGCGACGCCGCACCTGTGGAAAAACCATCACAGGTGCGGAAAACACTTAAGTCCCAAAATTCAGCTTCTGCGGACCATGGCTTGCACTTGCGAGCCCGCTTCTGTGGAGAACCCCTCAGCTTCTGCGACCATTGCCCAGGCCATCCCTTGTCCGCATCTGCGATCTCCTCTCCGCACTTGCGGACTCGTAGATGCGGATAACTCCTCGCACCTGCGCTCCCAACTGGGCTTAGCCAAAATCGCACATGCGATCACAATATCGCTTTTGCGAGTCCGCATCTGCGGCTAGTCCCTCCGCAGGTGCGATGACACCAGAAGCTGGAAAGGTTTAGCAACTTAACAAGTCCAAATTTCGATCCGAATTTAAACCGAATCACACTCGGGCCCCCCTAATCGCGTCCGAATATACCAACTAGTTTCAAGACACATAACGGACCTACTCGAACCCAAAATTCATATCAAACAACCCAAATTCTACGAATCACAACCCAAATTCAAGCCTATGAACTATGAACTTCTAAATTCAGAAACCAACGCCGATTCATACCAAAACAACTCCGATTGACACCAAATTTGCACCCAGTTCATAATTGACATTACGGACCTATTCCAACTTCCGAAATCGGGATCCGACCCCGATATCAATAAAGTCCACTCCCGGTCACTGCAGCCTAGCATAAAAGAGCACCAAGAATGGGTAGACAAGATACCGGGTGCCCCCAAATTGATACCAAAAAGAGGCGCCGGTAGGTTTGTGGAATAACCTTATAGGGAGAAAGCAACTCCCCATGCCATACCAAAAACTTTCAAGATGCCCCCGTGCCTCAGAATCTATGACGGGACGATTGATCCTGAGGACCATGTGACCCATTACATCACTGTAGTAAAGGGCAATGACCTCACCAAAGAGCAGGTGTCCTCCATCTTGTTAAAAAAGTTTGGTGAGACCCTCACAAGGGGGGCATTGGCAGTTGCCGGCCAACTCCATACAAACGTTTGAGGAAATGGTGGACAAGTTTGTAACAGTGCATGTCGGGGGTAAAGAAGGCCAAACCAAGGTAAACTACATCTTATCCATCAAGCAATCCCTAGGGGAAGAATTGAGAGACTTCTTAGCTCGGTTGAATAGAGTAAGGATGACCTTGTTGAATGTCTGTGAAGGAATGGCTGTAGCAGCCTTCTAGAATGGGTTGAATAGAGAAGGGTCGAGGGCGGCCAGACAATTACTAAGCCGATTGATGAAATACCCACCGGCCATATAGGACGAGAACCATAACGCTTATTGTGCTGAGGTCAGAGCAGACAAGGACCTTAATGGGCCAACCCGATGACTTATCACAGTGCAATCCAAACCCCAGAGGGAAAGTAGGGATAATACGGGAAGAGGCCCTCCAATGCTGCGATCAGGTAGAGATCGACATCAACCTTACATCAGGCCAACCGTTCCCAACTTCCGCCGCAAGGACGGCCCCTCTAGGACAAGATCATATATCCCCAGAAATGGCCGAGGTATGGTTCCTTTACTATCTACTCATAACTTATATGTGTCACCTACAGAGGTGGTCTATTCACTCAAGAAGCTCGGACCGAAGGTGAAGTGGCCACCAAATATAAGGTCCGACCCGAACACAAGGAAGTCGGACGCCTTCTGTGAGTTCCACCAAGACTGAGGATACAAGACAGAGGATTGCCACGCTCTAAGGTTGGAAGTGGTGACTCTACTGAAACAGGGACACCTCAAAGAGTTGCTCAGTGACAAAGGCAGGAACACCATAGCAAAAAGGGCGAGTATGCTCAGGCCCGCCAAAGTCACCATCTCCCACTCGTACAATCAACATGATTTTTGGAGGCAACAACAACACCTCCATCAATGACATCAAGTTCACCGCCACTCACAGACTCAAGAGATCAATCACGCACGAACGGTATGACGACCTTGAAGAAAGTATCATCTTCGATGAGTCGGATGCCGACAATTTGGCTTTCCCTTACAATGATGCACTTGTTATTATTTTACGCATTCTTAACACTGATGTTAGAAGGATTATGGTTGACGACGAAAGCGGAGCATGCATTATCTGTCCTCGAGCCCTCGTACAAATGCGGCTCAAAGATAAGATAGTGCGGCACTGCATCACACTAACTGGTTTTAACAATGCAAGTGAATGGACTTCGAGCGAGATCACACTCCCCGTCCTCGCTGGCGGGGTGAAGCTAGAGACCATATTCCATGTCGTGGACCAGGACATGACATATAATGCCATCATGGTCGGACATGGATACATCCCATGAGGGAAATCCCTTCCAGCCTGTACCAAGTGGTAAAGTTCCCAAACCCCTAGCGAATATTCAGCATACGAGGGGAACAACACATAGCCAGGGAATGCTATCGGATCGTCCTAGATGGTACGACTACTCAACAAAAGAAAGAGAAAGAAAAAGAAGCATAGCAATCAATAGGGTTGGGGTCCCTTCAGGCCGAAGCCAAATACACCATTACAGATCCAGAAATAGTCGAAGTTGTAGGTTCGACCATAGTGGACCTCGATCCTGTCCAACTGGACCCCAAAGGCCCTAACAAAAAGGCCTACATAGGCAACAAGCTCAAGGACCCAGGTAAGTTCAGTCAATTCTTAATATCTAATGCAGACTTGTTCACTTTCAACCATGCAGATATGCTAGGCATCCCCAAAGAGATAGCCACGCACAAGCTGAACGTTGACCCTTACTACCCTCCAGTAAGGCAGGTCCGACAAAACTTCAACCCCGCCATCAACGAGGACCTCCATGAAGATATGGAGAAACTCTTGGCCAACAGCTCTATCACGGAGTCGAAGTACCCCAAGTGGATCGCTAACGTAGTGATGGTAAAAAAGAAGAATGAGAAGTAGATGATGTGCATTGACTTCACCGATCTGAACAAAGACTATCCGAAGGATTTGTTCCCATTACTTCATATCAATCAACTCATCGCCGCCACAACAGGACATGAGTTCCTGTGTTTTCTGGATGATTACTCAGGCTACAACAAGATACTTATGGAGGAGGACGACTATGAGAAAAATACTTTCATCACTCACAGAGGAACGTACTGCTATAGGGTCATGCCATTTGGGCTGAAGAACGCGGGGGCTACGTATCAAAGGATGGTCACAAAGATATCCAAAAACCAGCTCGGCAAGACCATGGAAGTATTCATCGATGACATATTAATCAAATCCTTAAGGGATGAGGATCACGTCGACCATCTAAAGGAACAACAACAACAATAACATCCTAGTAAAATTCCACTAATGGGGTCTGGGGAGGGTAGTGTGTACGCAGACCTTACCCCTACCCTGAAGGAGTAGAGAGGCTGTTTCCGAAAGACCCTCGGCTAAAAAAAAAAAGGACAAAAGGGCAAAAGAAGCATTCAAAATATTAAGGAAACACATGATAAAACTGAACCCCGAGAAATGCTCGTTTGGCGTGACTTTAGGTAAATTTATGGGTTTCCTGGTATCACAATGCAAAAATGAGGTCAACCCAGATCAAATTAAGGCTATCGACGGGATATCATAACACCTAACAACCAAGAAACAAGTCCAAAGACTGACGGGTCAAATCTTCACCCTATCTAGCTTTATCACGAGGTAGTCCGATAGTTGCCACAAATTCTTCAATATACTAAAAAAGGACAACGACCTTGAATGGACACTCGAGTACAAACAAGCGCCGAAGGAGCTTAAGGAATAACTGTCATCACAACCCCTACTCTCAAAGCCTGAGCCCGGGGAACGTCTCCTCGTCTATCTTGCCATTTTAAAAGTAACGGTAAGTGCGGTCCTAGTTTGGGATAACAAAGGTAAGCAATCTCCAATTTACTATTTTAGTAAAATATCAACACCAAGATGAGATATCCTTGTCACACCCCTTTTTTACCTTAACTACCCCTCTTTAAAATAAATAAAGGGTTTGTAAAGCTCGAAAAGGTTTCAATTTGAAAGTGACAAAAATTATGTTTCAAAGGATTTTCATAGTCGCCACCTGACATTTGGTTTCGGTATGCCAGGTCACCGTTTTTAAGAAATGATTTTTTCCTTTAAAACACATTTAGACTCTAAAACATAGTTTGCACCAGAAATTCTAAGTAAGGGGGTTCATTTGACTCGGGAAGAAGGTGTTAGGCATTCCCCGAGTCCCGTAACTAGTACGGTTGTGTACATAATCAAGTTGGCTTTAAAGAATATTCAAATTGAGGCAAAAACACACTAAAGAAAAATAAACACACAAAAGGCTCGAGGTTGTCCCCACCTAATAAAAGATATCCTACTATGCCTCCAACGATGATGCCACGGTCTCTATTTACATTCACTTTGGGGTATACCCCTGAATAAAAATATATACAGAATCTACGGGGCATTTCCCAGAATATAACTAAAGGGAATGACCTCTCACCTCGAATCAAAAGAAAGTCCTAAAGAATTGCCTACTCAGGTATAGTCGGCCTTAACATGCTCCTACCGTACGATTAATGAGAGCGAAATAATAAAATTTTAAGCTCAAATCATATTTTATTTTTATACCCAACTCCACTGCCCAATTTGTCAAGTCATCCCATGAATAAAAACTTTCATTTCTTAGCTTAATCTTTGTTTAACATTTAAACGATACCAACTCAAATTATACAATTAAACTTAAACTATCATCTGGAACAACTTAAAAGATCTACTGTAGTAACTAAACATCAGCAAACAAACAACATACCAAACACGCAATCAACAAAGTCTCATTATCTAAATCAAGCACAAGATAGAAAGAAATAAGAGAAACAGGGCAAGAATTGGACCTTAAAGGGTTTTCGCCAAACAGAAATCCGGATCTAATTTCAGACCGCGATCAGAACCTCAATGAACAACCTCGATCTCGACCGCAATGATGACCATTTATCTTCGTGGAAGGAAGAATACGATATTACAGTTGGTTTTGCGTATGAGTGATAGGTGTTTTCCATGTCTGTACTAGATAGAGGAGCAGTTGCAATTATGGGCTCGGATTTGCTTTCCTTGGTCGTCTGCTCGTGTTGAATTCCCACCAGGTGCAGAATTGTTTGAACATGATTGGGATAATCAGCAGAAACTGGAAACTTAGCAAAGGAGATAGTATTTGCTTTTTCCTTTTTTTATTTTGAAAACTTCAACAAAATAGCGCATCAATTTTCAGAGATTTTCCTAATATTACTACTATTGTTCTTTTTCGTGCTCTGTTCTGTGTGTGTGCGTGTGTCTTTGCTCAATTGAGGGAGATGACATAGGCGGGTGAGGAGGATGGCTTGGAGATGAAGAGGGTGGCCGTGTTTGATTTTTCCAGCGTGTCTGGTGATGGGAAGAAGAAGAAGCGGCGATGGGTGGCTGCTCTTTTGTTTTCTAGGGTTGGTCGCTGATCTTGGAGAGGAGGAGGGGTGTCGCTCTGTAGGGTTAATTATAGGGTGTTATATCTGATGGCGTATGTGGGCTGAGGGAGCCCTTCTTCATCATCGTACTCTGCATCTGGTTGAGGCATGTTGGGGTCGTAACTGCAGGCCAACCGAGCTTCATGAGCTTTAACTCAGGCCTCCTCCAAGGATATCTCGAAGACGAAGCCCGTCTGACCCAATTCTCGGACCACCTCTACTCGAGCTTCGGCAAGGATCCACCCCTCGTACTGCTCCCGCGGAACGGTTAAAAACTGAGAGGAATGAGAAGTAGAGGGTCGTTCGAGTAGTTTAGCATTCTCGCCCTCCTCAACAGAAATTCGCTCATGCAACTCAACATTCTCTCTCTCCAAATTTCCAATCCTCTCCTCTCCTCGAGTCTCTTTAGCATTAGCTGTCGACTAAACATTATCCCGGTCAGCATAGAGACTTCTATTCGCCAACTCTAAAAGAGCAACCATTTTTCGAGCTTGTCTTCGAGAAGACTACACCACTTCGATCAGCTGCTACTTACCAGCCAATTCCTTTTCGAGCTCGTTCACTTGGAACTGGCGCTTGCGCAACTGACCCTACAGTTGGTCAACCTGAACCTGGAGGTCGTGGCACTGGGCTTCTCTATCCCTGCTCACCTCGAGCTCCTTATCATTTCTCTTCAATGCCCCTTCTAGAGAACTGAGCCGCTCCACGGATGTGAGCAACTCCTTATCCTTCTTCTTTAACTCCTCCCTTAGTACGATGACGTCGCCCTTAACGGAGCTTCCTCTTAGCGTCCTTGTACCGCCCTCGGTACTCCTCACACCTTCTCCGCATTTTGTAATAGACCTCTTTTCGCCTCTTCTATCTATGCACACTCTCAATCTCCGGGATAACGGCCTGCACGTACAAAAAAGGGTAAGTAAGGCAAGATTCAAAAGCAAGCCAAAGCAACAAAAATAAGAGAGAGAAAGAGGGAGGAAGAAAATGATTTACCCTTAGAGCGAGACCGGTGATTCTTTTGGAAATAGTAATGTCGCTCAGCACCCCGAGGGTCTGGTGTTCGGCGTCGGAGCAGAAGGGGTCGAATGCCTGAATCACATCCTCGATATTCTTGAGCAAGTCGTTATTCACCAGTATCGTTATGGTCCTCGACCCCTCCTCTACTCTAACCTTAATCTAAGTTGTCCCACTGTCGATCATCTCATGTTCTTCTGGATCAAGGACATAATCAGATTCATTATCGATAGGTTCAGCTTGCTCATCGCCCTGCTTGGCGGGCATCTTTCCCTTACCAATATCACTAGGGGAAGCTTCCTGAGCTAATATATTGGACGGACCCTCCGCGCACCCAGGAAGTATGGTAACTGCGTTAGGGACCCCCATGGCAACCACATTCCCCTCATGCCGTAAAGAAGTCGCGATGTTGGCTTTCTCCAATTGAGGCATATCTAGGGCCGCCCCAGCACCTCATTTAGCCCGAGCTGTCACATAATTCTGCACCTCGATATCAGGGGAGACTTAAGATAAGTCGACATCCCTCCTCTTTTGGGGCCTCAAGTCCGTGCCACGTGGTAAAATATCCTCGTCCTCAACTTGAAAGGGAGACGAAGGGAGAACTGGTGTAGTGGTATAACCGGAGGCAGGCATAGATGAGGCTACACCTCTCCTTCTCCTGAAAGACGATGTAGGTTCCAAGTTCCTCTTGACGACCTCCTTGGCATGGCCTGAAAAGGGATACTAAAACAAACATAATAAAAAAAATAAAACCAAATACATCTATATTTGAAAACAACGTACCAATGTTACCTTTTGGGTGTGTGTGTGGGGGGGGGGGGGGGGAGAAGCCGGTTTATACTTCTGCCAAAAGCTGGACCAATCTCAAATTCCTACAGTGCAAGGAAGGACCTGCTTTACCCAATCAGCGAGATGCGTCACCAACTAAAGACTCCGAGCAGTAGCTGCAAAACAAGAATAGTTAACTCACGAAGTCAAAACATACGATTACATGAAAGAACGAAGTTGAGTACAAATACTTATGATCACGGTTCCAAGATACAGGGAAATCCGTGACGTCGGCCACGGCGGATTCAGTCTCGACGAAGAAGAAGTCAAGCCAAAATTGTCGATTACCCTTGTCGTCCGTCTTGACAACCAGTGATTTGCTTCCATTATGGGGGATGTTTAACATCGTACCCCGATAGAAGGCATGCATGAACTGATGCACAAGATGTCGTAGAGTGATCTCGACATTGGCTAGTTTGGCAAATTTAGACAGCATCTTGACCGCATTGAATACCAAGGGCGCAGGTTGGGTCGGGCAGACCCGGTAATGGCAGCAAAGTTCCTCCACCAAAGGGGAAATAGAAAGAGAGTAGCCGAAGGTGAAGGGGTAGGCGTAAAGGGCGTAGTACCCTGGACGGTGAGTATTGTAACGACCCGGTCGGTCATTTCGGGAGTTATAGCCCGGTTTTCCCCATTTCTGCTTCTTTTATGCTTTTAAGCTATATTATGATATACCGGGTTGGTTGGTTCGGCTCCGGAATGATTTCGGAGTGGAATGAGACACTTCATCTCTAAAGTAGAAGCTTAAGTTGGAAAAGTCAACTGTATGTTGACCTATATATAAACAATCTCGGAATTTAATTTTGATGGTTCCATTAGCTTTGTTAGGTAATTTTGGACTTAGGAGCGCGTCCGGAATGTGATTTGGAGATCCGGGGTAGAAGTAGGCTTGAATTGGCGAACTTGGTAATAAGGCGATTTTTGGTCGGCAGTGGAAAATTTGATATTGGGGTCATAATGGAATTCCGGAAGTTGGAGTAGGTTCGTAGTGTCATTTGTAACGTGTGTGCAAAATTTGAGGTCATTCGGTCGTGGTTTGGTTGGTTTCGGAATTGGATGTCGAATTTGGAAGTTTAGAAGTTCTTAGGCTTGAATCCGAGGATAATTTGGTGATTTGATGTTGTTTTGAGTGATTCAGAGGTTCGACTAAGTTTGTATGTTGATATATGACTTGTTGGTATTTTTGGTTGAGGTCCCGAGGGCCTCGGGGCAATTTTGGGTGATTAACGGAAAAAGTGTGGATATTGGAGGATTGCTGAAGTTGGAACTCAGCTGTCATAATCTTACCCGCGGATGTCTCATCGCATGTGCAAGCCCGCAGAAGCGAGCGGGATGTCGCAAATGCGAGGTTGGAGGAGCTGGGCAGAAGGCGCAGGTGCGATGAGGTTCCTACACCTGCGAGGACGTAGAAGCGCACAAGAGATCTCAGGTGCAGACAATGTCGAGGTAGGCTGGGTCCGCAAGTGCGTAGGATAGGTCGCATCTGCGACTTCGCAGATGCGGATAGGTGACGCAGAAGCGGAAGTGAGGAAGTCAAGCAGTGGCCGCAGGTGCGAGGTATTTTCCGCACCTGCGTGGTCGCATATGCAGAAATGGAGCGCAGGTGCGGAGTCTGGGCGTTTAAGTGGCTTACGCAGGTGCGGTTGTTTGGACTGCATGTGCGGTGGCGCAGAAGCGAGAAATTGTCCGCAGGTGCGAAAAACCTGGGCAGAAACCATAAATAGAACCCTTTGCGAATTTAGTTCATTTCCACCATTTTCAAGTCGGTTTTTGGAGCTTTTGGAGTGATATTTGAAGGGTGATTCAAGGGCTATCAGTGAGGTAAGTTGCTTGAGCCCTAATACTCGTATGTATGGTGATTTTCCGTTGTTTAATCATGTAATTAGTGAAAATGAGGGGTTAGGGCTTGGGATTTTGAAGAGTTTAATTTAGGGACTTGAGGGACCAAACAATGTCGGATTTTGATAAATTTTGTATGTATGGACTCGTGAGTGAATGAGCTTCGTATTTTTGTAAATTATGTTAGATTTTGAGACGTGGGCCCGGGGGCCGGGTTGAGCCAATTTTGGGTTTTGGGCTAATTTGATAGTTTTTCTTGTGGAATTCATTCCATTAGCGCATATTGATGGTATTGTACTGATTGTGAATAGATTCGAAGCATTTGGAGACCGAATCGAGAGGCAAGAGCATTCCAGAGTAGGAGTTCTACGTTGTTGAGGTAAGTAACAATTTTAAATATGGTTTTGAGGGTATGAAACCCAGAGTTGGTATAATGTGACTGTTTGGGGGTGGCACCCATGCTAGGTGACAGGCGTGTGGCTGTACACCGTGGGGGATTGAGACTTGGTCCGTCCCGAGAGACTATGAAGTCTAATAGTTTTTATTTGTGTTTATGTGCATTCCTGTTTTACTAGAACTTGACTGCCTTTCATGTTAGAAGTCATGCTTAAGCTATATTCCGTTCATGGTAGTTATACTCAGTCATAGTGATTCTTGTACATGTTTACCTTAGTCTCTGTTATTTGTTTTTCCCTGATGATATACTATAACACTTTGATTTGGGCTACTTTTCCTTTCTTTATTGAGAGTTGTGAGACTAGAGAGGTTCATGACTGTGTAAGGCCGAAGGCCTGATTGTAAGGTATTGTTCTATGGCACGTGAGTTGTCCGTGGATCCTTATGTTTATACTATGGCACGTGAGTTGTTCGTGCAACACGTGAGTTGTCTGTGCAGATCCAGATATGATATTTTAGCACGTGAGTTGTCCGTGCTTATAGCGCTTGGGCTGTAGGAGCCCCCCATGAGTCTGAACACCCCCAGTGAGTGCAGGCACCTATTGAGAGTGTGTATTGAGGGCTGAGAGCCGAGAGTGTGAGGTTGAGTGACTGCTGCCTTGAGAGGCTGTACCTGCTTTATTTATTGTTGCACTTGGTTATCTGTTGTTGTTGTAAAATTTCTGGAAGATTGATATCTGTCTTACATGAGCGCGAACTGTTTTGACTTATACCACAGGATTTGAAAGCACGTTCACTCTTTGCTGAAAACTTTTAAAATGAAGTGTACTATATAGCTCGTCACTGCTTCTTGGTTCCTTATTTATTTTTGTTACTTGCTGAGTTGGTTGTACTCATGCTACACCCTGCACTTCATGTGCAGATCTAGGTGTGTTTTATTACGGAGGTCGTTGAGTTCGGGAGGATCGAGTACCGGAGACTACGAGGTAGCTGCCAGCGTCCGCATGGCCTTGTCTCTCTTTCTATATATTTCTTTCTGTCTTGTATTGATACTTAAACACTGGTTGTATTAGTTTGGTTATCTAGATGCTCGTGACTTAGTGACACCTCGATGTCGGGATATTTTCCGCACTTATGTTTTTATTTGGGCTTTACCCCGTATTTATAAAAAAAAAAACTCCGGATATTTTAAATGTCTTAAATTCATTTTTGTTAAATTTTGAAAGAGTCTTGGAAAGGTCGGCTTGACTAATACCACGATAGGCGCCATCACGGCAAGGTTAGTTTGGGTCATGACAGATTGGTATCAGAGCCTAGATTACATAGGTCTCACGAATCATGAGCAGGTTTAGTAGAGTCCTGCGGATCGGTACGGAGACGTCTTTACTTATCTTTGAGAGGATGCAGAACCTTTAGGAAACTTCACATTCTTGAATTTTTGTCGTGCGAATATGTTGATTCTAGTAACTAAACATCTGTTGTTTCATTCTCTCACAGATGGTGAGGACTCGTGCTACCGGTCAGGAGGGCCAGCCACCAGTACCGCCAGCCAGGGCCACGAAAGGCCGAGGCTGCGGTAGAGGCCATGGTAGAGGCAGAGGTGCAACCCATACAACAGCTGGGGCAGTACCTGCAGATCCACCAGTTGTCCCAGATCAGGACCAGGTTCCATTTGTTGATGCACCAGTTCAGGCACCACCTGTGCCTATTGTGATTCCAGGCCTTCAGGAGGCCCTAGCTCAGATCCTGACAGCATGTACCGACCTTGCTCAGGCGGTCTCTATCTCAATTGCCGCAACCACTTCTCAGGCTGGGGGAGGCACTCAAACTCCCGTCGCTCACACACCCGAGCAGGTTGTCCATGGACTTCAGACACCGGAGGTACCACCAGCCCAGCCGGTTGCAGCTACACAGGATTATGTGGTTCCTGCTATGCCTGAGGATGATCAGCGTAGGTTGGAGAGATTTGGTAGACTCCAGCCGCTACCTTTAAGTGGCACAGAGAGAGATGATGCTCAGGACTTCTTGGACAAGTGTCAGAGGATACTCCGTACTGCAGGTATTCTGGAGACTTGTGGGGTCTCATTCACTACCTTTTGGTTTTTTGGGGCTGCACTCAGATGGTGGGAGACTTACGAGAGGTGTAGGCCTGTTGGCGCAACACCCCTTACTTGGCAGCAATTCTCCGTGGTCTTTTTGGTGAATTCGTGCCTCAGTCCCACAGAGAGGAGCTGCACAGATAGTTTGAGCAACTTCGCCAGGGCGACATGTCAGTGACGCAGTATGAGATGCGATTCTCGGAGTTGGCCCATCATGCTATCTCGTTTGTTCCCACAGACAGGGAGAGGATCATGAGGTTTATAGATGGTCTCACTTTTTAGCTATGGTTGCTCATAACCAGAGAGAGGGTGTCTGGTGCTACCTTTGATGAGGTTGTCAACATTGCTCGGCAGATTGAGATGGTTCGCAGTCAGGAGAGGGTTGAGAGGGAGGCCAAGCGACCTCGTGGTCAGGGTGGATTCAGCGGTGCTCCTTTTGGGGGTCAGTTCCAGCACGGTAGAGGTTGTCATTTCAGACAGGCTCAAACAGGCCGGCCATTTCACCATGGTGCATCATCTGGCCATGGTTCTCACAGTCATCAGCAGGGCCAGTCATCATTCAGTGCACTACCAGCGCAGAGTTCTCATCATGCCCCGCCCGCTCAGGTTTCCTCGGATAGTTCTTTTGGGCATCAGGAGCAGCAGTTTCATTAGAGGAGGGGTTATTTCGAGTGCGGAGATTTTGGCCACATTATGAGAGATTGCCCTAGGCTATTGGGTGGGACTCCACAGCGGAGTACTCGACCGATAGCACCAGCACCAGTTCCTCCACCACCCGCCCAGCCAGCTAGGGGTGGAGCTCAGCCAGCTAGGGGCGGAGCCCAGTCAGCTAGGGGTTGCCCTAGAGGGAGAGGCAGATCAGGGGGTGGCGAGGCCCATTTCTATGCCCTCCCTGCCAGACCAGATGCTATTGCTTCAGATGCTATGATTACAGGTATTGTCTCAGTTTGTCACAGAGATGCCTCCGTATTATTTGACCCTGGTTCCACGTATTCATATGTTTCTTTGTATTTCACCCATCTTCTGGATATGCCTCGTGAGTCTTTAGTTTCATCTGTTTATGTATCTACTCCTGTGGGCGATACTATTGTTGTGGACCACGTATATCGGTCATGTGTGGTGACTATTAGGGGTCTAGAGATCCAAGTGGACCTTTCGCTGCTCAGTATGGTTGACTTTGATGTGATATTGGGTATGGATTGGTTATCTCCATGTCATGTTGTTCTAGATTGTCATGCTAAGACGATGATGTTGGCTATGTCGGGACTTCCGAGGGTTGAGTAGAGCGGTTCTGTAGATTATGTACCAAGTAGGGTGATTTCATATTTGAAGGCTTAGCATATGGTTGAGAAGGGTTGCCTATCTTATTTGGCTTTTGTGAGGGATGTTAGTGTAGAGACTCCTGTCATTGATTCTGTTCCGGTGGTACGTGATTTTTTGGATGTGTTTCCTGCAGACCTGTCGGGCATGCCGCCTAACAGGGATATTGACTTCGGTATCGATTTGGTTCCCGGCACTCATCCCATTTATATTCCACCGTATCGTATGGCACCGGTGTAGTTGAAAGAATTGAAAGAACAGCTTCAGGAACTCCTTGATATGGGGTTTATTCGGCCTAGTGTGTCACCTTGGGGTGCACCAGTTCTATTTGTGAAGAAGAAGGATGGTTACATGAGAATATGTATTGATTACAGGCATTTGAACAAGGTCACAGTCAAGAACAAGTATCCTTTGCCTCGTATTGATGATTTATTCGACCAGCTTCAGGGAGCGAGGGTGTTCTCCAAGATTGATTTGAGGTCCGGTTATCACCAGTTGAAGATTCGGGATTCAGATATTCTTAAGACAGCTTTCAGGACCCGATATGGCCATTATGAGTTCTTAGTGATGTCTTTTGGGCTGACCAATGCCCCAGTAGCGTTCATGCATTTGATGAACAGTGTATTCCAGCCCTATTTGGACTCATTCGTTGTTGTATTCATTGATGACATCCTGGTGTACTCTCGTAGCCAGGAGGAGCATGCTCAGCATTTGAGGATTGTATTACAGAGATTGAGGGAGGAGAATCTTTATGCAAAGTTCTCCAAGTGTGAGTTTTGGCTCAGTGCAGTAGCATTCTTGGGACACGTGGTGTCCAATGAGGGTATTCGGGTGGACCCGAAGAAGATAGAGGCAGTGCTGAGTTGGCCTAGACCATCCTCAACCACGGAGATTAGGAGTTTCCTTGGTTTGGCGGGTTATTACCGTCGCTTTTTGGAGGTATTTTCATCTATTGCATCGCCCTTGACCAAATTGACCCAAAAGGGTGCTCCATTCAGGTGGTCGGATGAGTGTGAGGAGAGCTTTCAGAAGCTCAAGACTGCTTTCATCACAACTCTAGTGTTAGTTCTGCCATCAGCTTCAGGTTCTTACACCGTGTATTGTGATGCATCGAGGATAGGCATTGGTTGTGTTTTGATGTAGGAGGGTAGGGTGATTGCCTATGCCTCGCGCCAGTTGAAGACCCATGAGAAGAACTATCCTGTCCATGATCTTGAATTAGCAGCCATTGTTCACGCCTTGAAGATTTGGCGTCACCGGAGTGTGCAACATCAGTTCAAGAAGAAGGATCTTAATTTGCTTCAGCGGAGATGGTTGGAGCTTCTTAAGGACTATGATATCACTATTCTGTACCATCCGGGGAAGGCCAATGTGGTGGCCGATGCTTTGAGTCGCCGAGCAGAGAGTTTGGGGAGTTTAGCATATCTTCCAGCACAAGAGAGACCTTTAGCATTGGCTGTTCAGGCCTTAGCGGGCCATCTTGTGAGATTGGACATTTCGGAGCCTAGTCGGGTATTGGCTTGCGTGATCTCCAGGTCTTCTCTTTATGACCGTATCAGGGAGCGTCACTATGATGACCCCCAATTACTCGTTCTTCAGGACAGGGTTCGGAGAGGTGATATTAGGGATGTGACTATTGGTGATGATGACATGTTGAGGATGCAGGCCGGATATGTGTGCCTAATGTAGATGGGCTTCGGGAGTCGATTCTTGGAGAGGCCCACAGCTCGCGGTATTCCATCTATCCGGGTGCCGCGAAGATGTACCAGGATTTGAGACAACACTATTGGTGGAGGTGAATTAAGAAGGATATAGTTGGGTTTGTAGATCGGTATCTCAACTGTCAGCAAGTTAAGTATGAGCATCAGAGACCGGGTGGCTTGCTTCAGAGATTAGACATTCTGGAGTGGAAGTGGGAGCGGATCACCATGGACTTTGTAGTTGGGCTCCCACGAACTTTGAGAAAGTTTGATGCTATTTGGGTTATTGTGGATCGGCTGACCAAGTCCGCGCACTTCATTCTAGTTGGTACTACTTACACTTCAGAGCGGTTGGCTGAGATTTACATCCGAGAGATTGTTCGACTTCATGGTGTCCCAGTTTCCATCATTTAAAATAGGGGCACTCAGTTTACATCACATATTTAGAGGGCAGTTCAGCGAGAGTTGGGTACTCAGGTTGAGTTGAGCACAACTTTTCACCCTTAGATGGACGGGCAGTCCGAGCGCACTATTCAAATATTGGAGGACATATTGCGCGCTTGTGTCATTGACTTTGGGGGTTCATGGGACCAGTTTTTGCTGCTCGTGGAGTTTGTATATAACAATAGTTATCAGTCGAGTATTTAGATGGCTCCGTACGAGGCTTTGTATGGGAGGAGGTGTAGATCTCTGATTGGATGGTTTGAGCCGGGTGAGTCTAGGCTTTTGGGTACAGACTTGGTCCAGGATGCATTAAATAAGGTGAAATTGATTCAGGAGCGGCTTCGCACGGCGTAGTCTAGGCAGAAGAGTTATGCAGATAGGAAAGTCCGTGATGTATCTTTCTTGGTTGGGGAGAAGATTTTGCTGAAGGTATCACCCATGAAGGGTGTTATGAGGTTTGGAAAGAGGAACAAGTTGAGCCTCCGGTTCATTGGGCCTTTTGAGGTGCTTCAGAGGATAGGGGACGTGGCTTATAGGCTTGCCTTTCCACCCAGCTTGTCAGGTGTGCACCCAGTGTTTCATGTTTCCATGCTCCGGAAGTACATTGGAGATCCGTCCCATGTTTTGGATTTCAGCACGGTTCAGTTAGAGGGTGATATGTGTCGCGCCCCCTTTTTCTCGCGAAATCGGGTTTCAACATTGATAACTCTTTAAAAAAAAAGGGAGGAAGGGTTATTAAAAGAGAGTCGCCACCTAACGGATTAAGGTGCGTTAGGGAACCTATTGCAAATGACTCGGGTTTACTAGTTTGTGTCACCAAAGATCGGGTCAGGGCTTAAATTACCTTGAGAAGAATGTGTTAGGCACTCCTCGAGGTCCACAACGGTGGGACCCAGCCGAACTTAAATCATGTGAATTAGTCTAAGAGAGAAGAAAAACATAAAGAAAGAATTATTTTAATAGGAGTGGGGGGTCCTAAGTTTTTTAACCTAGAGGATCACCCCGTGCAACATAAATAATACTTCGTAACTCCCCCAATTACTATCTTTAAGTTATTTACCTAAAGCGCTCTGATCAATTATAAATCGTACCCTATGCATGCACTACTCGTCCCTTGCCTATGGCCCAGGAGGCGTTTGGACCTCTATTTTTGGATGGTTTTAGACTTAACTTAGGTTGCTCAAAAATGATAAAAACTAGGTGACATACAAAACAAATTGGACTTTCATGTAAAAGCAAATAAGGGCTCAGGTTATCCTCCACACTTAGGCAGCAAATGCACGCAAACAAATTAGGCATTTTGACAGTTTCGACAATTGAAGTCGTTAGGCCCTATAGACATGATTTCTATATGATTCTGGATTTTAATCATGCGAGCAGTTATGCGAAGTAATTTCTAAGTGACTACACAGTTGTCTACTTATTATAAATATAAGTGGTTGAAACCTATAAACATGCTATCTAGGTGATTTACTCAGTATTTGGCAGTAATAAACACGAGAGATATTCAGAATTACTCAGTTGTTTCTATAAGCATGCCTTCTACTGGCGTTCAACGAGGCGGTGTTTTAAAGCCTGATTTTAGTGCTTAACACAGATAGTGATTACCAAATAGACATGATTCCTACCCTTGATGATTAAAACTAGTTTTAGTTCTTATATACTAAATGAGCAAGTATGACAATAACATATCAATCAATTAAGAACCCTATGGGCATGACTTCTAAAAATGCAGATTTATAAATGACCCTATGATCATGATGCCTAATGAATATGCTACAATGCAAATTGAACTTTGGTTATTTTATTCCCTATAGGCATGGTATCTAAAAAATAAGAATAGGCAGGTTATTCATAGAGCTTATTTGAGCAAGTAAACACCTATAGGCAGGTTATCTACAGAGCATATTCGAGCAAAATAAACACCTATAGGCAGGTTATCTAACATACAATAGCAGAATGTATTTGAATAAAGTAAACACCTATAGGCAGGTTATCTAACATACAATAGCAGAATGAGCAAAGTAAACACCTATAGGTAGGTTGTCTAACACAATAGCAGAATGAGCAAAGTAAACACCTATAGGCAGGATTTCTACCCATTTTCATGCAAATGTTAAAATAAACCCAGTTTCCCAATTTACTAATACCCCAATTGTTATTACAAATAATTATTACAGACCAGAATTTAATGAATGAATTACAAAGTATATAAAACTATATGAAGCCTGCAGCAGCCCCAAATGCACCTGGACAGGCCAGGCCTTCAACTCATAGTGGCTCCAAAAGCTCATGTTCAAAGATACACCATAACCAGCTGTGAATGATTCACCCATATCTCAAGGATAAGCATACAGAACCCAAATCTCTAGTGTGTTAGAGTTCCCAAGGGTTTCAAGAACCCAGGGCAGGGCTCACACTAGAGAAGAATAATCAGAGCAGTTCAAAAAAGACTAGGGACCAAATCCTAGTGTGTCAGAGTTCACGAGGGTCTCATATGAGCCCTGAGTAGTGCTCACACTAGGAAGGCCAAGGGACATAACCTAAATTGCTTTGGCTTTTAGCCAGCAAAGAGTGAGAATTCAGGAGAGTAGGATGGGATTAGGGGGTTACAGAATCACACATAGGACACAAACAAATAGCGATACATTTGAACCTAGGCAGACTTAATTCAGTTTTCAGGAAATAAACTCAATCACATGCTAACAAGACAAGTCATAAGATGGATTTATAATGATAAAGGAGGGTCCAGATTAAGTTAAGTGCAGAAACTAGTGTCATAAGAAGAAATCAATTAGCAACAGATTATGACATGTTAGGAACTAATTAGGGTAGTTACTTGGGGTGTCAAAATATAAGAGAAACAAAGTCAAACATGCCACATTATGATGCACTCAGAAACAGACTTGTTATCCTATTAAGGAAGACATATATACCTAGTTAACTATTCTATACCAAGAGATATGAGAACATGTTCAAAGAGCAAGATAATAACAAACTTAAACTTCAAGAGATTGCTATCAGTGACATATAGGTTAAGCAGAATCGAACTAACAAACTCAAAGTAGATTCAAGCATGTCTCAAACTACAAATGTAATAGCATTTAGGATAACATAGTCTAATAGAAGTAGCAAATTAAACAAATAATAATAATGAAATGGAGGAGATATGGTAACTCACCAGTTAAAATGAAACAAGAAAGAAAGGAATCCCACAGTATTGTGAATATCAACCAAAGAGCAAGAACTCAGAATTTCTGGCCTTGGCTTTCAGCCGGCCGGGAACCAGAGTACAGAACAAGATTATTCAAGAGTAAGGAGTATACAATTTTAGTTTTATTGCTTTTTCATGATTTTTTCGAACTTTACCAAAGGGGAGTGGGGAGGGGTTTAAATAGTGTAGGAACTAAACACATAAATATGAAAATATAATTAATTCAAACAATCAGTAAAGAAGAAAAATTTTAAAACCCTAGTTTTTAGGTAAACTCCACAAAATCGGCAGAACCGAACCAGATTTGATTCAAATAAAAAAGATCTGAAACCCTAATTTAGGGCAAGTAAAAAAAATAATCGGAAGAAATAGATAGATGCATACATAATAAGGCGAATATAGACGAGATAGTACTTAATATTAAAGCTTGAACCAATTTCGGTTCGAATCAAAGAGAATCTGTAAACCCTAACCTTAGGGTTAAGTATAAATCAGCAAGATACGAATAAATCGGACTCACACGGTGCAAAATAACGTGTTTGGACTTAATATCGTCCAGATTCAAGCGATGAAGATTGATTAGGACAGAATCAGAGTAGGGTACTTGCCATGCTTAGGCAAGTACTAAGTAATACTGTAAAGAATCAACCAATAAAGAAAATATGTCGAAATGGTAAGTAAATGGAAAGAAAATCCCATTAGGAACGGGATTAGGGGAGGATTTTAGAGAGGCGGCGGGCTAGGGTTCTTCAGAAGGAAGGCAAATAAGGGCAACAGTTTTAGAAAAGTGAGTATTAGGGTAGAGAGGAGGGATATATGGGAAGGGGGTCATTAGTTGTAGGTTGTTGATATTTTTGATCAACGGCCAGGATTTAGGCGGATTGGGGTTGGGCTTAATGAATGGGTAAGGGTAATTGGGTTAGGGGTATTGGGCTTGGGTAGGTTTAGGTCCGAATTAGCTAAAATTGGGGCAGATTTTAAATACCCAAATTTAACCAATAAAATAATTTGTGCATAAAAATGATTGAAAAAATATATTCAACATTATAAAAATAGAAAAAGGTTATTTTTTTGTATAAATAATGTAATTATATGTACATATGAGTTATTATCGCAAAATGTGCAATTTAGCCCTGAAAAATACAAATGTAATTATACGAAATGCACTGAAAATATTTAAAACCTCATATTGGTATAAATGATAAGTTTAGATGATTAAATAATCATAAAAATAATTAGGAGGATAATTATTGGATATTTATATAATAAAATACAGAAATAAATTGATTTAAAGTCTTTAAAAATCATGGAAGATTATAAAACAATACTTGTGTATGCTTGTAAATCAAATGATGATGCATATGCACTATTTTGAAAGTATATATATATATATATATATATATATATATATATATATATATATATATATATATATATATATATATTTGAAAAATATGAGGGAAATATTGGGTATTAACAGCTGCCGCTCTTTACCCGGGAAGGATGAAAGAGTTGTCGGGTAAAGAAATGATGACCAATTTTGACCGAATGGGGTGTTTTGAAAAATATAGGCCGCACCCTGGTCTCTGAGCTTCCTACATATCCATGGTTATACAGGAATCAGGCCATGTGTAGTTTTGGATCCTACGGTGGAATAAATTGATGTAATTGTTGTAAGAACGGACTGAATATTCTGGATATGGCAGGTTGAGAATGGTTACGGATATTTGAGTGGGCATCAGGTGAGAATAAGTAACAGACGGTGGTTGGTCACGTTTGAAATAATTGAAGGATATGGACGTTGAATGGAAACTGGAGCGAAGATTGCTCCCGTTAGGATAACGGTTACTTACCGGATAACTTGCAAACTCAAAATACGATGCATATAGATTATCGCATAAATTTAAACATGATGCAAATTTTCTTTGGACCATTGAGATTGTCTTTGGACGGTGAGGATGACGTCCTTAGACCATAATGCCTTGGGCCATGAATTGTGCGGTAAAGGATTCGCAGGCCATGAAATGATGTTCTCGGGCTATGAAGATGGTGCCTTCGAACCATGATGTCTTTGAATAATGATGTGCAAGATTAAGAGATCCTGAGTCCATGGCATAGTGTCTTCCGGCTATGAGGATGATGCCTTCGGACTATGACACCTTCGGACAAATTGGCTATATGTCAGCCCATGAGATGCAGAGACATGATGCTTGAGATAAAACCAGACAGAGCTTAGTCCTATGTAGAGTTGGGAGCAGAGCTTAGTCCCGAGAGAAGAGTATAATGCAAGGTTTGGAATAGAGCAACATTTGTGGTCATGCAAGCAGAGACAATGCTTAGTCTCATGTTGGGAAGTCAGAGCTTAGCCTTATGCAAGATTTGAGATAGTGCTTAGTCTCATGCAAATGGAAGGCAATGCTTAGCCTTATGCAATTAAGGAGGCAGGGCTTAGCCTCATGCAAGATTGGAGACAGTGCTTGGTCTCATGCAAGGGGAAGGCAATGCTTAGCCTTATGCAGTTGAGGAGGCAGGGCTTAGCCTCATGCAAGATTTGAGACAATGCTTAGTCTCATGCAAATGGAAGGCAATGCTTAGCCTTATGCAATTGAGGAGGAAAGGCTTAGCCTCATGCAAGATTTGAGACAATGCTTAGTCTAATGCAAATGGAAGGCAATACTTAGCCTTATGCAGTTGAGGAGGCAGGGCTTAGCCTCATGCAAGATTGGAGATAATGCTTAGTCTCATGCATATGGAAGGCAATGCTTAGCCTTATGCAGTTGAGGAGGCAGGGCTTAGCCTCATGCAAGATTGGAGACAGTGCTTAGTCTCATGCAAATGAGAGGCAATGCTTAGCCTTATGCAGTTGAGGAGGCAGGGCTTAGCCTCATACAAGATTTGAGACAATGCTTATTCTCATGCAAATGGAAGGCAATGCTTAGACTTATGCAGTTGAGGAGGCAGGGCTTAGCCTCGTACAATTAAGGAGGCAGAGCTTAGCCTCATGCAAAATAGAGATAATGCTTAGTCTCATGCAATAAGAAAGGCATAGCTTAGCCTTGTGTAATTAAGGAAGCAGAGCTTAGCCTCATGCAAAATGGAGATAGTGCTTAGTCTCATACAATAAATAGATAATAAGTGATAGCGGAGTATTTCTTAGTTGTGGATGAGTTCGGTGGCCTTGTTGTTGTAAAGACAGTGATTCTAAGGTGCGCACGTACTGGCGACTATCACTTGTTCCTGTATTCAAAGAAAAACCGTGAGTTTTGCGGGGGAGGTTGGTTCGTGCCTTTGTCTGCTCCGCTCCGCATTGGAATCCTGTTCGAGTTACCATAGGTAGCATCTAGCTAAAAATAAATTTTTCGAAAAATATGCATGCATAGTTGTTCAAAACACAATAATGTGCAATTTAAAAAATTGATTAGATGAACCAATAACTGCGACATTGTTAGAGACATTGCGACCTTCTTTCCATAGAATTTTGAGGGTCCTCCTCAAAATTCTGCCCCAGTTACCTAGACGAATCTTTGGTTGTTCCGCATACAGTGCCGTTGGCTGAACTTGCTTCAAAATTTTGAGGGTCCTCAAAATTCTGCCCCAGTTTTCGATTATGGGAAAATAGAAATTTTATTACATTGTGACCGAACCCACAGGGCTGCCTACGTATCCCCTCTTAAACGGGAATCAGGTCAAGCGTAGTTCTGTTACATCAATTGCATAAATATAAACAGCTTTAAACATAGTTTCTTTTGATTGTATCTGAGTTGATAGGCTTTGGCCAAATTTCTCCATCCATTTCTGCGAGTATGAGTGCTCCTCCTGTTAGTATCTTGTGAACCATATAAGGCCCTTGCCAGTTGGGTGAGAATTTTCCTTTGGCTTCATCATAGGATGTGGAAAGATCCGTTTCAGCACCAGCTGCCCCGGTGTGAACTGTCGAGGTTTGACCCTTTTGTTGAAAGCTCTAGACATTCTGTTATGATAAAGCTGACCATGACACACCGCATTCATTCTTTTCCCATCAATGAGAGCTAACTGCTCGTAGCGGCTTCTTATCCATTCCGCATCACTGAACTCAGCTTCTTGCATAATTCTTAAGGAAGGAATTTCTACCTCGGCGGGGATGACGACTTCAGTACCGTAGACCAATAGGTAAGGAGTTGCCCCGGTTGATGTGCGGACTGTGGTACGGTATCCCAATAAGGCAAATGGTAACTTTTCGTGTCACTGCTTATGATTCTCTACCATCTTCCTTAGTATCTTCTTAATATTCTTGTTGGCGGCTTCCACAGCTCCATTCATTTTGGGTCAGTATGCTGTGGAGTTTCTGTGCTTGATCTTGAAGGCTTCGCACATGGCTTTCATTAGATCACTGTTGAGATTGGTGGCATTGTCAGTGATGATGGATTCTGGAACCCCGAATCAACAAACAATACAGTTCCTGACAAAATCTGCGACAACATTTTTGGTTACAACTTTGTAAGATGCAACTTCAACCCACTTTGTGAAACTGGCGATGGCCACTGGAATGAACCTGTGCCCGTTTGAAGCGGTGGGCTCGATCGGTCCAATGACATCCATTCCCCAGGCAGCAAAAGGCCAAGGTGCGCTTGTTGTATTAAGTTCATTTGGAGGTACCCATATCATATCTGCGTATATCTGGCACTGATGACATTTCTGGACATACCGGATACAGTCCGTTTCCATAGTCATCCAAAAGTATCTGACTCTGAGTATCTTCTTGGCTAGGATGAAACCATTCATATGTGGGCTGCAGGTTCCGGCGTGTATCTCTTCAAGCAGTTTGGAGGCTTCTTTGGTGTCAACACACCGTAATAGCCCCAGATCAGGATTTCTTCTATACAGAATTCCACCACTTTGGAAGAAATGGTTGGACAACCTCAGAAGTGTGCATTTCTGAGTGTGGTTTGCATGCTCTAGATATTCTCCTTTTGCCAAATATTCCCTGATGTCGTGGAACCATGGATTCCCATCTATTTCTTATTCAACATGAGCACAGTAAACTGGCCGATTATGGATTCTTACCGAAATGAGATCGATGAAGTTCATATCCGGGTGTTGTATCATGGAGGACAAAGTGGCCAGTGCATCTGCGAATTCATTCTGGATTTTGGGGACATGTCGGAATTCTATCTTCGTGAACCTCTTCATCATCTGTTGTACGTGATGCAGATATTGTAGTATCTTGGTGTTCTTTGTAGCCCATTCTCCTTGTACCTGGTGCACCAGCAGGTCTGAATCACCAATCACCAGCAATTCTTGGATATACATGTCGACAGCCAAATTGAGTCCTAATATGCAGGCTTCATATTCCGCCATATTATTGGTGCATGGAAACCTGAGTTTTGCGGACACCAGATTGACGATTTTTGACACCAAAAAGGCTCCGATACCGACTCCTTTGAAATTTGCAACTCCGTCGAAAAACATTCTCCAACCGTCGTAGGATTCAACAATATCTTCTCCTACGAAAGACACTTCTTCATCAGGAAAATAAGTTTTCAGTGGTTCGTATTCTCCTCCTATAGGATTTTCTGCAAGATGATTTGCTAATGCATGTCCCTTGACTGCCTTTTGAGTTACATAGATGATGTCAAACTCACTCAACAATATTTGCCATTTGGCCAGCTTTCCTGTAGGCATAGGCTTCTGAAAGATATACTTCAGTGGATCCATTCTCGATATGAGATATGCGGTATAAGCACAAAAGTAGTGCCTCAATTTCTGGGCTATCCATGTCAGAGCACAGCAAGTGCGTTCTACCAGAGAGTACCGTGCTTCATAGGGTGTGAACTTCTTGCTCAGATAATATATGGCCTGCTCTTTTCTCCCTGTCTTGTCATGTTGTCCCAAGACACAACTGAAATCCCCATTTAATACGGAAAGGTAGAGTAGTAGTGGTCTACCAGGTTCTAACGGGACTAGGACTGGTGGTGTGGACAGGTATTCCTTGATTTTGTCAAAAGCCTTTTGACAGTCTTCAGTCCAGCTAGTGGCGGCATCCTTCTTCAGCATTTTGAAAATTGGTTCACATATTACAGTTGATTGTGCTATGAAGCGGCTGATGTAGTTGAGACGTCCCAAGAAACTCATCACGTCCTTCTTGTTCTTTGGTGGTGGTAAATCCTGGATAGCTTTGACCTTTGATGGGTCTAACTCAATTCCTCGGCGGACGACAATGAACCCTAACAATTTTCCGGCAGGAACTCCAGAGGCTCATTTTGCGGGGTTTAGTTTCAGATTGTACTTCCGCAGCCGGTCAAAGAACTTTCTCAGATCTGCTATGTGATCTGTGGCCCTCTTGGATTTGATGATGACTTCATCCACATATACTTCTATCTCCTTGTGTATCATGCCATGGAAAATGGTTGGCATGGCCCTCATGTAGGTGGCCCCAGCATTCTTTAAACCAAACAACATCATTTTGTAACAGTACACTCCCCACGGCATGATGAAAGCTGTTTTCTCCGCATCTTCTTCATCCATCCAAATCTAATGATAACCCGCGAAGCAATCAAAAAGGTATTGGAGTTCATGCTTGGTGCAATTATCGATCAGTATGTGTATGTTTGGTAGTGGGAAATCATCCTTTGGACTTGCTCTATTTAAATCCCGATAGTCGACACACACCCTGAATTTCCCGTCTTTCTTCGGAACCGGCACAATGTTGGCTAACCAAGTTGGATATTTAACTACCCTGAGGACCTTAGCTTTGATCTACTTGGTGACTCCTTCCTTGATTTTTAGACTCATGTCTGGTTTGAACTTTCTGAGTTTCTGCTTTACAGGTGGACACATTGGATTGGTAGGTAGCTTGTGAGCCACTATAGACGTGCTCAGCCCGGTCATATCATCATATGACCATGCGAAAATTTCTTCATACATTCTTAAGAAATGAGTGTACTCTTCCTTCTCTGATGGTGACAAGTGAATGCTTATGTGAGTTTCTTTGACGGTTTCAGAATCTCCCGAGTTGACTACCTCAGTCTCATCCAGATTGGACTTAGGTTTGTTCTCAAAATTCTCAACTTCTCTGACGATTTCCTCAGGTATCACATCTTCTTCTTCTATCTATTCCGAGTCACTATCCTTATGTTGCGTTGTCTCATTACATGTCACAGTCGTTGGTTCATCAAGGTAAGAAATAGTAATGCTGTAGAGAGAAGATAAGAAAGATAATAATAATAAAACATCAAGCTATTGATAAGTATTGAAATGTCAAACAAAGCAAATTTTAATGACTTCAAACAATATTTTCTATGGCAAAATACTAAAAGGAAAGAAAAAATGATTCAAACAAAAATGCTCAAAAGAATTGTTTTCAAAATGAATGACAATAGCAGCCATGCTACCCCGGGACTTGTCGGGCCCTGGATGGTGTGGCAGTCCAGTTCCTGAGAATAGCTTCCTTCTCCAAAGTCTGGATGATGAGGACTTCTTCCTCTTCCTCCTCAACTATCACACTGCAATCCATGTCTTCGTCTTCCAAGAAAAGATTCCTTAAGCCAGCTAGAACTTCATCTTCTTCAGATCCCCACATCATGTCAGCCTGATGAAAGGATTGGCTCAAATATGGTACCGGCTGCTCAAGAGTGTAATAAGGACCACGCCATGGCGGCGACCAATCGTCATACTCCTGCCAGGTGTACTGATATCCAAGTTTAAAGGTCGTGCCGTGACGTTTTAGCTGTATCGGTTTGGTAATACCTTGGAGGTTCTTCCTGAGCCCTTTATCGGGTTTATACCTTGCCCTTTGAGACCCATCAAATGCCTTCACATTCATAGTCCCTGCTTGTATTTCATGAAAACCTTTACCCAACCTTTTCAGAGTAGTCAGCGGACAGATGTTGAGACTGGACCCTCCATCTATCAAAACCCTGGCAATGAATTTATCCTCGCATTGTACCGTGATGTGCAGTGCCCTATTATGGCTTAATCCCTCTGGTGGCAGTTCGTCTTCATGAAAGGTGATCTTGTGGCTCTCTAGTACTTTCCCTACCATGTTAGTCATCTCCCCACTAGTGATATTGTTAGGTACGTAAGCTTCATTCAATACCTTCATCAAGGCATTCCTATGTGCCTCAAAATTCTACAGTAATGATAGGATGGATATCTGAGCAGGAGTTTTGTTCAGATGGTCTACTACAGAATATTCTCTCGCTTGCACCTTTCTCCAAAGATCATCCGGGCCAGTTTCGATGATGGGTTGCTTGGAAGCAGCTTCTCTACTTGTTCCTCCCAAATTCTCAGGTGTATAAATTCTACCAGTCCTGGTCAGCCCTTGTGCTGCACCAGATTCTTTCATTTTTGCTTTTCCTTTCCTCCTGGCTTCTGCACCCTAGTCCCAGGGCACAACATTGGATTTAAAGGGCAGTGTGGTTACTTCTACTTCGAATGGAGCAGGTGCAGCTGCAGGTGTTGTTTCCACCTCGAACGGGGTTAATGCGGCTACTTCAACTTCAACTGGTGGCTGTATCTGTACCACAATAGGAGTAAGAGTGACCACAGGTTTCTTTGGGTCATCCCCTTCTCGAATAAGCCCAATCAACCCTTCTGGGTCCCATTCTTCATCAGTCTCTATCACATTTACTCCCTTGCCCCTATGATCCGGGAGGGGATTGTTGTGGATGTTAGGTGCAGCCTCTTTTGCTTGTATAACCTTGGTATCGATTAGTGTCTGGATCTTGTCTTTCAGGGTGCGACATTCATCAATGGTATGACCTTTCATGCCGGAGTGGTAGGCACATGTTTTGTTTGGATTGACCCATTGAGAGGAGTTTTCCATGGCAACAGCGGGAATAGGGGTGATATATCCAGCAGCTTTCAGTCTCTCGTATAATTGATCGATGGGTTCAGCAATATGGGTGTATTGTCTGGGTAGCCTGCGATCGAAATTTGGTCTGGGTTTCTAATAGTTTTGGCGGGCTGGCAGCGGGCTGGCGGTGAGTGATAATATGCTGGCTGGGTGTTATAAGTGTGGTAGGTAGTGGCGGGTTGTGGATATCTGGGAGGTGAAGGCTGATATGTGGGTGGAGGTGTTTGGTATGTAAGAGGAGATATTGGACCTTGGGCTACCATCACGGCCCCTACTTCTTTCTTCTTGGATATACCCCATGTCTGCAATGCTTTGTTTGTAGCCTGTAATGCCTCAAAATTAGTTACCATTCCGCTCTTGATCCCTTTTTCAATCCTTTCCCCCAATTTGATGATGTCAAAGAATTTGTGATTCTCGATAACCATTAACCTTTCGTAGTATTGTGGATCCTGGGCCCGGATGAAGAACTTGTTCATCTTCTCTTCTTCCAATGCCGGCCTTACTTTTGCAGCTTCCGATCTCCATCAAGTAGCATACTCGCGGAAAGTCTCTGTTGGTTTCTTTTTGAGATTCTGGATATAGAAGACATCTGGCACATTCTCTGTATTAAACCTGAACCGATCCATGAAATCCGATGCCATGCTTACCCAGCTAACCGACTTCTTTGGATTTTGGCTGATGTACCACGATAGGCGTCTCTAGTGAGGCTTCTCATGCACAGTTTCATGCGAATCCTTTCATATTTTCTAACTCCTACGATCTTGTCACAGTATGTCCTTAGATGCACCTTTGGGTCACTTGGTCCGTCAAACATCTTGAACTTAGGAGGTTTGTAACCCTCCGACAGTTCTACGTCTGGCTGAATACACAGATCTTCATAATTCAAACCCTCGATGCCTTTACCCCCTTCGACACCTTGGACTCGGCTTGTGAGCTTCTTAAGTTCCTCTGCCATATTCTTGATGAGCAGGTCCTTCTAGGTGGATTCCGGTGTATATGGGGTTTGTTGAGTGGGGTGAGGTTGGGTTTCTACATATATGGGGTTACTTTGGTGGATACCGGAGATTTGGGTATAGTGATGATCATTGGTTGAGTTCTGCGGATCGGGGGTAGGTTGCGGTGTATTTTGAGGAGTATGGTAGGTAGTAGTTTGTGGATACTGAGTCGGAAGATGTTGGTGTTGAGGAGGAGTTGGCACTGGTGGAGGGTTAGGATTTTGAGGAGGTGTGGCATATTAATGAGGTGCATGAGGATTTTGTAGATGTTAGTTTGGTGTGTTTTGAGGAGGTACTGGGTTTGGGGCATTCTGTTGGTTAATATATGGGACGTTTAAGGTGAGGGAGAGGTTTGCCAAGTTGCGGACCTGCTCAAGTTCCCCTTGCAATTATAATATTTTCTGCTCCAACCGTAGAACCAAATCATTCTGTGCCGGAGTACTCCGACCATCTGAAGTTTCAACATTTTCCGCATGCGCAGCGTTATCTTTCGTGATACCACTCATGTCATCCATCTTAGCCTTCCCCTTACTTTTAGGATCACTTGGAGGAGGAGGAGGTGGAGGGCCTCTGGATCTGGTATGATACGTTGATGATGCCAGTATGTAAGAACCAACCTTAGGGGATGGGAATAATGAAAACAAAGAAAAGCAAAAAGGTAAACAAGTCAGTAGGGTATTTTGGAAGGATATTTGTAGTATTTAAACATGTATTGCGGAATTATAAATTCGCGTCCTAATTTTGGGGACCTCATTGTACCTGAGGTAGGCCTAGAGACACATAGATTTGGAGAAACTTGATGCCGATAACCGCCTCATTTCATTAATATAATAAATAGATCAAAACTCTAAAATGACAATAATTAAAAGAGTTGCTAGAGGCATTTGCCTTATTACAATCAATTTCTAAAACGACTCTAGAAAAGCAAATAAACAACAATTCTATTCTATTTGGTCCCGGAGGGACCCTCTCCAAGCTTGGCCTTCTTGACCCCATCGATCAGATTCCCCAGGTTGCGCATGTCCAGCAGTAGATACGCCCTTGCTAGGTGTCCTCCTTCGTTTCCCTCTGCATTCTGACAATCCACGATCCTTTTCCTTATCTTCCCTTCAAGTTCCATCAGACCCTGCTCTAAGCACTCTAACCTCTCTGTTGATTTTGTAGCAACTTCCCTCCATTCATTGATTGATTCCATGTCTATCTTGTGTTTTTCCAAATGTCTGGATTCAGACTCGAGGATTCTATTGCACAACCTCTTGTATTTTACTTGTGCTTCAGCAGTATCGTCTATGACCCTGTTTCCTAGATCGGTCCCTCTCTCGACTTCTCCTGCTATGTCATCATCCAACCATGATAGGTAGAAATACACATGACCGGCATGGTACCGATCTGGTTCGATGGTATCCTTTTCCACAATAATCTTCAGATGCCACATGTGTTGGGCCTCACACTTGAATGGAATGGCACCACCCTGAAAGTCCGCTTTGAAGTGAACCATCTTAGAAACACGTGGTATGACTTGTTTTCTCCCAGCCTGTCTCATGACCCTAAGAGGAGCATAAGGATAGATACCCCTCAACCTGATCAGCACTAAGTGAGGAACATCCCTGGACCTGATGATGAACTCGCTAGTAGGGAACCACTCAAACATCCAATGGACCTTGTCATCAGTCAAATTGCTAAAGAAGTGTACCCAATCCACGGCATTTTCCGGTTGTGCAAACCTGTCTGGGATGAAAGTCATTCTTTTTGGATGGTGAAAGGCTATGTGGTCATTCCATGGTCGCCGCGGAAATTCCTGACGGTACTGTCCTCTTTGAAGATGCTCCAACAACCATATTTGCAGTAACAACCCTCAAAATGTCTGAATCCCTTCTTATAGCAGTCCAAAGCTCGGTATATCTCTGCCACGATCATTGGGACAATAGTATAAGTTTGTCCCTCAATCTATCCCATTAAGGTCTTGGTAACCATAGCCAAAGGGGTGTGAATCCTGTCTCCTTGAATTGGAAATACTATCATACCCAGAAAACAAACGATGAACACAAAAACCCGACGATGAGTCCATCCCAGGGAAGTGATGGCAAACTCATCATGATAGATACGGTAGGATATGCTGTGCCCATAATGCTCGTAGAGGAAGTCCAAAGGTATGTAGGACTTCTTCAGGCAGACTAACTTGTCATTCTTTCTAAGGCCCATCATTTTCAAAAATCCCCTAGAAGTACGATTTTCCGGTACTAGCAGACCAGGGCTATCCCAGGGTAGCCCGGCAAAACCTCCTATTTCCTCAAGAAGGGGAGTCATCTCTATGTTACCAAAATGGAAAACAACCCTCTTTTCATCCCAGAACATAGTAGCAGCCTCAATCAGTACATTGTTTGGCTGAATGTCCAGCAAAGAAGGTAAATTTCCAAGAATTCTTTTCACATGGTTCTTGTCGCTTAGCGAGAGATTTTCCCACCAGTCTAGCAATAGAGGTGAGATACTTCGGACCATGCCGAACTTGGGGACTTCGTGCCTTATTTCTGCAAAACAAACAAAGTTAGCCCTTTCCCCCTCCGGGTTTGACTACTTACACATTAATGATTAGCATATCGACATATTTTTTTCCAAATAATGCACATATCACGATCGTGCCCGTTGGGATTATGGAAATCCTGATGGACTTTGGACAAGGATTTCCTTAGAGAGTTATTATGCGGAAAATATTCTAAATCATACTAGGTTTGGACATGATGCATGCACAGTTAACATCAGAGTAGGGTTTTCTATAGAAGTCTAGACCGGTACCCTCAAGCGGACAACTTGAGAGGGAAAGGCACGGAACCGTCGACTACATCGTTGATCGACTAGTTTTACCACAAATAAGCCTTTCCAAATTTAAAAAGGGTAATATAGGAAGAGCGCGAACACTCATCAAGTGCCGCTATGGTATTGATTGCGCATGAGTGGAATGTGATGTAGAGCATGTAATTATGCAAAAAATAAAACAACACCTTGTCAAGTATTTTGCATGATGAAAGCGATAAATACGGTATTTAATAAATGTAAAGACAGGAAAGAAAGAAAAACAAAGAAGGAGTTAGTTTGCATAATGGAAAAATTATAATAAAGCGGTAAAAAGGGTAGGGATTGGGAAAGACATAAATATTGAAGCCAGCGAACAAGGTTAAACGAAAAGTTGCATGTAAATTCATGTAAAAGGGAAAATAGGGAAGGGGGTGTGCATGTAGCAAATAAACGGTGAATTTGAGCATAAAATAATAAAGACATGCTTATCGAGGGAGACTAATTCACACAGACTAAGTTCATTATGGTAAGAGCCTAAGGATATCCCAGCAAAGTCGCCATGCTGTCGCGCCCTCTTTTTCTCGCGAAATCGAGTTTCGACATTCACAACTCTTTCAAAAAAAGGGAGGAATGGTTATTAAAAGAGAGTCACCACCTAACGGATTAAGGTGCGTTAGGGTACCTATTACAAATGACTCGGGTTTACTAGTTTGCATTACCAAAGATCGGGTAAGGGCTCAAATTACCTTGAGGAGAAGGTGTTAGGCACTCATCGAGGTCCACAATAGTGGGTCCCGGCCGAACTTAAATCACGTGAATTAGTCTAAGAGAGAAAAGAAACATAAAGAAAGAATTATTTTAATAGGAGTGGGGGGTCCTAAGTTTTTTAGCCTAAAAGATCACCCCGTGTAATATAAATAATACTTCGTAACTCCCCCAAGATGGGGGTGTTACTCATATTATTCAGCGGATACATACTATCATCTCCTGCTACCCGATTACTATCTTTAAGTTATTTACCTAAAGCTCTCTAATCAATTCTAAATCGTACCTTATGCGTGCACTACCCGTCTCGTGCCTATGGCCCAAGAGGCGTTTGGGCCTCTATTTTTGGATGGTTCTAGACTTAACTTAGGTTGCTCAAAAATGATAAAAACTAGGCGACATACAAAACAAATTGGACTTTCATGTAAAAGAAAATAAGGGCTCAGGTTAACCTCCACACTTAGGCAGCAAATGCGCACAACCAAATTAGGCGTTTTGACAGTTTCGACAATTGAAGTCGTTAGGCCCTATAGACATGATTTCTATATAATTCTGGATTTTAATCATGCGAGCAGTTATGCGAAGTACTTTCTAAGTGACTGCACAGTCGTCTACTTATTATAAGTATAAGCGGTTGAAACCTATAAACATGCTATCTAGGTGATTTAACTCAGTATTTTGTAGTAATAAACACGAGAGATATTAAGAATTACTCAGTTGTTCCTATAGGCATGCTTTCTACTGGCATTCAACGAGGCAGTGTTTTAAAGCCTGATTTTAGTGCTTAACAGAGATAGTGATTACCCTATAGACATGATTCCTACCCTTGATGAATAAAACTAGTTTTAGTTCTTATATACTAAATGAGCAAGTATGACAATAGCATATCAATCAATTAAGAACCCTATGGGAATGACTTCTAAAAATGCAGATTTATAAATGACCCTATGATCATGATGCCTAATGAATATGCTGCAATGCAAATTGAACTTTGGTTATTTTATTCCCTATAGGCATGGTGTCTAAAAAAGCAGAATAGGCAGGTTATCCACAAAGCTTATTCGAGCAAGTAAACACCTATAGGCAGGTTATCGACAGAGCATATTCGAGAAAAATAAACACCTATAGGCAGGTTATCTAATATACAATAGAAGAATGTATTTAAATAAAGTAAACACCTGTAGGCAGGTTATCTAACACAATAGCAGAACGAGCAAAGTAAACACCTATAGGCAGGATTTCTACCCATTTTCATGCAAATGTTAAAATAAACCAAGTTTCCCAATTTACTAATACCCCAATTATTATTACAAATAATTATTACAGACCAAAATTTAATGAATGAATTACAAAGCATATAAAACTATAGGAAGCCTGCAACAGGCCCAAATGCACCTGGACAGGCCAAGCCTTCAACTCATAGTGGCTCCAAAAGCCCATGTTCAGAGATACACCATAACCAGCGGTGAAAGATTCACCCATATCACAAGGATAAGCATACGAAACCCAAATCTCTAATGTGTCAGAGTTCCCAAGGGCTTTAAGAACCCAGGGCAGGGCTCACACTAGAGAAGAATAATCAGAGCAGTTCAAAAAAGACTAGGGACCAAATCATAGTGTGTCAGAGTTCACGAGAGTCTCATATGAACCCTGAGCAGTACTCACACTAGGGAGGCCAAGCGACAGAACCTAAATTGCTTTGGCTTTTAGCCAGCAAAGAGTGAGAATTCAGGAGAGTAGGATGGGATTAGGGGATACAGAATCACACATAGGACACAAAAAAATAGCGACACATTTGAACCTAGGCAGACTTAATTCAGTTTTCAGGAAATAAACTCAATCACATGCTAACAAGACAAGTCACAAGACAGATTTATAATGATAAAGGAGGGTCCAGATTAAGTTAAGTGCAAAAACTAGTGTCATAAGAAGAAATCAATTAGCAACAGATTATGACATGTTAGGAACTAATTAGGGTAGTTACTAGGGGTGTCAAAATATAATAGAAACAAAGTCAAACATGCCACATTATGATGCACTCAGAAATAGACTTGTTATCCTATTAAGGAAGACATATATACCTAGTTAACTATTCTATACCAAGAGATATGAGAATATGTTCAAAGAGCAAGATAATAACAAACTTAAACTTCAAGAGATTGCTATCAGTGACATATAGGTTAAGCAGAATCGAACTAACAAACACAAAGTAGATTCAAGCATGTCTCAAACTACAAATGTAATAGCATTTAGGATAACATAGTCTAATTGAAGTAGCACATTAAATAAATAATCAGAATGAAATGGTGGAGATATGGTAACTCACCAGTTAAAATGAAACAAGAAAGAAAGGAATCCTATAGTATTGTGAATATCACCCACAGAGCAAGAACTCAGAATTTCTGGCCTTGGCTATCAGCCGGCCGGGAACCAGAGTACAGAAAAAGATTATTCAAGAGTATGGAGTATAAAATTTTAGTTTTATAGCTTTTTCATGATTTTTCCGAACTTTACCAAAGGGGAGTGGGGAGGGTTTTAAATAGTGTAGGAACTAAACACATAAATATGGAAATATAATTAATTCAAACAATCAGTAAAGAAGAAAAATTTTGAAACCCTAGTTTTTAGGTAAACTCCACAAAATCGGCAGAAAATAAAGGCAAAGAGTCACATATTGTATAAAATGAACACAGACAAGAATATTATTCACAAAACACAGAACCGAAGCAGATTTGGTTCAAATAAAAAGGATCTGAAACCCTAATTTAGGGCAAGTAAAAATAATAATCGAAAGAAATAGACAGATTCATACATAATAAGGTGAATATAGACGAGATAGTACTTAATATTAAAGCTTGAACCAATTTCGGTTCGAAACAAAGAGAATCTGTAAACCCTAACCTTAGGGTTAAGTATAAATCAGCAAGATACGAACAAACGGACTCACACGGTGCAAAATAACGTGTTTGGACTTAATATCATCTAGATTCAAGAGATGAAGATCGATTAGGACATAATCAGAGTAGGGTATTTGCCATGTTTAGGCAAGTACTAAGTAATACCATAAAGAATCAACCAATAAAGGAAATATGTCGAAATGGTAAGTAAATAGGAAGAAGATCCCATTAGGAACGAGATTAGGGGAGGATTTTGGAGAGGCGGAGGGCTAGGGTTCTTTAGAGGGAAGGGAAATGAGGGCAGCGGTTTTAGAAAAGTGAGGATTAGGGTAGAGATGAGGGATATAAGGGAAGGGGGTCGTTAGTTGTGGGCCGTTGATCATTTTTGATCAACGACTAGGATTTAGGCGGATTGGTGTTGGGTTTAATAAATGGGTAAGGGTAATTGGGTTAGGGGTATTGGGATTGGTCTGTTTTGGGTAGTTTTAGGTCCGAATTAGCTAAAATTGGGGCCAGATTTTAAATACCCAAATTTAACCAATAAAATAATTTGTAAAAATAATAGATAAATAGTAAAAATATCATTTTTGCATAAAAATGATTGAAAACAAATATTCAACATTATAAAAATATAAAAGGTTATTTTTGTATAAATAATGTAATTATATGTAC
Organism: Nicotiana tomentosiformis; assembly: GCF_000390325.3. NCBI lineage: Eukaryota > Viridiplantae > Streptophyta > Magnoliopsida > Solanales > Solanaceae > Nicotiana > Nicotiana tomentosiformis. The sequence continues at coordinate 42,718,892 of NC_090821.1, read as the reverse complement.
ATATGGGCTATTATTGTAAAATGTGCAATTTAGCCCTGAAAAATGCAAATGTAATTATACAAAATGCACTAAAAATATTTAAAACCTCATATTGGTATAAATGATAAGTTTAGATGATTAAATCATCATAAAAATAATTAGGAGGGTAATTATTGGATATTTATATAATAAAATGCAGAAATAAATTGATTTAAAGTTTTTAAAAATCATGGAAGATTATAAAAAAATACTTGTGTATGCTTGTAAATCAAATGATGATGCATATGCACTATTTTGAAAGTGTGTATATATATATATATATATATATACATATATTTGAAAAATATGAGGAAACAATTGGGTATCAACAATATAACTTATGATGTGGAGCTGGTGGCTATTTTGGATCGGCAGGTTCGAAGGTTGAGGTCAAAGGATATAGATTCAGTGAAGGTGCAGTGAAGAGGTTAGCCTATGGAGGAAGCCAACTGGGAGACCGATCGGGAGATGCATAGCAGATATCCATGCCTATTCGAGACTCCAGGTATGTTTCTAGACCCGTTTAATGATGAACGATTGTTTAAGAGGGGGAGAATGTAACGACTCGGCCGGTCGTTTCGGGAGTTATAGCCCCGTTTCCCCCATTTCTTCTTCCTTTATTCTTTTAAGCTATATTATGATATACCGGGTTAGTTGGTTCGGGTCCGAAGTGGTTTCGGAGTGGAATGAGACACTTAGTCTCTAAAGTAGAAGCTTAAGTTGGAAAAGTCAACCGGATATTGACCTATGTGTAAACTATCTTGGAATTTAATTCTGATAGTTCCATTAGCTTTGTTAGGTGATTTTGGACTTAGGAGCGCGTCCGGAATATGATTTTGAGGCCCGGGGTAGAAGTAGGCTTGAATTGGCAAAATTAGAAATTTGGCGATTTTTGGCCGGCAGTGGAAAATTTGATATCGGGGTCGGAATGGAATTCCGATAGTTGGAGTAGGTTTGTAGTGTTATTTGTGACGTGTGTGCAAAATTTGAGGTCATTCGGACGTGGTTTGGTTGGTTTCGGCATCGGATGTCGAATTTGAAAGTTTAGAAGTTCTTAGGCTTGAATCTGAGGGTAATTTGATGTTGTTTTGAGTGATTCAAAGGTTTGACTAAGTTTTTATGTTGATATATAACTTGTTGGTATTTTTGGTTGAGGTCCCGAGGGCCTCGAGGCGATTTCGATATTGGATGATTGCTGAAGTTGGAACTCAGCTGTCACAATCGCACCTGCAGATGTCGCATCGCAGGTGCGAGCCCGCAGAAGTGAGCGGGATGTCGCAGATGCGAGGTTGGAGGAGCTGGGCATAAGGCGCATGTGCGATATGGTTCCCGCACCTGCGAGGTCGTAGAAGCGCACAAGAGATCGCAGGTACGGACAATATCGAGGTAGGCTGGGTCCGCATGTGCGTAGGATAGGTCGCATCTGTGAGTCCGCATATGCGGATAGGTGACGCAGAAGCGGAAGTGAGGAAGTCAGGAAGTGGCCGCAGGTGCGAGGTATTTTCTGCACCTGCGTGGTCGCAGATGCGGAAATAGAGCACAGGTGCGGAGTCTAGGCGTTTAAGTGACTTACGCAGGTGCGGTTGTTTGGACCGCATGTGCAGTGGCATAGAAGCGAGAAATTGTTCGCAGGTGCGAAAAACCTGGGCAGAAACCATAAATAGAACCCTTTGCGAATTTACTTCATTTCCACCATTTTCAAGTCGGGTTTTGGAGCTTTTGGAGTGATATTTGAAGGGTGATTCATCGTATGTATTGTGATATCCCGTTGTTTAATCATGTAATAAGTGAAAATGAGGGGTTAGGGCTTGGGATTTTGGTGAGTTTAATTTAAGGACTTGAGGGACCAAACAGTGTCGAATTTCGATAAATTTCATATGTATGGACTCGTGAGTGAATGAGCTTCCTAGTTTGGTAAATTTTGTCGGATTTTGAGACGTGGGCCCGGGGACTGGGTTGATCCAATTTCGGGTTTTGGGCTAATTTGATAGTTTTTCTTGTGGAATTCATTCCATTAGCGTATATTAATGGTATTGTACTGATTGTGAATAGATTCGGAGCATTTGGAGACCGAATCGAGGGACAAGAGCATTCCAGAGTAGGAGTTTTATACTGTTGAGGTAAGTAACAGTTTTAAATCTGGTTTTGAGGGTATGAAACCCGGAGTTAGTATAATGTGACTGTTTGGGGGTGGCACCCATGCTAGGTGATGGGCGTGTGGCTGTACACCATGGGGGTTTGAGACTTGGTCCCTCCCGGGAGACTGTGAAGTCTAATAGCCTTTATTTGTGTTTATGTGCATTCCTTTTTTACTAGAACTTGACTGCCTTTCATGCTAGAAGTCATGCTTAGGCTATATTCCGTTCATGGTAGTTATACTCAGTCATAGTGATTCTTGGACATGTTTACCTCAATCTCTATTATTTGTTTTTCCCTGATTATATACTGTAACACTTTGATTTGGGCTGCTTTCCTTTTCTTTATTGAGAGCTGTGAGACTAGAGAGGTTCATGATTGAGTAAGGCCAAAGGCCTGGTTGTGAGGTATTGTTCTATGGCACGTGAGTTATCCATGTAGCAGGTGAGTTGTCCGTGCGGATCCTTATGTTTATACTATGGCACGTGAGTTGTCCGTGCAGCACGTGAGTTGTCCGTGCGGATCTAGATATGATATTTTAGCACGTGAGTTGTCCGTGCAATACGTGAGTTGTCCGTGCTTATAGTGCTTGTGTTGTAGGAGCCCCTCATGAGTCTGAACACCCCCAGTGAGCGCAGGTACCTATTGAGAGTGTGTATTGAGGGCTTAGAGCCGAGAGTGTGAGGTTGAGATGGGTTGAGTGACTGCTGCCTTGAGAGGTTATACCTGCTTTATTTATTGTTGCACTTGGTTGTTATCTGTTGTTGTTGTGAAATTACTGGAAGATTCATATGTGTCTTACATGAGCGCGAACTATTTTGACTTATACCACATGATTTGAAAGCACGTTCACTCTTTGCTGAAAACTTTTAAAATGAACTGTACTGTATAGCTTGAAACTGCTTCTCAGTTCCTTATTTATTTCTATTACTTGCTGAGTTGGTTGTACTCATGCTACACCCTGCACTTTATGTGCAGATCCAGATATGTTTGATTACGGAGGTCATTGAGTTCGGGAGGATCGAGTACCGGAGACTACGAGGTAGCTGCCAGCGTCCGAAGGGCCTTGTCTCTCCTTCTATATATTTCCTTTTGTCTTGTATTGATACTTAGACACTAGTTGTATTAGTTTGGTTATCTAGATGCTCATGACTTAGTGACACCCCGATGTCGGGGTATTTTTCCTCACTTATGTTTTTATTTGGGCTTTACCCCGTATTTATAAAATAAAAAAAATAATAAAAAACTCCGAATATTTTAAATGTCTTAAATTCATTTATGTTAAATTTTGAAAGAGTCTTGGAAAGGTCGGCTTGCCTAGTACCACGATAGGCGCCATCACGACAGGGTTAGTTTGGGTCGCGACAAGTATACAATTAGTCCTTGTCCGCGGGTACGAGCTCTACTTGGTTAGGAATGCAGTACTTGAACTTGAACTCCGCCAAACTCTTGGCTATTAAAGAAGATCGTAAAACCTTAGCCACCGCCTCTGGTTGCTGCTGCATGTTCGGTTTCGCGTTAGGGTTACGGGGAATCTTCTCCACCAAGGGAAGAGCCTCCACTTCAACGGCGGTGGTGGAATCTTCCCTACGGACAAGGGCCGCAACCACCAAGGGTGTGGCAGAACCTCCTCATTTACACTAGAGGAGTCTCCACCATGGACGCCAAAAGGTAAGTTAGAAATATTTGCAAGGTTTATAGAGTTTAGGAAGGAAGAGAGTTGAGAAAATGGAAGAAAAGCTTTAGAGAATGGTGGGCAAGTAAAGAAAATGAAGAGAAAACGAAGATAATTCTAGTAGCGAAAGTGAAGGAAAGATTCAAATAACGGTGATCATCCTCCTTTTTATAAAGAAAAAACCTTGAGATTCTGAGCGATTCTTCATAATAGCAACCGCAGTGTGCTGACGCGACACATCGAGAGCAGACGTCATCATGACGAATGACGTCACATCTCATCCACGTCATGTTCTCTCCAAAGGTCACCCAGGAAATTAAAGACGACAAAAGTTTGAAATATGCGTCTCTCATAACGCCACTTCATCCACCTTTGATGACGACCACGACCTCTACTATCCACTTATCAAGCCCGTCCCTAAGGACAACCTCGACAAGCGGAGGGACTAACTGTATGGACAAAAACTTCGTTTTATGTGTTTGATCCGGTCAACGGTAATAGAGCCTGTGAAAGCTATGACGTGTCAACCTAACTCCAAAATGTCGAGGTCAGGTGTGGAGGATAAATCGCTGTGGAAGGTCGAAATAGCTTAACAGAAGTCGAGGACGAGGAAGAGCATCCGCATTCAGTACGAAGTGACGACCAATTTTAGGATTTAGATTCCCTAGAAAATATTCTAATGGATATTCCTTTTTGTTGTACTATCTAGGGTTTTGTGGCACATGTGCTCTTACAAATAGGAAGATATGTATATCAAAAAGGGGATTGGACCTTTTGTAAATATTTTCATCAACATTCTCAGTGCAAGATTCTCACTTTATTAAATAGAAACAAAGCTTAACTTTATACTTTCTTTTTCTTTTATCCCTCTCCCCCGATCCAAGACGGATTAGAATACAAGGTTGCTCATCATCATCCATGATTGTCAGAAAGACATTCAAAAATCTCATCTTTGTGGGGTTATCTTTATTTCATTTACTATTTAGAAGTTATTTATTATCATTTATTGCTATCCTTTACACTTCTAGGTCTGTATCGCTTCTTTATTATCTAAAGTTATCTTCTTTAGTGTTGAACTTTAACATATTTATCATAAAACACTAGATCTGTCCTTGAATATTGATATTGATTGTGATTAATACCGATTTTCTGGTAATTTAATTATATAAAATCAAAAATCTATTTTTTGGGTCATACAGTCAACTTCCTAAAGAAATTAAAATAAAGAAGATAAGCGCAATATTACAAACCAGAAGAAAATTAGTGTTATGAAAATGAACTTAGAGGCGCTCTGTGAAATTGTCACAATCCAAAATCCACAAGTCGTGATGACACCTAACCCAACCTGCTATGTAAGTCAACAGTCACATGATATCAATGAAAATGAAATAACATAGTCTAATAACTCAACAACGGAAAAATACTATAAAAATATCTGAGAATAAAATAACACCGTCTAATAACTCAAAAGCGGAAGAATACCATAAATATATCCGAGAATAACACCGTATAATAACTCAACAACGGAAGAATACCATAAAAATGTCTGATAATAAAATAACATCGTCTAATAACTCAACAACGGAAGAGTACCATAAAACTATCTGAGAATAACTCAACAGGGGATCCTGCCCAAGTGCTATTATAATCATTTAGCCCAATAATGAGGTCTGGGGCACGCGTCGCCCCAAAATAATAACTCTTAGCCCAATATAGGCCTGACGTACGCGTCACCTCAAAATCAATACCAAACCGGCTCTAAGGCCAAAACTCAGTCATTTACCGTTCAATTCTCAGATAAACACATCTCAAATACTTAGTTAACAGTTTTACCCTTAAGTGATATCAATAACATGTGAGGAATAACATAAGAAGTACTAAGATAGAGATATCATACACGGATGTAGTATCATGACTGAGAACATGTGTGCAATTAATGTATATAACTCAGAAACAACAAGAATAGCCCTATCAAGTCTCGAACAGTTAGCACATAGCCTAGACATGATGTCTAACATGATTCACAGCTCAAATAATCAAACAAGTAGAGGGAGCGTGGGGATAACATGATATGATAGAAAAACAAGTCCGGTAATAGCCAAAGGCCTCCCCAACCATGAACACACTGGTGCACGCACACACGCCCGTCACCTAGCACATACGTCACCCCAATATCTTTCATACAACGTAGTTCTCTAGGTTAAATACCCTCAAATCCAAGTTTAGATGTGTTACTTACCTCAAAACACGCAAATCACAACTCCAACAAGCCCTTCCCACGCATATTGGCCTCCAAGCGACTCGAATCTAGTTATAAATAACTCAATATCAACAAATAATGCCGTAGGAAATAACTTCAAACAATAAAGTTTTGATCTTTATCAAAATAAAAAATTCAACCCTGGTTCGTATCTCGTAGTCCGACAAAATTCACCAATTCTGGACACCCATTCGATTACGAGTCCAACCATACCAAAATCATCCATTTCCGACTTCAAATCAACCTTCAGACCTCCATTTTTATTTTTGAAAAGTTTCCACCCCATTTCTTCACTTTAATTCACTAATCAAATTCTAAAAAAAAGATAGAATCATGAAATAATAACAAACCCGAGTCGAAACACTTACCTCTATCCAAATCTTGAAAATCCCCTCAAAAATAGCCCAAAACCGAGCTCTACAACTCAAAATATGAAATAATAACTCTAACCCTCGATTTGAGTTTTTAAATATGCTGCCCAGGTATTATGAATAGCGATCGGGGGACCAAACTCGCGGTTGCAAAAAACAAATGATCACTGCCCTCAAAATACACTACGTGAACACGAAGCCACAGTCGCGAACGCGATGGTTGCCAGGCCTAACTCTTCGCGAATGCGTGCACAATACCGCGATCGCGTAGGCTTGAAGCCTGACGCTCCAGTTGACCACTCCTCTACGCGAACGCGTGAACCTTCTCGCATCGGTGATGACCTGATACCTCAATCTTTGCGAACACGTGCCCAGTATCGCGGACACGATGAATGAAATCAGCAGTCCAACCAAGATCAAATTGAAGCTGAACTTGATCTGAATCACACCTGAGGCCCCCGCAACCCCATCCAAACATACAAACAGGTCCTAAAACATGATACGAACTTAGTCGAAGCCTCAAATCACATCAAACAACTTTGAAATCATGAATCACACCCCAATTCAAACCTAATGAACTAATGAACTTCCAACTTTTAAAACTAATGCCGCATCATACCAAACCAACTCCGATTGACCTCAAATTTTGCACACAAGTCGTAGATGACACAAAGGACCTACTCCAACTCTTGGAACTGAAATCCGAACCCATTATCAACAAAGTCAACTCTCAATCAAACCTCTCAACCTTCCAAACCTTCAACTTTTCAACTTTCACCAATTAAGCCAAAACGACCTATGGACCTCCAAATCAATATCTTGACGTACGCACAAGTCCAAAATTATCATATGAATCTATTGGAACCATCAAAACTCCATTCCAATGTCATCTACACAAAAGTTAAACTCCAGTCAACTTAAGCCTTCAACCTTGGGACTAAGTGTCTCAATTCACTCTGAAACTTCCCCGGAACCAATCCAACCACCCCGAAAAGTCACATAACCATAATTAAGCATAGGGGAAGCGATTAATGAGGGAACATGGATACAATTCACAAAACGACCGGTCGGGTCGTTATATTCTCCCCCTCTTAAACAAACGTTCGTCCTCGAACGGGTCTAGAATCATACCTGAAGTCTCAAATAGGCATGGATATCTGCTCCGCGTCTCCCACTCGGTCTTCCAAGTAGCCTCCTCGACTGGATGGCCTCTCCACTAAACTTTCATTGAAGCTATATTCTTTTATTACAACTTTCGAACCTTGCGATCCAAAATGGCCACCAACTCTACATCATAAGTCAACTCCCTATATAACTGAACCGTGATGAAATCCAAAACTGAGATGGATCACCATAATACTTCCGGAGCATAGAAACATGAAACATTGGGTGAATACCCGATAGACTAGGTGCCAATGCAAGCTTGTAGGCCATCTCACTAATCCTCTCAAGCACACCAAAAGGGCCAATATACCGAGGGCCCAAGTTTCCCTTCTTTCCGAACCTCATCACACCCTTCATGGGAAAAACTCTGAGCAATACATTCTCTCCCACTATATTGGCAACATCACGGACCTTTCGATCAATGTAACTCTTCTATCTAGACTGTGTTGTACGAAGCCGATCCTGAATCAACTTGACTTTCTCTAAGGCATCCTGAACCAAATCAGTACCCGACAACCTAGCCTCTCCTGGCTCAAACCAACCAACTGGAGAACAACACTGCCTCCCATATAAGGTCTCATAAGGAGCCATCTGAATACTCGATTGGTAGTTGTTGTTGTAGGCAATCTCTGCAAGTGGTAGAAACTGATCCCACGAACCCCGGAAATCGATAACACAAGTGCGTAGCATATCCTCCAAGATCTAAATGGTACTCTCGGACTGTCTGTCCATCTAGGGATGAAATGTTGTACTCAACTCAACCTGTGTGCCCAACTCTCACTGCACTGCTCTCCAAAATTATGATGTGAACTGTGTGCCCCGAAAAGAATAATGGACACTGACACACCGTGAAGACGAACAATCTCACAGATATAGATCCCAGCCAACCGCTTTGAAGAATAGGTAGTCACAACTGGAATGAAATGCGCGGACTTAGTCAACCGGTCCAAAATCACCCAAACTGCATCAAATATCTTCAGAGTCTGTGGGAGCCCAACAACAAATTCCATGGTAATACACTCTGATTTTCACTCGTGAATCTCAAGTCTCTAAAGCAAACCGCCCGACCTCTAATGCCCGTACTTCACCTGTTGATAGTTCAGTCACCGAGCCATATACTCTACAATATGTTTCTTTATTCTTCTCCACCAATAGTGCTGCCTCAAGTACTAATACAAATTTACGGTACCCGGATGAATTGAATATCGTGAACTATGGGCCTCCTCAAGAATCAACTCATGAAACCCATCCACATTGGGCACACATATCTGACCCTGCATCCGCAACACCACAGTATATCCAATAAAAACCTCTTTGGCATCACCGTGTTGCACCATGTCCGTAAGGACAAGTAAATTGGGGTCATCATACTGACGCTCTCTAATGCGCTTGAATAAAGAAGACCGAGAAACCACGCAAGCAAGAACCCGACTAGGCTCCGAAATATCTAACCTCACGAACTGATTGGCCAAGGCCAGAACATCTGATCTAGCGGTCTCTCATCAACTATAATATATGCAAGGCTACCCATACTCATACCCTTTCTACTTAAGGCATCGACCACCACATTGGCCTTCTTCGGATGATACAAAATTGTGAAATCATAGTCTTTTAGCAGCTCCAACCACCTCCGATGCCTCAAGTTTAGATCCTTTTTATTAAAGAAGTGTTTTAGGCTCCGATGATCCGTGAATACCTCGCAATACATGCCGTAGAGATAGTGCCTCCAAATCTTAAATGCATGAACAATAGCTACTAACTCAAGATCATGAACGGGGTAGTTCCTCTAATGGGGCTTAAACTGGCGTGAAGCATAAGCAATCACCCTACTCTCTTGCATCAAGACACACCCAATACCGATCTGAGAAGCATCACAATAAACCATATATGAACCCGATGCTGAAGGCAAAACTAGAATTGGAGTTGTGGTCAAGGCAGTCTTGAGCTTCTGAAAGCTCTGCTCACACTCATTAGACCACCTGAATGGGGCACCCTTCTGGGTCAATCTAGTCAAAGGTGCAGCAATGCATGCAAAACCCTTCCATAAAACGACGATAATATCTAGCCAAGCCAAGAAAACTCCGACAGTAGCTGGAGACGGTCTGGGCCAACTCTGAACTACCTCAATCTTCTTCGGATCTACCTTGATCCTCTCACTAGACACCACGTGTCCCAAGAATTCCACATAATTAATCCAAAACTCACACTTGTAGAATTTAGCATATAGCTTCTTCTCCATCAACGTCTGGAGTACAATACTCAGATGCTGCTCATGATCCTCCTGGCTGCTAGAGTAAACCAATAAATCATCAATAAATAATATGAAAAAAGAATCAAGATATGACTAAAATATACTGTTCATTAGATGCATAAATGTTATTGGGGCATTGGTCAATCCAAAAGATATCACAAGAAACTTGTAGTGACCATAATGGGTCTTAAATGCCGTCTTCAGAATATTAGAATTCCGAATCTTCAACTGGTGATACCCAGACCTCAAATCATTCTTGGAGAATACTCTAGCACCCTGAAGCTGGTGAAATAAGTCATCAATGCGCGGTAGTGGGTACTTGTTCTTAATTGAAAAAATTTGTTCAACTGCCTGTAATCAATGACATCCGCATAGTACCATCCTTCTTCTTCACAAACAAAATTGGTGCACCCCAAGGTGACATACTAGGGCAAATTTATTCATTATCAAGTAGCTTCTGAAGTTGTTCTTTCAATTACTTCAACTCTGCCGGTGCCATATTATACGGAGGAATATAGATGGGCTGAGTGCCCGACACCAAGTCAATATCAAAATCAATGTCCCTGTCTGATGGCATGCACGACAGGTCTGTAGGAAACACATCTGGATAGTCTCTCACTACCGAAACAGACTCAATGGTAAGAGTATCAGCAATAACATCCCACACAAAGGCCAAATATGCCAAACATCCCTTCTCAACCATCTGTTGTACCTTCAAGTTTGAAATCACTCTACTGGGAACATAATCCAGGGAACCTCTCCACTCAACCCTAGGCAATCCCAGCATTGCCAACATCATGGTCTTAGCGTAACAATCCAGAATAGCATGACATGGTGACAATCAATCCATGCCTAAAATCACGTCTAAATCAACCATACTAAGCAGTAAAAGATCAACTCGCATCTCCAATCCCCCAATAGTCACCACACATGACTAGTACAAATGGTACACAATAAGAGAATCACCCACTCGTATAGATACATGAACATGCTTAACTAAGGAATCACGGGGCATATCCAAATAACGAGCAAAGTACGATGATACATACGAATAAATGGAACCAGGGTCAAATAATACTAAAGCATCCCTGTGTCACACTAAAATAATACCTGTGAGTACTGCATCTAAAGCAATTGCCTCTGGCCTGGCATGAAAAGCATAGCATCGAGCCTGACCACCACCTGTCTGACCTCTCCCTCTGGGGCGACCTTGATGTGTATGACCTCCACACCGAGCTAGCTGAGTGGGTGGTGTAGCAACTGGTGCAGAGGTCATAGACTAGCCTCCCTGTTGCACTAGACCTCTGTAGTGATGGGGACAATACTTCCTCACATGTCCCAACTCTCCACAATCATAACAACCTCGAGCCGGGAATGATAGTGGGCATGCATCAGACCCGAGAACTAGAATAGCCATCGGAAGAACCCATTACTGATGAACCCTGAATTGATGGAGCATGATACGAGCTCTGAGCTGGAAGTGCATTAAAAGATGCCTGCCCCCGGTTAGTACTGTATGAACCATGACTAGCTGATGCACCCCGATGAGCCGAACGAGCCATATGAGTGGGACTGTAAAGACGACCTCTGTTGTGATGTGACTGACTTCCAGATAAGGTACCACTGAAACCACCAAATCCATAGGGCCTCTTACCCTCCTGCTCCTCGCGCTCAAGCATTCGAACCAACTCTAAGCGCGTAGCAATCTTGACCACCTGGTCAAACCTAGCATCTGTCTCGTCCTCTCGGGCCAATCTGTAACGTAGGCCATAGTTGAGGCCATCAATAAACCTCCTGATCCTCTCTCTTTATGTGGGAACCAACCATATAGCATGACGGGCCAAATCTGTGAATCTCATCTCATATTGGGTCACAATCATATCTCCCTAGCATAGCTGTTCAAAATCTCTACGCAGCTCCTCCCTACGAGTTTGTGGGCCAAACTTCTCTAAAATGAGAATGGAGAACTCATGCCATGAAAGTGGTGCTGCGCCAACGGGCCCGCTCAACTCACAGGCCTGCCACCATCTGTAGGCTGCCCCTGTTAGCTGAAAAGTTGTAAATGCATCTGGTCTCTAATATACCCATTGCGCAAGGAATCCACTGACACCGATGTAGAAAATCCTTAGCATTTTATAATTCCTCTCCGCTGAACTTTGAAGGCTTAAGCCTCAAACTGCCCCAATCTCTTCTACTCCTCATCACTCATAGGTGGTCCAACCTCGGCCCGAGAGCAGCAACCGGCTGGGCTGGTAGTACCCCCGATGCCTGGAGTCCATGAGCTACCTGCTATGGAGTACGAGTGGCGGGGATATGAGCACCTCCCCTAGCCTGTGAAGTGGATGATGCAGCTGGAACAGAAACCGCCTGAGCAAGGCTAAGGCATACAGTCAAAATCTGGGCCAATGCCTCCTTAGTGCCTGGGATCACAATGGGTACTGCTGGTGCCTGAGTTGGTCCCACTGACTCAATAATATCTGGTATATGTCCCTCCGCTGGGGCAACTAGTGTCTCCGCAGGTGCTGATCTAGCTGTAGTACGAGCCACACCTTGCCCTCTAATGCAGCCCCCACCTCTCGCGGCCCTAACTGGTGGAACTGTGGTCGTCCACTTGATCCGGCTGCACGTGTCCTCACCATCTGTGATAGAATATAAGAGTCAAGTTTCGAACGTCGGAATTAACAAATTCGCATGATAAGAATGCAAGAAAGTGAAGTTTCCTAATATTTTGATAGCCTATCGAAGATAAGTATAGACGTCTCCGTACAGATCCACAAGACTCTACTAAACTTGCTCGTGACTCGTGAGACCTAAGCAACCTAAAGCTCTGATACTAACTTATCACGACCCAAAATTCACAAGTCGTGATGGCACTTAACCCAACCCGCTAGGTAAGCCAATAGTCACATGATATCAATAAAAATTAAATAACATGGTCTAATAACTCAACAACGGAAGAATACCATAAACACATATGAGAATAAAGTCAAAATGCTACTACAACCAACCCCAAAATGTGGTGTCAATGAGTACACGAATACTACTGAATAACAAGGTATAAGCAAATTCTCTAATACAACTGTCTGAATATAAGAAAAGTAAAGATAAAAGAAAATAGGAAGAGAACTTCAAGGACTGCGGACGATATGGCAGCTATCTCGTAGTCTCCCAAAAGCTAGCCCAACTCAGGTCTAAAAATCACCTCGATCAGATGTACCTGGATCTACACACGGAGTGCAGAGTGCAGTATGAGTACAACCGACCCAATGTACTCAATAACGTAACAACACTAACCTTGGTTTAAAGTAGTACGAGCTCAGAACAATAGTCAAATGGAAATACCAGTAACTGATAATAGTTCAGAAAATAAAGGATAAATCATAGAAACAGTAGCTCATAAATATCAAGTTTAACTTTTTTACATTTCAGTGATTTAGGCATGCTTTAAAATATAACTATTAAAGGCCAACACAGATAAAGCAGGTCAATTATCAGATATCATGAGGAAAGTACATCTCTATGCCTACATGTCAAGTATACATGTAAATCAACAGTATCATAGTGGATCCATCAAAAATATTTACACTTAGCACTATACGGGTGCCTCGCATAACTTCCCATCATCAAGCACATATATAAAATACTGTGCCTGCGCCCGCTACTGGCATGTGAGACTCCGGAGGGGGCGGATCCTGCCCAAGTGCTATTATAATCATTTATCCCAATAATAAGGCCTGGTGCACGCGTTGCCCCAAAATAATAACACTTAGCCCAATATGGGCCTGGCGTACGCGTCACCTCAAAATCAGTACCAAACCGGCTCTAGGGCCCAAATTCAGTCATTTACTGTTCAAGTCTCAGATAGACGCATCTCAAATACTCAGTTAACAATTTTACCCTTAAGCCGTATCAATAACATGTGAGGAATCAAGTAAGAAGTACTGAGACAGAGTTATCATACACGTATATAGTATCATGACTGAGAACATGTGTGCAATTAATGTATATAACTCGCAAACAACAAGAATAGCCCTATCAAGTCTCAAACAGTTAGCACATAGCCTAGACGTGATGTCTAACATGATTCACAGTCAAATAATCAAACAAGTACAGGGAACGCAGGGATAATATGATATGATAGCAAAACAAGCCCGGTAATAGCTTAAAGGCCTCCCAAAGCATGAACACACCGGTGCACGCACACACGCCCATCACCTAGTGCGTACGTCACCCCAATATCTTTCATACAATGTAGTTCTCAAGGTTGAACACCCTCAAATTCGAGTTTAGATGTATTACTTACCTCTAAACACGCAAATCACAACTCTAACAAGCCCTTCCCACGCGTATCGACCTCCAAACAACTCGAATCTTGTCATAAACAACTCAATATTAACAAAATATGCCGTAGGAAATAACTTCAAATAATAAAGTTTCGATCTTTATCAAAAGAAAAAAGTCAACCCAAAATGTCAACCCCAGGAACATGCCTCGAACCCGACAAAATTCACAAATTTCGGACAACCATTCGATTACGAGTCCAACCATACCAAAATCATCCAATTCTGACCTCAAATTGACCTTCAAACCTCCATTTTTTATTTTTGAAAAATTTCCACAAAATCCCCCATTTCTTTAATTTAATTCACTAATTAGGTGCTAATATAAAGATGGAGTCTTGAAATAAAAATAAATTTGAGTCAAAAATACTTACCCTGATCCAAGTCTTGAAAATTCCTTCCAAAATCGCCCAAACTCGAGCTCTACAAATCAAAATATGAAATAATAACTATAACCCTCAATTTGGGTTGTTAAATCTGTTGTCCAGGTATTATGAATGGCGATCGCGAAAAATAAATGATCACTGCCCTCAAAATACACTACGCGAACGCGAATCCATAGTCGTGAACGTGATAGTTACCATACCTAACTCTTCGCGTACGCGTGTACAATACCGCGATCGCGTAGGCTTGAAGGCTGACGCTCCAGTTGACCACTCCTCTACACGAACGTGTGAACCTTCTCACATCCGCGATGACCTGAGATCTCAAAGCTTCGCGAATGCGTGCCCAGTATTGCGAACATGATGAATGAATTACCACCTGCCAGTGACAACTCTTCGCGATCGTGTTCCTCTTTTCGCGATCGCGTAAGAGGAAACCAGATATTCAGAAATCACTAGTCCAACAAAGTCCAAAATGAAGCCGAACTTGATCCTCCGAATCACACCCGAGGCCTCCGGGACCCCATCCAAACATACCAACAGGTCCTAAAATATGATACAAACTTAGTCAAAGCCTCAAATCACATCAAACAATATCGAAATCATAAACCGCACCCCAATTCAAGTCTAATGGACTAATGAACTTCCAACTTCTAAAACTAATGCCGAATCATACCAAACCAACTCCGATTGATCTCAAATTTTGCACACAAGTCATAAATGACACACGGACCTACTCCAACTCTAAGAACTAAAATTGAAACCCGTTATCAACAAAGTCAACTCTCAGTCAAACCTCTCAACCTTCAACTTTCCAACTTTCGCCAATTCAAGCCAAAACAACCTACGGACCTCCAAATCAATATCCCGACATACGCACAAGTCCAAAAATACCATACGAAATTTTTGGAACCATCAAAACACTATTCCGGAGTCATCTACATAAAAGTCAAACTCCGGTCAACTCTTTCAACTTAAGCTTTCAACCTTAGTACTAAGTGTCCCACTTCACTCTGAAACCTCCCCGAAACCAATCCAATCACCCCGACAAGTAACATAACCATAATTAAGCATAGAAAAAGCAATAAATAAGTAAAATGGGCTACAATACAAAAAACGACTGGCTGGGTCGTCACAGAAATTATCCCTTTTATAATTTTTTCACTCTTTGCAAACGTCAAAGGAAAACTTAATTCACGCGAAAGGGAGGGACGCAAAAAGTGCAATACAAAAAAGTGCATGCGTCCTAATTTTGAGATATTTGGTTGGGTCAAAACTATCCCTATCATTTGGTGATTTAGAATTGCCCTCCGTCCATCTATTGGTATAAAAATACCCTACCTTTATTTCTATTGCTAAGACGAGAGAAACTCTATGAGGATTTTTGCGAACCAAATGCAAAGTGGATACAACCATTCAGTACTGGTTATGATAGGCAAGCTACTAGTTCACCAGCAATTATCATCCTAGCCACATCATGAATTGACAATTAATTGCAATGTAATATCCCACAATTGATATATAATAGGAGAAGACGATCTTAGTTGCACAAGAACGATCTTATCTTCTAGCTTATAATGAATTGAGCTATGTGCTATATAGCAAATGTACTGCATGACAATTAGACAAAATTGGTGGCTTTGTACTATGTGATTCCAGGTGAATTCTACATAGATAAAGCATAATATATAGACGAAGTTGCAAATTTGAGAGATAATTAAAATTGGAATGAGAAGTTAGTATTATAATCTTTTCCCGGTGAAATTGAACATCATATACTACTAGAATTCAGCCTCCAGATAGTGATGATTACTGGGATATATCTTGGGGAATGCTACAAGTTTAGAGAAATCTTGTGCGATCAGTGCATGGGGTATTAATAGACACGTGGCTCTAGCTCAAAATCATTACAAGCTAATGTGGGCGAAAGAGATTCCATTTAGGATCTTATTCTTCATGCGGAGATTGTGGAAATTTAAATTGCCTACTAATGATAGAACTGGAATTGTTGTTCCATCTAGGTGTTGGTGTTATGTTCCGTCTCAATATAGGACTATGGATGTGTTTGGTATAACAGAAAATATTTTTAGTGAAAAACAACTGGTAATCTTATTCATTTTTCGGTGTTTGATATGCAAATTAAGGAAAATAACTTTTCAAGAGTATTCATAAATAATTTAGATACAATAAACATGAAGCCATAATCTTTCGAACCAACAACCTTCCGAACTCACAAAGTTCATAAACTTCTGAACCGCTAAACTTTCGAAACCGGAAAATTTCGAACTCGTAAACTATATAATTAATAAACCCGTAAACTTTCAAACACATAAACCTTAGAACTCATAACTTTGGAACTTGTAAAATTTCAAACCTGTAAACCGAAAGATGAAAAAACTAAAACTGAAAATATATTAAAAAAATATTTTTTTTCCCGGGGGGGAGGGGGAGACAGGAGGGTGTACAGAAAAACAAAAATACAAAAATTTGAAATTATAAAAACAAAAGTAAAAAAGCAATTATGTGCGGAGTGGGAGGAGAAAAAACTTTTTTTTGTGCGGGGTGGGGGCAGTGGGGTGGGTGGTGCAGGAAAAAAAAACAGAAATTTGAAAATTACAAAAAAAAGTAAAAAAAAAACTTTTTTTGTGCGGTGGGAGAGGGCAGTGGGGTGGGTGATGGGGTGGTGCAGAAAAATAAAAAAATAAAAAAAATAGAAATTTGAAAAAAAAACCATTTTGGAGAGAGGGGGTGGGGTGGGGTTAGGTGGTGTAGGGGTGTGGGGTAGGTTGGTGAGGGTGGTTAATAGGGTGGGGAAGGTTGAGAAGGAGTTTTGGAAAATATTTTTCCTTCTCTTGATAAGGAAAATATTTTCCTCCAATTGGAGGAAAATGAGTTTATAAGGAAAATATTTTCCAAAACATTTAAGTCAGCCAAACATGAAAAAATTGAAAAACTTCAATACCAAACACACCCTATTTCCCATTTATTTCTTACCAATCACTTACAACTAGGGTATGGAAATACTTCTGTTCAGCTCCTGGCATTCATCGAAAGTTCAACTCCATCAAACTGCGAGAGTACGATGTGATAATGAATATTATACCAAACTAAAACTCTTATATCAAGCTACACCTGCCATGATGTTATGAGAGATATGGAAGAGGAGAAATATAGTTAAACATGAGGGGTCAATCTCTTACAAAACAGTGGTGCATGAGATCAATAATAATATGTACTATTTGGGAACATTGAGGTACTCTTGGCTAATTGATAAAATTGAAGGTTATTTCCCTATGATTAGTTGCAAGAGGGTGGTCTGGATTTGCCTTTCCGTGGGATTATATAAGTGTAATAAGATGGCCTCAAGAGGAAAACTAGGTCCTAGCTTTGCAGGTTTCGAAATAGTGATAGAAATTTGGTGTATGCTAAAGCTGTGGAGCCGGAAGAGACCACCAATATTATAGCCGAGGCCAAATCTATTAAACAAGGATTAGCTTTTTGTATTGTACATTAATTGTATCATGTTATCATGAATATCGGATTTATCAGTGATCAAGAAGATTTTGGGGGATATGGGAAGTACCATGTTGTATTATGGTTAAGGTTAATAAGATTGAATAGTTCGTAACCAACTTCTATGTTATCTCCACTCATGTCTCGAGGGAGGACAACACACTAGCTGATTATGTAACTAACCTAGGTTTTGATTTTTTGTAGATGTTTTTGATTTTGTAAATGAAGTCACTTTTCATTCTTTCAATGATCTACTTAGCAGAGGCAGGAAATTACTCAATCTGGACAAGGTTCAAACTCCCAATTTTATGTATCAGAAATATCAAGAGGATGATTCAAGGATGATGGATTTGTATGCAATTAATAGTTGCTGCTTGATCATAAATTTTGTAAGGATATACTTTCAAATTATACCTAGGAGATTTTGGAGTTGTATATGTAATGAAGAGTTAGAGATTACTGATTGAAAGCTGTCCAGTATCATACTAAAGATCGAAGTAGATGCTATAGTTAATTCATAACAACCGAACTGGTTATTTTGTGTCTAAGCACCTCATTCCGTAATTTAAAATTTTTCATAAGTTCATTTGGTGTTTTATTACTTTTGGCTATGAGTGGTTTGGACTCCAACAATCTCGAGAAAGATTTGGAATCTTATCATATATTTGGAAGTTTAAAGAGCATAAGTAGCAATATTACCCATCGATTCTAGTAGTATCATATTTGGTTCATATTTTGAAGCTTCCAGTAAGTTTATATGATGCATTTAGACCTATACATATGTTTGGATTAGGACCAAAAGGGCTCGGAAGTATATCAGTATTATTGCATAAAATTGGAGCTTTAAAGAGTCTCTAAGTTGAATTGAGTTTTCATTTTGGTTTGTAGAGTTTTGGTTCATGTTTTGAGCCTTAGGATAAGTCCATATGGGGTATTTAAACTTTTTTGAGATAGTTTGTAGGAATTTTGGGAGGCTCAGGGTATGTTTCGTGGTATTCGGGGAAGGTTTTAAGTGAAAACCAGCCAAATTTGCACACACGCAGACCTAGCATGGAATGTTAGGGCAAATTCCTAGTACCTTTATTTAAATAGTCTTATTTCGTATTTGAGCTTATTTCACTATTTTGGAGCTTGGGATTTCATGTTTCGAGGATTTGAGCAAGATTTTCGTCTACATCATTTGAGATGAGTGATTCTAACTCGAATCTGTGATTATATTATGAATCTACCATCAATTGTCTTAGAAATAAGGAATCAAAGATCTCCCTATTCTTGTCCACAAAAATCAGTTTCACATTTAAATTTTACGGACGTCCTAAGACCTCCCTATTCTTGTTCGAAGAGAAATAGGCACCTCCCTACGACATATAAAACCAGTTGCATTGTGGAAAGTGTGGCACACTCGCTCAATATCTTCTCCATGTACTACCACATCATATATAATTTGATATTATTGTTTTACTCTTTTTTCCCTTTTTTGTCACCCCTTTTATTTATTTCACTATTTTTCCATTTGCATCTCCTTCTTTATTTTTTGTTCTCAAAATACTTCCCCGGGACCCCTCCACCGTTCACTACAACTGTTCAAGCCACCAAAAGAATTCCAAAATTCTTGAATTCTAATTTGATGGAATAATTGCAATTCACAAGTAAAGACTTTTTGCATAGTAACACTAAGAGAAAGGAGGTTTGGGATGAGCTATATAAATGTGGTTGAAGATTGACCGGAAAAAATGGAAGCTTGCCGGAAATTTTTTTTCGACCGACATATGTTGACGTTGGGGGAGCAGTTTTAGAATTAGCCTTTGATTTTCTCTTCCTTGATGAATACTGAATAGCCATCAACTCCCACCGAGCCCACTTGTAGATCCTTTGTGGTGTTGGATTTTGGTGTGAGTAATTAAACAATTGCTGGATATTTTTTATTTAGATAATAATGTTATAATTCTGTATTGCTGTAATAAACAATTAAACTTTCTGAAAAAAAAAAAAAAAAGTTAGTAATACTTGTTTAACGAAATAGATTCTGAAAAATAAAAAACAGTATAGGAATAAATCGAGCTCACAGAATACACAGTGTGTCCTTAAGGAAATTATTCCCCTTAAGTACCCGAGGTGCTGGAATATATCCTCCCAAGATAGAACGATTTAACTCACCGGAGTGTTGGTACCAAAACGCCGGTGAACAGCGAGCCACTCGAAGGCTGTAAAATACACTGGAATTTATTGTGCAGAAGAAGAAGAAGAAGAAGAAGAAGAAGAAGAAGAAGCAGCAGCTCAGAAAATTTCGTAAGGAAAGATTCTGGGATTCAAACTCTATTTATAGAGTTGCTGGCATTGTTTCTGAAAAGGTTTGCAACCTTTCAGAAACAGCCATGACTGTTGGAAAAGGGTTGTTTGAAATATTACGGGAAAAATGTATTTAAAATAATCTGGGAAAGAAAATGGGCCTGACCGAACCGGGTCGCGGGTCATGGGTTATTCCGGATTGAATTTTTTCGTTAATTATTTAATTAATTAATCAAATAATTGAAAGAAATTTTGTCCAAAAAGATTAATCAATCAATCTAAATCTAAATCCGAAGCCGAGCGAGGACGACGACGGCGCGAGACTTGCCTTCTTCTTAACTCTTTAAGAGCTAGAAGAAGAGCAATTATATATATACCCATCAAAAGCTTTTTCTTCCTCCGATATGGGACAATGTCCCTTTGCCAAGGGAAACTCAAATATTTCATTTTTCCTCGATTTCTCATTCACCCTCTTTAAGCTACACAAGCTTAAAATCCCAACAAATAATTATTGTGATCTTCCAGATATATTATAAGAAGAATAGAGAAGAAAAGTAGGCATTTATCTATCACAAAAGAAAATCAATGACGGAATCGGCAGATATGGAGTCCGATGGTGGAGAAAAAGGAGAGAAAAGAAAGTTAGAGAAAGAAAAAGGAAAAAGAGAAAAATGTAAAAGACAAAATAAAAAAGAAAACGGGCCCCACAAATAATTAAGTGTAATTAGTTATATAATGTTCAATTAAAATTTGATATGTGTATAATTTAATCAATTTTAACATACTTTTTTCTCTCCACTCGCGTTTAAGAAAATATTTTTTTTCCCTCTGTCATGTCATCATTTAGGGAGGTATTAATTCTACTTTGAACAAGAATAGGAAGGTTTTAGGACACCGATAAAGATTAAATGTAAAACTAATTTTTGTCGACAAGTATAGGGTGCATCTTATGTATTTTTCCTATTATATATGTTATTTTAATGCATTCATACATGCACTGGACTTATTAGCCGTGATAGGGTGCATCACTTTATATGCTCTATCTAGAGGGTGTTTGGATGTGCTTAAAAACTGAGTCCTTTTTTATTTTCTGGATTGTTTGGCAAAAAAAAAAAAAAGCTAAAAAGTGCTTAAAAAAGTCAAAAGCAACAAGTTGGGTGAACCAACTTTTTTGATTTTGACTTAAAATCCATTTTAGTTTGACCATTAAAATTATTTTCTTCTCCATTATAAGTTTCAATAATACCAAAATTACCCTCAGTCAAAGAAATTAGCTTCCTTCTACTTTCCATGGATGTAACTGCATATTTAATTTTTCAAGAGTAAATGGACAAAAGGGGAAAGAGGAATTCAACAAAATAATTTGGTATTTTAAATAGGTTAGACTTTTATGGAAGTTTACTTGATTGAAAGTGGTGAAAAATGAGCATTCAAGAATTATATTTATAAAAATTATCTAAAGTAATCAATTAAATTAAAATTAAATAAAAATATAAATTATTTTTTATTTGCATTAATTCATAATTAAATATAGTATAGTAATCAGTTCCTTTATAATGTTAACAATTTTAAGGATATTTTTTTCCTTTTAATAGAAAAAAGTGGTTACCAGCACTTGTTTGCCAAACACTTCAATAACTTTTTTTAAATTTCAGCACTTTTATCCAAACATGTAACTGCTTATTTATAAAACAAGCTCCAGTACTTAAAAGCCATTTTTTAAAGTCAATCCAAACGGGTTCCTAAACATATTTTTGTATGCTTCGACTATAATTAGATTATTATGCTGCTTCTTTACACTCTCTCTATTGTTACTATGTATATGAACTGCACAAGTCAATAATGTAGTATTTTAACTAAAGCCTGCCACTACTTTATTAGAAAAATAGTTAGTGATAATTAATGAGCACTCTGTTGCTCTACTTATACTACACTTTTATACCCTATATGCTGATATTGGAGTTGAGTGGTTACAGAGTTCTTGAGAGAGCATTTAAAGATATATCATTCCAATTGCGATTCATGTAGCTTAAGACCTTGTATCTCTGTTTGCATTTCGAATAGTTATTGTATTTTTCATGTTAGTGTTGTATTCCTATTCTTAATAGCTCATGAATTGTGACACCAGTTCTTGGAGTAATTGTATTACATTAAGTAATATTTTTGCTGGTTGGTTTGCCTAACAGGTTGGGTTATGTGCCATCACGACTTTGTAGGTTTTGGATTGTGATAACATGATATCAGAACCTCGGTTTCAATGTCTTACAAGTTAGCATTAGTAGCGTCTTGTTTATGGATATATAGAACTCCATATCTCTATATAAGCGAGAGGTTACATAGGCATTTAGGAAAGTGTTCATTTTTTTCGTTCATTCTTCGTGCTATAAAACTGGAAGTAGGAATTTGGGCATTATTTTTCTTTCCTACGCTATAGTAAGATCACGTTCTCTATTGGGCACCGACAACTTGTGATAATATCGGGATGATATGCGAGATTATTTTCTATGACTTAGGTGGCCAGTCTAAAGGACAGGTAACCAGGTATAGATCGTAGCTATGCTCGAGGACCTCATTTGAATGTGATTGTGATTTAGGACAATTCAGTCCAATAAAGTCCCTAGAAACGAGAGTGACGGTAAAGTAAGCTTCGAGATAGCTATGTTTTCATACTTAGTTGCTCGGAAATTGAGCAAGTGCCTCTATAACTTTAAAGGTTAATGAAGGATAGTGTTGCCAATTTAAATTGGTACCGTTGGTGAGATGGCTATATAAAATATTATGAGTCTAAAGACTACATTTGGAGAGAGAGTTTTGATATATCAAGAATAATTTTCTTGGGACAGTAAAAGGGGAATGGAGAATGCTTTAGAAACGTCCCAGATCATTATTATGGTTATATGACATAGATGTACCAATGGACTTTCAAGTTCAGTAAAGGAATGAAACAAATTTTTACATCTTTTGGATATAGGTTAACACGGAAAGAATAGTTAATCACGTAGAGGGAAGTATCCACGGTAAGGCTATGGTGAGATGTTGGATAAGGACAAGACATGTACAATTATTTCCTGTGACGAGGTCCGAAATTGTATGACTTCGTATAAAGAGTTTTCTTTTTATCTAGTGAAATGGATGTGCTACCATGAGCGTTTGAACAACACAAGCAAGCTGACATGACTGTCACATAGAAAAAGCGTGCATTTGAAAGATGTTGTGAGATGTGCTATGCATAGCACGATATGAGGTTATAAGAAGTTTAGCTGAGTACTGGTGTGAGATCATAGAAGTTAAAGGAAGAAAAGTTATTGTAAGATCTCAGATAGTGTGATTATGGCTTCACGCCAAGTGGGGGAGTGTTTCATCCACTATCGGATCTTACGGGCATGTGTAGTTATAGTGCCTAGACTAAGGTACACGTGCAGATCGACTACGGTTTTAAAAGGCTGACATAAAGGTCAACTCAGGCATGGAATTGGCAGATGTGTGATGTGCTACACATGAGGAAAGAATTACTTGGTTGACCACAGGCGAGGTTACTCCTTCTAGGGAGATTACGCGCATGTAGAGCAAAAATGTCATCGCCCAAAATCTCACAAAGTCGTAATAGAACCTAACTCAACCTATTAGGTAAGTCAACCCACACATATTATCACTCAAACCGAATATCATCAATAAAATAACTAAGAATATGAAAAAATTAATTCAACTAATCCCAAGAACTAGTGGTACAAGTCATGAGCAACTAAGATTTGATACGCTAGCAAGAAGAAATACATCATTTGTTTGGAAGTTGCATAACAGAAATACGAGTCGTGTGCTACCATGAACAAGATGCTAGTACATGACTCGAATGGAGTAGTCTCCAATATAATGCTCACCCTCGAACTCCGCAGTTGCTTGGCCCAATATATCAGCACGCAGAGTGTAAAAATATAATATGAATACAACCGATCCAATGTACTCAGTGAGTATCTCAACTAATCTCAATAAAGTGGTGACGGCGTTTTAAGTTAAAAGACATTCGTTTAATATAATATATTTAGTTCATAAGTATTTAAAGTAATCGGAAAAAGATAACCAGAAATAAGTTAAGAAATAACAGATATCAATGATGAGGTACACTTTAAGGAAAAAGATGACAACATGGCTTTCCAGCCTTCCAACTAAAAAATATATACCAAATTCATATACAGAAAAAGATATGCACTTAGTAGCACTAACTCAAATACTTATACATGAATGTAGAGAGTCTTTACATGAATAAGGTCAAATTTTGTTAATTACCAATTACCATTATACAAATGCCCTTGCATGATCCCGGTGTCATAGTATGAATGAGACTCTTTCTTTACATCAATCCGGCATCTTTCAAATGTCTAACAGTTCATTAACAAGTACCATGCATACGTAAGAAAATATATGAAAGCACATGGAGAAATTTGCATGTAGGTTACATGTATGAATACATAGCTATATGTATCACATGTCAACAACTCAATTCAACAAATCACAATATTGTTGCGGCGAGCAACCTGATACAATCATAATAATATTACACCATGTAACCCAATCCTATGGCCATACTGTACGACGTGCACCCGATCCAATTACAATATTATGCGGCACAGACCCGATCAAATATAATATTGTACGACGTGCACCTGATCCCACACTGTTGTGGCGATCAACCCAATCCCATTATACCAATCCACACGAAAATAGTAACAACCAAGACAACAACCCAATAAGGTAACTATAACAATACAAGGTAGATAATGTAGATGTAACAATATCAAAATGTAGAAGGCGTAGTTGTACTAACAACAATCAAGGTAGAGGGCGTTAATGTAGCAGTAACAAAATTAAGGTAGATGGCATAAATATAATAGTAAAAATAAGGTAGAAGGCGTAAATATAACAATAACAAATAAAGTAGAGGGGTAAATATAACAATAACAATGAGGTAGAAGGCATAAATATAACAACAATAAACAAGGTAGAAGTCATAGATATAACAGTAACAAACAAAGTAGAATGCATAGATATAGCAGTAACAAACAAAGTAGAATACACATAGGTAACACTAACTAACATATAGGAATCATAGATATAACAGTACTAAATAAGGTAGAAGACATAGTTATAACAATAGCAAACAAGGTAGAAGGCATATATGTGTGTAAAGAATGAATGAACTTAACGTAAGGCCTAACTCCCATTCTCACTGCACGAAAACAATCATCGTGCCAATATCATACTCAATCGCACGGAAATATCCATCGTCCCAATATTATGTCGAATCACACGAAAATACCCATCATGCTAAATATTACGCTAAATCTAAACATAATTTTTAACATGTATAAGAAAACTCAAGTCGCACAAGGATAACAAGTATAGATATATGTTCGAGATATAATGCATCACTACGATCAATTCAAGTATATCAAGAGTCTCAAGATTAGTCCATCATGCTCATTTAAGATGTCTTACAATTGACATGAGTTCCATCATGGATAATTATACTTATATAGCCATAGAAGCAAATGAAACATAAATCAAGAATATCACAAAATTCAACAATGCATAAAGAAGCATGTAATCTACCCCTAGCATAGAAAAATCCGGTACATGCATATACGCTTGTCACTTTGTATAGGCATCACCCCGACATGTAGCAAACAATATCATTTATTAAGAAAATTTCTATCAAACTAAAGATACACTAGACACTTACCTTATTCCGGAACAAGTTTAACAACCCAAAACCGCTTTTTCTTAGAAACTCTCCTCAAAATGATAGAAATGCAATCAAATATCATCTAAGGAAGTGAAATAACGCTATAGAAAAAATTCCCAATCAATAAAGGTTCAATCTTTGATGAAATCCCGAAAGATAACAAAAGTCAACCCGGGCCCACATGGTCGAAATTCAAAATTAAGACCAAATATCGATGACCCATAACCCTAGTCCAAATATGTAATTAGTTTAAAGATTCGACGTCAAATTGAGGTTAAAGTCCCTAAAATTAGCATTCTTAAGTTCAAGCTCAAAAATCCAATTTCTACACTTTGAAATCCTAGATTTAAGGGTAAAAATCTATGAAAAATTATTAAAATTAATCAAAACTAATTTAAAAATACTAACCTTTAAAGTTGGGGTGAAAATCCTCTCAAATGTCGCCTCAACCCGTGGTCTAGGTCTCAAGAATAGTGAAAGATAGCCAAATTCCGATTTTCTGGATAATTTATACCCCTGGCACCTGTGTTCATCGCGTTCACGATGCCCTGGTTGAATTCACGAAGGGCAATGGCCTAAGGCCATCGCGTTCGCGAAGGCCAAACCCCCATAGCCTTCGCGTTCGCATAGAAGGAATTTTCCCTATCCCAAAATGCTATCCGGAAATGCGAAACTAGCTTTGCGTTCACGAAGCACATTATTGTACAACAACATATTAGCAGCTACAATATAGAACAAAATAGTCTGAACCACCCCGAAACTCACCCGAGCCCCTCGGTCCCCGGTCCAAAATAACCTAGCAAGTATATAAACCTAGCACGAACTCGCTCGTAAGCTCAAAGCATAAAAAAACAACATCAAAACAAAAAGTCAATCAAACCAAATATTTCAAAAATTCTAAAGTTCAAATTCTTAACTTTTGACTAGAAGCGCCGAAATGACCTTGGTTCACCCGAGACCCAAACTAAACATACGTACAAGTCTAAAATTATCATACGAAACTAACAAAACCGTTAAATCACCAATCCAAGGTCGTTTATTTAAAAGTCAAATATTGGTCAACTCTAACAATTTAAAGCTTCCAAAAGGAGAATTTTTCTTCCAACACTCCCGACCCTCGCAAAAATCAAAACCAACCTTACACGCAAGTCATATAATATCAAATGAACCTACTCAAAGTCTCAAATCGCAAAACGGATCACTAGAACTTAAAATGACCGAGCATGTCATTATATTCTCCCCCACTTAAACATACGTCCATACTCGAACGTGCCAAGAGTCATTTCGTAACCGTCAAATAGCTGAATAAACTCATCATACACATTCTCATGGGTGATCCCATGTCATTTCATGCATTATAATCCCCTATCACATCTCGATGGAAGATGTTCTCTATCGACCTCCATTTGTAATGCTTCAAACTCATGTTCAATATCTGGAACTTCCTTCCACAACTTAATTCTCACAAGCCTCTATCATATCAACCTCAATAATTGCTATTGAGTCATAGTAGAACTATCAAAGCATAACTACATGATATATTCCGCATCATTCACATCTCTAGCCACACTTCTTGGTCATAACATCGCTGACAACCAACCTAGTAACAGTCAAATGAACCGACTCAATAGATCTTCATTCCAATCCTTCATATAAAAGACCTGTAGAAATTCGTAATCACTCATCATATCAACAAGTCATGGAGTTCTCGCTTCCGACAAGGCACTGCCAAATTTTGAGCTATCCAACGACATTTTTCTTCCAAACATACCTTATCTAAATCTGATCCCGCTAATTCCAGGTCCAATAACCTTGTCTTACTCTGTACAAGCTGCTCGACTAACAAGTCAAACCAGATGCCACATGGAATCTCATACGATGCAGTCATACACCATAAAAGCAATAACCCGAGCATGACAATTAATAGTAAGAGACTCAAATAAGAGAACTATTAGGTGTGATTAATAGATACGGCAAACAAATAATACCCTTATGAGCCACACAAAAAAGAAGCACCATACATGAAATAAGCACAAGTAACCATATCCGAACATAATATTGTTGCAGCGCACAACATGATCCAACATGATACCATTGCGTCATGCAACCCGATCCAATCACATTAATCCACATTGGAGTATCCATGGAGAAATAATTCTCATGCTCACCAAACACATATAAATCAACATCAAGCATGGTAAAGTGCATAAATATAACTACAGGGATATGAATAAGCATAATACACCACATAAAAGGTAAGCACCACTAAGGTGAAACAAGCAAATAAATATTTCAAGAGCCATATCGCTCATATATCGCAACAAAGACCTAATATGACCACAACATGTGTGTGAATAATCAATAGTCTCACAATCGGTCATAGTATAAGAGAGTAACATATGTAACAAACCAGGGCATGAGTAAGACTAATTCTACTTGATGACACCCCCATAGTAAATAATGCATTGTGTAAGCAATTCCAATCCAGTATAAAATACACATTCTCATTGGGTCTACCAATAGGCCCCAAACCGAATCAAACCATTCCGAAATAGGTAAACAGCCTTCCAAAAGTCCATAGTGACACTTTCCATCACACATACAATCATTTGTCTAATCATTAACACACATCTACCGTCCTCAGCCAAAAGGATAGTCTACCTCAAGAAGATCTGACCTCTAAACCTCAAGAATACAAGAGTCTCCATACCTTATCTCTAACTTTTCTACTTAAATGATTACCACATCACACATATACAATCACCTCATGAAAAATACTCCCATTAATCTTTCGCATTAATTAGCAAAAATTTGAACATCAACGGTTAGAAAACATGCGATCCCGGTAGTACTTAGTCAAAACAACCACAATCACTACATAATGCGTCTTCTACAAAATACACCCTTATCAGGCGATACAAGATAGTAATAGTATTCTCTTAAATATTTGAAATCTCTCATGCTATCTCAAACTCATGTCTTTCCTTCCGAAAATGAACCGCAACCTTTTTAATTCAACCCCAATCTCACACGACTCCCACACCCATCATGATTCTATATGAAATTACAAGAATCCCAATCTCAACATCAAAGTCCGGGTTAAAATCATCATAAACTTTTCAAAATCTATTTTCACATAACCAAGCCATCAGAATTGAATCTCTCTAAATCAACCAAGTCTCTAGGCCACCAAACCCAAAAGTCCAATCGCAAAAGTATATGAAATACCTGATTATACCGAATAAACCGATCAATGTTATTGCCATACTGGCCCAAGCTACCGTTGTCTGACCCATCTTCTTTGATTACTCTAGATTACATCAATGCTGATACTGAAGTGCCCCAAATCCTTGTCATAATTCTATGCCAATTGCTATTCCCAAAGCAAGCAAAGCGCTTGGTCAATCCTCAAGCATCATTTCTTGAAACTCAAATCAATTGGAACCATATTCCGGTAGTCAACCACTTTACTCTAGTGCCACAATGTGTAACCAAACATAACGAACAATCTGTGTCCCATTGCACATCATCCCATCCAGAAGAAGTAACCTTGCCCAAGAAAATAAAGCGAATATCTCCCATTCCACACTATAACCACAATGAATGCCTAACCTAACTCATTCAACAATCCCCATATATCATGCAGGCGTAGTACATCACATATTAGATAAATCCCTATCTGATTCAACCTCGATGCTACTCTACTCAAGTTACAATAGGCCCACAAATGCATCTATGCTTAGAAACTATAACAACACACACCCACATGACCCAATAATCGACGATAAGCCCCCCTCCCCCTCCCCTACTTGGCCTAAAGCCATATTCATATCATCTCAGAACACCCAATAACCTCATAAGGAAAACCATACAACCTGGAACCTTATCATGAAATATAACCAATATGTTAAACCTCAACGCGACATCTAACTGTGACTTAGCCACGATTACTACTTTTATATGATCAACCAATCCCCTTTAGTACAAGACTTGTCAACAAGATGCCAGAATCTATTCTATTCCACTAATGAACAACTGAAGATCCATCAATACACCTTTACCTTAAGACTGCACTACACCCCGAGGTGATAATCCAACGTCTATACCTCGTAGCATCTCCACAAACGCTTCTTATTATTGTAAAGCTCTCCAAGAGCAGTCCTTAGACACATAATGCTTATCACATAGCTGTCTTGCAATACTTCCATGATATCATCACAAGCATCCGATGCCCAATAAATAACATGCTCTCAACAACACATACAAATTCATGAATAAAAATCAAAGATTAGACTTCAAGCTGAATCAAGGCCGTACAATAAGGAGAAAAAAGTTCATGTTTTTCGAGATGTCCTATTGCCTCTCGAAGATAAGTATGGACGTCATCATACTGATCCGCAATACTCTAATAGATACTTGCTCATGACTCGTAAAACCTATGAACCTTGAGCTCTAATACTAACTTGTCACGACCCAAAATCCCACCAAGTTGTGATAGCACCTAACTATAACGACATAACTAATCATTTTGGGTATTTGCACCTTGTTCCCCTATTTGATGCTTCTCATATATTTGTTTGATTTTTTATGATTTGAGGGGATGGGTGGTTTGGTTTTCATGGGGTTCGGGAATGATTTGGACCACTTTGTTTAATTTTGGAATCCTTAAGTTGTAAGAGTTGATTAAGGTTTGACTTTTGTATAAACGATACCAGATTGGTAATTTGAGGGTGCTAATATATTCGTATTATAATTTTTGACTTGGGCGTATGTTCGGATTTGATTTTGGACACTCCTAGAAAATTTTGACTATATTTGCCGATAGTTGGCAATTTGAAGAATTGAAGAGTTTTTAAGTTTGACCGCTAATTCACTTTAGGATTATCGGACTTCGATTGTTAATTCAGGACTTGGAATAAATTAATTTTGGTGAATGGAATGTTTTTGCAATGTTTGGTTGTGATCCGAAGTGCTTAGGCATGAATTGGACACTTGGTTGGAAGTTCATAAGCGGACATGGAGGTGAAGCTTGATACACAATTTATCCACAAGAGAGGTAGTTTCAAGTACCTGGGATCTATTTTACAAGGTAACGGGGATATTGATGAGGATGTTATGCACCGTATCATAGCTGGATGGATGAAGTGGAGGCTCACTTCTGGTGTCTTGTGCGATAAAGATGTGCCGCTGAGACTTAAAGGTAAGTTCTACAAGGTTATAGTTAGACCGACTATGTTGTATGGCACAGAGTATTGGCCCGTCAAGAACACTCATATCCAGAAGATAAAAATAGCTGAGATGAGGATGTTAAGGTAGATGTGTGGGCATACCAGGTTGGATAAGATTTAGAATTAAGTTATTCGGGATAAGGTAGGAGTGACTTCTGTGGATGAAAAGATGCGGGAGGCAAGGATGAGATGGTTCATGCATGTTAAGAGGAGAAGTAAAGAAGCCCCAGTCAAAAGGTGCGAGAGGTTAGCCTCAGTGGGTATCAGGAGGGGTAGAGGTAGGCCTAAGAAATCTTGGGGTGAGGTTATTAGGCGGGACATGGCGCAGTAGGAGTTGACTGAAGACATGGCCCTAGATAGGAGGGTGTGGAGGTCGAGAATTAGGGTAGACGGCTAGTAGGTAGTCGAGCGTATCTCTTTGTTTTTCCCAGTTCGCTAGTATTAGTGCTAGTATGATATTCTTTTATTCATCGATTGCTATTATTACCTAGAGTTTAACTGCTTTGTTGGCTTCAGTATTTTTATCTTATTTTTACATTTTCTTGTTGCCATTACTTTTGTCATCCGTTTTTCAGCTGAAGGTCTATCGGAAACAGCCTCTTTGTCCTTTTAGGGTAGGGGTAAGGTTGTGTACATCTTACTCTCCCTAGTCTCCACTCGTGTAAAAATACTGGGCTTGTTGTTGTTGGTTGGAAGTTCAGATGTTTATGAACATAAGAGAGTTCAATGTGTGTTTTGGCCTTTGATTCTTAGATGCGATGATCTCGTTTATGTTTGGAGGATTTGGATAGGTCTGGGTAGTATTTATGGACTTGTTAGTATGATTGGATGCGATCCCGGAGGGAGGGAGGACTGAGTTTCGAACCACCCGAAGCATGTTTGAAGGTGGCTGATATACTGGTGTCTAGTATTCTTTGCGATCGTGGAGCAGGTCTCGCAATCGTGAAGAATAATTTGGGGATGGAGGCAGTTTCTCATCGCGTTCACAAAAGGGGTGCCGTTTTTGCGAATAATGAGGTGAGGCATGGGAAAAAGCATTTGTTTCGTTGCTTTCGCGTAAGTGTAGCAGGCAAAGCTTCATGATCGTAATGCTGTTTCCAAAATCACTAAGGAGGATTTTTGACAAAGTCAGACTTGTGCTTCAAGAATGCGAGTCTAGGTCCGCGTCGTGAAGGGTATCCCTGGATAGTGCATTTAAGTGGGAATTTCGGGATCTTTTCCCATTCTCTCATATTTTGAATGCTAGACTTGGAGATGGGCGATTTTTCAAAGAGATTATCATACAAAGCTTGAGAGTAAGTGATTTCTACTCATTTGTGATTACATTTCATGAATCTACATGGATCTTTACACCTAAAACATAGAATTTTGAAGTGAAATTTGAGAATTTTTGCCTACAGCTTAAGAGAGTGTAAAGTAAAGTTTTGAGAAATATTTTGGAATTAGATTTGAAAACTAAATATATATTTGGACTCATGGGGTCATAGTTCTGATTGACGATACACGAGATGGTGTTAACGAGAGGATATGCTGGAGGTTTGGAGACAAACTCTAGAGTTTAAGGTTTCAAGTTGAACATGACCAAGACTTAATAGTTGGAGTATAAGTTCAGCAATGTTACCTAGGAAGCGGACATGGATGTGAGGCTTTATAGACAAGTCGTCCCCAGGAGTAGATGTTTCAAGTACTTGGGTCTATAATACAAGGAAATTGGAAATTAATGAAGATGTCACACATCGTATCAGTGCAGGATAGATGAAATGAAAGCTCACTTCCGGTGTCTTGTGTGATAAGAATGTGCCACTAAAACTTAAAGGTAAATTATACAAAGTGGTGGTTAGACTGACTATGTTGTATGGGGAAGAGTGGTGGCCCGTCAAGAACTCCCATGTCCAGAAGTTGAAAGTTGTTGAAATGAGTATGTTGAGATGGATGTGTGAGCATACTAGGTTAGATAAGATTAGGAATGAAGTCATTCTGGATAAAGTGGTAGTTGCTCCCTTGGAGGATAAGATGCATGAGGTGGGACTGATATGGTTTGGGCATGTTAAGAGGGGAAGTATAGATGGCTCAGTTATGAGGTATGAAAGATTGAACTCAGTGGGTATAGGGAGGGGTAGAGGTAGGCCAAAGAAGTATTGGGGAGAGGTGATTAGGCAGGACATAGCATAACTAGATCTTAATGAGGACATGAACCTTGATAGGAGGGTATGGAGGTCGAGGATTAGGTTAGAAGGTCAGTAGTGCGTATTCCCGTTTTCTTTATTAGTCCAGTAAAATTAGTGTTAGTATGGTTTCTTTTTATTCTTAGATTGATATTACTACCCATTGTTTGATTGCTATCTTTGCTTCAGCTTTCTTAATATTTTGTGTTCGTTTTATTCTTATATTGCTATTACTACATATTGTTTTATTGCTTTCTTTGCCTCAATTTTCTTAATATCATGTATTGTTACTACTTGTCGTTGCTGCTCCTTCTCGTCTTTTCTTCAGCTGAGGGTCTACCGAAAACAACCTCTCTGCCTTTCCAGGGTAGGGGTAAGGTAGCGTACATCCCCCCTCCCCAAATCTGAGTTGTGGGAATACACTAGGTTTGTTGTTGTTACCATAGACTCGGGTATTGACCATGTGGGTCCGGGTTGGCTTTTGTTAACTTTTTGGAAATTAATTAAAGATTAAGACTTTATTGTTTGGAATTGATTCCTATGATGTTATTTGACATTATTAAGTATTTGTTTGCTAGATTAGAACTAATTGTAGGTGATTTCTAAAGGAAAGACAATTTTGGAGGGTTGAATTGACTTGTTAAGATAAGTATCTTGCCTAATATTGGTTTGAGGGAATAACCTTTAGGATATGACCTTGTTTGGTTAATTGAAATGCATGGGAAGTGACGTATATACAAGGTGATGAGCGTATATGTAGATGCTATATATGACTCATGACCATATTAGACTTTAGGCTTTTATTGTGCCTTGTTTGATTGTGTGCCTTTCATAATAATGTTTTAATCAATTGTATGACTACATGAGCTTATCCTTTCATGCTATTACCCATGATTGGGATTACTATCTCTTAATTGGCCAATATGGGCTATTCATGAAATCGTTGTTATACTTGATTTAGCTATAGTCATGCTTCACATCCTGAGCACACATCCGCACCTTTATTTATTATGTCCTTGTGCACCTTATTTATTATTTGTGAGTATGCTTCTTTAGAGATGAAATATTATCTTTGATTGCTATAATTTTGGCACATTTGGACATGTTGAGTAGATTGATCTGGCTATGGCACAAGGTTTCAACCGTGCAGTTATTATGATATTGTTATTGTTATGGCACGAGATTTCTTTCGTGCATTTATGATGATATTGTTACTGTTATGGCACGAGGTCTTTGCCATGCAGCGTGTAAATAATAATTCATCCCCATAAGGTTTCCATCTCATGTTTTCTCTTGATAGCATACACGCAGATTGTGATAAATTGACAAATGTTTGGTTGATTCTAATATAGAACCAGATTTGGTTAGTTTTGAGCATAAAGGTTGAAGCTTTGACCATTCAAGTGAATCCTTTACTCCTTATCATGCATTCTACATGCCTTCTATGTTGAATTCTAACATGCTACTTGATGCCTCTTTTTTTATGCTTTAGACTTTCTAGTCGAGAAAAACTATCCATGCTGAGTTTATATCTCTTGGTATAATATTTGGTAATACTTCATCTCTTTTCATAGTCTTGTTTTGTATAACTAAGAATTGTAAAGGTTTATTTGATTTATAAGTACCATTCGAATTAAACCTCATCACTACTACACCAAGTTTAGTCTTAATACTTATTGAGTACACGTTGTCCTACACTCATTCTACATTTCTGTACATTTTTGTACAGATCCGGGCTTTGGCAGTAGTGAACTTCAGGAGGGCATCTAGTAGTTATCAGAGGAGACCTGAGGTAGTGTTGTATGATCGCTCGTAGACCCTTGGAGTCCCTCTCCTTCTATTTTCATATTGTTGTTTACGTTTCAGACAATATTTGTATTATTGAGATATTTTGTTGTATCTTGTTTTAGAGAACATGAGTCTGTACTACTAGGTTTTTGGGGATTGTTGTTGTAGTTCCTTTATAGTTTCTATTGTTGAAAGACTTATTCTGCTATTTATGCTATCTCAGTTTTATTACATTTTTATTATGTTTGGTTTGCTCTATGTTGGGTGTTGGATTACCTAGTCATAGAGGTTAGGTGCCATCACGACCATTGGTGGGATTTTGGGTTGTGACAAAGTTGATATCAGAGCTCTAGGTTAATGGGTTTTATGGATCATGAGAATGTCTAGTAGAGTCTTGCGGATCGGTACGAAAATATCCGTACTTATCTTCGAGAGGCTGTGGGACAATTAGGAAACTTCACTTTCTTCCTTTCTCTATCATGCGACTTTATTTCATCCTAAAGTTTGAGTCTTTACTCTTTTATTCTCTAAAAGATAGTGAGAACGCTTTCTTCCCTAGTAGCCTAGTAGGAGATAGTACCCCAAGCTAGAGCCTGGAGAAGTAGGGGTTGGGGCAGGGCTAGAGTACAGGTCCTGTGAGAGGTGGTTTGCCTGCACTTACTCGTGCCTGCTAGATCAATTTTTGAGGAGCCACCTGTAGCTCTCGTAGTAGAACAGACTCCAGTTCTTGTTGTTTCACTGGGTCCAGCTCAGGTTCCCGAGGGTTTTATTGCTACCCTAGTGCTTTAGGACACTATGGTTCGGATCATGAGTTATTTTGATTGGTTGGAATAGGCTTGTACAATTCATATGATTCCATCTACTTCCCATACTGCAAGGAGAGCACAAACCTCAGCTATTCACACTCTGGAGCCGGCCACTACTATGTTTCAGACTTTAGGAGTTTCGGTTTTTCCACCAGTTAGGTGGTTCAGCCTGTTGCTAAGGTTAAGCTCGAGGTTAGACCTGTTATGAGAATTGAGGAGCAGAAGATGATGGATCAGTTTTAGAAATTAGATCCACCATCTTATACGGTGATCCCACAGTTGATGCTTAGGAGTTCCTGGATAGGTGCCAGATATGCTGGGAAATTTAGGACTTGTGGAGTCCAATGGAGTTGATTTCACTATATTTTAGTTGAGAAGGCCAACCAAGATGTGGTGGAAGACTTATGAGTAGGGCATACCAACATGGTCACTTCATCGCACATGGGCTCAGTTTTTAACTCTCTTCTTAGAGAAGTTCATTCCACCCACCAGTAGAGAGGAGTTGTGCAACCAGTTTGAGCACTTGCAGTAGGATGGTATAACCGTTACACAGTATGAGATGAGGTTCACAGCGTTGTTACGTCATGTAGCTTTCCCGGTTCCTACTAAGAAGGAGAGAATACAAAGGGTTGTTGAGGGTCTCAACTACAATCTTAGGTTTGGGATGACACAATAGGTGGAGACTGAGACTACCTTTCACCAAGCTACAGAGATTTCTAGGAGATTGGAGCGTATTTTCAGGCAAGAGAGGAAGGACATAGAGGCCAAGAAGCCTCATGGTACTAGGGGATTTGGTGGTGCCTACTCTGAGGGAAAGGGTCATCATGGTAGAGGTTATTCTAGTAGGCCAGTTCAATCAACATTTTAGACTTCACGTGGTGCTCCAGTTAGTCATGGATTTTAGAGTACTCACCTAGGGCAGTCATCATTAAGTGCACCTCTCGCACGTGGTATTACAATGGCTATTCCAGTCGTCCCGAGCAGGTTCAGTCCCAACAACCACATCAGTATAGAGCTTGCTTTGAGTATGAGGATTTGAAGCATATGAGGAGTAATTGTCCTGGTCTTTGGATGGGTGCACCTTAGCGGGGTACCTAGACCATGATTTCTACACCAGCTGCTTTACCACCAGCATAACCAACTAGAGGTGGAGGTTAGACGGGTAGAGATCGTCCTAGATATAGAGGCCAGACTCATTATTATAACTTCCTGGTAGGTCGGAGGCTGTTGCATCTGATGCAGTCATCATAGATAATATTTCATTGTATCATAGAGATGCTCCAGTATTGTTTGATCCGAGTTCTACTTATTCATATGTATCATCTTACTTTACATCGTATTTGGATATTCCTCGTGATTCTTTGTATATTACTATTTATATGTCTACACATATTGGAGATTCTATTATGGTGGATCGTGTCTATCATTCTTGTGTGGTTATTATCAATGTGTATAATACTATGTATGATCTCTTATTATTGGACATGGTTGATTTTGAGGTGATTCTTGTCATGGATTTGTTATCCCCGTATCATACCATTTTAGATTGTCACGCCAAGACTGTGACTTTGGCTATGCCACGATTGCCTAGATTGGAGTAGCGAGGGTCACTGGGTCATTCTACAGGTAAGGTGATTTAATTCCTGAAGGATCAACGTATGATTGAGAAGGGATGTCTAGCATATTTGGATTTTGTCTGAGATTCTAGCACAGAGGTTCCTTTCATGGATTAGGTATCGGTGGTGAGAGAGTTTTCGGAGGTGTTTCCTATGAATTATTTGGGTATGTCACCACAAAGGAATTTGATTTTGGAATTGACTTGGTTCCGGGCACTCAACCTATATCTATTAAACCATATTGCATGTCTCTAGTAGAGTTGAAGAAACTGAAGGAACAATTGCAGAATTTGCTTGATAAGGGATTTATTAGACCAAGTATATCTGTAATGACCCGGCATGTCATTTTATGTATTTGAGACTCATTTCCCCTGTTTGATATTTCCTGCATGCTTGTTTGTTATTTTGTGACTTGCAGAAATGGTTGGTTTAACTTTGGGAAGGTTCGAGCGTGAATTGGAATACTTAGCTCCATGGTTGGAAGCTTAGGTTATAAGAATTAACCAAGGTATGACTTTTGTATAAAAGACCATAGATTGGTGATTGTATGGTTTCAATAGATACGTATGATAATTTTGGACTTAGGCGTATGTTCGGATTCATATTTGGAGGTTCCTAGGATCTTTTGTCTCTATTTGTCGAAAGATGGCAATTTGAAAATCTGGAGAGTTCATAGGTTTGAACGGAAGTTAACTTTGATGATATCAGATTCAGATTGTGGTTCGGGGACTTAGAATAGGTTTGTTTTATTATTTCAAACTTGTGTACAAAGTTTGGATATAATCCGAAGTAGTTAAGCATGAATCAGACGCTTGGTTGGAAGTATAGAGCTTTTGAGCTTCAAAGAAGTTCAATTTGTGGTTTGATCTTCGATGCATAGATGTGATGTTCTCGTATGTGTTTGGAGGCTTTGGATAGGTCTGGGTAGTGTTTACAAGCTTTTTGCTATGATTGGACGGGGTCTCATGTGGCTCGGATAAGTTTCGGACCACCCGAAACATGTTTTATATTGCAATTTTCTTGGTGCATGGTGTGCTTGGCTATCACAGAGAAGGAATTTAGAGTAGGCTAGTTTTGTTCTTTGCGTTCGCAAGCTGGGGGTCGCATTCGTGGCGGGTTGTGACAGTTGGTCTTCGCATTCATGGGAAGGTGCTCGTGTTCGCGTAGAAGTGAGGCAAACTTGGAGTTGACTGGAGGTTGGCCTTCGCAATCGTGAGAGGGGGCTCATGATCGTGAGAGGGGGCCCGCGTTCGCTTAAGCCAATAACATTTGTGCATCATGTTCGCGATGGTAGTTCAACATTCTCAATGGGTTATTTTGAGGATGTCACCGTTTGTGCTTCACGAACGCAAGGCAGTGACCGCGTTCGCAAAGGGTTTCGCTGGATAGAATACTTAAGTGTTATATTTTGGGATTTAGACAATTCTTTCATATTTTGAACCATATACTTGGAGAGGGGCAATTTTTGAAGGAGATTTTTACACAAGGCAAGATGGTAAGTGATTTCTACTTGATTTTGGTAATATATCTTGTTTCCTGATGGATTATTATACATTGATTATGGAATGTGAAAGAGAAATTGGGGTTTTGACTACAATTTTGGAGAGTGTAAATTGGGAATTTGGAAGTCTATTTGGACTCGATTTTGAAATCTAATTATATATTTGGACTCGTGGAGTTATGGGTAGTCGAGATCTAACCCTGGACTTGGGTTTTGATCATGTGGGCCTGGGTTGACTTTTGTTTACTTTTGGAGATTTGATTAAAGTTAGAAACTTTATTGTTTGGGATTGATTCATACGGCTTTGTTTGACGTTATTGAGTTGTATTTTACTAGATTCGACTCCTTTGGAGTTTGACTTGAGAGGGAAGGCTATTTTGGAAGGTTGAAGACTACTAGGTGGAGATAAGTATCTTGTCTATCCTTGTAAGAGGGAATTCTCCCCATAGTTGACCAATTTGTTATTTGTTGCTCGGTATAGGAGCCACGTATATGCAAGGTGATGATCATATATGCGTAGCAAGATAATGACCATATCCGGTATACATTTGGCTTATGTTTATGCATTGTTTTTGTCACGCCCCAAACTTGGGGAGCGCGACCGGCGCTCAACCGAGAGAACCCGGCCGAGCAAGCCTGTTAGATTTCCTTCTACCCAAACTCATCCATGAATAAAGAGGAGATGTACTCCATTAATCAATCACTAAAAAGATTTTATTTACAACATCCTTTTCATTCCCATTAGCAGCTTCATTTATAATTTCCAAAACATTACGAGTTTATAGAATTAATGAAAAACATGATTTCCAAATACCAACATTTCTAGTTCAATTCCCAACTTCAACCACAACCCACAACCTGTATACGAAGCCTCTAAATACAATAGAAGAGTAATATAAAAATGCCAATAACAAAGCCCCGGCTATACCTCAAAATACAGTACATGAGAAATAAAAGATACATGACCCCAAAATGAAGTGGGGCTCACCAAATCAGTTAAAAAGAGTGTACTGCTATCACTGATTGATGTCGCCTGCTGTAGAACCACTTGTATCCATTAAAGATGCAGTGCCCATGGTAAAAGGGACGTTAGTACTGTCGAATAGCACTAGTATGTATAGCTAAAAATCCTCTTTCAAAATAAAATGCTCATATAAGAAAGCGCAACACATAAAAACAGCAAGTCACAATCAACGATATCCAAATGTCCAGTTAAAACATAATAATTTTCAAAATATGAACATCATATATAATTTTGGTTGGGAGATCATTAGCACCGATATACCACCGTCTTTGTTAGCACGGAGTCCGATCACGCCCGATCGGCTAGGCCATATCCCCACGAATAATGTAGTTTGACAGGTGATTCGAAAGAAAGTTGTTACCAAGAGTAGTACCACCATGTGTGCAACATGGCGTCTGATCTCCACCCGATCAACCAAGCCGCCTTCCCACATATGCCGTGCGGGTTGACTTTTCCAATCCACAAAAGTTCCAGTTTCATCCCAATTAAGGGGAATAATATCATAATTTCCCAGAGGTTCCAATTTTATCCCAAATAAGGGGAATAATCCTAATCCACCCCTACACCGGCACAAGCAGTTTCAGGTGTAGGCCTTATGACCCACCCTTCCTCGGTATTGCTAATGATGCTCCTAAAAATATTTTTGATTTGATTTGCAAATAGAAATATCATAAATAAAATTGTACTCACAACAACAACTTTCACATTGTATAAATTCTCATAAGTATTTCCAGTCATTCACAACAACAATATTTTCTTGGCTCATTATGCCATTCACAAGATTCTTTATTCCTGGCACGATGGCCGTATTTCATATTCCACACTTTAACCTCTTTCAATTTCAAAGATCACCATCAAATATCAACATATAGAATATTTCAAAAATCATATACTTCAAATCCATTTGAAATGGGAACTTCAAACACGAATGGTTTCTTCCCAAAGAATGAGGCATACCAACCAACAATA
The DNA here is from genome assembly GCF_000390325.3 of Nicotiana tomentosiformis. Taxonomy (NCBI): domain Eukaryota; kingdom Viridiplantae; phylum Streptophyta; class Magnoliopsida; order Solanales; family Solanaceae; genus Nicotiana; species Nicotiana tomentosiformis. Next base: position 42,677,655 of record NC_090821.1, on the reverse strand, counting down.
TAAACACACATGAAAAATCATAAACAATCAATACACCATTTATTCTTGCAATACTCTTCCCCAGAAATGACAATGTACAATTTCAACACATGAGTATATAGAACTCGAATCACACTGGATATATTTATAAAGTAAAGCATTAGTTAAAGCAGCCACTAATGGGCATGAATTGAGTATAAAAGCTCTTAGGTAAATTCTATTTTTCCAAATCACTTTAAAAATGGTGGAGTCGAGGCTCATTTCATATTCTTTATCGCATCCTCTAAAATCATATCCACTACTAGACACAACATAACTTAAATTCTTGGCACGTTGGCCACACTCTATTTCTTCAATCCGCTTATTTCATTTTCAAGCATCTTTAAAGATTATCAACAACAAGACACTTCCAAATCAAGACTTTAGATATACATATGAGCAATTAAGAGTCTTAAGAATATTGAGATTTTCTCACACAATTTGGCATACTATCTTTCATTGAAACATGACTCAAAGCCATAACCTTTTAATACACAACCCATACTTTGAAACTTACGGAATCATAATGAAATTCAATTCCAAGAGAGAAAGCTTAGCCAATATACCTTGCTTTGAGCTTTCCTTAAATTACTACAACATTCCGAAAATTCTAGCAATCCCAATATATTTTGAGACATAACAAAAATTAAACCATTATTAGGAAGATATTCATGATCTCAGCTCATTTGAGCATTTTATCAAACACTAGGTGTGCAAATCTAACTACAAGGTTCTTCTATAAGATTTCCTTCACTCCACAACCCAATCTTTACTTATTTGAGCTCAACAATATTTCCATAAATCTTATTAGTACGTGAATGTATAAATAATGCTCTTATACCCAAGAATCATACTCCAAATGAACCATCTTTTACCCAAATTCAAAATTGGAAACTAGGGTATGGAACCTTACCTCTTAGATGGAGATCTTATTATTAGCTTCCTTGATTCTTGAAGATTAGTGCAAGATTGGATGATTATAATGTTAGGTTCCCTCCTTCTCTCTCTAAAATGCTCTTACCTCTCTCTAAAACCCTCAGAAAAACACCCCAAAATAAGCCCCAAAGCCTATTTATCAAAATGGGGTTGAGTTATGAAAAGAGGAAAATTAACCCTCCGAATTTAACTATGCGGTCGCATAGTGGACCGCACAATTGGTGTGCGTGTTGCACAATGGTGGCATAATTCGGTGCCTAGAACTGGGCTGTTCTGGTCCATTCTGTGACCAGTTTGCGGTCGCATAACCATTTTGTGATCGCATAATGGTCGCAGAATTTGTCGTAGAATCGTATTCTGACAGCCTTTGGTAACTTGGTCATAACTTTTTGTAGGAATGTCCAAATGACGAATGGTTTGAAGCGTTGGAAACTAGACTCAAAAGGATTTAATTGTATAGGTAATAAATCATATAAATCTTCCTATGAAGAGAAGTATGATTGTTTGAAGTTAGATCTTGTGCGAACTTACTTGAAACTTTATCCCATCATAAAATTTTCAACTTGACTTAGCCTTGGGGACCTTCTTAGATCATAAACCATTCTTAATGAACCTCATAAATATATTATCATGATCAATTAATATCATTCATATAATAGTCCTTGTCTACATACAAAATAATATAATTAGCATACATTGACTTTCTTAATATCGCTTAAGTACTTCGAAATTTTTCGGGGTGTTACAGTTTTGACTATATGAGCTTACCATTCATCGTTCGTTGATTCTATGACTACGTGATGGATTGTATTTGTTTCTTAGAAGCATGTGTAGAGTTATGAATTGTTGAAACTGTCCGTAAGTGATTACTTTCCATATTGAGCTTCATTTCGAGCCGTAGTCACATACTTGTCTTATCGCTTTATGAGTTGATGGTTAAATGCTTATTTCATTCATGTTAAATATTGTGATATAACTCTTGAACAATGAAATTGTTTATTATATTGTTGAGATGAATTAAATTACATGATTTGCCATAGCCATCTTTTAGCCATTTGTGCTTTTCCTCCTTTTTATTATTATGATTCGGTACCTTTTATTATGTTGCATCATATGCATACATCTATGAGTCGGAGAGTTGAATATTGTGAAAAGTTAGAGTGTTGGCCCCACAAATATTATGAGCAGATATTGATTATTAATGAGATTGTTGTGGATTAGGTTACAAACTGCAACGATATTATGTGTGGATCAGGTGGCATGTCGCTATGGTATTATGTATGGATCCGGTGGAATGCCACCATGGGTACATGTGTGGATCGGGTGGTACGCTGCCACAGGATTATTTGTGGATTGGGTTGCCGACGCAATATTATATTATTTATATGTGGATCGGGTTGCACACCACAATGGAACTTGGATTTTGTGTTGTCCCTTCGGACTCAGGTTATTACGCATGTTACCTTGGGCATTGTGAGCCAAAGATATTTAGATTGGTATTTATTTTGACACTCGATATGTGTCGGTTATATGGACTAGTGCAGAGGATTGGTATTGTGTTGTGAGCTTGCACTGGTAGCTTAGACTCATGTAGTGTATTTTATGATTGTTGACTGTTGATTGATTCATATCTTAGTTGTGTAATATTTGAGATACATGATATTGTGTGCTATTTCCTATTTGAAAAGCATGTTACATACCAGTGTTATTGTGTTGTTGTTGATAGAGTGAATTGATGATATCATGCTTTATTTCATATCTTGTTCATGCCTCTTATGATTATTGAGCTGGTAGTATCTTCGACTATTGACATCTCGCCATTACTTCTTCGAGGCTAGACTTAATACTTACCGAGTACCGTATTTTATACTCATACTACACTTCTGCACATTTCTTTTGTAGGTTCTGAGGCTAGCTTTGGTGGCATACACCCAACGAAGTAGGAGTGCTTATAGGAGACTTTGTGGCGAGCTTAATACTTGATTCAATCCACCTCACATGTAGTCCATCCTTCCTTACCCTTTATATCTGTCTTGTATTAGTCATTTCCAGAGAGACTTTGTATTCATTTGAATCTTGTACTTTTGTTAGATGCTTGTGACTAGTTGTGACACCTGGGTTTTGGGAAGAGTTTGTGAGACAATTGTGGTCATATACATCGTGTATGAGATTTATGCATATTTGGTATATTGATATGACTTATTCCGCTTATTTTGTTATCTTAAATTAATTAATGGCTTAATAATTGAACATTGATGATGTTGTTGAGTGTTGGCTGGCCTAGCGTGTGGTTATGCACCGTCATGACCTTTTGATGAATTTCGAGTCGTGATAAATTGGTATCAAAGCTCTAGGTTATGAGGGTCTCGCAAGTCACAAGCATGCCTAATAGAGTCTTATGGATCGATGCAGAGACGTCAATATCTATTTGCGAGAGGCTATAGGGCTTTAGGAAAACTTCTCTTTTCTCGATTCTCTATCATGCGTTGATTATTGTCTAAGCCTAAATTTTCTCTTTTACTCTTTCACAAATGGTGAGAACAGATGCTTCAGCATCAACTAGTGATGAAGAGGAAGTACCTCCAACTACAATAGGGGTAGGGCATGGGGTAGAGCCAGGGCACCCACTAGGGACTGTACAGTGGTAACTAGGAGTAGAGAACCCGCTAGAGCCCAAGAGCATGTTCGAGAAGTATTAGTGGATTCTCCTGTGGATCTGTTTGTTGATGATCAGATTGAGGCCCCATCTCCCACATAGCACCAAGAGGGCTTTGTTGCTTCCCTAATATTCTAGGAAGCCATGGCCAAGATGGTCAGTTTCATTGATACTTTGACTAAGTCTAAAGTAGTTCCAGTGGTCCCAACCACGTCTCAGGCTAGAGGGGGAGTTGAGACCCTAATTACTCGTACTATGGAGTAGCCTTCTGCAGTAGCTAGGCCCGATAGTTTGCCTGCCATGTTTACCGATAAGAAGAAGAGATTAGTGAGGTTCCAAAGGTTGTTTCCTCCATACTTTGAGGGAAGTGTTTCGGAGGATGCCCAGGACCTTTTTAAACAGATGTCATCAGATGCTTCACAATCTAGGATTGGTAGAGTCTAATGGAGTGGACTTCAATACTTTTCAGTTTAGAGGGCCGCCCGAAGATTGTGAAAGACTTACAAGTTGGGCAGACTAGCAGGTTCAACTCCACTTCCGCGGGCTAATTGTTCCTTATGAGGCATATCCCACACACCATGAAAGATGAGTTGAGAGACTAGTTTGAGCGGCTTTGGCAGGATCATTTGTCCGCGATCGAGTATGAGGCGAGATTCACAAATTTGTCTCATGATGCTGCTATTTTGATCCCCACCGAGGCTGATAGGGTGAGGCGTTAGGATTTCTATAGCTCGAGAGTTGGAGATTGGGACTACTTTCCAACAGGCTGTGGAGATAGCTTAGAGGATCGAGCATATTCGTAGTTAGGGGTGAGAGGCTATGGAGAGAGACAAGAGGCCTCGTCGTTCTGGAAGCTCCAGTGGTAACTTATCTTGAAGTAGAGGCCAATTTAGCAGTGATCATCATGGTAGAACAACTCATTCTACACCGTATATGGCCCATGGAGTAGTGTATCGACCTTCATTCAGTACTCCAGCTCCGTCATCTTTCAGTGCCCTCCCAGCAAGTTCATACCATGCTCCGTCTATTTAGGGTTCCTCCAGTTGGTATTTAGGCCATCAGGGGCAGATTCTGTTCCAGTAGCCTCTGTCCGCGAGAGGTTGTTGTGAGCATGGAGAGCTTGATCATATGAGGAGGCACTGTCCTAGGTTGTTAGTGTCGCTTCTCCACAGTTTTCTTAGCCAGCAATTTTGGCACTCATTGCTCGACCCCCTGCCTAGACAACTAGAAGGGGAGGACGTGCAGCTAGAGGTCGCCCGAGAGAGTGAGGCCAGGTTGGAAAAGCTTCGACTAGTGGTGGTTGGCTATCTATGTCGGGGTTTCCAAGGTTGGAATGGAGGGGTTCTCTTTGAAGGCTCAAAAGATGGCTGGGAAAACGTGTTTGGTATATCTAGATTTTGTTAGAGATGTTAGTGCTGATACTCTTACTGTCGAGTCAGTTCCAGTAGTGATGGAGTTTTCGGATGTGTTTCTCGTTGACCTATCGGGCATGTCACGCGATAAGGATATTGATCTTGGTATTGATTTTGTGTCCATTACTCAATCATATCTATTCAACCGTATCGCATGGCTATAGCGGAGTTAAAGGAATTGAAAGAATAGTTGCAAGAGTTGCTAGATAAAGGGTTCATCATGCCTAATGTACTACCGTGGGTTTCTCCAGTGTTGTTTGTAAAGAATAATAATGGTTCTATGCGAATATGTATTGATTATATGAATTTGAACAAGATTACCATCAAGAACAAGTATCAACTGCAACACATTGATGATTTATTTGATTAGATTCAAGGTTTCTCAAAGATTGATTTGAGATCAAATTATCACTAGTTGAAGATCAGGGCTTCCTACATCCCTAAGACGGCTTTGCGGACTCGTTGTGGGCATTATGAGTTCTTGGTAATGTCTTTTGGTTTGACTAATGCCCCAACAACTTTCATGCATTTGATGAGCAGTGTGTTCCATCCTTATTTAGATTCTTTTGTCATTGTGTTCATTGATTATATATTGGCGTATTCCCATAGTGCTACGGAGCACGAGCAACATTTTAGGATTGTGCTCCAGATTCTGAGGGAAAAGAAGTTATATGCTAAGTTCTCCAACTGTGAGTTTTGGTTAGACTCAATGGCATTCTTGGGCCACGTGGTACCTAGTGACGGGGTCAAGCTGGATCAAAAGAAGATTGAGGTAGTTCAGCCTTGCCCAGACCTTCTACCGTTATAAAGATTTGGAGTTTCCTAGGTCTGGTCAGTTATTAATGTCGTTTACCAAGTTGACTCAGAAGGGAGCTCCGTTCAGATAGTCTTTCGAGTGTGAGGAGAGCTTTCAAAAGCTCAAGACTACTTTGACTACATCTCAAGTTTTGGTATTGCCTTAAGGACCGGGGTTGTATAATCTCTATTGTGATGCTTCGCATGTTGGTCCTGGGTGTGTGTCGATATAAGACGACAAGGTGATTTCCTCTGCGCTGTGCTAGTTGAAACCCCATGAGAAGATCTATCTGGTACATGATTTGGAGTTAGCTTCTATTATGCATGCGATCAAGATTTGGAGGCACTATTTATATGGCATGTCTTGTGAGGTATACATGGATCATCAAAGCCTTTAATATTTGTTTAAGTAGAAAGATTTGAATTTGAGTCAGCGAAGATGGTTGGATTTATTGAAGGATAGATATCACTATTTTTATTATCCGGATAAGGCTAATGTGGTAGCAGATGCCTTGAGTATAAAAGCAAAGAGTATGGGAAGTTTAGCAATTATACCAGCTATGGAGAGACCTTTAGCTATAGATCTTCAACCTTTGGCTAATAGGTTTGTGAGATTGCATATTTCTGAGTCTAACTGAGTTCTCACTTGGGTTATTGTACATGCATTCTTGTTTGAGAGCATTAAGGCTCGCCAGTATGAAGATCCTCATTTACTTGTCCTCAAGGATACAATGCAGTGAGGTATTGCCAAGGATGTGACTATGGGTGATGATGGTGAGTTGCAACTTGAGGGTCGAGTTTGTGTTCCTAATATCGATGGCTTGAGCGAGTTTATTCTTGAGGAGGCTCATATTTTGCGGTATTCTAATCATCTAGGTGCTACCAATATGTACTGTGACTTAAAGAAACATTATTGGTGGCGTAGAATTAAGGACATGTTGGGCATATGTCGTATTTTTTGAATTTCCAACAGGTCAAGTATGAGCATCAGAGGTTAGGTGGTCTGCTTCAGAGGTTAGCGATACCAGAGTGGAAGTAGGAGCGCATTACCATAGATTTTGTGGGGGTACTTCCATGGACTTTGAGGATATTTGACGTTGTTTGGGTCACTGTGGATAGACTAACCAAGTCTGCTCATTTCATTCCGGTCATGACTTTCTACACTTTAGAGAAGATGGAACATATTTGTATTAGACAGATTGTCCACTTTCATGGTGTATCAGTTTCTATCAACTCGAATTCGGGTACTTAGTTAACATCACACTTTTGGAGAGCTATTCAGCGTGAGTTGGGCACATAGGTTGAGTTGAGCACTGCATTTCACCTACAGACAAATTGGTAGTCTGAGTGGACCATTCATATTTTGGAGGATATGTTTAGGGCCTGCACTATTGATTTCCGAGGCTTATGGGATCAGTTTCTACTATTAGCGGAGTTTGTATACACGAACAACTATCAGTATAGTATCCAGATGTCTTCATACGAGGCCTTATATAGGAGGTAGTATCGTTTTCCAGTTGTTGGTTTAAGCTAAGTGAGGCTAGGTTGTTCAGCACAGATTTGGTTTGTGATGCTTTGAGAAGGCGAAATTGATTCAGGAATGGCTTCGTACAACACAGTCTAGGAAAAATAGTTATGCTTATAGAGAGGTTCGTGATGTGGTTCTAATGGAGGGTGAGAAGGTTCTTCTTCGAGTTTCGCCTATGAAGGGCGTGATAAGATTTGGGAAGAAGAGCAAGTTGAGCCCTTGGTATATTGGTGAATTTGAGGTGTTAGATAGAGTTGGTGAGGTGGCCTACAGACTTTCATTTGCCACCCATCTTGTCGGGAGTTCATCCGATGTTTCATGTTTTCATGCTTTGGAAGTATTATGAGGATCAATCATATGTGTTGGATTTCAGTTCAATGCAGTTCGATAAGAATCTAGCTTATGAAGAAGAGTTGATGGCCATTTTGGATAGGCTAGTTCAGAAGCTGACAATGAGAGAGATCAACCGGTCGAGGACGTGACATGGGAGACCGAGCATGATGTGCGGAGCAGAAATATTTATCTTTTTTACGTTCCAGGTATAATTCTAAACTCGTTCAAGGATGAATGTTGCCAAATAAATCATGAATCAAGATGAGCACATAATTAAAGCAAGGCATAAAGTATGTCAATTCTACCCCGGACATAATATAACTCGGTACGTACATATGCGTATACCACCCCACATATATACCACCCTTAATACCTTAAACACATAACAATAAAGTCAATCCTAGGTGGTTTTGACGAGCTCGAAATACACACACTTAAATTAAGCTCGCTAGTCAAAGATAGTATAGTATAATATCATATCCACAGGAATTGGAGTTGAACATTATTTTCGTAGTTTCTAGCTTGATTGATATTCATTAGAATCAACAATTGAGATTTATATGATTAATAACTACAATTAACTAAGAGCCTGAAGCTATTGACTAATGACAATCGAAACAAGGAATAAGCAAAGACAATTATCAATGGGAGAATATAGGGTTTTGATAGGATGGGTGCAAGATAATTGTTTGGGATCTGAATCTAGATAATTCACTCAATTATTAGTTCAAACGTTCAACAAAAACTCCTCTCTCGATTAAGTTTTAACCTCACAAGATGAACCAATTTAAGCACGTGAAGATATGCAAGAATGCGTAATGGATTGGTTTTTAGGAGAACCTCTCTCCATTATCCTCCTAACTAGGTTTAATCAATGATTCAACTAGCCTCTTTCGATTACTAAGAAGAATTAATGAACTCAACCAACAATATAATGCAAAGATACCACAAGTTATGCCTCTCTCGATTACATAAACAAGTAAATATAGATGCAACAGTTAAATCATCCAAAACACTTCAATACATAAAACTAGAGTTATAATCCCCAAACAATCATCAATACACCATATCCATCAAACCCTAAAGGGAACTACTCCATAGATATGGAGCAATTCATCACAAATAAAACTAAAGTATAGGAAAATATAAATTCAATCCAAACTCGGGTCTTCCAACTCCTCCTTAGCCTCATTAGGTCGAATATGTGTCAAAAGTCCAGGAAATAACATTTTCCATTTATATATACTAAGTAGGGTCGGCCCCAGACGAAATCACCTTCTCCTAGCCAAAATAGGATTGTCATTTTGTAAAATTTGCACAGGCGCACTGCATGGGGAGACATGCCATGCGGGGCATTAGTGGGATAATCCAGAGAGCTAGTTTTGACAGGCATCAGGAATTTTGCACAGTCGTGGTGTGCCACACGCCGTCCCACGCACAACACTAGTGCACTTTTCTCAGAGTACATTTTTCTTGCGTGTTGATGTCTAGACTTGGTCCTCGACCCCCAACACGATCCAGGCTTATTCCCTTGGGCTTTTACTCAAACTTCAAAGCTCGAAATCACTCAAATTAATTCCATAACATCTATATAGCTCAGAATCACTACTACAAGGTGTACAACACATAATTAGTGCAAAACACTATCAACTAAAGCTCAAAACGAATAAAGTGCAGTAAATTGGAGTGCAATAAGCGACTAAAATATGAGATTATAGCCTACCATCAACACCCCACACTTAAACCATTGCTCTTCCTCGAGCAATCAAACTACACTTGATATAGACACGAGCTTTTTCAACAACTCTCATAACTCATCATACCGGGAATATTTAGAACAAATTAAGTACAATACCGTAACATCCTAGCCTCAAAATCTGACTCAAATGCACCACGAATTATTTATAACCCGCTCACTTATTCTAACACAGAGGTCAACAACATTACCTTTCCTTCATGAATTAAGTGCCCTCAAACAACAATAGAGAGTAGTTCCACATGTAATAGAAATTAAGAACAATTAGGACCTCAAGATAGAAAGAATTCTCTCACTCTCATTAACAACATTCATGTGCCGCAAAAGATGTACCATAAGCTTACCCGTAGTGTACTACTCAACTAATCGAGCTCATTCAGTCAAGGATCAAGTAGGACTTTAACTAGTTGTAATGTAGGCTGCGGGACGGATAGGATACATTTAGACATAAGAGTCACTACACCTACCAAAGCACTTTAATACATACATTTCATTGTTCAAAATCCCACACTTATGTCAAACCAAAACTCCACCTTCACAACAATATAGATTAACTCCCTACTTTTTTAAGCACAATTACAGCAAGAGTTACCACTATCAAGGAATATGTTTTCACAATCATATAATTATTTTTTTCTTCTATTTTTAATTCAAGTGGCTCTTACTTTTTCAAAACATTGCACCTTTCTCATTATTTCATTAGTTTCACTCAAAAGCCAAACCAACCACCCCACACTTCAACTTTTTCAAAGTTCATAACAAATTCAAGTGCTCACGAGAGGTAAAGGGTTCAAATAGATGATAAATTCAAACAAATGGGTAAGGCTTCTAATGTGGTTGCCAAAGAAATAGAATTACAGGTTCAACGGGGTTAACTAAGATACATAACAATTAGGTGGGTAATAGCATATAACTGGCTCAACAAAGACACGCCCAAATAACTTCCAAAACTGAATAAAACTACTATTTCGCTTTGTAAACAAACATGGAAAGTTCTAGACATCAAATGTAATGCACAGAATAACACACAATCTCACACACACATGGCACATAACTCACTCAGGATCAGATTATCAAGTTACTCTAGTCAAAGTAGTTAAGCAAAGTTAAGATCAACTAATTTAAGGCACTTATACAAGAGTCAAAAACTGAGCCTAAGCGTCACAACTAAACCACTTACTATTCTCAAGGCATACTAAATTTAACAGATATTGCTTTCAATTCAATTCATAGCACAAGGTTTCCTACTCCTAAAAAAACTAACTACACCTGGTTCAAACAAAATCCTTTGGAAACGAACCGCGACACAAAGAAAATCTAAGGGGGAATTATTACACTACCTAACAAAAGAAAATCTTTTTATCTTTTTATTTCGACTTTAATCCCTCAAGAAACCCGTCGAATGATATCCATTGTCAGAAAAAATCAAAATTTTCGAATTGTTTTCAATTTTTATGGTTTTTTTTCAATTTTCCAACTACTACAACTAACAAAACTAACACACACACACACACACACACACACACACATATATATATATATATATATATATATATATATATATATATACACACACACAACATACAATTATCTCCCATCCCACACTTTAAGATGTGGCATGCCCCCATGACACACACATAGGTAAAGAAAATTTCCCCGAATATCTAGTCGGGGTCTGAGTCGAAGTCGGGCTCCATATTTCGCCTTCGGACTAATGCGCACATCCAGGAAGACAACTTCTTCTCAGCCTTTTTGGGATATACCCCACACTTATCTTTCTCACTTAATGCAGTCTCTCTTTAGACCCCTTCACTTTCCGTTCAACACTTGCAGCTGGTTTTTCCTTTTGTGCCCCCTTTTCTACATTCATATCAAACATCACCGTCTCCTCACCCACTATAAGCATGAGTTTCCTCTCGTGTATATCCAATATTTCTCTACCCATTGCTAAGAATGGTCCTCCTAGTATGAGGGGAGCCTCTTTATTCTCCTCCATATTCACCACTATAAAATCTACAGGAAATACGAACTTATCCACCCGAACTAACACTTCTTCCACTATTCACTCAGGTATTAAGATCGTTTGGTCTGCCAGCTGCAAAGATATTGGAAAAGACCTTATCTCTCCAATCTCCTTCGATAGTTTTCTATAAATAGATAGAGGCATTAAGTTAATTGATGCACCCGACTCACATAAAGACTTATCAAAACTTATAGTCCATAATGAGCAAGGTATAGTAAAACTCCCTGGATCTCCCCACTTTTGTGTGAGTTTATTTTTGCAATATAGCATTGCAATGCTTTGTAAGCTTGACCACCGAGGTCTCCTTTATTTCTCTCTTCTTTGTCAAGATCTCCTTCATAAATTTGGCATAAGCAGGTATTTGTGAGAGCACTTCTGTAAATGGTAAGTTTACATGGACTTGTTTTAGCACATCCAGGAATCTCCCAAACTACTTGTCCAGCTTTTCTCTATATAGCTTTTGAGGGAAAGGCAAAGCAAGCATATGCTCGCTCTTCTCAGGTTCCTCCCTTCTCGATTTTTCTTCATTCTTCTTCTTCTTCTCAGTTTTCATTGGGCCTTTCTTCTTCTTGTTATCATCACTTTTCGACTGCTCCCCACTTTATTTTGCAATTATCACATCTTCTTGGATTGGGGTGGGATCCTTCAACACTTGCCCACTTCTCAAGGTCACAACATTTACTTTTTCTTTGGGATTTCTCTCAGTATCAACGGGGAGACACTACTAATAAATCAGGCTTTAGCGACGGACAAATTCTGTAACTAAATAAATAATATGTCGCTAATCTCATTTAGTGACGTATTAGCAATGTATTATCAAGACATTCTTCTAGTTACGAGCGTTTTAGCGACAGATTAGCGACTACATTCGTAGCTAATTCTAGTGTTTTTTGTAGTGAGAGTTCCTGGAATCCTCTCAGACATTAGAGTGGCTAGCTGCCCAACCTGTCTTTCCAAGTTTCGAAAACCAATATGTATTCCTTTGATAGCTACTACATGTTCCCGTACAGATGCGCTATGAGTTTAAAGCCTCTCATCAGTTTTTAGAATGAAGGCCTTCATGAGATCTTCTATGCCAGACTGAATGGGCTGTTGAGGCTGAAATTGCTTCCTCTGCTGATTTTGGAATGCTGGAGCTCCTTATCCCTGGGATCAAGAGTTATTATGTTCCCATGAATTCGCGGTACCCCCAGGTGAACTCCATGAAAACTGGAGTGCCTATGACATATTACATTAAAATTATAGTTTCCCACAGCATTCACTTCCTCCGTTGAGGCTTGACACTCATGAGTAGGGTGTCCTCTTCCACATATATCACAAGATGCATGAGGCTCACTTTGTATCAACGCGAAGGTCAGCTTGCTTATCTTGTTGGCCATAAGTTGTACCTGCACATATGTGTTAGCATCAACCTCGTGAACACCTGTTGATCTTCTTCTTTCAACTCTCAGAGGGCCACTGATTAGCATCTTCAAATAACTCATCAAGAATTGTAACTATCTCCTCTGGAGTTTTCTTCATCAACGGGCCTCCAGCTGCATTGTTCAATGTTCTACGTGAGGCCGGTGTCAATCCATCCCGAAAGTCCTGGAGTTGCATCCGGAGTTCAATTCCACTATGTTGACATTTTCTAACAATCTCCTTAAACCTCTCTTATTCTTCAAAAATAGTTTTATTCTCTTTCTGGAAGAAGTTATGGATTTCTCTTCTAAACTTGCCCGTCTTAGCTGAGGAGAAATATTTATTAAGGAATTTTCTTTTCATCTCCTCCTATGTTCTGATTGATCATGTGGGTAAGCATCGAAGCCACTGCTTTGCATAATCTTTAAGAGAAAAGGGGAATGCCCTTAGATACACTGCATCTTGTGACACACCATTGGACTGAAAGGTGTTCATAATCTCCTCAAAGTCCATTAGATATGTTTTTGGATCTTCGTTTGGCTTCCCTCTGAAGACACAACAATTCTGAAGGGTTTGAAGCAACCCTTGCTTTAACTCGAAATTATTTGCTGTGATTGGAGGTGGTCTAATACTTGATAAACCTTGATTGTAGACCGGTCTAGCATAATCGCCAAGTGGTCTCCCAGGCAAGGGTTGATGTTGATTAAGTCTGAGACCCCTCTCTTCTTCATAGATGTTCTGCGGATCTCTAAGAGCTACTTCCTCAGTATCCCGTGCAGCTTCTTCTCTTCATTGGGCTGCTTCTCTTGCAGCCAAATCCATATTATCTTCATAGTTTCGATCCACAAGTTCGTTGGTTGAGGATTGCCCAACATTTTGTCTCGGTGAGATATCTTTCCTTCTTCAGTTGTCGCAGTTGTTTTTCAATTTCTGGCTCGTATGGTAACACTTTTTTCGCAGAAGTTCTAGTCAGGCACCACTCTGAACCTGTAACATGTGCACAGTCAAAGAACACCAACTGTAAAAAGGGAAAAATAAAATGAAATAAAAATAAAAATTTCTGAATTAGTACTACAAACTATTTCAAGCACTACTGATTGCCAATCTCCGGCAACGGCGCCACAATTTGACGAGCCCAAAACACACACTTATATTATGCTTGCTAGTCAAAGAAAGTATAGTATAATATCGTTTCCACACGGATTGGAGTTAAACAGTATTTTTGTAGTTTCTAGCTTGATTGCTATTCAGGAGAATCAACAATTGAGATTTATATGATTAATAACAGCAATTAACTAAGAGTCAAAAGCTATTGACTAATGACAATCGAAACAAGGAATAAGCAAAGAAAGTTAACAGTGGGAGAATATAGGTTTTTGATAGGATAGGTGCAAGATAATTGTTTGGGATCTAACTCTAGATAATTCACTTTTATTGTTCAAGTGTGTCTCTCGAATTCACTCAATTATTAGTTCAAATGTTCAACAAAAACTCCTCTCTCGATTAAGTTTTAACCTCACAAGATGAACCAATTTAAGTACCTGAAGATATGCAAGAATGCGTAGTGGATTGGTCTTTAGGAGAACCTCTCTTGATTATCCTCCTAACTAGGTTTAATCAATGATTCAACTAGCCTCTTTCGATTTCTAAGAAGAATTAATGAACTCAACCAACAATATAATTCAAAGATATCACAAGTTATGCCTCTCTCGATTACATGAACAAGTGAATATAGATGCAACAGTTAAATCATCCAAAACACTTCAATATATAAAACTAGAGTTATAATCCACAAACAATCATCAATACACTATATCTATCAAACCCTAAAGGGAACTACTCCATAGATATGGAGCAATTCATCACAAATAAAATTAAAGTGTAGAAAGTGATAAATTCAATCCAAACTCGGTTCTTGAGTGAGGAAGGAATGATGAAATCCTTCTACTCGTGTTCTTCTAACTCTCCCTTAGCCTCCTTAGGTCGAATATGTGTCACTCTATAAATATTTCACAAGCGCGCCGCATGGGGCGACGCACCATGCGGGGCATTAGTGGAGAAATTCAGAGAGCTAGTTTTGGCAGGAAGCAGGAATGTTGCACAGCCGCGGCGCGCCGCGGCGCCTCCCCGCATGCCGCACTAGTGCACTTTTCTCAGAGTACGAATATTTCTTGCCTTTTGATGTCTAGACTTGCTCCTAGATCCCCAACACGATCTCAACTTAATCTATTCGGCTTTTACTCAGACTTCAAAGCTCCAAATCGCTCAAATTCACTCCATAACATCTACATAGCTTTGAATCATTCCTCTAAGGCATACAACATACAATTAGTGCAAATCACTATCAATTAAAGCTCAAAACGAATAAAGTGCAGTAAGTTGGAGTGCAATAAGTGACTAAAATATGAGATTATAGCCTACCATTAGGTTACCCTCTTAACAAGGTTAGCCAAGAGATGTACATCCACCCGGTAGATATAAACCAATCAAAACTCGCCAAATTGTCAAAATCCAACTCCAAACAGCTCGAATCTACTCAAATACAACCCAATAATGTCAAACAAAGCCATAGAAATCGATTCCAAATAATAAGGTTCTAGTCTTTAATGAAATCTTGAAAAGTCAATAAAAGTCAACCCAAGCTCACATAGTCAATATCCGAGTAAAGGGGTAGATCCCGACTACCCATAATCCTACGAGTCCCAATATGTGATTAGATTTCTAAACCGAGTCCAAGTCGACACCCAAATCCCTAAGTTACGCTCTCCAAAGTTATAGACAAAACCCCTAAATTTCTCTTTCAAATACCAAATTCTATGTGTAGAAATCCTTACCTCCAAGTCGTGGGTGAATATCTCTTACCAAATCTCCAAATCCGAGGTCTAGGGCTCAAAATATGAAAAAGTGGGCAAAAGTTCCAAAAATAATATTTTAAGTAGTCTGTCTAGTGGTATGAATCACGATCATGACACACCCTTCAAGATTGCAAAGGCCAAAAAATTTACCTAGCTGAAACTCTATTTTGCAAATGCGAAGTAGCTCACGCGAACGCGATGTCCTGCCTAGCCTATGCGAACGCGACCCATGCCTCGCGAACGCGAAAGCAGCCCATTTGCCTTACGCCAAACCTTCGAGAACGCGGTTCCCTACACGCGAATATGAAGTACTAGCCCTCATCCCTATGCAAACGCAACACCATTTACGCCTACGCGAAGAGTAAAGCTTTGCCTGCCAACTCTCCTTCTCCTCGATTGTGAGACTCAGCTCCGCGATCACGAAGCACTGCTTCACACCTACAAACCAGGTGCTGTAAATCAAAGGAAAATAGTCAGAAACCATCTTGAAACACACCCGAGTCATCCGGGATCCCCTCCAAACATACCAACAAGTCCATATACTTAATCCAAACTTATCCAAGTGCTCAAAGCATCACGACTAACATCAAAGCCAATAATCTACGATGAAATCCTTCTCTTAAGTTTCAAACTTTCCAACTTCTAACCAGGTATCTGATTCAAGGCTAACTAATCCGGATTACATCCAAACTTTGTACACAAGTTCAAAATAGCAAAAAAAAACCTATTCCAAGTTCCAGAAAAAAAAAACTGAATTCGATATCATGAAAGACAACTCCCTATCAAACATAACTCTCTAAACCTTCAAATTGCCAACTTTTGGCAAATGGAGTCAAAACATCCTAGGAACCTCCAAATCCAAATACGAACATACGCCTAAGTCCAAAATCACCATACAAACCTATTGGAACCATCAAACACCAATCTGAGGTCGTTTATACAGAAGTCAAACCTTAGTCAACCCATACAATTTAAGCTTCCAAAATAAGACTAAGTGCCTCAATTCACTTTCAAATCTTCTCGAAGCCAAACCAACCACCACCACCACCCCCAGTAAAACAATAATAATCAACATACCAGGAGAATCAAATAGGGTAAACAAGGCTCAAATACATAAAATGACCGGCCGAGTCACTATATTCTCCCCCTCTTAAACAAACGTTCATCGTTGAAGGGGTTTCGAATCATACCTGGAATGCCAAAAAGATGAGGATATCTGCTCCGTATATCATGCTTGGTCTCCCAAGTCGCCTCCTCGACTGGTTGGCATCTATACTGAAACTTCACTGATGCAATCTCTTTCAACCTGAACTTATGAATATGCCTATCCAAAATAGCCATCGTCTCTTATTCATAAGCCAAATTCTCATCCACTACAATTAGCTGAAATATAACACATGTGACTAATATTCATGGTACTTCTAAAGCATGAAAACATGAGACATCGGGAGAACTTCCGCAAGCTGGGTGGAAAAGCAAGTCCGTAGGCAACCTCATCAACCCTCTCTAACACCTCAAATAGACCAAAATACCGAGGATTCAACATGCTCTTCTTCCCAAATCTCATCACTCTTTTTATAGGTGAAACTCTAAGAAGAACTCTCTTACCTCCATGAAAGCCACATCACAAACCTTCCTATCAGCATAACTCTTCTTCCTAGACTTTGCTGTACTAAATCGCTCCTAAATCAACTTCAACTTTTCTAATGCATCATTAACCAAATTTGTACCTAACAACCAAGCCTTACCCATATAATGCCTCGTATAGAATGCTAGACCGGTAGCTGTTGTCGCAGGCAGACTCAGCTAATGATAGAAATTGATTCCACTGGCCTCTCAAAACTATAACAAAGGCCCTCAACATATCCTCCAAGATCGGTATGGTCCACTCGGACTACCCATTCATCTGAGGGTGAAATGCAGTACTCAACTCCACTTGTTTGCCCAACTCACACTGATAGCTCTCCAAAAGTGTGATTTAAACTGGGTGTCTCGATCCGAGATGATAGACACAGGCATACCATACAAGAGAACAATCTCTATGATGTATATCTTAGCCAACTTATCCGAAGTGTAGGAAGTCATGACCGGAATGAAATTTGCAGACTTGGTCAATCTGTCCACAATGACCCAAACAACGTCAAATCTCCTCAAAGTTTGTGGCAACCCTACCACAAAATCCTTAGTAATGCACTTCCACTTTCACTCTGGTATATCTAACCTCTGAACCAAACCACTCGGCCTCTGATGCTCATACTTGACCTGTTGACAATTCAAAAACCACAAAACATGACCAACAATATCCTTCTTCATCCTCCGCCAGCAACAATACTACTTCAAATCATGATACATCTTTGTAGCACCTGGGTGAATAGAATACCACGAACTGTGAACCTCCTCAAGAATCAACTCCATCAAACCATCCACATTAGGAACACAGATTTGACCCTGAAGCCTCAATACCCCATCATCACCAATAGCCATGTTCTTAGCATAACCTTGAAACACCGAGTCCTTAAGGACAACGAAATGGGGATCATCATACTGATGAGCCATGATATGCTCAAATAAGGACAACTGCGCAACAACACAAGCGAGAACTCTACTAGGCTTGGAAATATCCAATATGTGAATCTGTTGGCCAAAGGCTTAACATCCACAGCCAAAGGCCTCTTTATAACTGGGATAAATGCCAGACTCCCCATGCTCTTAGCCTTTCTGCTCCGAGCATCCGCTACCACATTAGCTTTCCCCGAATGATACAAGTTAGTGATATCATAATCCTTCAACAATCCCAATGATCTCTGCTGCCTAAAATTCAAATCCTTTTGCTTGAACAGATGCTGAAGACTTCGATGATTCATGCCCTCACAAGACACGCCATACAAGTAATACCTCCAAATATTGAGTGCGTGCATAATAGCTGCTAACTCCAAATCATGTACCGGATAGTTCTTCTCATGGGGCTTCAACTAACGCAAGGTGTAGGCAATCACCCTACTGTCCTGCATCAAACTCACAATCTATATCAACACCAAAGCATCACAATAAATAGTATACATCCCTAATCCTGAAGGCAATACCAAAACTGGAGTCATAGTCAAAGCAGTCTTAAGCTTCTGAAAGCTCTCCTCACACTCGTCAGACCATCTGAATAAAGAAATCTTCTAGGTCAACTTGGCCAATGGAGCTGCAATAGATAAGATCCTTTCCACAAAGTGATGATAGTAACCAGCCAAACTTAAGAAACTCCTGATCTCTATAGCAGTAGAAGGTCTAGGCCAACTCTGAACTGTCTTAATTTTCTTCGGATCCACCTTGATCCCATCACCAGACACCATGTGGCCAAAGAATGCCACTGAGTCTAACCTATAACTTCTTCTCCCTCAGAATCTAAAGCACAATCCTCAAATGTTCCTCGTGCTCCTCCACACTACTGGAATATACTAAGATATCATCAATGAACACAATGAAAAAAGAATCCAAATAAGGTTGGAACACACTGTTCATCAATGAAAGCGACTAGGACATTAGTGAAATAAAAAGAAATCAATAAAAACTCATAATGCCCATAACGAGTCCTAAAAGTCGTCTTACGTATGTCCGAAGCCCTAGTCTTCAACTGAAGATAGCCCGATCTCAAGTCAATCTTCAAAAACACCTTGGCACCCTGAAGTTGATCGAATAAGTCATCAATGCAAGGAAATTGATATTTGTTCTTGACAGTCACCTTGTTCAACTGTCTATATAGTCAATACACATCCTCATAGAACCATCTTTTTTCTTTACAAACAACACTGGTGCACCCCAAGGTGATATACTAGGCATGTTGAACCCATTATCCAATAACTCTTGCAATTGTACCTTCAATTCCTTCAAATCAGTTGGAGCCATACGATACGACATAATAGATATGGGTTGAGTGCCTGCACAAAATCAGTGCCAACATCAATATCCCTATAGGGTGACATTCCTGATAGGTCTATAGGAAATATATCCAGAAACTCACTTACTACTGGAAGTGACTCAGCAATGGGAGTATTAACATTAATATCTCTAATAAGAGCCAGAAAGGACAAACACCCCTTCTAAACCATGCGCTGAGCCTTTAGAAATGAAATCACTCTACTAGGAGTATGACCAAGAGAACCTCTCCATTCCAACCTTGCCAACCTCGGCATTGCCAACATCATGGTCTTAGCATGACAATCGAGAATAACATGATACAAAAATAACCAATCCATACCCAAAATCATATCAAAGTCCACCATGTTAAGAAATAGAAGATTAAAACTAGTCTCATAACTCCTAATGGTAACCACACAAGGCTGATACACACAATCCACCACAACTGAGAAACCAACAGGTGTACATACATGAACAATGATATCAATAGAACTACGAGGCAAATCCAAATGCGATACAAAGTACGAAGGCACATAGGAATAAGTAGAACCAGAATCAAATAGGACTGATGCATCTCTGTGAAAGACTGAGACAATACCTGTAATGACTGCATCGGAAGCCTCTGCCTTGGATCTACCATGAAATGTATAACAGTGGGCCTGACCTCTGTTAGACTAACCTCTGTCTCTAGGATGCCCCCGACTACCTAGGCTCCCTCTCTAGCTGATGAGGCTGGTAGTTTAACATCTAGCACTGGAATCACGGCTTGATGCATCTGGGGCAATCCCTCTTGATATGCCCCCACCTCTAAACTGCAACTCTACCACATATGAGGCAATCCCTCTTGATATGCCCCACCTCTCCACACTCGAAACAACCTCGAACTGAGAAAGGCTACTCAATCTGAGGTTACTCTACCAACTAGAACAACCCTGGACTGAAGGAGTATGATAGGAACTCTGTGTTGGTAATATACTAAATAAAGACTGAACAAGAGAGCCACGAGCGGGCTAATAAGCTGAAGGAACTGGCCTGCTAGGATGGCCTCTCCCAAAATGGTCCCTACCTCCAGACGAGGTATCACTAAATCTGCCAGAATGTTAGAGCCTCTTGCCCCTCATCACCATGGTCTCCCTGCTCTGAACTTGAATGCGCTCAATCCTACATGCTACATCCATAGCCTGAAGGAATGTAGTCCCAGTCTTCGCCTAGCCATAACAATCTTGATACCAAAATTCAACCCCTCAATGTACCTCCTCACCTTCACAACCTCGGTGGGGGTCTAGAAAGTTACATGACGAGATAGCTCAATTAATCTCATCTCATACTCGATCATAGACATGCGACCCTATTGGAGGTGCTCAAATTGACCATATATATCCCTCTTCATGAGGGGAATTAACTTCTCTAAGAAGAGATGTGAAAATAGATTCCAAGTGAGTGGAAGTGACCTTTCTGGCCTGCTATGCCCAAATTATTATCACCACCTCTTGGGTGGCCTCTTAAGCTGGAAAGTAGTGAAATCGACCCCATTCGACTCAACCAAACCAAGATTCTGCAGAATCTCCTGACATCCATGTAAGAAATCTTGTGCATCTACAAAAGGATCACCATCAAACTGTGGAGGACTCATCTTCTTGAACCAATCAAACCTCTTCTGGTCCTCTTCAGACATAGCAGCCTCCTCTACTTTCCTAACAACAACCACCAACATGCTCAGGAGTGTTCGTGGCGAGCGTTTGTGCACCTCTCCCAGGCTGAGAAGTAGCTGGTTTCATAGGAAGTACCCCACCCTATGTCAAACCCTCCACAAGTCCAACATGACAAACAAGAGCATCCTAAAGTGCTGGTGTAGCAATAAACCCCTCTAAGATCTGAGCCGGTTCAATTAGCTCAAAATAATCCGAAATCTGATCCTCAACGAGAGATGCTAATGGCTCCACGACGACTGCTCAAGCAAGACCTCCAGCTACGACGTGTTCCACCTTGCCTCTTCCTCGTCCTCGACCTCTCACGGTTTTGACCTGGGGTACTGGCACCTACCCAGATGTACCAAAAGAATGTGTCCTCACCATCTGTTAGGGAATAGAAGAGCAAATATTCAAACTTGGGGATAAAAGAATCTGCATGATAGAGAATGAAAGAAAGAGAAGTTTTCCTAACAACCATGTAGCCTCTCAATGATAAATACAGATGTCTCTGTACCGATCCGCAACACTCTACTAGCCTTTCTCATGAGTTGTGAGACCTAAGCAACCTAGGGCTCTAATACCAACTTGTCACTTCCAAAATCCCACCTTAGGTCGTGATGCCGCCTAACCATACTTCCTAAGCAAGCTATCTCGCAATCAATAGAAAATAGCCCATATTCCTTTAATTAATAGAATCATGACATACATAAAGACGGAAATAGTCTCAAAATGGCATAATACCTAATGCAATCATCACATAGTCCAATCACGGCCAAAAATCGTACAACACACAGGACTAGGTGGCACAAGTACACGAGCAACTACCAAATAAGTGTAAGTCTGAATACATGATCAACACTGTTTGAGATAACGAAATATACAGGAATAACAAAAAATAGAGACTCTAGCATTGCGAAATGAATCCGTGGAGTGCAGCTTACCCTAAGTCTCTAAGCGATTGCCTAGGCTCAATGAGAGGTATCTTTATTGCCCACCTGAGGATCTGCACAAAAAGTGTGCAAAGGCAGAGTATAACTACATCACAATTGGTACTCAGTAAGTATCAACCCTAACCTCGAAGAAGTAGTGACGAGGCTAAATGCATCAGGATACTTGCAACACAGGTATAAATGACAGAGCTCAAGTCTGAACAGTAAATAATCTCACGAACAATAGATTTCAACGATGTAAGATAGTTGACAGATATAAAACATGCCTTTTTAAATTCAAGAGATAATCATTACATTGCTCGGATATGGTATTTGAAGATGTCATGCTTTTCAATCAACGGAGCCGAGGTGCCCAACTAGCATATATATATGAAATGCAACAATTATCATTTAAATGAATGCTTCTAAGTGACTCGGGGATGTATATGTATGCTCAAGACTCTATCACTCACCACAACAAATGCAAGATCCATGTATCACCAATCCCGATACAAAATCCATGTATAACTGAAATCCGATAAAAAATCCATGTATTGACCATGCTTATAGGACCCAAAGTAACATGGATTATCATCTGAATTCGGAGGGACGGATCCTTATCAAAGCTCAAGAAGGATCTTGATAGCTCACTTATAATCAAATATTTGCTCATCATGTCATGTGTTCCATAACTGTATTTCATCCGCACTACCTTACCTCTCGTGCCACAATATTAGTCCAAAACAAGTATCCAAATATAATACGTATGCATATGCCCAAATATTATATATAAAAGATGCACAAGGAATTAATTATAATCATATGGATATGTGTTCATGGGATTTCTATATGACTACGTATGATTCAAACAATTCATCTTTTCAAGAATAAGCTTCCATGCTTTCATAAATAATCATAGACCTAGGCATTATCTTGTCATGACCCCAAAATCCCATCTTAGGAATCGCGATGGCACCAAGTCTCTAAAACTAGGTAAGCCTAATACTTGACGTGGATTTAGCAGATATAATGACTAAGATATAAATTTTTAAACTAATAAATACCATAATGAAACCAAAGCAGACCCACAATCATACAATCCCAAAACCAGTGGAGTAGAGTCATAAGCTCTAAAGAAGTACACTAGGAATATCTAAATACTATAATGTTTTGATATGAAGATAAACAGTAGTAAAGTCAATAGCAGAAGGTGACTTTGAAGCTTGCGACCTTCAAACCCCTTATCTCGTCATGTGGATTCAAGTAATTCTCTTACTAGCAACACACGTATAAATCCCACCTTATCTTGCCACATGCGAATCAATATCACAACACAATAATCAACTCGCACCACACATGCCCATATGCCACTACATTTTGAAAATCAACAACACCAATGTCACCACAACACATAGCCCATGGCTCCCACAATGTGCCCAAGAAACTCAATAACAACAAAAATAAACAGAAAATAACTTAACAATGGAAAATACTGCATAAAAACAACTTCAATTAAAACATGTCAGACACTTGGTTGTGATTCTGCCCAAGAAACCAACCATCCCTGCAAGTCACAAAACCACAAATACACATACGAGAAGCTTCAAAAGGGGAATCGGGGCTCAAATACACAAAATGACCGATCGAGTCGTTACATTCTCCCCCTTTTAAAACAGACGTTCGTCCTTGAACGTGCATAGAGACATACATGAAGTGCCAAAAAGATGAGGATAATGACTCTGCATGTCGTGCGTAATCTCCCATGTCACCTCCTCAACTCGCTGACCCCTCCATTGAACCTTCACTGAAGCAATGTTCTTTAACCTCAACTTCTTGACATGCCTGTCTAATATAGCCATTGGCTCCTCAATATAAGTCAAATCCTTGTCCAATTAGATTGATCTGAAATCTAATACATGTGATGGATTACCATAATACTTCCTGAGCATGGAAACATGGAATACCGGGTGAACTCCCGATAAGCTGGGTGGCAGTGAAAGTTTGTAGGCCACCTCACCAACTCTCTCAAGGATCTCAAAAGGACCAAAATACCTAGGGCTCAACTTGCCCTTCTTCCCGAACCTCATCACACCCTTCATGGGTGAAAATCTAAGCATAACCCTCTCTCCCACTATGAACGCTACATCTCGAGTCCTTCGATCAGCATAACTCTTCTGCATGGATTATGGTGTACGAAGCTAATCTTGAATCAACTTGACTATCTCCAAGGCATCCCGAACCAAATTAGTGCCCAACAACCTAGCATCCCCCGACTCAAGCCAACTAACTAGAGAACGACACCTCCTCCCATATAAAGCCTCATAAGGAGCCATCTAAATACTTGATTGGTAACTGTTATTGTAGGCGAACTCTATGTGAGGTACGAACTGATCCCATGAACCAAAAAATCCATAACACAAGCACGTAGCATGTCTTCCAATATTTAAATAGTGCGCTCGAACTTCCCGTCCGTTTGGGGATGAAATGCCAGGCTCAGCTTGACCTGTGTGTCTAACTTACGCTGCACAGCTCTCCAAAAATGCGATGTGAACTGCGTGCCTCGATTGGAGATAATGGACACTGGCACACCATGAAGACGAACAATCTCACAAACATAAATCTAAGCCAACGACTCTAAAGAGTTAGTAGACAAGACCGGAATAAAGTGTATAGACTTGGTCAGTTTGTCTACAATAACTCACACTAACATCGAATTTCCTCACGGTCCGTGGAAGCCCAACTACAAAATCCATGGTGATATGCTCCCACTTTCACTCTGGAATGTCAAGCCTCTGAAGCAGACCACCCGGCCTCTGATGCTCGTACTTCACCTGCTGGAAGTTCAAACACCGACCCACATACTCCCAATGTCTTTCATTATTCTTTTCCACTAGTAGTTCTACCTCAAATCCTGGTACATTTTTGCGGCACCCGGATGAATGAAATACCGTGAACTGTGGGCCTCCTCAAGAATCAACTCAATGCAACCCATCCACATTGGGCATACAAATCCGGCCCTGCATCTGCAACACCCCATCATCTCCAATAGAAACCTCCTTGGCATCACCATTCTACACCGTGTCCATAAGGACAAGCAGATGGGGATAATCATACTGACGTGCTTTGATGCGCACAAACAGAGAAGACCAAGAAATCACACAAGCAAGAACCCGGTTAGGCTCCGAAAAATCCAACCTCATGAACCAATTGTCCAAAGCCTAAACATTTAATGCTAACGGTCTCTCTCCAACTAGAATATAAGCAAGACTCCCCATGCTCTCAGCCTTCCTACTCAAGGCATCGACCACTACATTGGCCTTCCCGAGATGATATAGAATGGTGATATCATAGTCCTTTAATAGCTCTAACCATCTCTGTTGGCTCACATTCAGATTCTTTTGCTTAAACAAGTATTGTAGACTCCTGTGATCTGTAAATACCTCACAAGACATACTATAAAGATAGTGCCTCCAAATCATCAATGCGTGAACAATGGCTGCCAACTCTAAATCATGTACTGGTAGTTCTTTTCATAGGGCTTCAACTGACGCGAAGCATAAGCAATCACCCTACCCTCTTGCATCAATACACATCTAATGTCAATCTGCGAAGCATTATGATAAACTATATAAGAACCCGATGTTGAAGGAAAAACCAGAACTAGAGTTGTGGATAAGGCAGTATTGAGCTTCTGAAAGCTCTCCTCACACTCGTTGGACCACCTTAATGGGACACCCTTCTGAGTCAATCTAGTCAAAGGAATTGCGATGGATGAAAAACCCTCCACGAAATGGAAATAATACCCGGCCAAGCTTAGAAAACTGCGAATCTCAGTAACAGAAGATAGTCTGGACCAACTCTGAACTGCCTCCACCTTCTTTGGATCCACCTTAATCCCCCCAATAGATACCACATGGCCCAAAATTGCCACCGAATCAAGCCAAAACGCACACTT
Organism: Nicotiana tomentosiformis; assembly: GCF_000390325.3. NCBI lineage: Eukaryota > Viridiplantae > Streptophyta > Magnoliopsida > Solanales > Solanaceae > Nicotiana > Nicotiana tomentosiformis. Next base: position 42,651,461 of record NC_090821.1, on the reverse strand, counting down.
GGAGAACTTAGCATATAGTTTCTTCTCCCTCAAGGTCTGGAGGACGATTCTCAAGTGCTGCTCACGATCCTCCCAGCTACGAGAATACAAAAATATGTCATCAATGAACATGATGAAGAAAGAATCAAGATATGGCTGAAACACATTGTTCATCAAGCGCATAAATGCTGGTAGGGCGTTGGTCAACCCAAATGACATCATACTCATAGTGTCCATAGCGAGTCTTGAAGGTCATCTACGGGATGTCTGAATCCTGGATCTTCAGCTGATGATACCCTGACCTCAAGTCAATCTTCGAGAATACCCGAGCACCATGAAGCTAACCAAAAAAATATCAATACGCAGTAGTGGGTACTTGTTATTGACTATTATTTTGTTTAGTTGCTTGTAATCAATACACATCCTCATATATCCGTCTTTCATCTTCACAAATAGAACTGGAGCACCCCAAGGCGAGAAACTCAATCAGATGAAACCTATATCAAGCAACTCTTGAAATCGTTCCTTTAATTCCATCAACTCATTTGGTGCCCTACGATATAGTAGAATAGAAATGGGCTGAGTGCCCGGAACTAGGTCAATACTAAAATCGATGTCCCTATCAGGCAACATGCCCGACAAGTCTGCTGGAAACATATCCGGGAAATATCTCACTACCAAAACTGACTCAACAGTAGGAGTATCAGCACTGATATCCCTCACAAAGGCTAGATATGATTCACACCCCTTTTTAACCATTCGTTGTGCCTTCAGAAAGGACACCACCCATCTAGGAATATAATCCAATGTATCCCTCCACTCTAACCGCAGCAACCCTGGCATAGCTAATGTCACGGTCTTGGCGTGACAGTCCAAAATAGCGTGATAGGGAGACGACCAATCCATGCCTAATATCACGTCAAAGTCTACCATACTGAGTAGTAGGAGGTCAACTCTGGTCTCATAACTCCCGATAGTGACCAAACACAATCGATAAACACGGTCTACAATAATAGAATATCTCCCAAGCGTAGAAACATTTACAAGGGCACTCAAATAATCATGAGATATATCAAAATATGGAGAAAACTTAAATGACACATACTAATAAATGGAACCTGGATCAAGTAAAACCGATGCATCCCTATGACAAATTAGAACAATACCTGTGATGACAACATCCGATGCAACAACCTCAGTCCTACCCAAAAAAGCATAACAACGGGTATGGCCTCCCCCTATAGGATGACCTCTACCCGCCTGACCTCCACCCCTAGCTGGCGGTGCAGGTGGAGCGGCAACTGGAGCAGCAACCATAGCCTGTGGACCCTTTGGAATCTGTGGAGCCAGTATAGCCTGTGGAGGTGCACCCCTCCTAAGTGTAAGACGGTCTCTCACTATATGACTAGTATCACCACACTCGAAACAACCTCTATGCAGGTGTGGCTGCTGAAACTGAGCCTGACTCGGTCGGCTAGACTGACCGCTGAAGACACCCCATGTAGGAGGTGCACTGGAAAGTGGTTGTGCCTAATAGGCGACCTAAGACCTCGGAATAGCTGCAGCACTGCGAGTAGCTGGAAGTGCTGAATAAACTAGTCGACTCACAAAGCCTCTACCAGTACGAGTTGAAACTGTTGTGTGGGCACCACTAAATACTCTAGAATCTTGGGGCCTCTTGGCCTCCCCATCCTCCCTCTCCTGGACACACACACGCTCCATCCTCCGAGCGATCTCCACAACCTCCTGAAACAAAGTATATGTCTCCAACTCCCAAGCCATATTGAATCTAAGACCATAACTGAGCCCCTCGATAAATCTACGAAATCACTTTCTCATAGTAGAAACCAAAGCGGGTGCATGACGGGACAACTCACTGAACCTGATGGCATACTCTGACACTGTCATAGTCCTCTAACGGAGCTGCTCAAACTTTGTGCATCACGTATCCAGAAAGGTCTGCGGGACAAACTCCCTTAAAAACATATCTGAAAACTGGGACCAAGTGATTGGCGCTGCATCAGCTGGCCTACCCTCCTCATAAGCCTACCACCACCTATATGTTGCCCCTGACAGCTGAAATATAGTAAAGGCGACTCTGCTCACTTCCACAATGCCCATGCTGTAGAGAATACGGTAGAACTTGTCTAGAAAACCCTACGCATCCTCAGTAACAGCGCCACTGAAAGTAGGAGGGTCATACTTCTTGAACCTCTCAAGTCTCCTCTGCTCTTCCTCTGATGCCTCTGACCTGGCCTCAGGTTGAACCGGGATAACGGGTTGTACTGGCATAACTCCCAGAACCTGATCAACATGGACCCACTACTCTAGAGTACGGGTCACGGGATTTTGATCGCCTCCCCCAGCCTGAGATGTTGGATGTTGCTAGTGCAACTGGGATCAATCTCGCATGAGCTAATGTACCGAACATACTCCGAAAATATGCTAATATCTCTGGAGTCCAGGGGTAGCGAAGGCACCTTGGGCTCTTGCTCCCCAATCGAAGCTACTGGTGGCTCAACAGGTGTTGCTCTAGAAGGTACTCTAGTTGTAGCACGTGGTCTTTCTTGGCCTCTACCCCGTCCCTAGCTTCTCGCGGCTCTAGCGGGAGGTGCGGGTGTCTGATCATCTGATACACCAGTGCGTGTCCTCACCATCTGTGAGAGAATAGAAAGACAAGGGATAGATTTTTAAATCAACAAATCCACACGATAAGGAATGAAAGAAGTGGAATTTCCTAATACTTCAGTAGCCTCTCGAAGATAAGTATACACGTCTTCGTACTGATTCGCAAGACTATACTAAACTTTCTTATGACTCTTAGCACCTATGAACCAAGAGCTCTGATACTAACTTGTCACTCCCCCAAAGTCCCACCTTAGAAATCGTGATGGCACCTAGTCTCTAAGACTAGGAAAGCCTAACACTTGACGAGGATTTAGCAGATATAACGACTAAGATATATATTTTTATACTGATAAATACCTTAATAAAATCAAAGGGGAACCACAATTATACAATTCCAAAACCAGTGGTACAGAATCATAAGCTCTAAAGAAGTACACTAGGATCTCTAAATACAATAATGTTTTGATATGAAGATAAACAGTATTAAAGTCAATAGCAGAAGGTGACTCTGAGGCCTACGAGCGTCAAGCAGGTATACCTTGAAGTCTCCAAAATGTCTGAATCAACTCACTGGCATCCGGCATGGGCAGAAGCACCTGGATCTGCACAAAAATGTGCATAAGCATAGCATGAGTACACCACAATGGTACCTAGTAAGTATCAAGCCAAACCTCGGTGGAGTAGAGACGAGATCAGGTTAAGACACCTACTAGACGTAGAAACCTGAACTGAATATTAATGTAATCTAACAACGGGAAGTAAAAGCAATAAATGAAAATAAAGAGTGAACATATAATAAAAACAATAAATGATCAGATACAGTCAAAATACCAGTGAAATGAATTAAGAAAAGACAATAACCGTTCGTATCAACAAGTCGTTCCAACATAGAATGTACAACAAGAATCACACCGAGGCACCACATCTCATATTCACATTTCACAAGTCACAATCACAATCTTTCTTATACCGCCGTGTGAGCCTTGCATTTATTTTAGAAATATTTTTCCCAAAATAGCTTCACACGCTTTAGCCCCCTTATCTAGCCACGTGGCTTCAAGTAATTCCCTTACTAACAACACGCGCATCAATACACCATCCTTATACCACCGCATATGCATCAATACACCACCCTTATACCACCGCATGTGCATCAATATCACAACATAATAAGCAACTCGCACAACACTTGCCCTTATGCCATAACATTTTTAAAACCAACAATATCAATGTCACCACAACACATATCCCACGGCTCAATCACAACGTGCACAAGAATCTCAATAACAACAAAAATGAACGGAAAATAATTCAACAATGAAAAATACTCAATAAAACAACTTCAATTAAAACATGTCAATAGCTCTCCATAACTACAACTTCAACAAATTCAACAATGAAAGATATTTTCATGAAAAGACAACTTCAATTCAAATACATAACATAAACTCATCAGTAAAAGAGATAACATGAAATAGCAACTACGACTTAATATCATTAAACAAATGCATTAAGAACCAATTTCGATTAATAAAGTTAAGATCTTTACAAAATTCTCCAAAAGACAACAAAAGTCAACCCCGGCACGCCCAATCAATACCAGAGTCCAAGGGTAGATCTCGACTACTCATAACCCCACGAGTCTATTTATGTGTTTTATTTTCAAATCTGAATTTAATTCGACTCTCAAATCTCAAATTTTTATTTTTCAAAATATAGACAAAATACCCCAAAATGTCTCTTCAAATTCCATGGATTAGAGGTTAAATCTTATAAATATTCATGTAATATAATTGAAAATTGATCAAAATCACTTACCCAATAGTTGTAGGTGAAATTCCCTCCTCAAAATCGACTCCTACCGAGTCTAGGGTTCTAAAATATGAAAATGAATCAGAGTCCCATTTTTCCCAGCCCTTTTGTTCAGGTGCAGGAGTCGCAATTGCGAACCCTCGCAAATATAAACAATAGCTCGCAAATGTTGCGCCTGACAGCCCAGGGAAATGTAGCAAATGCGACACTAACTTTGCATTTGCAAAGTCTGCCCCTTCCGCAAATGCGACCTACCGAGCCTAAGCCTAAACTTTGCAAGTGCGAGTAAGACATAACTTTTTCAATACCATATCCCTCCCTATTTACTTTGCAATTGCGATGCTAGTGCTTACAATTGCGATACCTGAGGCACCAGTGCACCATCAACCTGGAGTGAGTTCAAACCAATCCAAAACACATCTGAAACTTACTCGAGCCCTCTGGGCTCCACACCAAACATCCACACAAGTCTAAAAATATCATACGAACTCGCTCGCGTGATCAAAACATCACAATAACATCTGAAATGATAAATCGGATATCAAAACGTATGAAATTTAAAATGAAACTCAAGAACCTCTAAAATCACAACCAAGCGTCAATGCTATCAAACCAACTTGGTATGATACCAAATTTTGCAGACAAATTCCAAATAATAAAATGGACCTATTCCAAGCCCCAAAATTAAATTTCAAACCCGATATCCAGAAAGTCAACCTACAGTCAAACCTAAGGTATTTCCAAACCTTCAAATTGCTAATTTTTGGCAAAACAAGACAAATCAACCTAAGAACCTTCGAATTTAATTCCGGGCATACACACAAGTCCAAAACACCGTTTCGGATCCATCAAAACACCGTTCCGGGGACATTTTCACAAAGTCAAGCCTAGGTCAATATTTCCAACTTAAGCTTCTAAACCAAGACACAAGGATCTAAATCATTCCAAAACTTCCCCCCCCCCCCTCCCCCAACGAAACCAATCTTCCCCGCAAGTCACAAAATAACAAATACACATAAGGGAAGCTTTAAAGGGGGAAACAAGGTTCAAATACACAAAACGAGCAACGTAGTCATATAAGACAAACAAGTCATGAATCAAGATGAGCACAAAATCAAAGCAAGGCATAAACTATCTCAATTCTACCCCGGACATATTATAACTCGGTACGTGCATATTCGCTCGCCACCCCGCATATACACCACCACCAATACCTTAAACACATAGCAATCAAGTCAATCCTATGTTTGTTTCCCTCTTAACAAGGTTAGCCAAGAAACTTACCTCCTTCTGGTAGTTACAAATCAATCAAACCTCGCCAAATTATCAAAATATAACTCCAAATGACTCGAATCTAGTCAAAGACAACCCAATAACTTCATACAAAGCCATATAAATCGATTCCAAACAATAATGTTTAAATCTTTAATCAAATTCCTAGAAGTAAACACGGGGACACATGGTAAAAACCCTAGTCAAAGGGTGGATCCCGATAACTCATAACCCTATGAGTCCAAATATGTGATTATATTCTAAAATCGAGTCTAAATCGACTCCCAAATCCCAATTTTATACTCTTCAAAATTATAGAATAAACTCCCAAATTTCTCTTTCAGATACCATAATCTATGGGAAAACAAGATATATTATCAAAACTAGTAGAAATCCTTACCTCCAAGTAGTGGGTGAAAGTCTCTTAAAAAATCTCCAAAATCCGAGGTCAGGGCTCAAAATATGAAAAAATAGGTAAAAGTCCCTCAATCACATCTTAAGTAGTCTGCTCAGTGGTATGAATCGCGATCGCGACACACCCTTCACGATCGCGAAGGCAAGAAAATCTGCCCAGCTGAAACTCTACTTCGGGAATGTGAAGTACCTCGCGTAAACGCGATGCCCAGTCCTGCCTTGCCTACCCAAACATGACCCATGCCCCGCGGACGCAAAGGCAACCCATCTGCCTGACCCCAAACCTTCACGAATGCGTCTCCCTGCACACGAACGTGAAACATCTGCCCTCCGCGAACACTGCAAAAATCACACAAACGCAAAGAGTAAAGCTTCTTGCCAACTCTCCTTCTCCGCAATCGCGAGACTCAGCTCCACGATCGTGAAGCACTGTTTCACAACAACAAACAAGCAGTTGCAAATCAAAGGGAAATCGTCCGAAATCACCTCGAAACATGCCCAAGCTCCCGAGGACCCCATTAAAACATACCAAAAAATTCATATACCTAATACAAACTTATACAAGGGCTTGAAACACCACTAATAACATCAGAACTAAGAATTAATGATCAAAATCCTTCTCTTGAGTTTCAAACCTTCCAACCAAGTGTCCGATTCAAGCCTAACCAATTCGGATTACATCTAAACTTTGCACACAAGTGTCAAATAGCAACACAAACCTATTCCAAGTTCCGACACAATAATCCAAATCATATATCATCAAAGTCAACTCACTGTCAAACTTAGGAACTCTCCAAACCTTCAAATTGCCAACTTTTGGCAAATAGAGCCTAAATATTCTAGGAAAATCTAAATCCAAACCCGAATATATTCCTAAGTTCAAATTCATCATATGAATCTATTGGAACCATCAAAATACCAATCTTAGTTCGTTCACATAGAAGTCAAATCATAGTCAACTCTTACAATTTAAAATTCCAAAATTAGACTAAATGTCTCAATTTACTTTCAAACTTTCCCGAAACCAATCAATCACCCCCGCAACTTACAAAACAACAAATAACATGCAAGGTGATAAAATAGGGGAAACCATGCTCAAATAAACAAAACGATCGTCCGGGTCGTTACAATAAATAGCTACATTTTGCATTTATAACTTATTTTACCAATTTTGTCAGCTAGATTTTTAAAGATTTAGAGCAAGATGTTTTCTATATCATTGGGGTAAGTGATTCTAATTCGAATTTATGATTATATTGTGAATATATTGCCAATTTTATCTTATAAACAAGGAATCAAAGAGGTAAAAATGGGGTCTTAGACAAAAACTTATGACAACATATTATGAAGATTGAAATACCAATTTTGACTTGGATTGTAAATCTAATTATATATTAGGACTCTAGATTTTATGGGTTTACAAAATTTGATCTTTATTTTAGGTTTGACCATATGGGAACTTTTGTTGATTTTGACCTACACATATCCTTTGCTTATGCAATTAAGTTCGATAGATATATTTGAATTTGTTTAGTACTCTTTTGACTATATTGTGGTTATTTGGCGGTTTGTGCGCGAGAAAATAGCATTATCGCAACAAAGCTTGCCCTGGATAGAGGTAAGTTAAGAGTTGGCCTCAATGAGGAAATATTTCCCAGATTGTCTTGTTTGCCACATACTACAATTTTTGGAGTAATGTATATGCGTAGTGATATGCGTATATGCAACTTTGATCGATTTATTAAATGCGTTGACCGAAGATTAAACAAAAAATCGATCAAAGTCGATTGATAATTTATCCGAGTTGATTAGTTATTTTTACGAAAAATACGGTTGAAGAGTATAAATAAGATAAACAAAGGTCCTAGGACAACAAGCATCAATGGTCTAATGGTAGAATAGTATTCTTTCACGGTATATACCTCTGTTAAATTCCTAGGTGGTGCATTTTATAATTGTGCAATTTTACAAAATCGACTGAATTCGATATGTTTTTCCATTTTTTTAGGCCAAATAATCGACTGCGTCTCAGTCGATTTTTAATACTGACCATTATTTTTTTTGGCCCACCCAATTTGATTGTTTCCGATCGATAATCATTCAAAATCGACCGACCGCGTTTGGTCAGTTTTTTCGGTCCAAAAAGGCCTTATTTTTACTACTATAACGTGTACAAGATCACAATATTGTTTGTTATTTGACGAGGAATTACTTTTCATGATAACTATTAAATTATTATTCATGAAAAATAAATTATATTTACATTCAAGTTCTTTGTATTTAAAATCAAGCTTCAAGCAATTGAAATTGTCACGACCCAATACCACCATCAATCGTGATGGCGCCTAACCTCATTTGCTAGGGAAGACAATCATAACATATTCAAAACGTAATAGCCAAGGCATAATAAATGAAATTTGAAAGTCGAATAAGCATAAATAATATCAAATCATTACACAACTTCCCGTAACTAGTAACATTGAGTAATGAGCTCTACAGTACGAATATAAGTCTGATGATACAAAAATATTATGTGAAACAATAACATTAGTAAAGAAGGATAGGAAGAGACGTCAGGGGCTGCGATCGGGGAGCAGCTCTACCGTGGACACAACAAAAACTCAGCTCACAATACTCAGCTGGGTCCAACTCCTGAATCTGCATAATTAAGTACAGAGTGTAGTATGAGTACAATCGACCACATGTACTTAGTAAGTATCATGACTAACCTCGGCTAGATAGTGACGAGAATTGCCAATGATACTCACTTAACAACTTGCTCAGTTCATAAATACGCAAGTACACAGCAACGGTACAGAAACTAAGCATAAAAACCAAATACAACCTATCAAGGTATATAGACAAGATGTGCGCTTTAACAATTTAACAGCTCAGCATATAGAGAAGATATATGTCTCATACTAATGAATCATCAACATTTGTGTATAGAAAAGATATGCCTAAATAATCAAGTCAAGGTGCACAGATTAACATATAGAGAAGATATGTACCCCGATTTTATTCTTTAATCAAGCAGCATATAGAGAAGATATGCATAAAGAGGTATGTATACATTCCAAAACTAGCATATAGAGAAGATATGTGATAAGATCATGTTTACATCCAAGGTATTTGCATATAGAGAAGATACGCAAAAACTAAACACTAATCTATTTTCCTAATATTATGTGTACGTCACTAAGAGAGAAACAAGAGAGGATGACCCTGGGAGAATGAATCCTTATCCACACGATGTACAGACAACTCACGTGTCATCATATAACAACCACACGGAGCACTTACGTGCTATGATAACTCAATCCGCACAGACCACTGACGTGCTGACAATCCAGTCCATCGCACAAAAAGCATCTACAAGGATACATGTATACGAATAATAGTTATCAAATCACATACTCATGGACTGATAAAAAGTATTATGCTAAGGTGTATGCATTAGTGAAGTGTGATACCACATCTATGATTAGGCGGATATGCCCAAAGGTAACAATTATCATATTGAACATGAAATCAACCTACACACGATTTCTGGCATGATTCACAAAGTTCACGAGGTCATAGAAAAATATGAAGCATGATAGCAAGAGGCATAGTATTCAAAATAAGGCATAACATAGCCTAAAGACTAACCGGAATATGGATAAAAACCCAATTCATGCCCACATGCTCGTTGTCCTATATGTACGTCACCCTCGGCATGCCGCCATCGTCAATAAATCAAGCAACTAGACCCTCAACTAAGGTTAAACACGATACTTAACTCAAACGAGCAAAAATCAATACTTCAAGAATGCCTTCCCTCGCGAATCGGCCTATGGATGGCTAATCTGGTCAAATAACACACCACGGTGTCAAATAATGCTAAAGGGAATAATTACAAAGCATAAAGGCTCGATCTTTAATTAATTACAGTCAAGCCAAATCCAATACCTGAAAACCGGCAAAACTCATAAATTCCGACTATCCATTCGAATACGAGTCCAAATATACAAGTTTTATCCAAATCGGGATTCAAATCCCAATTATTCACCTTCAAAAATCTAGCACCAAAACCCCAAAAAAATCCTCTTTCAAATTCATGCTCTAAGTATACAATTCCATGGAAACTTGAGATACATAGTGGGCGTTTGGACATAAGAATTGTAAAATTCCGGAAAAAAGTGAAATTATTTTTTCAAGTAAAAATGGTATTTGAAAACTAGAGTTGTGTTTGGACATGAATATAATTTTGGGTTGTTTTTTAAGTTGTGAGTGATATGAGTGAAAATTTTGAAAAACAGCTTTTTGGAGTTTTTTAAATTTTTGAAAAATTTCAAAATCCATCTTCAAGTGAAAATTTAAAAATTTATGGCCAAACACTGATTTTGAAAAAAAGTAAAAAAAATTCGAAAAGAAGTGAAAATTGTCCTATGTCCAAACGGGCTCATAATTAAATCCAAGTAGAAAATACTTACCTAAAGTGGTGATGAAAATCTCCCCAAATATTGCCTCTAACTCAACTCCAAAACTCAAAATAATTAAAAATGAGCTAAACCCTCTTAATAAAATAGGCTGCCAGTGATTCCGAATCAGCAAACCTCAGCGTCGCTTCTGCGACACCACTTATGCGGCCAAAACCTTGCATTTGTGAGCTTCAATAATCAACAGACTCCTCGCACCTGTAGAGCTAAACTCTGCTTCTGTGCATCTGCTTCTGTGCAACAACCCTCGCAGAAGCGGTCCTTCAGATCCCAGGTCCTGCCCACATCTACGAACCAACTGCTCGCAGGTGCGACTTTGCACCTGCGCGATGTACCAGCACTAGACCTACCAACAAAACCAAAATGGTCTGGAACCCATCTGAAACACACCGGATCCCCCCTGGACCCATCCAATCATACTAACAAGTCGGGATACCTAATCCAAACTTATTCCAAGGCTCAAAACATTGCAATAAGATCCACAATCATGAATCACGCGTCAAAACTCAAGTTTGCAAAACTCTTAAGTTCAAGAACTTCAAACTTCCAACCAAACGTCCGATTTATGCCTAACAAACTCGGATCACAACCAAAATTTGCATACAAGTTCCAAACCGCTTAATGAACCTATTTAAAGTTTCGAAACAATAATCCAAATTCGATTTCATCAAAGTTAAATCCCGGTTAAACTTATGAACTTTCCAAACCTTCAAATTGCCAACTTTCAGCAAATTAAGCCAAAAAATCCTAGGTACCTCTAAATCCAAATTTGGACATATGCCGAAGTCCAAAATCACCATACGAATCTATTGGAATAATCAGATCACAAATCCGGGGCTACTCAAAAGCCAAACCTTAGTCATCTCTTACAACTTAAGCTTCCACGAATGAAACTAAATGTTCAAATCATTCTCAAGCCTTCATGCAGCCCAACTTACCAATAACGCAAGTCACAAAATAACACACACACACACACACACACTTATGGGAAACATCAAATGGAAAAAACAGGGCTCAAATACATAAAATGACCGGTCATTACAATTTTCACTCTTAAACAAACGTTCGTCCTCGAAATTGTTTAGAATCATACCTGTAATGCCAAAAAGATGAGGATATCTGCTCCACATATCATGCTCGGTTTCCCAAGTCGCCTCCTCAACCGAACCTCTCCACTAAACCTTCATTGATGTAATATCTTTCGGCCTCAGATTTTGAACCTGCCTAGCCAAAATGCCACCGGCTCTTCTTCAGAAGCCAAATTTCATTCAACTGCATTGAGGTGAAATCCAACACATGTGGTTGATTTTCATGATACTTCTGAAGCATAGAAATATGAAACACTGGATGAGCCGCAACAAATTGTGTGGCATAGCAACTTTGTAAGCCACTACACCAACTCTCTCAAAGATCTCAAATGTACTGATATACCGAGGACTCAACTTGTCCTTCTTTCCAAACCTTAGCATGCCTTTCATAGGCGAAACTCTAAGGAGAACTTTTTGACCCGCTATGAAAGCCACATCACAAACCTTCCTATTAGCTTAACTCTTCTGCTTAGACTGCGCTGTATGAAGCCTCTCCTAAATCAAATTCACCTTTTCTAAAGCATCACGAGCTAAATTTGTACCCAACAACCTAGCCTCACAAGGCTCAAACCAATCAAAGAACGTTATCGCCTCCTATATAATACCTCAGACGGAGCCATCTAGATACTAGACTGGTGGCTGTTGTTGTAGGTAAACTCCACTAAAGGTAGAAACCGATCCCACTGACCCCCGAAATTAATAATGCAGGCCCTCAACACATCCTCCAAGATCTAAATGGTTCGCTCAAACTGCCCATCAATCTGAGGGTGAAATCTAGTACACAACTCAAGCTATATGCCCAACTCATGTTGAACACCTCTCCACAAATACGATGTAAACTGAATGTTGTGATCCGAGATTATAGAAACAGGTATACCATGCAAGCGAACAATCTCTTTGATGTTGATATGATCCAATTTCTCCTAAGTGTAGGAAGTCATGACCAGAATGAAATGCGTCGACTTGGTCAACCGAACCACAATGACCCAAATACCATCGAAATTCCTCAAAGTCTGTGGAAAACCTACCACGAAGTCCGTAGTAATGTTCTCCCACTTCCACTCCAATATATCTAACCTCTATAGCAAACCGTCTAGTCTCTGATGCTCATACTTGACCTGCTAACAATTCAAACACCGTGAAACATACTCATCAATGTTCTTTTTCATCCTTTGCCACCAATAATTCTACTTCAAGTCACAATACATCTTCGTAGTACCTGGGTGAATAGAATACCTCGAGCTGTTAGTCTCCTCAAGAATCAACTCTCTCAAGCCATCAGCATTAGGAACACAAACTCGACCCTGAAGCCAATACACCATCATCACCAATAGTCACTTCCTTCGCACCACCTTGCTGGACCATTTCCTTAAGGACAAGCAAATGGGGATCATTATACTGATGAGCCTTAATGCTCTCAAACAAGGACGACTACAAGCAACACATGCAATAACTCTAGTAGGCTCGAAAATATCCAAGCTCACCAATCTATTGGCCAACTTCTGAACATCCATAGCTAAGGGCCTCTCCACGGCTGGAATAAATGCCAAACTTCCTTGCTCTTTGCCTTCCTACTCAGGGCATCCGCTACCATATTAGCCTTGCCCGGATGATACACAATAGTAATATCATAATCCTTCAACAACTCCAACCACCTTCGCTAACTCAAATTCAGATCTTTTTTCTTGAATAGATGGTGAAGACTTCGATTATCAATGTAAACCTCACAAGACACGCCATACAATTAATGCTTCCAAATCTTGAGAGCGTGCACAATAGCTCCAACTCCAAATCATGGAACGGATAATCCTTCTCATGGGGATTCAACTGGCGTGACGCATAGGCAATAACCTCATCGTCCTACATCAACACACAACCAATACCAATACGTGAAGCATCACAATTAACAGTATACATCCCCGATCCCGAGGGCAGTACCAAAACTAGAGCCATAGTCAAAGCAGTCTTGAGCTTCTAAAAGCTCTCCTCACACTCGTTAGACTCTCTGAATAAATCATCCTTCTGATTCAATTGAGTCAATGGAGATATTATATATGAAGACCCTTCCACAAACCGATGATAGTAACCATCCAAATTTAAGAAACTCCTAATCTCTGTAGCGGTAAAAGGTCTGGGCCAACTTTGAATTGCCTCAATCTTCTTCGGATCCACCTTGATCCCATCACAAGACACCATATGGCTCAAGAACACCACTGAATCCAACCAAAACTCACACTTGGAGAATTTAGTAAGTAACTTCTTCTCCCTCAAAATCTAAAGTGCAATCTTCAAATGCTGCTCGTTCTCCTCCCTACTACGGGAATATACCAAGATATTATCAATGAAAACTATAACAAAGAATCTAAATAAGGTTGGAACACATTGTTCATCAAATGCATAAAAGTTGCTGAGGTATTAGTCAAGCCAAAAGACATTACCAAGAACTCATAATGGCCATAACTAGTCCTGAAAGCCATCTTAGGAATGTCTGCAACCCTCATCTTCAACTGGTGGTACCCCAATCTCAAGTCAATTTTCGAGAACACTCTGGCACCCTGAAGATGATCAAATAGATCATTAATGCGAGGTAGTGGATACTTGTTCTTGATGGTAACCTTGTTCAACTGACTATAGTCAATACACTTCGCATAGAACCATCATTCCTCTTCACAAATAATATCGGTGCACCCCAAGGTGAAACACTTGGCCTGATGAAATATTTATCCAATAGCTCTTGCAACTGTTCCTTTATTTCCTTAAACTCGGTTAGTGCCATACGATACGGTGGGATAGATATGGGTTGAGTGCTCGACACAAACTTAATACCAAAATCAATATCCGTATCGAGTGGCATGCCCGGTAGGTTTGCAAGACACACATCTAGAAACTCCCTCACTACTGGAACTGACTCAACAGTCGGAGTATCAGCACTAACATCTCTCACAAAGGCCAGATATGCCAAATACCCCTTCTCAACCATCTGTTGAGCCTTCAGGAAAGAAATCACTCTACTAGGAGTGTGACCAAAAGAACTCCTCTATTCCAACCTTGGCAACCACGGCATCGCCAATGTCATGGTCTTAGCGTGACAATCAAGAATAGCATGGTGCAGAGATAGCCAAGCCACATACAAAATCACCTCAAAATCAAAAATATTGAACAACAAACAATTAGCCCTAGTCTCATAACCCTCAATAGTAACCGTACAAGATCGATACACATGATCCACCATAATAGAATCACCAACGGGTGTAGATACATGAACAAGAATATCAAGGTAATCACGCGGCATATCCAGACAAAAAGAAAAATATGATGATGCATAAAAATAGGTAGAACAAGGGTCAATTAATACCGAAGCATCCCTGTGGCACACTAAAACAATCCCTATGATTACGGCATCTTAAGCAACTACCTCTAGTCTGGCCAGGAATGCATAACAACAGGCATGTCCTCAATCTAACAGACCTCCCCCTCTAGGATTACCTCAAACAGACTGCGCTCCATCCCTAGATGGATGTGCGGGTAGTGTAGATACTGGCCTTACTACCATGGACCGGATGCCCTGATATGGGTACATTGCGTAGAAGCCTAGGGCAATCCCTCTTGAGATGACTCAAGTCCCTACACTCAAAACAACCCCTCCCGAGGTTTTTTGACCCTTAGAACCTAAATATATTTATTCCAAGAATCCTGAGCAGATGAAGCATGGTATGAACTCTATGATGGCAATGCACTGAAAGATGACTGGCCTGGGCAAGCACTGTATGAACTGTGGCTGACTGGAGAACAACGAGAAACCTGACAGGCTTCCTGAGCAGGCCTGAAAGGACGGCCTATACTGTGATATGCCTAGCCTCCATCTAAGGCACCACCAAAACCACCCAAACCACAGGTCTTCTTCACCTTCCGCTCCTCTCCCTCTTGCCTGCAAACACGCTCTAAGTTCCTAGAAATCTAAACCGCCAGGTGAAAACTAGTATCAGTCTCAGCCTCTCGGACCATACCAAATTGGATACCATAGTTGAGGCCCTTGATGAACCTCCTGACTCTCTCCCTCTTAGTAGGGACAAAATACTGCATGACGAGCTACCTCCGTGAACCTCATCTCGCACTAGGTCACAGTCATACCCTTTTGAAGTAAATGCTCAAACTCACACTGCAACTCATCTCTATGAGTTTGTTGTATAAAAATGAGTCCACGTGAGTGGTGATGCACAGCTGGCCTACTCAACTCATAAGTCTGCCACCACTTGTATGTTGGCCCTGACAACTGGAAGGTAGTAAAGTTAACCCCATTTGAGTCCACCGGACCCAAAGTGTGTAGAATTCGATAAAATTGATCAAGAAAACCTTATGCATACTTTGTAGGTTGTCCACTGAAATGAGGAGGATAAAGTCTTTGAAATCTCTCTAAACTCTTCTAGTCCTCAATAGTCAAGGATAGTCTAACTCGAGCTGACTCGCAATAACTAGTTGCACATGTGGAACCCCCGGTGTCTAATAACTACGAGCCAACTACTCTAGTGTATGTGCGGAGGGAGTCTGGGATTCTCCCCCAGCCTGTAAGGTAGCTTGAGCAACAATGATCATACCCGCCTGAGCCAAACTCGTATACATGCTCAGAATCTAAGTCAAAGTCTACTGAAGTCCAGGTGTAGCAATAGGTCTCTCTGGAGCCTGAGCTGATCCCACTGGCTCAACAAAATCAGGAATCTACTCCTCAACGAGAGCGACTAGTGGCTCCATAGTGGTTGCTCTAGCAGGGCCTCTAACTACAACGCGTTCTCCACCCCTGCCCCTGCCTTGGCCCCGACCTCTCGCGGCCCTGCCTGGGGTACCGGCGCCTACCCAGGTGTACTAGAAGCACGTGTTCTCCCATCTATGAGAGAATAGAAGAGCAAAGATTCAAACTCAGGGATAAAAAAATCTACACGATAAAGAATTAAAGAAAGAGAAGTTGTCCTAACAACCCTGTAGAAAGATAAGTACAGACGTCTGCATACCAATCCACAGGACTCTACTAGACTTGCTCATGACTCGTGAGACCTAAGTAACCTAATGCTCTAATATGAACTTGTTACGACCCAAAACTACCATCGGTCGTGATGGCGCCTAACTACACTTGATAGGTAAGCCAATCATAACATTTATAGAAAATAATAGCAAGGACATAATAAATGAAACTGAAAGTCGAATAAGCATAGACAATATCAAATTATTACACAATTTTCTAGAACTGGTAACACTTATTCATGAGCTCTATAGTACGAATACAAGTCTACTAATACCATAATACTGTTTGAAACAATAAAAATAACACTAAAGGAGGATAGGAAGAGACGTTAATGACAACACTCAAGTAGCAGCTCTACCTTGGTCTCAACAGCACATCAACAACTCACCCCACAATGCTCAGATGGGTCCAACTCCTGAATCTACACAATTAAGTGCAAAATATAGTATGAGTACAACTGACCCTATGTATTTAGCAAGTATCATGACTAACCTCGGCGAGGTAGTGATGAGAATTGAATATGATACTCACTTTACAACCTGCTCGGTTCTTAAATATGCAAGTACACAACAACAATATTAAAACTAAGCATGAAATACAGATACAAATAACTAGTGCACATAGAGAAGATGTGCGAAAGTATTGTAACAGTTTAACTGCTCGGCATATAGAGAATATATGTGTCTCACACCAATGAATCATCAATAGTTTCATACAGAAAAGATATGTGTAAATAATCAAGTCAAGGTGCACAGGTTAACATATAGAGAAGATATGTATCGTGATTCCATTCTTTAATCAAGCAGCATATAGAGAAGATAAGCATAAAGAAGCATGTATATATTCAAGAACTAGCATATAGAGAAGATATGCGATAAAATCATGTATACATTCAAGGTATTTGCATATAGAGAAGATACGCAAAAACCAAACACTGATCAGTTTTCCTCATAATGCCTTGTACGTTATCAAGAGAGGAACAAGAGAGGACGACCTTAGGGGGATAGATCCTTATCCATATGTTGCACGGATAACTCACATACCACAATATAACAACTGCAAGGACCACTCACGTGCTATGATAACTCAACCCGCATGGACTACTCATGTGCTGACAATCCAGTCCATCATACATGAAACATATACAAGTATACATGTATACGAACAATGGATATCAAATCATATACTCATAAACTGATGAAAAGTAGAATGCTAATGGATATCACATCACATACTCATGGACTAACGAAAAGAGGCATGCTAAAGTGTATACATGTGCGAAATGTGCTACCACAACTCTGATTAGATATATATGCCATAAAATAATAATAACACACGATTTCTAGCATGATTCACGAAGTTCACCGGGTCATACAAACATATGAATCATGATAGCAAGAAGTATATTTTTCAAAACAAGGCATAAGATAGCCTAAAGACTACCTCGAACATAGATAAAATCCCGGTGCACGCACACATGCTCGTCGCCCTGCATGTATATCACCCTAGACATGCAGCCATCATCAAGAAATCAAGAAACTAGACCCTCAACCAACGTCAGGTAACATACATACCATAAACAAGCAAAAATCAATACTCTAAGAACGCATTCCCTCTCAAAGTGGTGATAAAAATCTCCCCAAACATCGCCTTTATCTGAGCTCCAAATTTTTAAATAATGAAAAATGAACTAAACCCTCGAAATAAAAGAGGCTGCCAGCGATTCCGCATCTACGGACCACAGTGTCACTTCTATGGCCAAAATCTCGCATCTACGAGCTTGAATAATCAGCCGACCCCTCGCACCTCCGGAGCTAAATCCAGCTTCTGCGATCCCGCAGATGCGTCCCCTCTTCGCATTTGCATATTCGCTTCTACGCAACAACCCTCGCAGAAGCAGTCCTTCAGCTCCCAGCTCCTGCCCGCATCTACGAACCAAGTGCTCTCAAGTTTGATTTTGCACCTGCGAATCCCACTTCCGCTGGTGCGATGCACCAGCACTAGACATGCCATAATCACCAAAATGGTCTGGAACCCATTCGAAATACACCCGAGCCCCCAGGAACCTCGTCCAATAATATCAAAAAGTTCAAATACCTAATCCAAACATATTCCAAGGCTCAAAACATCGCAACAAAATCCACAATCACGAATCAAAACTCAAGTTTGCAAAAATCTTAAGTTTAAGAACTTCTAACTAAGAGTATTATTCATGTCTAACCAATTCGGATCACAACCAAACTTTGCAAACAAATTTCAAACCACTAAATGAACTTATTCTAAGTTCCGGAACAACAATCCGAATCCGATATCACCAAAGTCAACTCCAAGTCAAACTTATGAACTTTCCAAACCTTCAAATTGTCAACCGGCAAATAGAGCCAAAACATCCTAGGTATCTCCAAATCCAAATACGGGCATATGCCTAAGTCTAAAATCATCATACGAACCTATTGGAACAATCAAATCACCAATTCGGGGTCGTTTACTCAAACGTCAAACCTTAGTCAATTCTTACAACTTAAAAAAGGGCAGTCTAGTGTACTAAGCTCCCGCTATGTGCGGGGTCGGCCGAACCACAACTTACAACTTAAGTTTCAAAAAATGAAACTAAGTATTCAAATCATTATCAAAACTTCACGAAGCCCAACTAACTAATTCCGCAAGTCACAAAATAACACACATATGGGAAGCAAGGAAAAACGGGCTCAAATACACAGTCGACCGGCCGGTCGTTACAGAAATATTAATAAATAAACTCAAGATTAAACTATCAAGCCTTCATATTTATTTGATAAATGGCTAAGAATCCTGGACCCGTCCTAATTGGGCGCATCGAGAAAATGAATTCAAAGAATGATCTGTAACGATCGACGTCGGTTTCCTGACGTCAAGCATTTTCATCGAGCTTTCTAAATCATACAAGTATTGTGAACTAGCCAGACAAGTGTTTCTATCAAAATCCATCATTATTCCTGAATAGAGTCACGCACTTGGCTTTCTTCATTATTCATACAAATAATTGAAGATAAGAAAACAAGGAAAGCATTAAAATTACATGGAAATACAACTGCATAACAGATATTGTAGATTAATATTCTGTTGCAATTTGAAACCAATGTACTATATGCACCTATATTCCACAATGATTATTAATCGCATCTACGGTACTATCAAAAACACACCAGCAACAAATCCAGCAATCCTTGCACTCACTGTCAGAAGTACATTGTCTCCCACAAGTCCACTCAAGATCAAGTTGTGGGAGTAGTCTCTTCTTGAGTCCTGAGAGATCATAATCTCGCGCGGACAAAACTTGTGTTTTTGAGAGCCATGATACATTGACTGAAACATTCACCAACATCATTATAAGAATCAAGTCGAGATCAGTATAACGAGAAAAATAGATGTTCAAACATCAATGTAGAATACATGCATATTCACGTATAAAAATAATATATATTAATATTATCACTTGGTATATACCTACATGTATAGTAACAAGCACAACGCTTTAGAATTACAAACTACAAATAAGGTAAAATGTATACTAACTGATATTTGTCATGAGAAGGATAGTAAAAAAGAAGCCAAGCTTAAAAAGCGTCATATTTCGAATACTATTTCAGACTTTATAAAAGTTTCTCTCTGAGCTACTCCATTTGTTCTCCAAGGGCGTATATTTATAGTCTTACTTGTGCTGGCTTCCCTTTTCTATGAAAAAAAATACAATTTATAGTTTAGAGAGAACGTTGTGAGTGAGATTAAATCCACATAGTTAATTGAAACACTTTAATAAAGAAATAATATAGTACTTGCCTAAATTAAGGATAATGATGTGACCTAATTTCAAAAAGTTATTTTAAAAGATGCACGAATTTATGCATTTTATTATGTATATTGATACATATACACAAACATTTATTCACACATATATACATACACACAAGCACATCTACATTTAAATGAATATTGCTTATAAAGGAAGAACAATATATCATCATGGGGAGAAAGTGAAGTATCAGCCAAGTTGTCTTTAACCTCCATGATAATTGTGCTTTTAAGCAACACACTGAGAATTTCTAGTGAAAATTCTTATACAAAGTTGTGTTTTAATTGTCCTCTAGAACAAAGGCGGAGCCACGATTTGAAATTTATGGGTTCAAAAATCTAATCTACAAGTTACTGGATTCAAAATTAATAAATCGTACTTATTCGATGAATTTTTTAAAACAAATATACGGTTTGGACAAAAGCTACTGGGTTCGGCAGAACCCGTAGTTCGTGTTGTAGCCCCGCCCCTGCTCTAGAAGTGCTAAATATCATTTTATTTTAGGTTTATTATACACTAATAGTTTAAAGGATTTATACTAAAAATTATTTGAAGCTAACTATTATAACTGTCCATAGTTAGTACTAGTTCGCAACTCTTAAAGAGTATATAAATTACCGCATTTGGCTAAACATAGTGGTAGTATAAAACTTTAATATAATCGGTGTTTATAACTTATATCCGTTCATTTTAATTTTTTTCTATTAGTGAGGTAAAATTTATTTATACAATTAAGTCAATTAGAAATTAACTGTGTCCATGCTATGAATAGTTCGATAATAATAAAAGAAGATGGTCAAGCTGTTGGACTGGCCAAATTATATTGTGTAAAGACTGTTTACACCACCAGCGGATAAAATTTATGTAGAGTTTTTCCACTTGTTTTCTTCTTATAGCAACCACACTTCACAAAGGTTTAACTTCTTGTTTACACTTTTACTTGGCACGTTTTATATTTTTCACGCCCCTTAAGAAATAATAAATGAAGTGCATAATTTATCATAATACTCATATTAATTGATGCATATTTTGTTGGATTTGAGAAAATAATTTGAAATGAGTAATAAATACTGTGGGTATAATAGGAAAAAAAATTTGTCGTTCTCTTGATATGCGTAAAGTGATAAATAAAAATAAAAATTTATTTTTAATATATATGTCAAATAAAAGTGAACGGAGGGAGTAATTAATTTTCAATCTTGGATAGCAAGTGCATGACGATTATGCACATATGCATGTAGCAGTTAATATTGAAAGAGGTAATGCAAATTGTCTCCTAATTATTTCAATCAACAATAACAAGTTGACTTGATTTCAGATCTTTTTTCGCGGATAATAAATGTGAGATATGACGACTAAGTATAAGTGCATGTGCCGGAAACATTGGAAGAAGTAAAGCAATAAATTGTAGTATTTCCTAATTGGTCCAATCAATAATGACAAGTTACTTAATTTCAGATCCAATGTTTTCGCATAATAAATGTGAGATAAGCAGATTACGTATACGGGCATATGGAACTAACATTAGAAGAAGTAATGCAATAAATTAGATTTTCTAATTTGTCCAATCAATAATGACAAGTTGACTTGATTCGAAATCTTTTATTTTCGGATGATACATTGTGAAAAGTGAAGATGAACTTATCCTTTGTATGTTGAGATTTTAATATGAATGCTATAATATTTCTTCTGCTAATAAAATTGTTGTCTTTATTAAAGTCAGTGGTCGATAGCTTCGCTTTTCATTTTAGTAGCAATATTTTCTATATTTTTAAGCAGCACTATTGACAACTATCTTAAATTAGATAACTATTTTAGGCTTAGTATAATATGTAAGAAAATTGCACCCTTAGAGGTCGTTTGGTATGCGGACTAAATTATTCCGGGATTATAATCGCTTGACTAATTTATTTTACCTGGAAGGTGAGATAGAATAATACCAAGTTTGATGGGATAAGGTGGGATAAGAAGGGATATCGAGGATTAAGTCTAGGACTAAGTTTATATCATGTTTGGTTGATGGTATAAATTTATCCTGAGATAAATTTATACCATCAACCAAATATGGTATAAATTTAGTACCACACTTTATACCACCTTATCCCGTGTACCAAATGACCCCTTAATGTATTGGATAAGTATCGCACTTTTTGAATCCACTAGCACTTTTTAGAGCTGTTCACGAATTATTAAGCTTTTTGAATACATATTCAAGATACAACTAGATCAAAATGGACCCTGGGAACCAAGAAATTTTTTTATTTATTATCGACAGGGGGACCTATTGCTACAACGTTATGCCATACGGCTTAAAAACGTGGAACAACATACCAAAGACTAGTCACTCGAATATTTGGGGATTACATTGGCAAATCTATGGAAGTAAACATTGATGATATGTTAGTAAAATCAGTTTGAGTCGACGAACATCTAACCCATTTGAAGGAAGCCCTCAAAGTCCTTCTAAAGTACAACATGAAACTCAACCCAGAAAAGTGAGCATTCGGGGTCGGTTCAGGTAATTTCTTCGGCTTTTTGATTTTAAATAGAGTTATAGAAGCTAACCACGTGCAGATTAAAGAAATTGAAAGCATACTTGAAGTGCTAAAAAGTCAGAAGGTAGTGATGAGGTTGAGCGAAAGGATAGCAGAGCTTGAATGATTCATATCCCGCTACTCCAAGAGGTGCCATAAAATTTTTGCAGCTCTAAAAAGAACAAGAACTTCAAATGGACTGATGAATGTCGATAAGCGCTACGAGACTTGAAAAGGTACTTGTCCAACCTGCCTCTTTTGTCGAAACCCGAATTGCGAGAATAACTCTTGGTCTACCTGGCAGTGGCAGAAACTGATGCAAGTGTTGTTTTGGTCCGAAAAATGAAGGTAGGCAATCTCCCATTTATTATGTAAGTAGAGCACTAATAGACGCTGAAACCAAGTATCCACATTTAGAAAAACTTGCACTAGTACTCATAATAGTTGCGGTGAAGCTAAGACCATATTTCCAATGTCATCCTATTTCGGTGGTCTCTACTTTCCTCTTGAGGAGTATTCTACATACTCTTGGGGAGACTCACCAAATGGGCGGCCAAATTAAGCGCGTACGATATCACGTACCATCCTCGAACCGCAATAAAACCACAGGTCCTAGCAGACTTCATTGCCGATTTTAGTACTAATATACTCCCCAAGGTGGAAAACAGGAAATAATAGCCTTTGAGGCCGTCTCAGGAAGCTGGACCATGTATACAGACATCTTATCTAATGAAAAAGGGTCCAGGCTCGGGATATTACTCATCAAGAATATTGGTGAGATAGTCCAACAGTCGATCGAGTACATTTCAATGACTAATAGTGAGGCAGAGTACGAAGCTTTTATTGCAGGACTCAAACTAATTCGGGGACTCGGCGCCGAACGAGTCGAGCTAAAAATGACTCACAAGTGGTCATCAACCAAGTGCTCGGAACTTATATGGATCGGGAGACACGAATGCAGCAATACCTTTCAAGAGTGACTCAACTCCCAGGTCATTTTCAAAAATAGAGGGAAACACAAATACCCCAAGAGGAGAACGCTGAAGAGAATACACTAGCCAACTTAGGGTTAGCTGCAGACATCTCCAAATCAGGGGGCAAGCTCTATCATCCATTTATTACGATCGACCCTCGACTCCAGTTGAGAGGAGGTAAATACCACTAATATGATCAAAGATCAGTGCAGTGTCTTTATTGATTATTTGCAGCATGGCACAGTACCCGAAGATAAAAAGGTTGCTCGACAACTCAGAGTTCAGGCGGCGAGATACTGCCTCATCTAAGGGTACCTATACTGAAGAAACTTTAACGGTCCTCTAGCCAAATTCTTGGGACCCGGTGATATAGATTATGTGCTGAGAGAAGTTCATGAATGATACTGCGAAAATCACTTAAGAGATAGGTTGCTAGTTAGGAAGTTGATCAGAGTCGAGTACTACTACCCCCGTATGGAACATGATGCCACTGATTTTATCAAAACATATGATAAATGCCAATGATTCTCACACTGGCTGCACCAGCCTGCTGAACTACTACACCCCATATTATCTCCTTGGTCATTCATGAAATGGATGATGGACATAGTGGGACCTTACTGCAAACTCCAGCTCACGTAAATTTTACTTGTATTAACTGATTACTTTTCAAAATGGGTGGAAGCAGGTGCTTATTCACAAATTCGAGAAAAGAAAGTGATCGACTTCGTATGGAGGAATATAATCATGTAACGTCCCGACTTATCGTTTTAAGAAATTATGCCCCGTTCAGTGACTTAAAGTCTCAAGAAGTCTCGCAATATGTATTATGACCCGCGTGTGTGGTCGAGTTTGATTTACGGATGATTCGAAGAGATTTGGGATACTTAGTCCCTAAGATGGAAGCTTAAGCCTTAGGATTTTTATCGTAGTTGGAAATGTGTGAAGAAGACTCCGGAATAGAGTTTTATCAGTTCTGTTAGCTCCGTTGGGAGATTTTGGACTTAGGAGCGTGTCCGGACTGTGAATCTGAGGTCTGTAGCTAATTTAAGCTTGAAATGGCGAAAGTCAAATTTTTGGAAAGTTTGACCGAGGGGTTGACTTTTTGATATCGGGGTCGGAATATGATTCCGAGAGTTGGAACAGCTCCGTTATGTTATTTGGGACTTGCTTGCAAAATTTGACATCATTCCGGGTTGGTTTGATAGGTTTCGGCACGAGTTTTAGAAGTTGGAAGTTTTGGAAGTTCATAATTCGATTTGATGCGCAATTCATAATTCTGGCATTGTTTGATATGATTTGAAGCCTCGACTAAGTTCGTATGATATTTTAGGACTTGATGGTATGTTTGGTTGAGGTCTCGAGGGGCTCGGGTGTATTTTGGGGTAGTTTCGGACCAAATTGGAGCTGTTTGGACTGTTGTTGCTGAAGTCTGGTTTCCTTCTTCACGAACGCGAAGGGAGTCCCGCGTTCGCGAAGAGGAATTTGAGGGACTGAAGGTTTGGCCTTCGCGAACGCGGAGCTGTGGACGCGAACGCGGAGAAGGAGCAGGGCAAGCCTTCGCGAACGCGGCCCAGGCAACGCGAATGCGAAGAAGAAAAGAATATTAGGGCTTGGGCTCGTTTGGTCTTCGCGAACGCGAAGCGTGGAACGCGAACGCGCAGGAGTTGGTCAGCTGGTCATCGCGAACGCGACAAGGAGTTCGCGAACGTGAAGAGAAAATGATGATGCAGAAACAGTTGGCCTTCGCGAACGCGACGAGGAGGTCGTGAACGCGATGAAGGATTTGAGGCAGTTGGGTTTTGGCCTTCGCGAACGCAAAGCAGTGGTTGCGAACATGAAGAAGGCCTATCTGGGCAGAATTAAAAGTCCCAAAAATGGGGGTTTGAGTTCATAACTCAAAAATCTAATTTGGAGCTCGGTAGAAGACGATTTTTTGAGAGATTCTTGCGTGGGTGTTTGGGGTAAGTGATTCTTATCTAGTTTTGATTAATTTTCATGATTATGTCTTTGAATCTATCATTTAATTTGGATTTAATGGAGGAAAAATTAAGATTTTTGTAAACTCTTCCAAAAATAAAAATTTAAGATTTGGAAGTCGAGTCGTTATTGGAATTCGATAAAATTGGTAGGGTTGAACTCGTATCGAAATGGGTGTTCGGATTTCATGAAAATTATGTAGGGTTCCGAGAGGCGGATCCCGCATTGACTTTTGTTGACTTTTTTGGAATAAAAATTTTAAGTCGACGTATTATTATCCGGAATTGTTTCCGATGAATTTTAATGAAGTTATACAATTAATTTGGATAGATTTGAACGTCCCGGAGGTCAATTCAAGTAAGAAGGCGATTTTGGAATATCGGCATAACTTCAAAGAGGTAAGTGTCTTTCTTAACCTCGAGTGGGGGGATTTCCCCTTAGGCATTGAGTCTTATGTGCCATTTGTGTAATTGAAAATCATGTACGCGAGGTGACGAGTACGTACTTGGTTTATATGTGCAAATTTTATTGAGTTAAAGTCTTGAGCGTATTGTGTAGTAAATTGGATAATTGTTGGCATACATTTAATCATCTACTTGTCGTGCCTAAACCCTTGTTGTTATATGATAATGTGATGTGATTGTTATTTGATTATTTATGAAATTTTGTGAATTTGCTGGTTTGATAATTATTGGAATTTAATTTCATTTTTTGGATTTTTAACTATGCAAATAATTAATTAAATGAGCTTAAGAAGAGGTGTTTATATAATTATTAAAAATTTGATCTTTTATGAAGATTTTGCATTATGTTGAGTAATTTTTATCTCTATTGATTATTTTTTAGAGTTGTACACATTGCGTGGGACATTGGGCTATTTGCTGTGAAATTAATTGACTTGATTGTAGCTTTGGAATTTGGTTGTGGTCATTGGACCAATTGTGATATGAATTGATTTTTGTTATGTTGCTGTGATAATTTCCTGTGTAACTTGTTGTGTTGTGTGAGTTGTTACTTTGGGGAGATAAGGGTGGCATTTCACCGTTGATATTATGTGGTTATAAGGGTGGCATTTCACTATTGTTGTGTTTGTTGGAATATTGTCTGGGCGGAGCGATAAGGGTAGCTATAGGAGCGATAAGGGTGGCAATAGAAGCGATAAGGGTGGCTATTGTCTGGGACGATATGTGATGATGTGGGGTTGTGGTGTTGACAATTTTCATGTGATGTTGTGATTTTCTTGTGTTATTTTTATACCTTGTGCAACTTGTCTTGTTGTTAGTAAATTGATAATAATCTGACTTATGTTGAAATTGGAAGCCTGTGGCTATTGCTAGGCGGTTTATAAAATAAAATGTGGGCACGATGTGCGGTGAATTGTGATATGAAATAGGGATATTGGCACGTGAATTATCCGTGCAGTTGTGATATAAAATGTGGGGACGAGATGCTGTGATGAAATGATAATGATATTTGGCACGTGAATTGTCCGTGCAGTTATTATATGAAATGAGGGCATGAGGTGCCGGGAAAAAATGATGATTTAATTATGGGCACGAGGTGCCGCAGAAATATGAAAATGGGCTGAGACCCGTATTTTGATGATTTTGAAATGAGGTATCATATGGTGACTTTTTAATTGAAAGAATTATATTTAAAATATTTATTTGGAAGGATTTTTACTTAGAAAGTATTATATAAAAGAATTGTATTTTGAAAGATATTTATTTGAGGAAATTGTATTTGAAAAGATTTAATGAAAGAATTATATTTGAAAAATAATTATTTGAGAAATTATATTTGAAAGAGAGTTATCTGGATGAACTATGTGAAAGACATTTATTTGAAGGGCTTCATTTAATTGGGTGTAATTGTGTTATTAATTGTTTAGTGATATTAATGGTATTCTTGTTGTCTGTTGTGCATATCGCTGGTTGCTTTATTCTGCCTTTATTATTATTTATCTCTTATTATTTTGTATATTATATTGCACAGGTTATTAGACTAGTGAGTGTCTTGACTGTACCTTGTCTCTACTCCATTGAGGTTAGTCTTGATACTTACTGGGCACCGCTGTGGTGTGCTCACTCTATACTTCTGCACAATTTTTTGCAGAGTCAGGTATTGAAGATAACGGACTTGAGTAGAGTTAAAGCGGGATCGTAAGGATTCAAGGTAGAGCTGCTTGGTCGTCACAGTCCCTTGGAGTCTTTTCATTTCATTGTACTGTTAACTTGTAATTAAACAGTATTGTATATTCGGTCCTCATGATCATTCTATGTATTCAGTTAGAGTTCATGACTCAGTACTACTAGTCTTGGGAGGTTGTATATTCATATTTGTTCCGCTGTCAGTTTTGATTATTTATTTTAAAAAAAATGGCTTCAAAAGATAATTGAAATCGGCTTACCTAGTCTTAGAGACTAAGTGTCATCACGACGCCTGTGGTGGGATTTTGGGTCATGACAAGTTGGTATCAGAGCTCTAGGTTCATAGGTTCTACGAGTCACGAACAAGTCTAGTAGAGTCTTGCGGATCGGTACGCAGACGTCTGTACTTATCTTCGAGAGGCTACAGAACTGCTAGGAAGTTTCGATTTCTTTCATTCATGTCGTGCGGAATTTGTTGAATTTGGAATTTGAGCCTTTGTATCTCTATTCTCTCACAGATGGTGAGGACACGTGCTACCAGGTTAGCTGAGCAGGCATCCGCTCATACTGCTAGGGCTGCAAGAGGCCGGGGCCTAGATAGAGGCCGAGGTAGAGGTTGAGGAAGGGCACGTGCTGCGACTAGAGCACCTGTCAGAAAAACATTTGAGGAGCCACTAGTAGCTCCAATTGGGGGACAGGTACGAGAAGCACCTGTTGTTACCCCCGGACTTCAGGAGACTTTGGCATAGTTCCTAAGTATGTTTGGTACATTAACTCAGGCGGGATTGATCTCTATTGCACCAAACATTCCGCAGATTGGGGGAGTAGCTCAGACTCCTATCATAACTTCAGAGCAACAGGTTCACATTGGTCAGATTCCAGGTGTAGTACCGGTACAACCTGTTATTTCGGTTCGGCCTGAGGTCAGGCCCGAGGCATCAGAAGAGGAACAAAAGAGACTTGAAAGGTTTAAGAAATATGATCCACCAACTTTTAGTGGCACAGCTACAGAGGATGCCCTAGAATTTCTAGAAAATTATCACCGTATTCTCCGCACCATGGGTATTGTGGAAGTGAGCGGATTTGCCTTTACTATATTTCAACTGTCAGGCGCAGCATATCGGTGGTGGCAAATCTATGAAGAAGGTAGACCAGTCGATGCCACACCACCAACTTGGGCTCAATTTTCATAAATTTTCTTGAAAGAGTTTGTTCCCCAGACTCTCAAAGATGTATGGTGCATAGAGTTTGAACGGTGGCGTCAGGGTACTATGACGGTGTCAGAATATGTATCAGGTTCAATGAATTAGCCCGTCATGCACCGATCTTAGTTTCGACAATCAAAGAACGGGTCTGCAGATTCATTGAGGGGCTCGATTATGATATTAAAATATGTATGGCTCGAGAGTTGCAAACTGATGCTCCATTTCAACAAGTAGTGGAAATTGCAAGGAAGATTGAGGGCGTTTTAGGCGAGGAAAGGGAGTCTAAGGAGGCCAAAAGGTCTCGAAGATCTGGAGGGTTCAGTGGATTTTACTCTTCAACTTGAACCCATTATAGCGGAGACTCGAGCAGTCGGTCAGCTCAGTCCGCACATAATATTACTCGGAGTGCTCCAGTTTATAGTGCACCACCGACACGAGATTCTTAAAGTGGTTATTCCAATAATCCGGCACAGACTCAATACGAGCAGCCGCGACCTCAGAGGGGTTACTATGAGTGTGGTGATACTAGGCATATCATGAGAGATTGTCCCAGACTTGGGAGGGGTGGATTTCATCAGAACACTCCAGCTACAAGCTTTATTCCAGTTGATACTCCACGTGCACGGTTAGCTAGAGGTGGAGGACAGGCGGGTAGTGGGCGCCTAAGAGGTGGAGGACCGACCCATTGATTTAATCACTATGATTTGGCTGAGGCCAATACACCAGATGGTGTCGTTACAGGTATGATCCTGATTTTTATTATAAAAGGATATTTCCCTTAATTTGATTCGGTTCTGAATATTGAGGTGAGTCCTCTTATTATGCTCCACTTATGGGTGAGCTTCATAAATTTGTAACCCACTTATATGTTTATCCCTGTTGGGAGATTTGGGGGTGTGAGCCCGTGTCTGTCATTTATTTTTGTACACCATTGAGGGCTATAAGTCCAAAATTAATTCTTATTATTCATTACAGTGGATTTAATGTGTTTCGGAATAATTGATTCCAATTTTTATGAATTATATGCCCTACCAGTATGAGGGTTCATTATGTGTTGTGAAAACTGTCTACGAAATTTATTGAAAAGAAGAAAGAGAGGAAATTGCAATTTCAGTTGGAATAATGTGCAAAATACTTGTGATTCGGAGTTGAGGACGAGATACTCGCATTTTTATATGATGTGAAATATTTGAACCGGATTAGAAGTCACGGTGGAAGTTATATAAGGACGAGGTCCTTGTGGTGAAATATTTATGAGTTTAAAAATTTTCGTGTGTGAAATTTAATTTGTACAATAATATTAATAGGGAGTCATGCCTGTTAGGCTTATTTGATAATGCTTGTATATTTTCTGTTCATATTCATCCATTTTTGTGCTGTAAATATTGAGTTTTAGCCTATGAGGTGAGTGCCCAGGTGGCGTTAAATGTGACTCATTAATCTGAGTAAGTAATCATGAGGTCTTCATGCCTCACGTTCTGTTGTCAGTGTTGTGAAAATTCGAAACGAGGTGATGATTAATATCAGATTAATTGATGATGTTGGAATTAATTATGAACAGCTTTTAAGACCAGAGATGTGGTGATGAGCATACATATGATGTGCTTCATGTCCTGATATCATTATGATCAGGCAATGCTGAGATTAATATTATTGATATATACCCTGTGGTATTTTGTTGGGTTGTGAATATGTTGTTAGGAGTTGTTTGGGTGTTACTCTAGCAGGTGGATAGGCCCAATTACAGGGGAGACTCTGCCGAAATTTCTGAAAAATTTGGAAGTAAGTAAAATTTGAAGGATTGAGAATTCCAAAAGAAGAGACATTATGTTATGTGTTTGAGGGCGAATGATCCTAAGCAGGGAATAATGCATCACCCCAAAGAAAGTTTTGAATTACTTCAACACTATCGAGAAAATTGATGTGTGCATAGGCACGAGTTGCTATAGCCAATTGAGACTAATAATGTGCGTTGTTGTGAGACATCAGGCCTTTTGAAAATATTGGAGCGTAAGAAAATGGCCTTAAAGTTTTTCAAGTATGGATAAAAGAAATAATCTCAAATGATATGATGCTATCACACTTATCTCAAATGCGGTAGCATGGAAGCAACCGTGAGTATAAGTGTAAAAGTAAAATCATCAATGTGGTAACCGCAGAATAATTCTTAGCACGTTCGAGGACGAACGTTTGTTTAAGAGGTGGAGAATGTAACGACCCGACTTGTCGTTTTAAGAAATTACGCCCCGTTCAGTGACTTAAAGTCTCTAGAAGCCTCGCAATATGTATTATGACCCACATGTGTGGTCGAGTTTGATTTACGAATGATTCGGAGAGATTTGGGACACTTAGTCCCTGAGATGGAAGCTTAAGCCTTAGAATTTTTACCGTAGTCAGAACTATGTGAAGATGACTCCGGAATAGAGTTATGTCGGTTTTGTTAGCTCCGTTAGGTGATTTTGGACTTAGGAGCGGGTCCAGACTGTGAATCTGAGGTCTGTAGCCAATTTAGGCTTGAAATGCCGAAAGTCGAATTTTTGAAAAGTTTGACCGGGGGGTTGACTTTTTGATATCGGGGTCGGAATGTGATTCCGAGAGTTGGAACAGCTCCGTTTTGTTATTTGGGACTTGCCTGCAAAATTTGACGTCATTCCGGGTTAGTTTGATAGGTTTCGGCACGAGTTTTAGAAGTTGGAAGTTTTGGAAGTTCATAATCCAATTCGATGCGCAATTTGTAATTCCGGCGTTGTTTGATGTGTTTTGAAGCCTCGACTAAGTTCGTATGATATTTTGGGACTTGATGGTATGTTTGGTTGAGGTCCCGAGGGGCTCAGGTGTGTTTCGGGGTGGTTTCGGACCAAATTGGAGCTGTTTCGACTGCTGTTGCTGAAGTCTGGTTTCCTTCTTCATGAACGCGAAGGGAGTCCCGCGTTCGCGAAGAGGAATTTGAGGGACTGAAGGTTTGGCCTTCGCGAACGCGGAGCTGTGGATGCGAACGCGCAGAAGGAGCAGGGCAAGCCTTCGCGAACGCGGCCCAGGCAACGTGAATGCGAAGAAGAAAAGAAGATTGGGGCTTGGGCTCGTTTGGCCTTCGCGAACGCGAAGCGTGGAACGCGAACGCGAAGGAGTTGGTCAGCTGGTCATTGCGAACGCGACAAGGAGTTCGCGAACGTGAAGAGGAAATGATGAGGCAGAAACAGTTGGCCTTCGCGAACGCGATGAGTAGGTCGCGAACGCGATGAAGGATTTGAGGCAGTTGGGTTTTGGCCTTCGCGAACGCGAAGCAGTGGTCGCAAACGCGAAGAAGGCCTATCTGGGCAGAATTAAAAGTCCCAAAAATGGGGGTTTGAGTTCATAACTCAAAAATCTAATTTAGAGCTCGGTAGAAGGCGATTTTTGGAGAGATTCTTGCGTGGGTGTTTGGGGTAAGTGATTCTTATCCAGTTTTGATTAATTTCCATGATTATATCTTTGAATCCATCATTTAATTCAGATTTAATGGAGGAAAAATCAAGATTTTTGTAAAATCTTCCAAAAACAAAAATTTAAGATTTGGAAGTCGAGGTGTTATTTGAATTCGATGAAATTGGTAGGGTTGAACTCGTATCAGAATGGGTGTTCGGATTTTATGAAAATTATGTCGGGTTCCGAGAGGCGGGTCCCGTGTTGACTTTTGTTGACTTTTTGGAATAAAAATTTTAAGTCGACGTATTATTATCCAGAATTGTTTCCGATGAATTTTAATGAAGTTATATAATTAATTTGGATAGATTTGAACGGCCCGGAGGTCAATTCAAGTAAGAAGGCGATTTTGGAATATCGGCACAACTTCAAAGAGGTAAGTGTCTTGCTTAACCTCGAGTGGGGGAATTTTCCCTTAGGCATTGAGTCTTATGTGCCATTTGTGTAATTGAAAACCATGTACGCGAGGTGACGAGTACGTACTTGGTTTATATGTGCAAATTTTATTGAGTTAAAGTCTTGAGCGTATTGGGTAGTAAATTGGATAATTGTTGGCATACATTTAATCATCTACTTGTCGTGCCTAAACACTTGTTGTTGACTCTGTTGTTATATGACAATGTGATGTGATTGTTATTTGATTATTTATGAAATTTTGTGAATTTGTTGGTTTGATAATTATTGGAATTTAATTTTATTTTTTGGATTTTTTTCCTCTGCAAATAATTAATTAAATGAGCTTAAGAAGTGGTGTTTATATAATTATTAGAAATTTGATCTTTTATGAAGACTTTGCATTATGTTGAGTAATTTTTATCTCTATTGATTATTTTTGGGAGTTGTACACATTGCGTGGGACATTGGGCTATTTGCTGTGAAATTAATTGACTTGGTTGTAGCTTTAGAATTTGGTTGTAGCCATTGGGCCAATTGTGATATGAATTAATTTTTGTTATGTTGCTGTGATAATTTTTCGTGTAAATTATTGTGTTGTATGAGTTGTTACTTTGCGGAGATAAGGGTGGCATTTCACCGTTGATAATATGTGGTTATAAGGGTGGCATTTCACTGTTGTTGTGTTTGTTGGAATATTATCTGGACGGAGCGATAAGGGTGGCTATAGGAGCGATAAGGGTGGCTATAGGAGCGATAAGGGTGGCTATTGATATTGTCTGGGCGGAGCAATAAGGGTAGTTGTAGAAGCGATAAGGGTGGCAATAGGAGCGATAAGGGTGGCTATTGTCAGGGACGATATGTGATGATGTGGGATTGTGGTGTTGACAATTTTCATGTGATGTTGTGATTTTCTTGTGTTATTTTTATACCTTGTGCAACTTATCTTGTTGTTAGTAAATTGATAATAATCTGACTTATGTTGAAATTGGGAGCTTGTGGCTATTGCCAGGCGGTTTATTAAATGAAATGTGGCCACGAGGTGCCGTGAATTGTGATATGAAATGGGGATATTGGCATGTGAATTGTCCGTGCAGTTGTTATATAAAATGTGGGCACGAGGTGCTGTGATGAAATGATAATGATATTTGGCACGTGAATTGTTCGTGCAATTGTTATATGAAATGAGGGCACGAGGTGCCGGACAAAAATGATGATTTAATTATGGGCACGAGGTGCCGTGGAAATATGAAAATGTGCTGAGACCCGTATTTTGATGATTTTGAAATGAGGTGTCACATGGTGACTTTTTAATTGAAAGAATTATATTCAAAATATTTATTTGGAAGGATATTTACTTAGAAAGTATTATATAAAAGAATTGTATTTTGAAAGATATTTATTTGAGAAAATTGTATTTGAAAAGATTTAATGAAAGAATTATATTTGAAAAATAATTATTTGAAAAATTATATTTGAAAGAGAGTTATCTGGAAGAACTATGTGAAAGACATTTATCTGAAGGGCTTGATTTAATTGGGTGTAATTATGTTATTAATTGTTGAGTGATATTAATGGTATTCTTGTTGTCTGTTGTGCATATCACTGGTTTCTTTATTCTGCCTTTATTATTATTTGTCTCCTATTATTTTGTATATTATATTGTACAGGTTATTAGACTAGTGAGTGTCTTGACTGTACCTCGTCTCTATTCCATTGAGGTTAGTTTGATACTTACTAGGCACCGCTGTGGTGTGCTCACTCTATACTTCTGCACAGTTTTGTGCAGAGCCAGGTATTGAAGATAACAGACTTGAGCAGAGTTAAAGCGGGATCGTAAGGATTCAAGATAGAGCTGCTTGGTCATCGCAGTCCCTTGGAGTCTTTTCATTTCATTGTACTGTTAACTTGTAATCAAACAGTATTGTATATTCGGTCCTCGTGATCATTCTATGTATTCAGTTAGAGTTCGTGACTCAGTACTACTAGTCTTGGGAGGTTGTATATTCATATTTGTTCCACTGTTAGTTTTAATTATTTTTTTTTTTTAAAATGGCTATCAAATGGTAATTGAAATCGGCTTACCTAGTCTTAGAGACTAAGTGTCATCACGACGCATGTGGTGGGATTTTGGGTCGTGACAATTAACTGATTACTTTTCGAAATGGGTGGAAGCCGGTGCTTATTCACAAATCCGAGAAAAGAAAGTGATCGACTTCGTATGGAGGAATATTATCATATACATCGGTGTACTGAAGAAAATTACATGCGACAATGGACCACAGTTCATAGGGGCCAAAGTGACCAGGTTTTTCGAAGAGTGGAAAATCAAAAGAATCACCTCCACACCATATCACACCGGAGCTAACGGACAAGCCAAATATTCAAACAAAGTTCTACTTGGCTATTTGAAAAAAAGGCTAGAAATAGAAAAAACATCAAGTGACTAGACAAATTTCCCGGAGTATTATAGGCTTACCGCATAATGGTGAAGTCGAACACCGGAGAGACTCCTGTGTACGGGTCTGAATTGCTAATTCCGGTTGAAATAGAAGAACCAAGCCTAAGGTTCGCACATGCATCCGGAGGCTCAAATAACGAAGCAGTCACGCACAGTCTAGTCTTGGTCGAGGGACAAAGGGAGATGGCTTTGGTTCATATGGACGCACAAAATCAACATATCGAAAAATATCACAGCAAAAAAGTAACCTACAACATTTCAAGGTAGGCGACTATGTGCTCCAAAGTCTATTTGCAGTATCCCAGGAGCGGAACATGGGAAATTTAGGTGCAAATTGGGAAGGACTACAAAAACACCGAAATAGCGTACAAGGGATCGTACAAGCTTGAAATAATATATGGAAAGCCAATAAAGGCTAATTGGAATGTTGCGCATCTCAAACGATTTTACTTCTAGACTCCATGATTTTGTTTCTCTATAACATATCTTTTAAATGTGTTGCCTTCTACTAATATTCTTAGATGATAGACAATAAACCAGCCCATCCTGGATGATGATCCCACATACCTTTCTGGCATAACCAACTAACCTCTATAGTTCTATACCAAGGTCGAATCGTCTGATAATGAAAGGGCATGGGTATCGTATTCATATAAAGAATACTCCCCCAATCCCCCAACTTCCTTATGCAGGAATTTGACCTTCGGAAAAAATGACAGGCACTAGATGACACTCAAGTGTTCGAGTCTTCATTCCTCAAACCCAAACACTAGGGGGGAATGACACCCAGTGCAGGATTCGCACAAGAACACTTAGGACAAAAAGAACATCATGAGGTCGAAAAAAGGGCGGTCGGAAGATCTCAAGGCAAAACGGAAGGCCCGTGTGCCTAAAGCTCTGAAAAGCCTCAAAGGTGTATCGCTACCGTACAGCCGAAAACCCCAAAAGAAAATGCGGGCATGATTCTTAGAAATAAGTCACCTTAAAAGAAATGCGCAACTATAAATTCAAATTATCATAAGGCGCCTTTGATTGTATGCTAAAAATGCACCAGTACGACAAACGTATTCAGAATAATTTTCCCGTTCGATTAAATGAAGTCCTATTTATTTTAAGAAATTATGTTTTGTTTACTATTTTTTTAATATGCTTTCTGGTAAGCTTTCCAAATAAGCAAGAGGTAGCGACCATTCTAATGAAAATAACTTTCAACGCTAAGTCACGACTGACGATGATCGCTCCCAGAGCAATAACTCTAAGAAGTCTCTAAGACTAAACGAAAAATGAAAAACATCGACGAAAATGAAATAGGCACAATCAAATTTGTAAGAAAAGACATGTGCATATAAACATACTTCATTCATGTACAAAAGGGGCCTAAAACTAGGAAGTACAAGAAAGTACCTAAGAAGAACTATTGACTCGCACTATGGCCAGAGACTTGAGAAACAAAGTTAGAAGGGGCATTCGGGTCATCATTGGGTGTCAGAGGGGTTAAGAAGTTAGGTTCAACCTCTTCCCCCTCCTTGTCTAAATCGGTACTTAGCTCCTTCCTATCAGGGGAAGGAAGGCCAAGCATTACTCAAAGCTCTCTCGCCTCGATCTCGAGTTGAGAAAGCGCGAAAGGGATATCCAATTCACCTATATGTGCCTCATGAAGGGTGTTAAGGAGAGTCTCCACGACTACCTATGCCCGATCAATGACCATCCTCATATGTAAGTTCACGAAGGCTTCTTGTGTAGAGTCTTGATCTCAGTTATTGGCTAAGGCTCTCTTCTCACCCTCTTCCCATTCGGACTGCAGGCCCCGTACCTCGTTCTCTAGCTGAGAGAAATCTTCCCTCAACCGCGCTTTAATGCTCTTCTTCAATGCCAACTCCCCTTCGAGGATTCAAATTCTCTTAGAAGCCCTGGACCACTCAACCCGGAGGGCAACCTTGCTGGCCAAATATTCTTGCATCCTTTGGTTAGCAATTCTTTCTCCAGCTTCCGTCTGTCCTCAAAGGCATCCTTCTCAGCTCTGAGCTCCTCGACCTCCTTCTAGAACTTCTCATTTTCATCCTTCAACATCTTATCATACCTCACCACCTCCTTTTCCATGGCCATATCGAAGCGAATGTTTTTAGGCCCCGAGGAAAGGGCAACTAGCTGTTTTGAAAAGAGTAGAAGAAAAGAGGAATAATAAGCACGATAACTCCAATAATATAAATAGTAAAAAATAGATTGTAAGGTATTTTACCTTGGCGACTTTGTGGGTTATCTAAGTCACTAGCGCCTAGGTATTCATGGACTCCATCTGAGCTCATTCATGTTGATTCAATAGCTTGGGGATTTATGTAGCCATTGTCCTGGGTTTCGTGAAAACGTCGGCACTACAAGATAGGGAGAGACTAATGACCCTCTAGTCATTAATGGTCAGGCGTGACAAACTAACCGGAGCATTAATAAGCGTCTCGAAAGCATCTCTCAAGGGCACCCTCTAATCCGAGGACTGCTCTGTGTGGTAAGGTCAACCTTCTGAACTATGAGGAGGCACATCGTCCTTCCCTAACTTAATCTGGCCGATGTTTTGGCCGACTACTAACCCTAGCTTTTGGAATCAACTCTGTCGCCTCCTCAGATCTTAAGACCACGGGATAGGAAACCTTCTCGTCAAATTCAACTGTAGTGGGCTCAAATGAGATCGACCTCTCTTCTTCGACCCTTGGGCAAGCGGATCTCCTATTGGAAACTCGCATCATTCGGGGGACCACAGGGAAGGTGAGTTCTGAGGAAGGACCAGTATTATTTCCTCAAGACACTTCGGGAAGCAGGTCCCGAAGCAGCCTGGTAGCGTCATCCACTGAGGGAAGGCATACTTTGGCTTGTAGTTGAAAGGGGACTCTCTTCTCGAGTCCCACCCCAGCAAGAATATCATTTATATCAGCAAAAAAAAACGAAAAAGGTGATAACTTCGAATAGAGAAATACTCACAGCAAGAGAAGAGGTTTCCCATGGTATTGTGTTTGAATGTTGTCGAGTGAGGCAGTGATGGACTTCCATGTCCTTGAGCAGCTGTTTGAAAACTACAAGATCTTGGATACCCAATTCTCGATGTCGGGCACCCTCTCGAGAGGCACTATGATAGCTGTGAAGTTCGAAGACAAAAAATAAAAAATAGGGGTCAAAAATAAAGTAATGCAATTTGCACACTTATGATTGTTGTTCCATTTCTATGGAAATAAAATCTTGTATTTCATGTGAAGAAACTTGGTCGGAACGACCAGGTACCTTTCAAAACACTGACGATCAAAGTCATCCCCACAATCCGAGATGAGGGCATTCGATCTTCGTTGTGTCGGTTAATCACTCCCCCTCAGTAGATCTTAGGGGAATCCAGATGGAGCAGATATTGATAAGTAAAAACTACATCGGCCTTTTCGGCAAGGCGGCAGAGACATATAATGAGCCTCCAGATCTGAGAGCGTATGCCAAGCACAATTTATACTGGATGCATATTTCAGCAATTACGTTGTAGATGGGAAAGAGAAATCTCATGGACAAAGGGTACGTGACTATAAATGAATACCCAGAATGATGACTGATTAATCCTTATCCTGCATGAAGAAGATCGAGGACGAAGTCCATCCGGTACTCCAATCCATAATCCTTCCGAACCTGGGGGAGGATTTTGTTGGTGATGTGAGTGGGGTGGTGGAAGATAGGGGCATTCCGATCCCTCCATCGACTTTTACTTAACGTTGAAGGTATTGTCTTTTTTCAACTCCCTAGGTATGATGTCAGGGACCGTCCTCTCTGCTAAGAAGCTATATCTACCTTTTTGGTTGTCCTCCTCCTTTTCGGCAGCAGATGGGCAGCGCACACCACCTTTTTTCTATACTAGCGTTATGCAGAGTTTACTCCCATGCTTCGTAAGGATAAGCAGACGATGACTGGTCTAGAAAGCGCTGATTTTGAGAATTCATTAGGCAAATATGAAACTTGGTTTTTAAAGAAAATGTTTAAATTAGGAAGGAGAAGATAACATGATTCAAAAACTGTTTCCAAGACTAGAAGACTAAAAATAATGAGAGGAAAAACTATGAGACATCCTCCTTCTTTTATACCTATCCAAGCATTACATCCCCAAGTAACGATTATAATCGGGCGCGACCACGTGTTGGTTGAATCAAAGGGGCGCGATGTCAAATGCCAAGTACTTGAAAGGACGCCTGATAGAACGGCGCACCTTTCTAAGTTACTTTTCCCAAGAAACATTGAACCTAACTCTAAATCTACAAACACCAGATACGTATTTCGGTAGCTATGCAGAATCGATGTCGTAGGAGCACCACATGTCACTCCATACATAGGCTCTCTTGCGACCTGCGATAATACCCTTTGGGGCTCGAAGAGGCACAACTAATGTAATTTGGAATCGCAATTTGTAATGAAAAGATTAAAGTAAAAAGTACTCTTCATATGATCAAAGCAAGGGTCATTACAAGGCTAAGGTATAACCTCAAATGAAACGAACACAAAAGAAAGAAACATAACATAGCCAACTACGCAATGCCTTAAAACTCCTACGCACTAGCTCCACGCCCTCAATGGTCCCTATTTAGGGAATACAGACCATGGGATCCATCCCAAGGGGTCAAAGTGCCAGGACATAAATCTGAAGTTTATTTACCACGTCCGTCCGAAGGGCCAGAAAATCTCCCATTCCCCGGGAATCCCCGTACGGAAGAGGCCGTGTTTATATCAAATTTAGATTCCTCTATGGCTCACCTTGTCCTGTTTATGTCATATTCCATATTGGGGATTCCTGCATGTACACTTTCCAATTTAGATAACTTGGACTTGATGTAAATAACATTCTCCGCCAGCTCTAACTGCAGCTTCAACTGATCAAGTTCTCAGACCACTTTGTCCCTCTCTTCTTGTAGCCTCGCCACCTCAGTCTGTTGGGAGCCAGAGGAATTCTTCCGCTATCTCAGGGTCTCCTCGAGGTACGATGCATGCAACTTGGTCCGAACCAAGTCATAGGACAAAGTGGCATTCTCTTCGGCCAACCGATTTGCTTGCGCCTCCTTCTCGACAAGGATGCTTCCAAGCTCTCAACCCTTCTATTGTGCATAATGTCCATTTTCTCATCCTCTTTCTTTAACTCCTCCATCTCGTCTTTGTGCAGGAAAGCTAATAGCTCATAAGTCTTCTTGTCCAAGAGCGTCATTTCATAACAAGTTTTCCAGTCTTTGGCATGCTGCCACAATCCCTCAATGGTTCTTCATAGAATGAAAAACTTTCTTTGATCCGGGTCGAGATCACATTTGCTTGCACAGAGTCAACTTAGCCTTATGAGCAAAGAAATTAGTGAAAATGGGGAGATAAAAATCAGAGAAATTATCCGAAGGGTATAATGAATTATGTCATCGGCCAGCGCAATTTCAGATTGGGCAGACAGTTCCTCCCTCTCCAAGGGGCCTATCAATCCTTCTAGGAACATCTTTCTCTCTCCCAAGCAATTCAAAATATTGAGCTCGACTGGTATATTTATCAAAATCAGGTAAATACCGACGTCCGTTGGAGAACTAGTAAGGGGAGGGCGGGAAACAGAAGGATGTAGCGGATGAAAACCAGAAGGCCTCTCTGAGGGCTGTGCCACAGTTATTCCTTTTCTCCAATCCAAGGGTTAGGGTTCGCCTCTCGCTTACTCCAAAAGTGGGGGACTCCAAACTTTGGTCCCCGAAAACCTCTTCCGCTGATTTAAAGTAGGGGGACTCCGATACCTTATCCTCTAATTCAATGGGGGGGTATCTCGAGGACGCTTATATTGAAGGATAACTTTGGACACCATGAGGGCCTATCAGAAAACTAGACCTTGTTCTTTTCTAGGGAATACCCGTCAGAATAAAAATCGGGGGGTCTGCTCTTCTTTTCAATACAGAAGCTACCTCACCCTTTCCCGAGCAGAGTCAACAGAGGTGGGAATACTTATCAACACTTACGGATCGACCTTCCTCAGAGGGATTCTTATAAGGGGATATAAAAAAAAGACGTTAGAATAAGAAGCTCGGGCGGTTGAAATGCAGTTGATACGAATACTTACCATGATCTTTAGCTCGCTACTCGAGACATAAAATATTAATCTTGAGGAACTCTACGTTATTGGAGAGGATGTCAAGATTTTTGTTACCCACTCTTCACTGTCCGGAATACCTTTTGATGCTACCAAAGTGGC
This sequence comes from Nicotiana tomentosiformis, assembly GCF_000390325.3. NCBI lineage: Eukaryota > Viridiplantae > Streptophyta > Magnoliopsida > Solanales > Solanaceae > Nicotiana > Nicotiana tomentosiformis. The sequence goes on along the minus strand of NC_090821.1, from coordinate 42,609,556 downwards.
TATCGAAAAAGAAAAAGGATGATTAGAGCAATGAAATATAAGGAAAGGGGAGGAGAAAATAAGGAATGGTAATGCAAATAAAGGAAACTATGCTTACGTCTTTCATTCCATCTTTCTGAAATAAGCCCATCCTCGGGCTTGACCAACTCATGAGTGAAGACTGTAACAAAATGATCAAACCACCCCACGTCGTGGTCATCCTCGGCATCCACAAGGGTATACCTCGACTAGCCATTGAAATAATGCCCCCCCTGAGCGGCTTGGGAGAAAATGGATGTAGAATGTGAGGGAGAGAGAACGAAATATTTGTTACACTACGAGCCTACGTACATTTAGCCCAACTTGACCTATGCACACGTTGAAATGACAACAAAAGTTAAAAATCACAGGATCTATTGGGTGTTTAAACCCAAGGGTAAACGGATAAGTGTATATAAAGGAGAAACCTGGTGTATGACTGGAAATCCTTTCGGTCACCCGAGGAGAATGAATGGCGGCACGATCACCCCATCGACAATCACAAAGAATCTGGGGAACATTTTCCTCACGGACAAGAGAATCTATGTTATCAATATGTGAACCCCCGCATTGTCCTACTTCCTTGTTTCACACCTCAATGAATCCCTCGTAATCCCATCTTTTGGGAAGAACCTCCTAGACCATAGGCTCAGAGGTCTACTTCCCTTTTCTTCCTTTACGGGATTTGGAAGCCTTTTTATGAGAAAGACCCGCGAGTTAAGCCCTCACAGAAGCGATAGATACAGAAGAGGGGACGGTTCCTAGTAGAGGTGGGAAAGAACCTCGAGCCCAAGGTGTGAAGGGCTGATCATACAGTGAGGAGAAGCCAAAACCTTGGGGGTCCATGTGAGTTATAAACAGAGGGATAGAAGAATAAAGAGTTGATTAAAAAGTAAGAGAAACGAGAAAGGTAGAGAAGAAGATCGGCAAAGGTATTTGATTAAATGGGATGGCCCATAGCTCAGTGTATATATAGGTGGGAGAATTCTCCTTCTATAACCACCAAAATCAGTAAATGTTCCCTATCGCAAGTAGTCATCATTGCCTTTGTAATTACCTGACCGGTCGTTTTAAGCTTTAGCATTCCATTCAGTAGTCTGAGACTTTGAGTAGCTTCATAAGGTGTATCATGACTTGTGTATATGGTCGATTTTTGGTTTTCGAGTGGTTCGGGATTGATTTGGAAGAATGACTCTTGATTTGGAAGCTTTAAGTTGGAACAGTTGACCGAGGTTTGACTTTAGGGTAAACTAACTTGGAATCGGGTTTTGATTATTTCGATAGGTTCGTATGATGATTTGAACTTGTACGTATGTTCATATTTGGTTTAGAAGGTTCCTAGAAGAATTCGATACTATTTGTCGAAAGTTGGTAATTTAAAGAACTTAAGAGTTCATAAGTTTGACCAAGAGTGGACCTTTATGTTATTGGGCTCCAATTGGTGTTCCGATACTTTGGATAGGTATATATAGTTTAATTGAACTTGTGTGCAAAGTCTGGAAGTAATCTGAAGTGTTTAAGTGTGATTCGGACACTTTTGAAATAATAAAGATTTAACAACTTAAGGAAAATTATATTCGGTTTGAGACTCGATTCCTTATTGTGATGTTCCCGTGGGTGTTTGAGGCTTTGGATAAGTTTGGATAATATATTTGTATTTGTTGGTATAATTGGATGGGGTCCCGAGGGGCTCGGGTGTATTTTGGATTATTAGTTGAGAAACTAGTTAAGTTAAGAATTTGAAGTTTGACCATGGTTAATATTAGATCAAGATGACTAATTTTCGGTATTTTGAATGCTCGAGCAGGTTCGTAGAGTATTTTATGATTGAAATGCATATATGATTTATGTCCGAGAGGTTCCGAATAAGTTTTGGGTGCCAAAACAAAGATTTTATTATTGTTGATTTTTGTGTAAATAATTATGAAAATGTCATTTATGTCTCTGAAATTTTTCGACTTCCTTTGAAACTTCAAAATATCATATCTCCCTCATTTTAAGGCAAAATTGAGTGATTCAAAAGGCTATCTTGGGTGTAATCTGGCAAGCATCATGTTGGGCTTACGTGAGCTTTGGTATCATCTATGATCTGATTCAGGCTAGGACAGCGGCTACAATTTTACTTGTTTCGGAATTTAGTTACTTTTTTTCACAAGGTTTTGGAGCTAGAGTTTGGGAGATTTTGGAGGATATTTTCACGATTTGGATTCGGGTAAGTATTTTTGACTTGAATTTATTTATATTTCATGATTCCAGCCTCGATATTAGTGTTTGATTAATGATTTGAATTGGAGAAATTGGGGATTTCAATAAAAACTTCTCTAAAACATAAGTTGATGATTTGAAGGCTGATTTGAGATCAGAATTAGATGATTTTGGTATGGTTGGAATCATATCGGAATGGGTGTTCGAAATTTGTGAGTTTTGTCGGGTTTCGATGTGCGAGCTCGGTGTTGACTTTTTTATTTTCATTAAAGAACGAAGCTTTATTATTCGGAATCATTTCCCACGGCTTTTATTTATGATATTAAGTTATTTGGCTAGATTTGAGCCGTTCCGATATTGTTTCACGCGAGAAGGGCTTATTAGAGTATTGATTTAGCTTATTTGAGGTAAGTTTCATGCCTAACTTTGTGTAGGAAAAACTACCCCGTAGGATTTGTTCTAATTATATTATTTGAATTATGTGAAAGGCGTGTACACGAGGTGATGAGTGTGTACCCGGACTTATATGTGAAAATTGACCGGTTTAGTCTCTTAGGTTATCAGTATTCTTTTAATTGAAGTTGTTGTTATATGAAATATCATTCATTTTGTTGCTGTTGAAATTCTTGTATACATTATTGTTCAGCCGTAGGCTATGCTTTATTGTGATATTTGGTATTATTGTTTTGGCAATATTGTGGCATATGTAGACATGTTGTGTTGATTGATTGTGTTGTGCGGAGTATAAAGCAGGCATTAATTGTATGGAGTGATACGGCTGGATATTGTATTATTGTCGGACGGTATCAGGGAGACGGGTGGCTATGTATGGTTTTGACCGGAATAGACTGTAGGCTATTAATATGCCTTGTTATGATAATGAACGTTATATGAAACTTGTGAAATCACTTTATGACTATTTGATCATGATCATTTCCTTGACTTAGCCATAGACATGCTTTATTTATCGAGCATCCCTCCGCTTCTATAATTATTTGCTATGTCCTTGTGCATGGTTGTTGAAAGTTGTGAACTTATACTTTAATGACACTTTGGTATTATTGTTGTGATATTGTGGCACTTGGCATTATTGTGTTGTGGTACCATGGCACTTGTGGGAATGTTGAGCGGATTGATTGTGGGTGTCAGCACGAGGCTTTTGCCGTGCGCTTTGTGTTTATGGTTGTGCGAATGGGGCGTAAATAGGGTAGCATTATCTCGGGCTGCCCACGTGGAATAATAAGGGGGTATATGCGCATGTGGATAAATAAGGGTGACATGTCATTTTTATGTGCACATGCGGCTTAATAAGGGTGGCATATTAATGATGTTATGTGATGGCCTTGGGGGTTGTTGATGGCATAAGAGTATTCTGGTTGTTGCTTTTGACTTCCTTGTGTGTGTAATGCATATTACGTGATTTGTTGTGTTATTCCCAATGTGCTACTAGGTGTCTCTGATATTACTTGATAATTTGAGCTGTGATAGTATAGTTGCACATGCATACACCGTAACATGTCATTTATATATGTCTAGGAGGATGAAACTTGATGTTCATTGATTATGTACATGTATTCTTGTATATCTGATTTCTCTGTGATATGGTTTGGACGGGTAGCCCGTGACCATGCTGGATGGATTATGATATTGAGCATGTGACCACGACGTGCGGATTGTGATACTCATCCTATGACTACACCGGGCGGATTATGATATTGACACGTGAGTTGTCCGTGCAGCACGTAAGTTGTCCAAGCGGTTGTGACATATAATTTGGGCACCAGGTTCTATGTGTATAAGATTCGTCATTTGTAACTTAAGATTTGTGGTTATGAGGTGTCGTGCCTCATTGCGACTCTTGTTATAAATCTTGTGTCGGATCGGTTTGTTGATTAGAACTGTCACTATTTTTCCTTAATTGCTTTTACTTGTATTTTATATGTGCTTTGAGTGTTTTGCTATTTTATCACATGATATCACTTTGTGCCATTTATTTACTTTGATTTACGTCGCTAGCTTTATATTGAGATTCTACACAGGTTATTTGATTAGTGAATGTCTTGACTTGAACCCTGTTACTGCTCCGCCAAGGTTAATCTTGATACTTACTGGGTACTGACCGTGGTGTACTCATACTACACTTCAGCACATTTTTGTGCAGATCTAGATATTGGAGCTAGCAGACTCAGGTAGAGTTAGCTTCTTGAGGATTCAAGGTAGAAGTGTTTGGTCATCGCAGTCCCTTGGAGTCCTTTCGTTATGTTTATACTGTCAATTCTTTATCAAAACAGTATTGTATCTTTGTTTTGAGATATTTTCATGTATCCAGCTAGAGTTCGTGACTCTGTACTACCTAGACTTGGGGATTTGTTGTGATTATTTCCATGTTGGCTTCTATCACCTTTACTTCCCGCTTTTATATTTAAACTCTGCTTCATAATATCATGCTTAATTGTTTTAGCTGTTGTTAGTGATCGGCTTACCTAGTTTTAGAGACTAGGTGTTATCACGATCCTTATGGTGGGATTTTGGGTTGTGACAAAGTTGGTATCAGACCTCTATGTTCATAGGTTCTATGAGTCACGAGAAAGTTTAGTATAGTCTTGCAGGTCGGTACGAAGACGTCTGTACTTATCTTCGAGAGGCTACTGAACTATTAGGAAACTCCACTTCTTCCAATCCTTATCGTGCGATATTGATTCAGCTTAAAGTGTATATCTTATATTCTCTTACATGCACTCGTATATGATGTTGCGCACTCGGTATCAGTGATGCACCGGCGGCTTGAGATGCTTCGAAGGTGCTGCAAGGGGATATGGATGCCCGATTATTGCCTCGATGTGTTGTCCAGGTTGAGGATACAGATGTGTTGGTATACCTTTCAGTTGTTCGCGTATGGGATGCATCGGGTTCTTGTATCTGGTTGGTGAGTACAGACTCGAGAGGATTTAATTGATTTCCTAGTTGTTGTGATCATGGTAGGGTCATAGGGGATGTTGATTTGAGGCTAGACAGGGGGATTTGAGGTTGTGTGTTTGTTATAGGGCTTATATTCAGTGGAATGCATACATTATCATTTGAGGGCACTTGAGGAAGTTTTCTTGACTCTCACAAGGCTGAGGATGCTCTTGGCAGAGTCTTCGGAGTGTTTTATGACTAGATTCACATACGTTTATGAAGTATTTACCTAGTTAACAATGCTAGACCGGGTAAGCTATGAAGGAAGGGTGCTATGGGTTACAGACGGTGTGTTATAGGTCTTGGAGACAAGTGGGGGAGCCTTCCCTCGAAGATCAGATTGTATGGTCATTTGTTATATTAGCTCTCGAGCTAGGATGTGTTTACGGATTGACTACGACTTGTGAAAGATTTCATCGAGGGTGAATTAGAGCAAGGAGAACAACTTTTGAAGAGGTTCTAATGGGTTCCGGAGAGTTGCGATGGTTCGGCCACAATTTGCGGTTGATGCACTCTACATGCATGGGGAGTCTGCTATGTGTTATGATTTTTCTCCTAGATGGGGTCATGAGTGCTAGATAGCATGGACGTTTTCAGATATTTAAAAGAATGTTGGCACTATCTGGTATCACCTGAGAAGGGTGCGCATTTCAGAAGACGCACTGTGTTTTGACTTACGGATTCTTGGTTGGTATTACGGTAATCGCCTGGTTGATCGACTACTGATGTTCAAATTTTGCTATATGGCACGGAAGAATTATGGAAGTATTTCTTGTGAGATAATTGTGTATGAGGGATGTGTCAGTCATTTGAGTGGTGGAGTTGGGATCAGACATAAAGATTATTGTATTCTAAGGGTTTGAAGACTGGGAGGGTTCTCGAAGGCAGATTTTTCCTTGGTTGCGAATAGTGAAGGTATGTTATGAGTTTACGACTGATTGTACGTGTTATGGATAGGTTATTATGGACTTTTTGGAGGTTATCTAATCTATTTTGGGAGAATCGTAATTGATTTGGAGGCCACGGGTAGGCCTAATGAGAATGTATATTCTATATCGAGTCGGATTTGTTTAATCAGTACATCTACTGTTGAGGGTGGTGTCATCGATTAGAGTTGATCTTCTTTGTGTTCTAATATGTTCCATGAGTTACTCTCCTATGCTACGGTGAGTTGTGAGACTGTTGACTATTTGCACACATGATGCAGTACTGTTTGGGCCTTGTGGCAAAATTCGAGTGGGATGGCTCTTGGGGTGTTGCATGGTTGATTGTGCCTTGGTTATGGTTTTCATGTTTGTGTACATTGTGTTATCATTTTTTCCATGGGTGCACTTCGAGTATTTGCTATTGATATGCATATGGTTGTGGATTGTGAGTATCATGACTCGAGATGTCCCATGGTGATCGGTATTTGTATTGGGTCACGCATCCCAGTGACGTTATGCTGGGATATAAGACTTTGTGTTTATTTCGTGTGTTTTGGTTTCTCCTTGTGTGATGGATTGATGGCATTGCACTTTATGGTGGTATCTATTGATCTTGCGGTACGGTTCTCTCATTTGATTCTCTTTCCATCATTGGGTACATTCGAGTTGTTGCTTTTTGGTGTACGAATTGCATCGTATGTGATTAAGTGGCATTTGGTATGGCTCGTCAGTCGAATATCTTCCACTGAGTGAGTAGTTATGAGTTTCTACATGTTTCTTACATCATTAGCAGTATTGTGAAGGTTTGGAACAAGGTTATATTTGATATGAGGTATGTTACTAGTACCAGGTCTGGTAATGGGCAGCTATTGTGGTCAGAGATATTGCTGCGGACATATGAACGATGGGTTACATCGTGTGGCTATATCTCGGGAATATCTCGGGAATATATTTATGATTTGCTACAGCTTGTTGAGATTGATATAATATGTATATGGGAGAATCGGATCGTATCAGGAATTTCAAATGTTGGAATGTGGGTCTATAGTTGATATATTAAGGTTGAAGAAACAATGTTCAGTTACGTTGTGTTGATGGGCTTGATAAGTAGGGATTTTGACTACTTATTAGCGCCTTTTAGCTTTTGTTTCAGTCTAAAAGCAATGAATTGTGTTCCCAAAACTAATGAAATTTTGCAAAATTGCAGGAATGCTGGAAGTTGATCTCCCAAGGTGAAACCCGACTCAAAAAGGAGTAGTCCGAAGCACAAGGCAATAAAAGCCGCGAAAGCACAAATGTGCGGTCCGCAGAAGGAATTCTGCGGCCGCAAAAGAAATTGCAGACAGTAGAATTCCATCTGCGACCGCAAACAAAGAAGGAAAATGTACCAGACATTTGTGCAAATTGCGGATCGCACATGAATTGTGTAGATGCAAAGCTGGGCTAAGAGTCGAAGATCATAGAGTATGAAAAATGACCAGGTCAAGAGCCTCAGTGAATTTCGGACCGCACAAGAATTGTGTGGCCGCAGAAGAGTGCCCTGCGGCCGCAGTCCTAAATCTGCGGACCGCAGAAGAGTTTCCTTGCCGCCGCAGTCTAAAAATATGCGGCCGCAGAAGAAATTCTCGCAATCGCAGTTTAGAATTGTGCGGCCGCAGAACTCCAGATCCTACCAAATGAAGAAATCTGCGGACCGCATATGGAATTGTGTGGCCGCAGAATCTCCCGAGGGGAATTTTTATCTGAGATTTTTAGCCTTGTATAAATAGACGAGTTTCACAAAATTAGGTCAAGTTTGAACCTCTGAAGTTGTTGTAGCCGTTTTTCTTTGCTATTTTAGGAAGTTTTACTTTGCTTTGGTGTATTTACAATAGATTTAATCATTTTTAGCTTCCATTATGAGTTTAATTAGTTGTTCTTCTCTATTTTCTTCAAACCCAATTATGAGTAGATAGATTTCTACTAGGGTTGTGACCCAACCCTAGTATATAAACCTTATGGGTATCTAATTTAGTTCTTGTATATAAATGGGTGTTCATTATTTAGCTTAGTTCATACTTTAATTGTGGAGTTAATGGTTGGAAGTATTAGTTCATACCTATTTCACTTAGTCTCTACTTGAGAAAGAGAGACTTAGTCTAGGATAACTTAGCAAACAAGAAATTGGGTAAATTGAGATATTGATTAACCTAATTAAAGGGTTCAACCTAGAGATAGTAATAACTCGACTTGAGCTCTTATCAACTATTTTGCATGATACCCATTTGGTCTTGAGAAAGCCAAATTTGGCAAAACCATTCTCTGACCGAGAGGTACTAAGTAGATAAATTAGAGTTGATAGCTATAATATACCCCAATCAAAGAAACAAGCATTAAAGTCTTTATCCCGTTAGGCAAACACCTAGGTAATAGTCATAACCCTATGCTTTTTATTCATTTGGAAAAACCTTAAAAACAATTTTGTCTAGTCTTCTTCCTTTATTTTTCAATCAATAGAGTAAAATTAGAAATAGAAAATAAATCTTTGTGCGGAAGTGCAATCTAGATAATTCAATCACTCACAATGAAATATATACCCCTAACCCCCATATTAGCTCCCTGTGGATTCGACCCCGACTCTTAGTTGGGTTTCTATTATTGCAAATGACCGTTTCATATCTCTTTTGAGGTGTGTTTTGGACGTGATCAATTTTTGGCGTCGTTGCCGGGGAGTTAAAAATGGTATTAGCTATATATTTGGGTATGTTTTGGAATATCTTCTTTTCCTTCCGTGTTACTAACTTGTATGAGAAATAGTAGGTATAACCATGGAAAACAATGAGCTCGAAAATATTGCTTTGGGGGATATGGAGGATGAGCAAATTGATGAGGTTCCTCTTGAACATCAAGCCAATAGATGAGGTCGAGTGCCTTATGACAATGTCCCCGCTCCACCTCCACCACCACCACGAGCAGCTCCACACCGGGTGTTACCCAATGAAGAATATGCAAGTGCAATAGTCCATCCCCGTATTAGGGTGGGCAACTTTCAAATCACCAATGTGATGCTCACCTTTCTAGAGCAACGAGTTTTCTTCACCGGTGCTCCAAGTCAAAATGCATACAAATATTTGAAGGGGTTTGTGGACACTTGTTGGGGGAGCAAACAAACAAATGTCTCCAAGGATGCATTGAGGCTAAGGATTTTTCCCTTATCTCTAAGGGGGAAAGCTTTAGATTGGTTGGAACGTTTGCCGAACCATTCCATTCACACTTGGGATGAGTTGGCAGAAAAGTTTATTTCTAAGTTCTTCTCTCCGGGGCACAGGGCTACACTTCGGGATGATATTTTGGCATTCAAGTAAGAAACAAATGAACCACTACATGCGATATGGGAATGCTATAGAACAATGGTTAAGGAATGTCCCAACAATGATATGACGGAGAATATGATTCAACAAATTTTCTATCGTGAGATCAACACAACCAACAAATGTGTAATGAATCAACTTGCCGGTGGGAACTTCACGACTACGCCTTATGCGGAGGTGTGTGAGATTTTGGATGAAATGACGAAAACATCATCGGCGTGGCAATCCCGGGCTAATGTTCCACAAGGTGATTTGAACGTGATCCACTTTCAACAAGTGCAAAATCCTAAGCAAGTCAATGCCATGGAGGGGGTGAACATGATGGTGAACAAAAGGAGAACCATGTTTCCACAAGTGCAACATCGAGTGGACAATTTTGTGCAAGAGGATAGTGATTTTGATCAAGATGATTCTTACAATGACCAAGAAGAGGAGGTGCAATATTTGAACAACTTTCAAGGACAACGAAACAACTTCCAAGGCCCAAACCAACAACAATGGCAACCTCAAAACAATTAAGGCAATTGGAATTCTAACAACCTAGGAAATTGGAGTGGCGGAAACAATCAAGGGAATTGGCATAACAACAACAATCAAGAAAATTGGAGCGACAATAAACAAGGAAATTTGGGGGGTGGGGGGGTAACAATCAAGGCAGATGGAAACATAATCAAGGCAATTGGGGGTCGGGTTTTCAAAGGCCACCGATGTATCAACAACCGAACAACTTGCCTCCTTATCCTTCCCATGGTCCTAATTCATCAACCAAAGAGATGGGTCATATTGAGAACATGTTCAAGCAAATGATGGAAAAGAATGTCGATTCGGATGCTCAACTTGCCTAACACAACACATCGATCTGCAACTTAGAAGTTCAAATGAGGCAAATCTCTCAAGCTCTAAATTCTCATCCTAAGGAGGCACTACCAAGTGACACAGTGGTAAACTCAAATGGTGGAAATAACACGGGACATGTCATGGTCATTACTACAAGAAGTGGAAGAGGTGGGAATCCATCCACCTCAAGTCAAAAGCAACTTGTGGATGATGAGCTAGTGGAACAAGAAGAAGAGGTCCCGAACAATGTGATGCAAGCAAATGATGAAGTTCAGATTGATATTGATAATAGTGTGGAAGAGACTCAAGAGGAGGTGAACTACTCTAGGGATCACATTATTGACATACCGGAGCCGGTAGTGCAAAGGGCTAAGGCACCATTTCCTAAGCCTCCACCTCCATACCCTCAAAGACTTGCCAAACAAAATGGCGAGAATTAATTCAAAAAGTTCATTCAAATGATGAAGAGTCTCTCAATCAATGTGCCATTAATTGAAGCTTTGGAACAAATGTCTGGTTATGCAAAGTTTATGAAGGATCTTGTGACAAAGAAGCGGTCAATTAATTTTGAATTTATCAAAGTCACTCATCAAGTGAGTGCAATTATGCATTCAATGGCTCCTAAGTTGGAAGATCTTGGTGCTTTCATTATTCCCTGTACAATTGGAAGTGCCGAGTTTGTTAAAGCTCTTTATGATCTTAGGGCAAGTATCAATTTGATGCCCTATTTGATTTTCAAGATCTTGGGAATTGGGCAACCAAGACCCACCTCTATGAGATTGCAAATGGCCGATCGTACCATGAAGAGACCTTTGGGAGTGATTGAAGATATCTTGGTTCGTGTTGATAAATTCATTCTTCCGGTGGATTTTGTCATTCTAGATTGTGAAGTTGATTATGAGGTGCTGATTATTCTTGAAAGACCTTTCCTTGCTATGGGGAAGGCTCTTTGAGATATTTAAGCCGGAGAACTCACTTTTCGGGTGGGTGATGAAAAGGTGGTATTCTATGTATGCAAGTCCATGCGGCAACCAAATAGTAACGAGGTGTGTTCTTTTGTGGATTTGGTGACCGATGTTATTGTTGATGATACAAGTGTCACGATCAATGTTGGTGATATGTTGGAGGTTGTCTTGCTCAACTTTGATGATGACGAGATGGATGGCTTCATGGAATGTGTGAACTCTTTGCAAGGAATGGGGTCATACAATTATGCACCCCAGAAAGTATCTTTGGATCTTGAAAATAGGACAAATCCTCCTACAAAGCCTTCCATTGATGAGCCTCCTACCTTGGAGTTGAAGCCATTACCCCCACATCTTCGGTATGAATATCTTGGCCCTTGTTCTACTTTACCGGTTATTCTTTCCTCTCATTCGACTAATGTGCATGTAGATTCTACATTGGCAGTGCTACATAAGAGGAAGAAGTCTATTAGGTGGACATTGGCGGATATTCGGGGGATAAGCCCCGCATTTTGCATGCATAAGATCAACTTGGAGGAAGGAGCTAAACCATCTATTGAACATCAAAAGAGACTCAATGAGGCTATGCAAGAAGTTGTCAAAAAGAAGATTATCAAGTGGTTGGATGCCGGGGTTGTCTACCCCATTTCCGATAGTTCATGGACTTCTCCGGTTCAATGTGCCCCGAAGAAGGGAGGCATGACAGTGGTCACCAATGACAAGATTGAGTTGATTCCTACAATAACGGTGACCGTTTGGAGAGTGTGTATGGACTACCGCAAGCTTAACAATGTCACAAGGAATGATCATTTCCCACTTCCTTTATTAGATCAAATGCTTGATAGATTGGCCGGCCGTGCTTTATATTACTTTCTTGATGGGTATTCGGGCTACAACCAAATATTTATTGCTCTGTAGGACCAAGAGAAAACAACCTTTACATGTCCCTATGGTGCTTTCGCCTTCAAGCGGATGCCATTTGGTTTGTGTAATACACCGGCGACTTTTCAAAGGTGTATGATGGCTATCTTCACAGACATGGTAGAGGACTACCTTGAAGTTTTCATGGATGACTTCTCGGTGGTTGGGGATTCTTTTGATGATTGTCTTACAAATTTAGATAAAGTGTTGGCAAGATGTGAAGAAACGAATTTGGTGCTCAATTGGGAGAAGTGTCATTTCATGGTTGAGGAAGGCATTGTCTATGGCCACAAAATCTTAAAGAATGGAATTGAAGTTCACAAGGCAAAGATTGAGATGATTTCTAAACTTCCACCTACAACTTCGGTGAAGAGTGTGCGGAGTTTCTTAGGCCATGCGGGGTTTTATTGGCATTTCATCAAAGATTTCTCTAAGGTGGTGAACCCGTTGTGCAAGCTCCTTGAGAAAGATGCTAAGTTTAACTTCAATGATGACTACATGAGAGCTTTTGAATTTTTAAAGTTCAAGTTGATAACTACTCCCATCATCACCGCTCCAAATTGGAGTGTCCCTTTTGAACCTATATGTGATGCAAGTGACGTAGCCGTTAGGGCTGTTTTGAGACAACGCATCAACAAGACTTTTCATCCGATCTACTGTGCTAATAAGACCATGAATGGTGCCTAAGTCAACTATACCGTTATGGAGAAATAGATCCTTGCCATTGGGTTTGCAATTGAGAAGTTCCACCCGTACTTGATGAGTGCGAAAGTTATTGTCCACACTGATCATGCGGCACTTCGTTATGTTATGAGCAAGAAAGATTCCAAGGCTCGGTTGATGAGATGGGTGCTTTTGTTGCAAGAGTTTGATATTGACACCCAAGATAGAAAATATAGTGAAAATCAAGTGGCGGACCACTTGTCTCGTTTGGAGGAGGAGGGGAGGCCGCATGATGGCCTTGAAATCATTGACTCTTTCCCCGATGAGCAACTCTTGGCCATTTCAATGAAGGAGGTTCCATGGTTTGCGGATCTAGAAAATTTCCTTATGTGTGGTATCATCCCGGATGAGTTCTCTTCAAACCAAAGGAAGAAGCTCAAACGGGATTGTCAATATTATTATTGGGATGAACCATACCTTTTACGGATTTGTATGGATGAGGTGATTAGAAGATGTATACCAGAAGAAGAGCAATGTGAAATTCTTGGGGCTTGTCATTCTTCGCCATATGGTGGTCATCATGGTGGAGCAAGAACGGCAGCAAAAGTGCTAAGTTGTGGGTTCTATTGGCCCACTCTTTACAGGGATGCTAGTGAAAATATGTGATGAATGTCAACGGGCCGGTGGAATCTCAAAGAAAAATGAAATGCCTCTCACCACCATTTAGGAGATTGATATTTTTGATGTGTAGGGTGTTGACTTCATGGGTCCTTTTATGAGTTCTTGTGGAAACACCTACATCTTGGTCACGGTGGATTATGTATCCAAATGGGTGGAGGTCATTGCTCTGCCCAACAATGAAGCAAGAAGTGTGGTGGTATTCTTGAAGAAGAATATTTTCACAAGGTTTTATACTCCGCGAGCTATTATAAGCGATGAGGGGTCACATTTTTTGCAACAAGGCTTTCGACACTTTACTTAGCAAGTATGGTGTTACTCATAAAGTCATGACTCCCTATCATCCACAAGCTGGACTTCCCAGAGCATGGACTTGCCTTACTTATTTATATATATTGTGATGAAATTTTCCTGGACATGGATCTTGTCCGTATCATTTACATTTGGGGATACATTACCCCAGGGCTGGATTAGCCTTATACGGTACTGAGTGACTCACTGTCAGTCGATGTGTATATATATATATACGGGATGGAATATCCCTGGGCTGGATTGGCCGTAAACAGTACCGAGTGACTGAATAATTTGTAACCAGTATTTACCTGAGGTCTTTTCTACTGAGATGTCATATTCCTCATATCATGTAGTATTGATCTATTTCACTTGTATTGGGTTTAAGTGCTGAACTTGAAAGCATGCCTACATTTTGTACCATTATTTATAATGGACTGTACCTCCGGAGCTCGCCACTACTTTTAGCCCAGAGGTTAGTCTTGTTACTTATTGTGTTGTTTGTACTCATACTACACTCTGCACCTCGTGTGCAGATCCAGGTGCTTTCGGATACAGCAACTGTTAGATCTAAGAGTGCTATCAGTTGGAGACTATCAAGGTAGTTGCCTGGAGTCCGCTGACCTTGTCTCTCTTTCTTTCAGTTATTGTACTATACTATACTTTCAGACAGTGTTTATCAGTCAGACTTTGTATTTATATTAGATGCTCAGGTACTCAGTGGCACTAGGTTTTGGGAGTGTTTTATATCTGTATTTGTGAGATTTTCTTCCGCTAAATTTAAATATTTATTTTTCCAACGCAAAAGATATGGTGGTTTATTGATATTTTCGGCTTGCCTAGTATTGATATAGGCGACATCACGACATATGAGATTTTGGGTCGTGACATATGTGCACACGCAAAGTAATAAGGGTGGCATATTGATGATGTTATGTGATGGCTTGGGGGCGCGTTGTCGATGAAAGAGGAGTATTCTATTTGTTGCTTTTAACTTCCTTGTATGTGTCATACATATTATGTGATTTGTTGTATTATTTCCAATGTGCTACTTGGTGTCTCTGGTATTACTTGATGATTTGCGCTATGATAGTACACTTGCACATGCATATACCGTAACATGTCATTTTATACCAGTCCAGGAGGATGAAACTTGATGTTCATTGATAATGTACATGTACTCTTTTATATCTGCTTTCTCTACGATACAGTTTGGACCGGTATCCCGAGACCACGTCGGACAGATTGTTATATTGGCACGTGAGTTGTCCGTGCAGCACATAAGTTATCTGTGCGATTGTGACTTATAATATGGGCACGAGGTACCATGTGTATAAGATTCGTGATTTGTGACTTGAGATTTGTGGTTATGAGGTGTGGTGCCTCGGGACGACTCTTGTTGTAAATCTTGTGTCGGATCGGTTTGTTAATTAGAAATGTCTGTTACACCCCATGTTTTCGTAGGTAAGAGTACGTCGTAAGTCAATTGATGTAAACTCATAAATGCGATCATCTTTGAAGGTAAATAAAGCGAGTTAATCATGTTACCTTGGAGGTTACAAATATTAAGATCATGAATAACAAGTACCAAGAGGGTTGGAAGTCTTAGAAGCTAAACGAATTGAAGAAATACGTTTCGTCGAAAGTCGACAACTTGAAAATGTTATAACATGTACTTTTGGGGTGAGACTAGGGTGATTAACATGATAACGAGGTTATGTTATGATTTATTTTAGTCGTATGATAGTCGTGTGTTACGTTTTGCAATCAAGCGAGCTGTGGAACAAAAGTTGGCAAAGGTCATCGCAAGTTACATTCATATATGTGCTGAAATTTAGATCAAATGTAGCTGATCCTTTCTCTTAATACAATTGGAATTAGGGGATGTAGCATATATCAAATTGAATATCTACGAGTCTAGTTTCCAACGTATTAAACCGTTCGTCGATATGATATCGGAGTAGAGCGATATTTGCATTTTCACGATACTGCGCAAGCAGCTCCCTATGGGACCCACTTAGGCGATTGAGAATATCTTGATATATATGTGACGCCTAAAGACCGTTTTAACTCATTATTCTTCACTCTCTTCAGACTCTAGACACCTAAAAACTTTCTCTCAAAGTTCTTTCATGATCCAAGACCCAAACAAAGGGCAAACAACAAAAATCAAGTGTCGGGAATCCCATGGCGCTAGTGAGTTTCTTATTTTTCTTGTGGTTGCTGATATTGGTGTAGTTCTAGCTCGTGTGGGGGATTTTTTAAAGTGGTTTAAGTTTTGTAAAATACTCTCTCAAGGTTTTCATATCAACCCTAGGTGATTTCAAGTCTTCCAAAGTGATTCTAGTGTCGAGAAACCCAAATTGAATACTAGTTTCGCTTCCTTGTTCTTGTGGCTGCGTTGGAAGGATATTTTATGGTGAAGCAATCTCAAATTGGAGTTGTTATATCTTTTTAAAGGTAAGTAACCTCTTACTCCACATGTATTTTAGTTTATCCAAGTTACGACTAAGTCGTTGAAGCTAGAACTTATGATATATCGATCAAAAGGGTGGTTAGAAATGTTGTTGATTATTGGACTGTTTGGGAGGTGTTCTTGCAGCGTTTTATGGCTTAAAAATTTATAGAATAACCTGAGTATATTGTGTTGTAATTATAAACATTTTCCTGAATATAAATAATAGGGAAATGGCTCAAAATATAGTGTTGTTAATCATGAACCGAGCTTGCCGCTCGACGTGTTATTATGATGGTTGTGTTCCATATAGCTACTGGTTGTTGTTTGGGATGTTTGGTGACTTTTAGTAACTTATGGGATGTAGTAAAAAAATAGGGGAGGTGTTATCCGTTTTCTCGTACAATATTGGTTTCGAAATATGAGAGTTATAATGCTTATATGATAACAACAAAGTCGGTTTACTCATTGTAGACGTAAGAAGGTCATATTGAGCTTGGGCAACGATTAGAGAGAAGATTGCAAAGGTATGTTAAGGCTAAACCTTTCCTTCATTTTGGAATGATCTCGTAACTACATGCGTTTGATAATGAGATATAAAGAGAAGCTTCTACTCCTGAATTTATGTACATTATCCTAGTCTCATAAGTTATAGTATTGTCCCTTATCGAGACTTTTTATTCAGTTAAGTATTGTCTTCTTCTGGTCAAGAGAGTATATGGTCTCTCTCTCTCTCTCTCTCTCTCTCTCTCTCTCTCTCTCTCTCTCTCTCTATATATATATATATATATATATATATATATATATATATAGACACACACACATATACCATCAAGCTATAATCGGTGGGCAGGCCCCTATTGGGCAACCTCTAATCAGATGGTAAGTTATATACGAGCTTACTATGGCCGAGCGCCTATGAGCGGACCCGGAATGGCCGATATACAGAGCCTAGTATGGCCGAGTGCCTATGAGCGAGCCTACTATGGCAGAGAAGTTATACGTACCGATCCTTATAGGGTCGGACAGCTATTGTACTTACTATATTGAGAGAGTTGAGTCAGTATCAACAGGTAAGCATATCTTCAAATTATCTTTGACTCCCAGTTACTTTCAGTTATTATATTATCAGCTCAGTTTCAGCTATCACTTATTCTGTTGCCTTACATACTGGGTACATTATTTTGTACTAACATCCCTTTTACTGTGTATTTTGTATGTTAGTATTGTAGCCTTGCCATCCCTGTGTACATCTTCAGTTTGGTATTGCTTGTTGTAGACGTTCATGGCGGCCTCGCCAGCCTGTACAGTTATGTGTATGAGCTTTTGGGTGTGTTTACCCCTCAAATGAGAGAGATTTTATTTTCATATGATTCATAATATGGCCTCATCGGCCGTGATTGGTATTGTCAGTTTGCAGGTAGGCCTCGTCAGCCTAAGTTAAGGGTTACCCCTCTAGAGTTCACAGTTACCGAGTGGTGCTCTCGAGCCGAGAATGGTACCGGGTGCTGACCATGCCTCCACGGGTTTAATACGTGACAAACTTGGTATCAGAGCGGTTCTATCCTAGGGAGTCTACAAGCCATATCTAGTAAAGCCTTGTTTATAGATGTGTTGTGCACCACATTATATAAACAAGAAGCTACAAGGCATTTAGGAGTTTGTTACCCTTCTTTCAAATCCAAATCGTGTTATAGAGCTGAGTCATAAGAGTTTGAGTCATGACTTATGTTTACTAATGATACAGAGATATTTGCAATTAGGAAGATTACAACTAGCCAGAGCGATATTACAGCAACAGGTAAGAGCACTAATAGAGAGAGAGTTCTTGACGACGTGGCCCTGTCATATCGTGCACACTAGATGTGCAAATTTCCCCTAAGATGGGAATATCAAGCATACCCCGTGAATAGCAGGCCATGGGAGTATCAGAAGGTAAAAGTATAAGTTTCAACAAGTAACAAAAGCTAGGTGAAGGAGGATATGAGGTACCCAATTAGTGAAGATTATCAGTGTTTACAATTCATGCAGAGAAATATAAGCATTTTGAGTTTCCTTCAACACTAACAGAGGTATGTATAATTGGTCACACCTATCTCAATTATGCCCTATGGGAGCTAACATATATAGTTTAAGAGAAGGATGAAATATCAGGATCCAACTGGGGTTAGAGTAACCCAAAATAGTGGGCAAATTGTTAGCGTTAGCTAACATTCCTGAAGGATATTGCAAACATGATAATAGTTCTCCCTGTGAGACACCCCGGTGATGCATTCTAGAATAGTACTGTCACATATGAATACTAGAATATTCAGAAAGCTGAGAAGATAGGCACTGGCATCCTAGAAGGGATAAATAGTTACCTTAGTATAACTCCCGTCCCTAGTAAAGAGAGAATGTTTGGCGACCCGAAGACCTGGTGAGATGGAGCAAGGGGAGATAAAGTGAAAGAATGTTTCGTTGAATTTTTCAGAATAAGGTAATAGATAAAAATATTAGCAGGAGAATAAAAAGAGAATAATTGAAGCATTATGAGTAAGATGTGATAAATGGGTGATAACGGTAAATCAAAATATGCATAGCATGACAGAGTCTATAGTCAAGTAAAGGAAAAGAAAAGAGGTGACAGGCCTTGAGACAATAAAAGAGTATAAGCCATAAAGTCATATCCTCATTTCGAGAAATGACATGGTGACTCCAACGTGATTACCAGAAGGAAAAGTTAGACCCTCTGAGTAATAAAAATCAGTATGAGCTAGTGAACCAGATAAACCGAACATGAGGGACCGGAGGATTTGATAATAGCTGATGTTGATACCCAATTTTGCCCTCATATTTTATAAAGTATTCTATATGCTTTCAAAATATCATTTTGCACTATTACCCAATTTATAGGGGTTATAAAAGTACTTTTTATAATTTTTAAAACTTACAAATTTGATTTTCTTACATCTAATTTGTTAAAATATTTATCAATTATCCCTTCAAATTAATTTTAGTGTGATTTAATCATCCAAATTTATCATTTTATACCTAGATGCATTTTATAATATTTTATCTCATTTTATAATTACATTTATATTTTTTCTATTTTATCTACACTAGTTACAATAATAGCCTATATTTTATAAATAATTATGTTTATCATATTATTTATGCTAAAATAGCATTTTATATTTTTATAATGTTGAGTTATTATTTTCGAGCATTTTACTGTATAAATAATATTTTTTTACTATTTATTAAATGTTTTAATAATTTTATTTTTATTAAATTCAGGTGTTTTAAAGTTGGCCCAGAATTAGGCCAATTTTCGGACCATTTTAAACGGCTCAAACGGCCCGAAAATTCTTGCCAAGTCCTTTTAGCCCGAACCAAACGACTTCTTCAATCCAACCCAGTCGCGCTAAACGACCCACCCGCTCAAGTATTTTAATCCTGGTCATTGATCTCTCAATATCAATGGCCCTCGTTCACCTACCTCTTTAATTACCCAAAACCCTACCCATTTCCCTGAGATTGCCGCCCTAAAATCCTCCCATTCTCTATTCTCTAAATGAAACCCTAGCCGCCCCCACTCAAATCCCAGTCCCAATCCGATATTACATGAAAATCTTCCATGTTTCCTTTCCTTCTTTGCACACACGGCGATTCTTACCATCTCCTCAACGTTACAGTGCGTTTGGTACTCAGTTATTTATGGAAGTTAAATCAACGAGTGTTCATTCGACTCTGATTCTGCATTATCTCCATGTTCTTGATTTGATACATTCACTACCAGGATATATGGGTCTGATTCAGTGAGATCTGTGACTATTTTTTGTTCTTCGTCTTGAACTAGGATTTGCTTGATTTTTCTCCTAAATTGATTCTAAATCCATTTCACATACTTTTCTTTCCTTATTTGTGTTTGATTGACTGTGATTCCTTGTTTGTGTGTTTAATTTATACTACTATAAAAAACCCTTTCCCGAATTCCCCTAAGAGAGACTCTTGAGTATTGTTATTATCTTACTCTCACACTTTCTATACTATTCCACACTCTTGATTGTGGCCAGCTGAAAGCTAAGGCCACCGGAATCTTCTCTATGACCTCCCTAGTGCGATCACTTCTCGGGGCTCTTTCATGCTCATGTGAACTCTAACGCACTAGGATTTGGGGGTTTTGTTGTTCTTTTTGCTACTGATATTCAAGTTGTTGTTGGCACTTGGTTTTCTCTTCTATTTGTTTGTTGAATCTACAAACTTGTGAGTACCTTGACTCTTGCAATTCTATCTTCTTTTGCTTGTGTTCAATGCTCTGTATAACCATGTTGTTTGAACTTTGTGAACTAATATAACTTCAATATTATGTTATTTTTGTTTGCAATCCTACTTGCTTTGAAGCTATTCTGCAGTTCTGAATTTTCTAGTATCAAAACCTGCTTAATTGAAACTTCAATATATGCTCATTATGTTCAACTTGAATGATTTTGACTATCTTTAGCATGCTCTGCTATTCTGATCGCCTATTATTTGTTGCGAGTCTTTTCTCATGCCTTGTCTTGGATTTTCGTACCGAAATTCTTAGGGAATCATCTCTTACCCAAACTTGCTTCTTTATGATAAATGCTTTATGTGGGCTCTGCTGCTTTCCCTGCTTGCATGGATCCTATTGTTGTCTTAATGTTTTAACCAAAAATGTTGCTTTATTGTTGAGAACTCTAATGTGGTATTTGGTCAATCCTATACTCTTTAGTATTGCCTAGGCTTCTAGTTGAATCCCAATACACTTAGTTTATGTTATTATGCATAGTTGACTGGCTTAAGTTCTGGAGTCTACCTATTCTATTTAACCTTGAGTTGATATGTCTTCCTACCATGATATCTTTGGACTTGGGAATACTCAGCATATTAGGCTTTTTATTGACTATTATGGATCATGCCTACTTGCCTGTTTGTTATGTGTAATTGTCATTCCCTGACTATGAATCTATCAGACTTTCATGACTTAGACTCATAGGTTTAAAATCCCTTTTAGACTAACTCTGGATCATGCTCTACTCTGAACTCATTCCGGAAAGCTTAGCATGTTCATCTTGTATGTGTCTAGTATGTTTACCCTGTTAACCCCAAATGGCATATCTCATCAGCTCTACTAATGTTATGTTTATCACCTGCTGAATAATTGAACCTGTGTTTTTAGTTTGCAATGTCAAACTTACCATGTTGAAACCAAGCCCTACTGATTCTCCTAGTTTTCATGTTCTTTTGTTTAATCAATCCTGTCATTCTAAGCAAAAATGTTTCCTGTAAACCTGTCATCCTGTCCCTATGGGAGTTGTTGTTATTAGGCTTCAGAATTGTTTAAATGATTGCCATATGTGATTCGTTAGTTTATGTAGTCAAGTTGTTAATCTGCAAACTACTGGGTAAGTGGGACTTCTATCTGGGCTTGATTTGGGTCCATGTGTGGGCTTGAGCTGTGCAGTTGATACACTTTAATGTTTGAGTTGAGTTTGGGTTTGGGTATGCTACTTGTGTGAAGAATGAGCCCGTTAAAGGCCCAGGCTGTACTGGGTTATCTCCTCTTGGGCATGTAGTCATTTATTTGAGCTTGTTTTTCTTTTATTTTTGAGCATGTACTAATTTGTAAACAAATAATGGGGAAATTAGTAAACATGGGCCGGGGTACTCTAATTCTCTCATAAATGGGTAGAAAACATGCCTATAGGGTCTAAATGCATTATTTTCTATCTTGTTTGGCATGCTCTATTTCTATACACTAATAGAAAGCCTGCCTATAGGAACCTAAGTACTTCACTTATTCAACATGTCCTATTTCCGTACACTATTAGAAAGCATGCCTATAAGAATCTAAGTGTTTCACCTGTTCACATGCTCTACTTCTAAACGCTATTAGATAGCATGCCTATAGGATTTAAACATCATTGGTTATTTTCTCAACTTGATCTATTGCTATGTGTAGTTAGATATCATGCCAATAGAATCGCATTAAGTAGTTAAGATTCCTCCAGCCACGTGACTCATCTAGATACCACGTCTATAGGACCTTAATTGATTAATTAAACTGCCATTGTTGCTATTCTTATCAGAAGGCCCGCCTAGAAAACATGTCAAGAAGGATAAACAAAACGAGTATGTGTTCAAATACCAACTGTTTAGAGGACATGTCTATAAGGTATTACTATTCGCCTAGAAAGCATGCCTATAGGGTGAGAGACGCTGAATTCTACACCCAGGTGCAAG
Source organism: Nicotiana tomentosiformis (assembly GCF_000390325.3). Classification (NCBI taxonomy): domain Eukaryota; kingdom Viridiplantae; phylum Streptophyta; class Magnoliopsida; order Solanales; family Solanaceae; genus Nicotiana; species Nicotiana tomentosiformis. The sequence goes on along the minus strand of NC_090821.1, from coordinate 42,587,040 downwards.
TCACCTATTGTCACGACCCCAAATTCCCTCTGTAGGAGGTCGTGATGGCACCTAGTCTCTAAGACTAGGTAAGCCTATCAATGCGGAATAATAATAAATATCTGAAATAATTAAACTACAATTCAAACAATTTCAACACCCAAAACCCGGTAGAAATAAGTCACAAGCTTCTAAGAATTTATTTTCAATGTCTCTATATATCAAGGTCTAAACAAAAATAAGGAAGCAACATGAAAATGGTAGAAGGGGACTCCGGAGTCTGCGGACACTGACAGATATACCTCGAAGTCTTCTTACGCAGGTAACTCACTGACGTCTAAGCTGGTAAGATGTATCTGGATCTGCACAAAAAGATGTGCAGAAGCGTAGTATAAGTACACCACAGCGGTACCCAGTAAGTGCCAAGCCTAACCTCGGTAGAGCAGTGACGAGGTCAGGTCAGGCCCTACTGGAGAATAGATAATGACATGGAAAAATGTTTAAACAATCTAATAAGATAAAATGACTATGGAAATGAATCAAATAGTATATCACATTTAATGACACCAAATAATTACAAATAATATCTCGTGGAATCAAAACATAATTCCTTTCAACTTTATGAAAATCACAACAATTAATCGAAGGCAACTATGGCCATAAATCAATATCAACAAGGGCACTACCGAGGTACCTCCTCGTAGTCCCAAATCATAAATAAATTCACAATATCTCATTTTCTTATCTCACCACGGGAGCCTTCACAATTTATTTGAAAGAAAATATTTTTCCCGAAATAGCATCCCGCGTTTTAGCCATCCTTATCACACCGCATGACTTCTAGTAGTTTTCCCTGCTAGCCACGCGTATCAAGCCACCCTTATCTCACCGCATGCGTTTCAATACCTAGACCTTATACCACTGCATGTGTATCAATATCACAATATATTATAATTTGCACCTCAAGTGCTCAAATAATGTAACTTGCCAAAATAATTCAACAATAATATCTTTCCATAATAAAGAGCTCACGGCTCGTGCCAAAATAAATCATCAATAATATTTTTTCCAGAATAAAGAGTTCATGGCTCCATCACAATGAGTACAAAAAAAACTTACAAAATATTCAAGAATAAATAATTCAGGAAAATAATATTTCAAAATCATTAATACGTTGCTTCAATATCAAATTTAAAATGTCAAATACTTCATATTAAAAATGTTTAATTTAAAGAAAATCACCCTTCAAGTAATGCACAGAATAAAAGAAACCAAGTTTCAACTAAACAGGTATAACAATTAGCAAGAAAAGGTCACACAAATTTAAGGCATATATATCTCACATCAATAATGAAGAATATAACAAGATAAAATAATTTAATAAATGCACAACAATGATCTACACAATTTAAAAATATAATCTTTTACAGTAAGCCCGTGTACACACTCATCACCTCGTTTACACGACTTTAAACACATTTCAATAATCACATTAATATCAATTCTAGGGAAAATTTTCCCCACACAAGGTTAGACAAGTCACTTACCTCGACTTGCTCCAATTTAACCAAGTAATATGCTTTTTCCTCGATTTTCCGATTCCGGTCGACTCGTATCTAGTCATAATTAATTCGAGACAGTCAACAAAAATTATAGAATTAATTCTGTAAGAAAATACTATATTTTTCAATAAAAATCCAAAATTAACTTAAAAATGGTCTCGAAACTCGAAAAAGTTACAAAATCCGAAAGTCCATTAAACCACGAGTCTAACCATACCAATTTTATCAAAATATGATCCCAACTCGACCCTCAAAGCTTCAAATCTTATTTTTAAATCCCTAAGTTCTAACCCCCGATTTATACCTCAAAAACATGTAATCTAGTCGGATTATTTGATGATAATTCAATATTATGGAGTAGAAATGATCACAAGGGACTTACCTCAAGTTTTCCCGTGAAAACCTTGCTCAAAATCGCCCAACCCGAGCTTGAAATGCCCAAAATATGGCAAAAGCTCGGAACCCCTTTGTTTTTGTACTGTCCAGGGATTTTCGCATCTGCGGCAACTTGTCTGCTTCTGCGCCAACCGCATGTGCAGAAAAAGTCCCTCATCTGCGCACCTGTTTGTGCTCCTGCGCAGGCCGCTTCTGTGCGCGTCCCTCTGCATCTGCGCTCACGCAGGTGCGAAATTTCCCTCGCACCTGCAACCATTGCCCCATAGCCCATTTGCGCATCTGCGCTTGCCAGGCTCGCTTCTGCGAGCTCGCACCTGCGATAGAATTTTCGCATGTGCGAATGCAGCAGAGGGCAGAAACTTCAGCTATTTCTTCTAAGTCCGAATTTGATCATTTAACCATCCGAAACTCACCCGAGGCCCCCCGGGACCTCAACCAAATGTACCAACAAGTCCTAAAATATCATACGAACATAGTCGAGCCTTCAAATTACATCCAACAACACTAAAACACGAATCACACATAGATTCAAGCCTAATGAACTTTGAAATTTCTAATTTCTACAAATGACTCCGGAAACTATCAAATCACGTTATTTACCTTGAATTTTGTGCACAAGTAATAAATGACATAATGGAGGTACTCAAATTTTCAGAATCGGATTTCGACCCCGATATCAAAAAGTCAACCCCTCGGTCAAACTTCCCAAAAATTTAACTTTCGGCATTTCAAGCCTAATTCCACTACGGACTTCCAAATAAAATTTCGACCACGCTCCTAAGTCCAAAATCACCATACGGAGCTGTTGGAACCATCAAAATTCTATTCCGGGGTCGTTTGCACATAATTCGACATCCGGTCACCATTTGAACTTAAACTTTTAATTTTTCATCAAAATTCTATTTCTCAGGCTAAGGACCTCGGAATTTGATTCCGGGCATACGCCCAAGTCCCAATTCACGATACGGACCTACCGGAACTGTAAAAACATTGATCCGAGTTTGTTTGCTCAAAATGTTGACCAAAGTCAACTCAGTTGAGTTTTAAAGCTCTAATTCATATTTTAATCCATTTTTCACATAAAAGCTTTCCAGAAAATTTTACGTACTGCGCACGCAAGTCAAGGAATGATAAATAGTGCTTTTCGAGGTATTAGAACACAGAATTAATTATTAAATTTAAAGATGACATTTTGGGTCATCACATTCTCCACCTCTAAAACAAATGTTCGTTCTCGGACGGAGTTAGAAAAAGTACCTGAGTTGGTGAATAAGTGTGAATAACGACTGCGTATCTCATGCTCGGTCTCCCAAGTCGCCTCCTCGACCGGATGACCCCTCCACTGAACCTTCACTGAAGCAATGTTCTTTGACCTCAGCTTTCGAACCTGCCTATCTAAAATAGCCACTGGTTCCTCAACATAAGATAGATCCCTGTCCAACTAAACTGAACTGATGTCTAACACATGAGACGGATCGCCGTGATATTTCTGAAGCATAGAAACATGGAATACCGGATGAATTACAGAGAGACTAGGTGGTAGTCCAAATTTGTAAGCCACCTCTCCAACTCTCTCAAGAATCTCAAAAGGCCCAATATACCTAGGGCTCAACTTGCCCTTCTTCCCGAACCTCATCACAACCTTCATAGGCGAAACCCGGAGCAATACCCGCTCACCAACCATGAATGCAACATCACGAACCTTCTGATCCGCATAACTCTTCTGTCTAGATTGGGTTGTACGAAATCGATCCTGAATCAACTTAACCTTTTCCAAGGCATCTTGAACCAAGTTTGTACCCAATAGTCTAGCCTCGCCTAGTTCGGGCCAACCCACTGGAGACTGGCACCGCCTACCATACAAGGCCTCATACAGAGCTATCTGAATGCTTGACAGGTAACTGTTGTTGTAAGAAAACTCCGCAGTTGGTAAGAACTGATCCCAAGCACCCCCAAAATCTATCACACACGCACGAAGCATATCCTCCAGTATCTGAATAGTGCGTTCGGACTGCCCGTCCGTCTGAGGGTGAAATGTTGTACTCAACTCTACCCGAGTACCCAACTCACGTTGTACTACCCTCCAAAACCGTGAGGTAAACTGTGTACCCGGTCAGAGATGATAGATACCAGTACACCGTAAAGTCTGACAATCTCGCGAATATATACCTGAGCCAGTTGCTCTGAAGAGTAAGAAGTAATCACAGGAATGAAATGAGCTAATTTGGTCAGCCTATCCACAATCACTCAAACTGCATCAAACTTTCGATGAGTCCGTGGGAGCCCAACAACGAAATCCATAGTGATCCGCTCCCATTTCCATTCTGGAATCTCCAACTTCTGAAGTAATCCACCCGGTCGTTGATGCTCATATTTCACCTGTTGACAATTTAGACACTGAGATACATACCCCACTATGTCTTTCTTCATCCGCCTCCACCAATAGTGTTGTCTCAAGTCCTGATACATCTTTGCAGCACCAGGATGAATGGAGTACCGCGAACTGTGAGCCTCCTGGAGAATCAACTCACGCAAACCATCCACATTAGGCACACACAGCCTGTCCTGCATCCAAAATACATCGTCATCTCCAATACTGACTTCCTTGGCATTACTGTGCTGAACTATATCCTTAAGGACAAGCAGATAGGGTCATCATACTGACATTCCCTGATACGATCATAAAGAGAAGACTGAGAAACCACGCAAACCAAAACTCGACTCGGCTCGGAAACATCCAGTCTAACAAACTGGTTGGCCAAGGCCTGAACATCCAAGGCTAAAGGCCTCTCTGCTACCGGTAAATATGCTAATCTGCCCAAACTCTCCGCCTTACGACTCAAGGCATCGGCCACCACATTGGCCTTCCCAGGATGATAGAGAATGGTGATGTCATAATCCTTAAGCAACTCCAACCATCTTCGCTGCCGAAAATTAAGTTCCTTCTATTTAAACAGATGTTGTAGACTCCGGTGATCGGTGTAGACCTCACAATGGACACCGTACAAATAATGCCGCCAAATTTTAAAGGCATGAACAATAGATTCTAACTCCAGGTCATGTACAGGATAATTCTTCTCATGCACCTTTAACTGTCTGGATGCGTAGGCAATCACCCTACCGTCTTTCATCAACACTACGCCGAGACCAATACGTGACGCGTCACAATACACAGTATAAGATCTTGTACCTGTAGGTAATACCAATATTGGGGTTGTAGTCAAAGCTGTCTTGAGCTTTTGAAAGCTCTCCTCACATTCCTCGGTCCACCTGAACGGAGCACCCTTCTGGGTCAATTTGGTCATAGATGCAGCAATAGAAGAGAAACCCTTTACAAATCGGCGATAATACCCAGCCAAACCAAGGAAACTCCGGATTTCCGTAACTGAGGACGGTCTAGACCAACTCTACACTGCTTCAATCTTCCTTGGATCTACCTTGATCCCCTCGCACGAAATTATATGACCCAAAAATCCCATTGAATCAAGCCAGAATTCACACTTTGAAAATTTTGCATATAACTTCCTTTCTCTCAAAATCTGAAGCACAGTCCTCATGTGTTGTTCATGATCTTCCCGACTCTGGGAATACACCAGAATGTCGTCAATAAACACAATGATGAAGGAATCAAGATAGGGATGAAATACACTATTCATTAAGTTCATAAATGTTGCTGGGGCATTGGTCAGCCCAAAAGACATCACAAGGAACTCGTAATGACCGTACCGAGTCCTGAAAGCAGTCTTTGGGATATCTGGCTCCCAAATCTTCAATTGATGATAGCTTGAATGTAAGTCAATCTTAGAGAATACTCTGGAACCCTAAAGTTGATCAAATAGGTCATCAATACGTGGTAATGGATACCTGTTCTTCATGGTAACCTTGTTCAGCTGGCGGTAATCAATACACATCCGCATAGAACCATCCTTCTTATTCACAAATAAGACAGGAGCACCCTAAGGCGATACACTAGGCCGAATGAAACCCTTATCAAGCAATTCCTGTAACTGTTCTTTTAATTTTTTTAACTCTGCTGGGGCCATACGGTATGGTGGAATAGAAATGGGTTGAGTGCCTAGTAACAAATCAATGCCAAAATCAATATCCCTGTCGGGTGGCATACCCGGAAGATCCGCTAGAAATACATCGGGAAAATCCCTTACTATAGGAACTAACTCCACAGTAGGAGTATCAATACTAGCATCTCTTACATAGGCCAGATACGCATCACACCCCTTCTCAACCATTCGCTGAGCTTTAAGAAATGAAACAACCCTGCTAGGAATATGATTTGAGGTACCTCTCCACTCTAGCCGCGGTAGACCTGGCATAGCCAACGTCACCGTCTTGGCGTAACAATCAAGAATAGCTTGATAGGGCGACAACCAGTCCATGCCCAAAATAATATTGAAATCTACCATATTGAGCAATAATAAATCAGCTATGGTCTCAAAACCACTGATAACAATTAAACATGACCGATACACACGGTCCACAATAATATATTCACCCATAGGTGTAGATATATAAATAGAAGAACTCAAGGAATCACGTGATACTCCTAAATACGGGGCAAAATAAGATGACACATAAGAGTAAGTGGAGCCTGGATCAAATAAGACTGATGCATCTCTATGACAGACCGGAATAATACCTGTGATAACAGAATCGGATGCAACAGCATCTGTCCTAGCAGGAAGGGAATAATATCTGGCCTGGCCTCCCCCTTTAGGGCGACCTCTACCTGCCCGACCTCCACCTCTAGCTGGCTGTGCAGGTGGAGTGGAAACTTGCAGTAATCATGGCCTGAGAAGCCTGAGGACCCTGTGGAATAGGTGGGGCCTGAGAAATCCGTGGAAGTGCACCCATCCTAAGTCTGAGGCAATCCCTCATGATATGATGAGTGTCACCACACTCAAAACAAGCCCTCGGAGTATGCGGCTGTTGGGACTAACTCAGGCCTGATCGACTAGACTGCCCACTGAAAGCACCCCGTACGGGAGGTACAAAAGACACTAGCGGTGCATAATATGGAACCTGAGGTATGGGAGTAGCCGGAATACCACTGGAAGCTGGAAGTGCTGAATAAATAGGACGTCTCACATAACCTCTACCATGACGGGCAGCAACTGGGGCACGAGAATTATTATATGTGCCAGAATCTCGGGGTCTCTTAGCTTCTCTCTTTTCCCTCTCCCGAGTCTGCATACCCTCAAATCTCCTAGCAATTGACATCACCTGTTGGTATGTGATATCCATCTCTAGATCTCGGGCCATATTGTATCTGATACTAGGGTGGAGACCCTCAATAAATCTGCGAACCCGCTCTCGAACAGTAGCAACAAAGGCTGGTGCATGCCTAGCCAAATCACTGAATTAGACCGCATATTCTGACATGGTCATAGAACCCTGGCGCAGCTACTCAAACTCTGCGTTCCATGTATCTCTAAGACTCTGAGGAACATACTCCCTTAAGAACATATTTGAAAATTGAGTCCAAGTAAGTGAAGATGCCTCAGCGGGACTATCCAACTCATATGCCCACCACCACTAGTAGGCTGCTCCTCTAAACTGGAATGCCGTGAAAGAAACCTCACTGGAATCCACAATACCCATAGTACGAAGGATACGGTGACATCCCTCCAGAAAATCCTAAGCATCATCTAAAGCTAAACCGTTGAAAGTGGGAGGGTGATACTTTTTATACCTCTCGAGCCTGAGCTGCTCCCCCTCTGATACTGCTGTCCTAATCTCAGGCTGAGCTGGGACAACTGGCTGCACTGGTATAACCTCTGGGGCATGGTCAACTTGGGCTCGAAGCTCTAAAGTACGGGCGATGGGAGTCTGCGCTCCTCCCCCAACCTAAGATGTGGCAGGAGCAAGTGGAATTAACCCTGCCTGAGCTAGAGTTCCAAACATGCTCAAAAACTGGGCAAGAATCTCCTGAAGTGCAGGAGTAGTAACAGGCGTCTCAGGTGCCTGTTCTCCAACTGGAGCTACTGGTGGCTCTGGTGCAGCAGCTCGTGCAGGTACTCTGGCTGCACCGCGTGGTCTTCCTCAGACTCTGACCTGGCCTCTGCCCCATCCCCGACCACTTGCGGCTCTAACAGGGGGCGCGGGTGTCTGATCATCAGATACAGTTGTGCGTGTCCTCACCATCTGTAAGAGAATAGAAAGAAAATTGTTTAGAACTTTGAAATCAACAAAGGCGCACGAAAAGGAATCAAAGAAGTGAATATTTCCTAACAGTTCCATAGCCTCTCGAAGATAAGTACAGACGTCTCCGTACCGATCCGCAAGACTCTACTAAACCTGCTTGTGACTCATAATACCTATGAACCTAGTGCTCTGATACCAACTTGTCACGACCCCAAATTCCCTCAGTAAGAGGTCGTGATGGCACCTAGTCTCTAAGACTAGGTAAGCCTATCAATGCGGAATAATAATAAACATCTGAAATAATTAAACTACAACTCAAACAATTTCAACACCCAAAACTCGGTAGAAATAAGTCACAAACTTCTAAGAATTTATTCTCAATGTCTCTATATATCAAGGTCTAAATAAAAATAAGGAAGCAACATAAAAATGATAGAAGGGGACTCCGGAGTCTGCGGACGCTGACAGATATACCTCGAAGTCTCCTTGTGCGGGTAACTCACTGACGTCTAGGCTGGTAAGATGTACCTGGATTTGCAAAAAAAGATGTGCAGAAGCATAGTATGAGTACACCACAGCGGTACCCAGTAAGTGCCAAGCCTAACCTCGGTAGAGTAGTGACGAGGTCAGGTCATGCCCTACTGGAGAATAAATAATGGCATGGTAAAATGTTTAAATAATATTATAAGATAAAATAACAATGAAAATGAATCAAGTAGTATGTCACATTTAATTACACCAAATAATGGGAAATAAATACCTCGTGGAAACAAAACAGAATTCTTTTCAACTTTAAGAAAATCACAACAATAATCAAAGGCAACTGCGGCCATAAATCAATATCAACAAGGGCACTCCCGAGGTACCGCCTCGTAGTCCCAAATCATAAATAAATTCACAATATCTCATTTTCTTATCTCACCGCGGGAGACTTCACAATTTATTTGAAAGAAAATATTTTTTCCGAAATAGCATCCCGCGTTTTAGCCATCCTTATCACACCGCATGACTTCTAGTAGTTTTCCCTACTAGCCACGCATATCAAGCCACCCTTATCTCACCGCATGCATTTCAATAACCAGACCTTATACCACCGCATGCGTATCAATATCACAATATATCACAATTTGCACCTCAAGTGCTCAAATAATGTAACTTGCCAAAATAATTCGACAATAATATTTTTCCACAATAAAGAGCTCACGGCTCATGCCAAAATAAATCATCAATAATAGTTTTTCCACAATAAAGAGTTCACGGCTCCATCACAATGAGTACAAAAAATATCTTACAAAATATTCAAGAATAAATAATTCAAGAAAATAATATTTCAAAATCTTTAATACGTTGCTTCAAAATCAAATTTAAAATGTCAAATACTTCATATTAAAAATGTTTAATTTAAAGAAAATCACCCTTCAAGTAATGCACAGAATAAAAGAAACCAAGTTTCAACTAAACAGGTATAACAATTAGCAGGAAAAGGTCACACAAATTTAAGGCATATATATCTCAGATCAATGATGAAGAATATAACAAGATAAAATAATTTAATAAATGTGCAACAATGATCTACACAATTTAAAAATATAATCTTTCACATTTAGCCCGTGAACACACTCGTCACCTCGTGTACACAACTTTCAACACATTTCAATAATCACATTAATATCAATTCGAGAGAAAATTTCCCCCACACAAGGTTAGACAAGTTACTTACCTCGACTTGCTCCAATTTAACCAAGTAATATGCTTTTTCCTCGATTTTTCGATTTTGGTCGACTCGTATCTAGTCATAATAAATTCGATACAGTCAACAAAAATTATAGAATTAATTCTGTAAGAAAATACTATATTTTTCAATAAAAATCCGAAATTAACTCAAAAATGGCCCATGGGTCCCACGTCTCGTAACTTGACAAAAGTTATAAAATCCGAAATCCTATTCAACCACGAGTCTAACCATACCAATTTTATCAAAATTCGACCCCAACTCGACCCTCAAAGCTTCAAATCTTATTTTCAAATCCCTAAGTTCCAACCCCCGATTTACACCTCAAAAACATGTAATCTAGTCGGATTATTTGATGACAATTCAATATTATGGAGTAGAAATGATCACAAGGGACTTACCTCAAGTTTTCCCGTGAAAACCTTGCTCAGAATCGCCCAACCCGAGCTTGAAATGCCCAAAAAATGGCAAAAGCTCGGAACCCCTCTGTTTTTGTATTGTCCAGGGATTTTCGCATCTGCGGCAACTTGGCCGCTTCTGCGCCAACCGCATGTGCGGAAAAAGTCCTGCATATGCGCCTTTGCCCGCATATGCGCGCCTATTTGCGCTCCTGCGCAGGCCCTTCTGCGCGCGTCCCTCCGCATCTGCGCTCACGCAGGTGCAGAATTTCCCTCGCACCTGCGACCATTGCCTCATAGTCCATTTGCGCATCTACGCTTGCCAGGCTTGCTTCTGCGAGCTCGCACCTGCGATAGAATTTTCGCATGTGAGAATGAAGCAGAGGGCAGAAACTTCAGCTATTTCTTCTAAGTCCGAATTTGATCCGTTAATCATCCGAAACTCACCCGAGGCCCCCCCGGGACCTCAACCAAATGTACCAACAAGTCCTAAACAATCATACGAACTTAGTCGAGCCTTCAAATCACATCGAACAACATTAAACACGAATCACACATAGATTCAAGCCTAATGAACTTTGAAATTTCTAATTTCTACAAATGACTCCGAAACCTATCAAATCACGTCCGATTTACCTCGAATTTTGTGCATAAGTCATAAATGACATAATGGAGGTACTCAAATTTTCAGAATTGGATTTCAACCCCGATATCAAAAAGTCAACCCCTCGGTCAAACTTTCCAAAAATTCAACTTTCGGCATTTCAAGCCTAATTCCACTACGGACTTCCAAATAAAATTCTGATCACGCTCCTAAGTCCAAAATCACCATACGGAGTTGTTGGAATCATCAAAATTCTATTCTGGGGTCGTTTGTACATAATTCAACATCCGGTCACTATTTGAACTTAAACTTTTAATTTTTTATCAAAATTCCATATCTCGGGCTAGGGACCTTGAAATTTGATTTCGGGCATACGCCCAAGTCCCAATTCACGATACGGACCTACCGGAACTGTCAAAATACTGATTTGAGTCTGTTTGCTCAAAATGTTGACCAAAGTCAACTCGGTTGAGTTTTAAAGCTCTAATTCATATTTTAATCCATTTTTCACATAAAAACTTTCTAAAAAATTTTACGGATTGCGCACGCAAGTCGAGAAATGATAAATAGTGTTTTTCGAGGTCTTAGAACAAAGAATTAATTATTAAATTTAAAGATGATATTTTGGGTCATCACACCTATAGATTATGCCTATAGGTTTTTAATAGTGATTATAATCAGCAACTTCGATAATTCGTCTAGAAGTACTGTCTACGAGTTTTATCAGTCACGTAAAAACCATGCATATAGGTTTGAACAACTCTAATGCGTTTCAACTCCACAAATGCCTATGACTATTTACTACATAATCTCGAACCTTGTTAGCATGAAACTCATGACTATTTTGCGTGCATTTGTGCCTATGTGTGGAGGCTAACTTGAGCTCTTGATTGTAATTATGTGCATTCCTACCTGTTTTGAATGTGCGCCTAGTTTTATCATTTTGAGCATCCTAAGTAAAGTCTAGAACCACCCAAGTAGTAGGTTCAAAGCCTCCAGAACCATAGGCATGGGCCGGGTAATGCACGCATAGGACGCGGTTTAGAATTGAACTAGAACATCTTAGGTTAACAACTTTTAGATAGTAATTGGGTAGCAGGAGATGATAGTTTATGCCCGCTGAATAATATGAGCAACCCCTACGTTAAGGGAGTTGTGAAGTATTATTTATGTTGCACGGGGTGATCCTTTAGTCTAAAAAACTTTGGACCCCCTATATACGTTTACTACTTGCACCCCTATTTATTCGAACTTAGATCAAACTAGGTAGTACCTTATAATCCTCAAAGGATTACACCAATAACTAATTAATGCATAGTTTACTTCCTTCATAAGCGGAATCTTCTATATACTTGTTTCACATTGTAGTTGGATATTTAGATTCCTTATCTTCCTTTAATTTACATGATCACATAGGACAATTATAATCAAATAATCCCACATAGCGTAAAATTCAGCCAGGACCCACAGTTATGGATCTCGAAGAGTGCCTAACACCTTCTCTTTGAGGTAATTTGAGTCCTTACCCAATCTTTGGTGATACAGACTAGTTCTAATCACAGTTATCTGCAAATAGGTGCCCTAACACACCTTAAAATCGTTAGGTGGCGACTCTTTTCTTTTACTACCCATTTAAAAGATTTGTCACATGTCGAAACTCAATTTTGCGAGAAAACAGGGTGTGACAGCCGACATCGTAGGAATTTTCAGAGACCGTGTTACGACAATAATAGAATGGAAGATAGTAGAACAGCATTTAAAGGTCATTCATGAAGACATTTCGCTAAAGCAAGCGTTGTGAGCAAAGTTAAGCTTAAGGGACTAAGTGCTCCAGTTACACTAGGTGTCACTCTCGTCGTAAGAAATTCAATTATCCATGGTACAAGAAGGGCTATTGTAGGCGAGTAAGGGTCATTAAATAAATATGGAAAGACGCCGAAGATGAAGAGGTAAAACATTTGCATGTAAAGCTTCAAAGCATTAAATGCTAGTACTCCCCTAAAGGGGGGGAAGATTGTGTGATATGGTATTAATTCGGAGTTAAGTGGTCCAAGTAACTATGGAATGGTAAAGGAAGAATGTGACAAAAATGTGAGAGGGATAAGACTGCACTTATTCAAATCCTACAGATATGTTAGGACCCCGGAACATTATGCAAGCACGACATCAGGGAGAGGCAGTAAGAGTTCCCGGCCAGGATGTTATTGATAAATAAGTGTGAATGGACACTTGATACATAATGAGTTAGTGCGAGTGGTAAGTTAAGACAAAGGACATAACTTAAGAGAGGGTACGCGGGATATAAATGTGAGAATGGACCAACGAGTAGTTAGTAGTTAATTCAGGAAGAGCCTAGCTATTGCTAAACAAGAGGTCACAGATAAATCAGTTGATCGTGCAAGATAAACGTAGTGAACCCTAGCATAGGCAATTCCGTCTCGCAGATACGAGATCGTAATCCTTGAAAAATATTCAAATAAGAGTTGGGGTATATAATGGTATTGTATAAGTGTTACGGATATAAAAGAGAGTCCCATTGGGGAGACAATCAAAATTTGAGTTCGGAAGTAACCCAAGGAGCACAAGGGCATTGAGGTAAGTAACCAAGAATAATTATAGGAGAGTAAGAACATCGAAAATTTTGTCGGGTATATGATGTAATAAGCTCGCAGCTTTAGAAGAGTCAGAGGGTCTTCCCCAAGTACTACAATGAAAGACTAGCTAAGGAAATAAGGAAGAAGTCTTCAACCTAAGCATAGAGACCTAAAGAAGAAATGATCGTGTAACAACAGTCTCACTACAACATTGTATGCACTCTATAAAAAATTGGCACCTATCGTGGCTAATGAACGGGAAGTTTAAAAAATCAAAAGTAATATTCGAAATCATATGAGTTTCACGAAATTCCAATATGTGTGGGCACTAAGATAAGCCAAGTATTTATGAAGCAAGTGGCAGAACGTCCAGGAAAAGTAATTGCTTATGTTTAAATACAACTGAGATGGCACGAAAGGAATTATTCGATCTACGACCTAGAGTTAGTTACGTTATGAACGCACTTAAGATTTCGGAGTATTATACATGCAGCATATATGTTGACATTGATACAGCTATAGGAGACTCGAGTATAAGTTAAAAGAAAGAATTGAGTCCACATCACAGATAAAGGGTTGAATTGTTAGAAGACTATATCATAGATGTTCCATAGCGTCCATGAAAGGCTAGAGTAATACTCCACTAATACCTTGAGATGCATATTGGAAGATAGCCTACTGAAAGGCTGAGAGATAAGAGGAAACTAACGAGTTACATCATCTAAGTAAATTAGGAGTATGATTATTATATCTACATAATTATAGAAATCACGATTTAGAACATTGCAGAATCACTCTTAATATCATAGGTATAAGAGATATAGTACAATGGCCATATTCTATAATGGCTCTACGATAAAGCCAGTTAGAATAGTACCAGCCTCATAAGAAGTCAGTATGAAGCTCCCGCCGGATTGTGTATGCACCAGAGATGTAAGTATTATAGTAGAGCTTCTAGGTGTGGATGTGAATTCCACCTATGTTGGAGGGAGGTTATGAAAGATATGGGAGGTACGATGCGAGATTTAAAGGTAAGTAAGTTAAAGCCAAATAAAGTACGAGATACTCAAGTACAGAAGGTTATGAATAGTCCAGACTTCATATAGAGGGCTGGAAGTGACGTGATTTCGTATCAAGAAATGATAGTGGTGTCGTCAGTGGCATATCTTCCAGCCTATGGTTTCCAGGTACCGAGAGGTCTAGTTAAGAGAGTAAATAAGAGTTAGAGATGATGTGATGTCTCTCTTGAGGTTCCAGAATAACATAAGGAAATCTATGGTGCTAGAGAGTTAAAGGAAGGTTGCGAGTAGTATAAATAAATATGTGTAGGTCGCAAGCTAAAGTATGGTAGAGAGACGAGGCTTTAGGTAGACAAGAATAAGGATAAGAAAAGGTAAGTGAGAAGGTGACGAGAATAGGTAAGTCATCGGGATTAAACCCATCACAACAAGAGAACTAATGGTTTTCGTTAGTTATAGAAATCTCAGTATAGCCTGAATGAATTTAGAGGAGTCTAAGACTAGGAGCACTTAGAAATGATGGAATGTTGCCCTAGAAGTAGATTATGTGGGAAATTGTGATTGATATGAGGATGATATTTAGTCCTTCGATTGAGTAATGATTCAAAGAGAATGGAATTCATGAATTTCACAGGATTGGAATACCCCCCATAAGATGAATCACGTTAGGATGCTATGAAATACTGTTTTTGAAGTATAGTATCGTCCCTAGGTGGATCAGACAAATAACTTTAGATATTCCCCAATAAGACGTGAGCCCTAGTTTACGTAAGAAGTTTCAAGTTAACAGTGGTAGATTACAGATCAACATTAAGGTTAATCAAAAATAGATGAAACAACATTCCATTGTATGAGACGAGATTAGTCTGTCATTCTTAAGATGAACAGTAATGAGAAAGCATTAAAGGTCTTAGATTACTGCATATAGGATAAGCAGCGAGAGAGTAAACTATAGTTAGGTAGAAAACCTCAGTAATAATAAATCGAAGTAAGTATTATGGTATAGTATGACCTACCTAGATGCAATAAAGGAATAAGGATAGATAATCGAGGCTATAAAATAAAATATAGCAATAATCGCAAGTTCGACAAAGTACCAAGCTAAGAACTTCATTACACTTATAGATGCCTAGAGGAACATCTTGTCATAATTCTATATATGTTCACAAAGTGAGGCCTAGAGATGGGCTAAAAGCTGGAGGAAAAAGGAGAGAAGAGTCGCATAGGCGCACATACAAGGACAGATTCGTATAGGTTGCATGACAGAAAGGTTGCAACAGTTACGAGATTGGAAGAATTCCGACCATAAGTTGTGATATGAGAAAGAGGCCTAAAGGGGGGAATACCATGGCCTTTAGATTTATTCACAAGACGGTTTGCTAGATGCCAAGGACAGTATTAAAGTATTTATAAAATCTATAGGTTATGAGACTGATAAGCGCACCATTCAACATTCGAGGAAGAATGTTCCAAAGGGGGGAATGATGTTACACCCCATGTTTTTGTACGTAAGAGTACGTCATAAGTCAATTGATGTAAACTCATAAATGAGATCATCTTTGAAGGTACATAAAATGAGTCAATCATATTACCTTGAAGGTTACAAATATTAAGATCATGAATAATAAGTACCAATAGGGTTGGAAGTCTTAGAAGCTAAACGAATTGAAGAAAATAAGATTCGTCGAAAGTCGACAAGTTGGGAATGTTATAACATGTACTTTTGGGGTGAGCTAGGGCGCTTAACATGATAAGTAGGTTATGTTATCAGTTATTTTAGTCGTATGATAGTCGAGTGTTACATTTTGCAGTCAAGCAAGTTGTAGAATAAAAGTTGGCAAAGGTCATTACAAGTTACATTCATAAATGTGCTGAAATTTTGGTCAAATATAGCTAAGATTTTCTCTTAAAATTGTAATTACAGGATGATCCACATATAAAATTGAAGATCTACAATTCTAGTTTACAACGCATTAAATCGTTCATCGATATGATATTGGAGTAGAGAGATATTTGCGTTTTCGCGAGACTGCGCAAGCAGCTCCCTATGGGATCCACTTAGGCACTTGAGAATATCTTGATATATATGTGATGCCTAAAGCCCGTTTTAACTCTTTATTTTTCACTCAAATTTCTCTCATGATCCAAGACCCAAACCAAGGGCAAACAACACAATCAAGTGTCGGAACTCCCGTGGCGCTATTGAGTTTCTTGTTCTTCTTGTGGTTGCTAATTTTGGTGTGGTTCCAGCTCGTGTGGGGGGCTGTTTAAAGTGGTTTAAGTTCTTTAAAATAATCTTCCAAGGTTTTTATATAAACCCTATGTGATTTCAAGTCTTCCAAAGTGATTCTAGTGCAGAGAAACCTAAATTGATTGCTAGTTTCGCTTCTTTGTTCTTGTGACTGTGTTAGAAGGATATTTCGTGGTGAAGTAAGCTCAAATTGGAGTTTTTATATCTGTTTAAAGGTAGGCAACCTATAACTCTACATTTATTTGAGTTTATCTAAGTTACATCTAAGTCGTTGAAGCTAGAACTTGTAAGATATCCATCGAAATTCTTGTTAGAAATTTTATTGATTGTTGGACTATTTGGGAGGTGTTCTTGCAGCGTTTTATGGCTGAAAAATTTATGGAATAACCTGAGTCTATTTTGTTGTTATTATAAAAAAATTCCAAAATATAAATAAGAGGGAAAGGGTTCAAAATATAGTATTATTAGTCATGAATAGAGTTTGCCGCTCGATGTGTTATTGTGTTGGTTTTGTTCTATATAGCTACTGGTTGTTGTTTGGGCTGTTTGGTGACTTTTAGTAACTTATGGGATGTAGTTAAAAACATGGAAGGTGCAATCCATTTTTTTGTAGAATATTGGTTTCGAAATATGAGAGTTACAATGCTTATATGATGACAACGAAGTCGGTTTACTCATTGTAGACGTAAGAATATCATATTGAGCTTGGTTGACGATTGGAGAGAAGATTGCAAAGGTATGTTAAGGATAAACTCTTCCTTCATTTTCGCATGATCTCATAACTACATGCGTTTGATAACGAGACATAAAGAGAAGTTTCTACTCCTTAATTTATGTACATTATCCTAGCCTCATAAGTTATAGTATTCTCCCTTATCGGGACTTTATATTCAGTTAAGTATTGTCTTCTTCCGGTCAAGAGAGTAGAGGTATATATATATATATATATATATATATATATATATATATATATATATATATATATATATACAGTATTATAGTATTTTCACCACCATCGAGCTATATTCGGTGGGAAGGCTCCTATTGGGAAGTATTATAGTATTTTCACCACCATCGAGCTATAATCAGTGGGCGGGCCCTTATTGGGCAACCTCAGATCAGATGGTAAGTTATATACCCTACTATGGCCGAGCGCCTATGAGCAAGCCCAGAATGGCCAAGATACAGAGCCTAGCATGACTGAGGGCCTATGAGCGAGCCTACTACGGTAGAGCAGTTATACGTACCGAGCCTTATAGGGTCGGACAACTATTTTACTTAATATATTGAGAGGGTTGAGTCAATATCAGTAGGTAAGCATATCTTCAGATTATCTTTGACTCCCAGTTACTTTCAGTTATTATATTATCAGCTCAGTTTCAGCTTTCAGTTATTTTATTGCCTTACATACTCGGTACATTATTTTGTACTAACATCCCTTTTGCTAGGGACGCTGCATTTCATGCCTGTAGGTCCTGATTGACAGCTGGATAGACCTTTGTGATGACCCAAAATGTCATCTTTAAATTTAATAATTAATTATGTGTTCTAAGACCTCGAAAAGCACTATTTATCATTCATCGACTTGTGTGCACAGTCCGTAAAATTTTCCAGAAAGTTTTTATGTGAAAAATGAATTAAAATGTGAATTAGAGCTTTAAAACTCAACTGAGTTGACTTTGGTCAACATTTTGAGCAAACAGACTCGGATCAGTGTTTTGACAGTTTCAGTAGGTCTGTATCGTGATTTGGGACTTGGGCATATTCCCGAAATTTAATTCCGAGATCCCTAGCCCGGGATATGCAATTTTGATGAAAAATTAAAAGTTTAAGTTCAAATAGTGACCGGATATCGAATTATGTGCAAACGACCCCAGAATAGAATTTTGATGATTCCAACCGCTCCATATGGTAATTTTGGACTTAGGAGCGTGATCAGAATTTTATTTGGAAGTCCGTAGTGAAATTAGGCTTGAAATGGCTAAAATAGGAATTTAAGTTTGGAAGTTTGACCGGGAGTTGAATTTTTGATATCGGGATCGGAATCCAGTTCTGAAAATTTTTACAGTTCCATTATGTCATTTATGACTTGTGTGCAAAATTTGAGGCCAATCAGACTTGATTTGATAGGTTTCGACATCGAATGTAGAAGTTGGAAATTCTTGAGTTTCATTAAGCTTGAATTGGGGTGTGATTTATGATTTTAGCGTTGTTTGACTTGATTTGAGGTTTCAAATAAGTTCGTATGATATTTTAGGACTTGTTGGTGTATTGGGTTGAGGTCCCGAGGACCTCGGGTGCGTTTCGGAAGGTTAACGGATCAAAAGTGGGACTTAGCTGCTGCAATTTTTCTGCTGGAAATGCTGTCAAAATCGGGCTCCCTGTCAAAATCGGGCTCCCTGTCAAAAATCGGACTCCCTGTCAAAATCGGGTTGCCTGTCAAAATCGGGTTGCCTGTCAAAAATAGGACTCCCTGTCAAAATCGGGCTGCCTGTCAAAATCGGGTTGCCTGTCAAAATCGGGCTCCCTGTCAAAAATCGGACTCCCTATCAAAATCGGACTCCCTGACAAATCGGGCTCCCTGACAAATCGAGCACCCTGACAAATCGAGCTCCCTGACAAATCGGACTCCCTGACAAATCGAGCTCCCTGACAAATCGGGCTCCCTGACAAATCGGGCTCCCTGACAAATCGAGCTCCCTGACAAATCGCGCTCCCTGACAAATCGGGCTCCCTGACAAATTTAGCTCCCTGACAATCGGGCTCTCTGACAAATCGGGCTCCCTGGCAAATCGGGCTCCGTGACAGATCAGTAAGTTATAAAAACAAGGGACTTCGTCCCATTTGCCATTTTTGACGAATTGGAGATTGAGGAGAGGCGATTTTGATATATTTTCAAGGAAAAATATTTGGGTAAGTGATTCTAACTCGGATTTGATTGATATACACGAATATATCATTATTTTCACCATTTAATTAGTGTTTTGAGATAGAAATGTGGGAAAATTTTAGAAATCTCATAAAAAAGAATTTTTGAGATTTCGGTGTCGATCCGGAGTCGGATTTGAGTGAAACTGGTATGTTGGACTCGTAATTGAATGGGTTCGGATTTTGTGAGTTTCGCTGGATTCCGAGATGTGGGCCCCACGGGCGATTTTTGAGCTAATTTCGGATTTTATTGAACAATATAGTATTTTCTTATGAAATTGATTTCTATAATTTTTGTTGATTGTATCGAATTAATTATGACTAGATACAAGTCGATCGGAGTCGAAAAATCGAGGAAAAAGCATAATACTTGATTAAATTGGAGCAAGTCGAGGTAAGTGACTTGTCTAACCTTGTGTGGGAAAAATTTCCCCTAGGATTAGTATTGATGTGATTATTGAAATATGTTGAAAGTCATGTGCATGAGGTGACGAGTGTGTATACAGGCTAAAGGTGAAAGATTATATTTTTAAATTGTGTAAATCACTGTTGCGCATTTATTAAATTATTTTATCTTGTTATATTCTTCATCATTGATCTGAGATATATACTTCAAATTTGTTTGACCTTTTCCTACTAATTGTTTTACCTGTTTAGTTGAAACTTGGTTTCTTTTATTCTGTGCATTATTTGAAGGTTGATTTTTTTTAAATTAAATATTATTAATATGAAGTATTTGACATTTTTAAACTTGATATTGAAGCAACGTATTAAAGATTTTAAAATATTATTTTATCTTGTTATATTCTTTATCATTGATCTGAGATATATACTTCAAATTTGTTTGACCTTTTCCTACTAATTGTTTTACATGTTTAGTTGAAACTTGGTTTCTTTTATTCTGTGCATTATTTGAAGGTTGATTTTTTTTAAATTAAATATTACTAATATGAAGTATTTGACATTTTTAAACTTATTGAAGCAACGTATTAAAGATTTTAAAATATTATTTTACTGAATTATTTACTCCTGAATATTTTTGTAAGATTTTTGTACTCATTGTGATGGAGCCGTGAACTCTTTATTATGGAAAATTATTATTGATGATTTATTTTGGCATGAGCCGTGAGCTCTTTATTATGAAAAAATATTATTGATGATTTATTTTGGCATGAGTCGTGAGCTCTTTATTGTGAAAAAATATTATTGTTGAATTATTTTGGCAAGTTAAATTATTTGAGCACTTGAGGTGCAAATTGTGATATATTGTGATATTGATACGCATGCGGTGGTATAAGGTCTGGGTATTGAAACGCATGCGGTGAGATAAGGGTGGCTTGATACGCGTGGCTAGTAGGGGAAACTACTAAAAGTCATGCGGTGTGATAAGGATGGCTAAAACGCGGGATGCTATTTCGGAAAAAATATTTTCTTTCAAATAAATTGTGAAGGCTCCCGCGGTGAGATAAGAAAATGAGATATTGTGAATTTATTTATGATTTGGGACTACGAGGCGGTACCTCGGGAGTGCCCTTGTTGATATTGATTTATGGCCGCAGTTGTCTTTGATTATTGTTGTGATTTTCTTAAAGTTGAAAAGAATTCTGTTTTGTTTTCACGAGGTATTTATTTGCCATTATTTGGTGTAATTAAATGTGACATACTACTTGATTCATTTTCATTGTCATTTTATCTTATAATATTATTTAAATATTTTACCATGCCATTATTTATTCTCCAGTAGGACCTGACCTCGTCACTACTCTACCGAGGTTAGGCTTGGCACTTACTGGGTACCGCTGTGGTGTACTCATACTACGCTTCTGCACATCTTTTTGTGCAGATCCAGGTACATCTTATCAGACCAGGCATCAGTAAACTAGTTCTACGAGGAGACTTCGAGGTATATCTGCCAGCGTCCGCAGACTCCGGGGTCCCCTTCTATCTTACTATATTGTCTTCCTTATTTGCTTTAGACTCTGATGTATAGAGACATAGAGAATAAATTCTTAGAAGCTTGTGACTTATTTCTACCGGGTTTTGGGAGTTAAAATTATTTGAATTGTAGTTTATTTATTTCAGATATTTAATATTATTCCGCATTGATAGGCTTACCTAGTCTTAGAGACTAGGTGCCATCACGACATCCTACAGAGGGAATTTGGGGTCGTGACAACCTTCCCAGTAGACAAAGTCAAATATCAGCTTGGTTGGTAAGCTCCACTTCCTCGGAGTTACCAGGTTTAGACCTTGGAGTCCATTTTATATATACAGATTTGATGGGTAGGTCGAGGCCCTGTCCCGACCATGATATATTTCAGTTATCTCTAGAGGTTTGTAAACGAGTCTTGTTTATTTTGTATATTAGTATTGTGGCCTTTCCAGCCTCGTGTACATGTTCAGTTTTGTATTGCTAGTTGTAGACATTCATGGTGGCCTCGTCGGCCTGTACAGTTATGTGTATGAGCTTTTGGGTATGTTTACCCCTTAAATGAGAGAGACGTTATTTTCAGATGATTCAGAATATGGTCTCATCGGCCTTGATTGGTATTGTTAGTTTAAAGGTAGGCCTCGTCAGCCTATGTTGAGGGTTACCCCTCTAGAGTTCATAGTTAAAGAGTGGTACGCTTGGGCCGAGTATGGTACCGGGTGCCGGCCACGCCTCCCCAAGTTTTGGGGCGTGACACTGTCGCGTTTTTCCTTAATATCTTTTACTTGTATTTTATATGTGCTTTGATTATTTTGCTGTTTTATCACATGATTTCTCTTTGTGCTATTTATTTACTTTGCTTTCTGTTGCTAGCTTTATATTGATATTCTGCACAGGTTACTTGATTAGTGAGTGTCTTGACTTGAACCTCATCACTACTCCACCGAGGTTAGTCTTGATACTTACTGGGTACAGATCGTGGTATACTCATACTACACTTCTGTATATTTTTGTGTAGATCCAGATATTGGAGCTAGCAAATTCAGGCAGAGTTAGCTTCTTGATCGCGAGGATTCAAGATAGAGTTGTTTGGTCATCGCAATCGCTTGGAGTCCTTTCCTTTGGTTTATATTATCAATTCTCTATCAGAACAGTATTGTATCTTTGTTTTGAGATATTTATATGTATTCAGTTAGAGTTCGTGACTCTGTACTACCTAGTCTTGGGGATTTATTGTGATTATCTCCATGTTGTCTTGTATCACCTTTACTTCCCGCTTTTATATTTAAACTCATCTTCATAATATCATGCATAATTGGTTTAGATATTGTCCGTGATCTTCTTACCTAGTTTTAGAGACTAGGTGTCATCACAATCCTTATGGTGGGATTTTGGGCCGTGACATGCCTAGGAACTGTAGCAGGTGAGGAGTCCAATGAAAAATGGCCACGTGTTCTGGCGTATTGAGTATGGACTGCGCACGAGTCGCATCGGTCCTAGAAATTGAGTTTTGTTGAAACTCTTTCTTACTAAGGAAGAAATCTCTATAAAATTGGTCCCTACCAAGAAAAGAATATTACCACTTGTCGAGCATTCGTCATCGAATCGCCCGAAAAGTTGGGGGACTAACTGTGTGGGTAAACATTACCCTTTCCAACTGGCATGGCCAAAAGGTTTCACGCGGCAACTAAGGCCTAGATGTCAAGCAATGGGACCCAATTCTGAGTTCGGAAGGTGCTGAGATCATGGTCATTGAATGGACAAATACTCGAAGGGTGGATGATATTATTCGAAGACCCAGTCAACCTTATCCACAAATCGTGGATGTCAATGTTATGTCAAAACGGAAGCCATTATCGGAGGTCGCGCTCCCCACTACCTAATTCACTGGCGTGCTGGCTTGAAACTTGGAATGGCAGTTCACCTCTTATCACTATAAAAGCCGCCCCAATGCTCCAAAGCAGGGGCATCAAAAACACGAAAAAAAACTCCCTTTATAACAAAATATCATCTTATGCTAGCCTTTTTCAGATTAAACTTTGTAATCCAGTCATATTCTTGATTGGAGATTGCTCAGAACTGGAAATAAAGAAGAGTTTTCTCTGTTGCACTATTCTTTTTAAATCTATTTTGCTACTTCTTTTTTGTATTGACTTATTATCCGCAACCGCTTCGAATCAAACAAATTATTAGTAGCCCTTAAAAAATATATATTTAATTGTTTAATCTCAAAATCAGTTTTTGGATCAAACAATTATGCTCTTCTTTACCCAATAATTCACACAACAAAAATAAATAAAAATATTATATTTGACATCGTTCAAAAATTACATACAACTTTCTAGAGAAGTAAACTATAGAATATTAGCAACAAAATACCAGTGAGAATTGTGGAGTGGGAATTTATTAGTGGGAAGCAAGTGTTCTAAAGTTCAAAATGTTACAACTAAACATCAGTTTGAAACTTTGAGCTACAAGTAATTTCACGAAATAGCATCCTGAAGTTCAAAGCACTACAACTAAACTTCAAAATACTGAAGCACTATAACTAATTTCGGGATGCTACATCCCGAAGTTTCGAACTATTACAAGTGAACTTTAGAACACAGTATCTTGAAGTTCAAAGTACAATAATTAAACTTAAAGATATTGTGTCCTGAAGTTTCAAGATTTATGACTAAACTTCAAGATGCTTAGTCCTAAAGTCTAAAGTACTATAACTAAATTTCAGGACGTTGTGTCCTAAGTTCGTATTGTTACCAGTGAATTTCAGCATACCGTGTCTTAAAATCCAAAGCACCACAACTAAACTTTAGGACGTCTAACTACCATAAGTGAACTTTGTCCCAAATTTCAAATTGTTAGTTCTTGATCTGAGGATGAAATGATGTGCTCAACTCAACCCGCGTACCCAACTCACGCTGAACTGCCCTCCAAAAATGCGAGGTAAACTGCGCACCTCGATCATAAATGATGCACACGGGCACACCGTGAAGACGGACGATCTCACGAATGTAAATCTCTGCCAACCTCTCTGAGGAATAGGTAACTGCCATAGGAATGAAATGCGCTGACTTAGTCAGCCTGTCCACAATGACCCAAACTGCATCGAACTTCCTCTGAGTCCGTGGGAGTCCAACAACAAAATTCATAGTGATACGCTCCCACTTCCACTCAAGAATTTCTAACCTCTGAAGTAAACCACCAGGTCTCTGATGCTCACACTTTACCTACTGGCAATTTAGGTACTGAGCTACATAGGCAACTATGTCCTTCTTCATTCACCTCCACCAATAATGCTACCTCAAGTCCTGATACATCTTGGTGGCGCCCGGATGAATAGAATACCGAAAACTGTGGGACTCTTCAAGGATTAACTCACGAAGTCCATCCACATTAGGCACACAAATACGACCCTGCATCCTCAAAACTCCGTCATCTCCAACAGTAACTTGCTTGGCACCACCGTGCCGCACTGTGTCTCTAAGGACAAGTAAATGTGGATCGTCATCCTGCCGATATCTGATGCGCTCAAACAAAGAAGACCGAGTGACTGTACAAGCTAGAACACGGCTAGGCTCAGAAACATCTGACCTCACGAACTGGTTGGCCAAGGCCTGAACATCCAATGCAAGCGGTCTCTCACCAACTGGAATATATGCAAGGCTACCCATACTGACTGACTTTCTACTCAAAGCGTCGGCCAACATGTTGGCCTTCCCCGGATGATACAATATGGTGATATCATAGTCTTTCAATAGCTCCAGCCACCATTTGAAAAAAATACCACCACCACCACCACCACCACCACCACAAACCTAAGACACTAAATAACTCTAGCAATTGGTAGTGAATTTCAAATATTTTACAAGTAAAATTCTAGCATAGGTGCTGAAGTTCGAAAAACTCTCTACAAGTGAAATTTCAATACACGATACTGGACTTTAGAGCTTTTAAAGGTAAAACTCCTGCACACTATACTGGAGTTCAAATCTTTATAGGTTCAAACTCAAGCAACAATTATTGGAGTTCAAATCTTTATACGTTCAAACTCCAGCCACGATTAATAAAGTTGAATATTACTAGCAGGGGCGGAGCTAGAGCTTTGGACACGGGTTCGGCCGAACCCAGTAGCTTTGGTCAAAATTCTATATTTTCCTTTCAAAATTTATTGAATATGTACAAATTATTAATTTAGAACCCAGTAACTTAGAATGAATAAAATTTCGAACCCATTAGTTTCAAATCCTAGCTCCTCCTCTGATTACTAGAGGCAGAAGCGAGAAGACCATCAAATAGGAGATTGAAAAAGTGTGCACTAGAAGCGGCCTCCATCACGTAATTTATCGACGTTGTTTCCTCCAGCACCGGCGCCATATTTGTAGAAGTGAGAGGCTATCAAATCGGAGACCGAAAAATGTGCACCAGAAGCTACCTTCATTGTGTAATCTATTGTCGTTGTTTCCTCCGGCATCAGCACCAAATTTGCTTCTTCTTTTCTGCTTAAAAATCATAGAATAGTGATGAACATGGGAAGGTCAAAAATAATTTAGTAATTTATTGGCAGAGGATTTATATGCAAATCCCAGTAATTATTGCATGTGTTTAAACCTATAAAGGTTTGAATCCTAGTAATCATTGTTGGGATTTGAACCTATAAAGAAACTCCAGTAATTATTGTTGGAGTTTAAACTCAAGTATAGCGTATTGCGGTTTCACTTGGAAAAAGAATTTAAACTCTAGCAATGATAGCAGGAGTTGTTAAGTGTTTTAATTAGGGACTAAATATCATTAATCAGAGCAGTGGCTACTTTATTAATACATTTAAAAAGCTGAATAAATTCTAATAGCCGGCCCAAAAAGTGGCTAACCCAATTCCCCTATATATATATTATAATAGAAACTTATTTACTTATTTTCTCTAGGTTTTGTAGTTTCCAATAAGTATCTATTTTTTTCTTACAAATTGTATACATTCCCTCTTAAAAGGCTCCCACCCCATTATTAGTGCTTTCAATCAAGGGATTCAATTACATCCTTTCCTTTCTTTTCTCTCCTCTCCTCTCTCCTTCTTTTTTTTTCTTTCCCTAATTTCTTCAGTTTGTATACCTAACACACTCATCCACAAATTGGTGCATTCGAAGATCAAAAATACATATGATTATCGAGCATAAATACATACAATTAGTATAAGTATAATTCTCGAGCATTTTGATACATTAGCGAGATTCGATATCAATTCAACGTTGAATTATCTTCTTCTCTAAAATTCTATGACAGCATTAGCGATCATGTTTTAAAATAATCAAAAATGATTACTTTTTGTATGTTGATATTTTCTCAAAAAGGAATCTTATACAATTTTAAAGATCCATCGCAAAAATCACAAGGAATTTGAAAATTTTCTACCTATCATGTTTCTACTCTGAAAAAACTGATACAATATTGTATTATACTTGTATTAATATTGTATCAAGTATTGTTTCATATATTGATGCATCAGATACAATTCTGATACAAATTTGATACAATCCTGAAAAGAATTACGACATAATTATGATACGATTCTGATACAACTTAAAATCAATTCTAAACTTAAACTGATACAATATTGTATTATACTTGTATTAGTATTATATCAGGTATTGTTTTAGGTATTGATGTATCAGATGCAAGTTAGATACAATTGTGATATAACTATGATACAATTAAGATACAATCGTGATACAATTCTACAATATTGTGATACAATTTCTTCATCTTCTTCATGTTTCAATCTGAAATTTCACCTAAAGTCAACTCTAAAATTAAGTAATGATATGGTACTATATTATACTTATATTAGTATTATATCGGATATTATTTTAGATATTGATGTATCAGATACAATTTATATACAAAGCTGATACAATTATCATACAATCGGGATACAATTCAAAAATGTCTTCTTATTTGAGTTTAGATCTGAAGTTTCACCTAAAATCAACTCTAAACTTAACCAGTCTCCTTCAAAATTGAGATATAAATTTCAAAAAATATTCTCAATCGTTTGCAGAACACTCAATCTAAATAAATCACAAATTCGTAAAACCATAATATTGAATTCAAAGCTTCAAAATTTTTTTAATCGCTGTCAATGGTGAACCTTCTGTTGCTACAAATTTAGAGATAATGTCAATGAATTTGTCAATGGTTGAAGTTTTTTAATGATTGTTGGTGGAATTGATTTAGAAAAACATATGATGCTACAATTTTAGAGAGATAGTCACTTGATTTGTATGAAAGAGAGAGGTTTTGGTTGATTTGCATGAAAGAGAGAATGATTTTGAAATCTTTGAAATTGGAAAGAAAACTGAGCTTGTACGAGGGCAATTAAGTTGGCAGACGTGGGGAATAGGAAGGGGGAGGGTTACAATTACAATTAATCCCTAAATTTAAGGGATCCTTCTTTTATCATGGTTTTGTATATATATAGTAAACATAGATACACAATATAATTTTTAAGAAACCTACAAAAAAATGGTAAATAAGTTTCTAATATAATATATCTAGGTAAAAAATTCATTCCTCATCAATCCTATAACCCACCACTTAACCTTCGCCTGACCCATTACCCAGGTAGTTTAAATCAACTGACCCCTTTCTTCTTTCGTACTGCCCATGGAAATAGAGCAATGAAAAAGGAAACATTATAAAAATTATTTCCAATTGTATGAGGTTTACAGAGACGGCCCATGAGATATTTTTGTTTACTGGAGAGGTGGGTTTTTATGTAATACAAATAAGAGATTTTTACTTTTGTATACACTATTTGAAACTTTATTACCCTCCCTACTGATTTTTACCTTCCGTACTACTTATTTGCACTATTTTATTTTAGTTTTAGCTCAAAAATGCTTAAAGGTATTTTCGAAAACTGATAAAATGTGCTTACTTGCATGAGCATTAGAAAAAGAGCCAAAACAATAAAATTCAACTCAAGAAGGAGTATTTTTGGACAAGGACTAAAACCAAGCAAAAAGAGTAAAGTGCGGACCGCATAATATTGAGTGCGGCCGCAGACTATGAAGGACCTCTGACAGAATTCCTTTGCAAAGTGCGGACCGCATAATTATTGTACGGATGCAGGAGATGATGTTCAGAGAGATGGAGTTTTTAGTCCATGAAGAAGTGCAGACCGCACTATTATTGTGCGGCCGCAGAATTCAAGAGTGCGGCTGCACTCAAAAATGTGCGGTCCGCAGAAGTCCCTCCTGTCAAACTCAAATTCAAGAGTGCGGCCGCACTCAGAAATGTGTGGTCCGCAGAGTCTGAAGACGTGCGACCGCAACCCAGAACGGCCACAGAATTCCATCCTGTCAAGCCCAGCTTCAAAGTGCGGACCGCACACAGAATTGTGCGGCCGCAGAACCTCCGCAGGGGTAATTTTGTCGGATAATTTTATCTGATAATCTCTAGCTAGGGTTGTGACCCAACCCTAGTGTGGGTACCTAATGGGTGTTTGATTTAGGGCTTGTTTAAGATTGGGTGTATGATATTTAACCTAGTTCTTGCTTGAATTGAGGAATTAATGGTTACAAACATTGATTCATGCCTAATTGACTTAGTCTCTACTTGAGAAATCGAGACTAAGTCTAGGAAAACTTGGCTAACAAAAATTTGGGGTGAACTCAAGAAATTGATAGCCCCAATTAAAGGGTTGAATCTAGAGATAGTAAGACCCGACTTGAGCATATATCAACAATTTTGTGAATTACCCATTTGGACTTGAGAAAGCCAAATTGAGCAAAATCACTCTAACTACCGAGAGGTATCGAGTGGGTAATCGCGTCTTGATTGCTATATTACTGTCCGACCAACGAAACATGCTCTAAAGCCTACAGCCCGTTAGGTAATCATCTAGGTGGAAGTCACAGCCCTAGATCTTTTATAAACTTGAAAAACAACAACACCAAAAATATCGTTCTATAGCTTTACATTTACAAACAATAGCATAAATTTTAGAAGTAGAATGAAACAACCAAGTATGTGGAAGTGCATTTTAGGCACGTCAGACACCTAGTCTAAGTATATACCCAATCCAATATAAGCTCTCTGGGGAATCGACCCCGACTCAAAGTTGGGTAATTATAATTGCATCGACCGCTTCACAATCCCAATCAGTGGTGTGAATTTGGGCGACATTACCTACTCAAGTTTCAATTTAATTACATAGGCATATACAATTTACCAATTATATACACTTTAAAAATTAAATGAGTATCCCTTTATATTAGGAATTGAATAAGGAATTATTTATTTCTCATCCTTATTCTCTCTCTCTCTCTCTCTCTCTCTCTCTCTCTCTCTCTCTCTCTCCATGTCTCTCAATCCCTAATTCCAATAATGTAGAGCAAAGGGAAAGAGAGCAGCAATTCCACGCTTATTGAAATTCCAGTAATATAGAGCTAAGGTGTTGCACAATTGATGTTCAAATTCCAGTAATGTTGTACAATTGGTATTCAAATTAAAATTGTCAATCAATAAATTTTGAAGGTGTTTGACTCTCCACCATTGATACCCATTAAAAAGCTTTGAATTCGAATTTGGATTTTCAAAAACCATTATATATTTTGATTGGGTGTTGTTGCAAACAATTGGAAATATTGTTTGGAGTTTATATCTCAATTTTGAGGGTATTTGGTTAAGATTAGACTTGATTTTGGCTGAATTTAAGATTGAAACTAGAAGAAGAAGAAGAAGAAGAAGAAGAAGAAGAAGAAGAAGAAGAAGTAAAAAGCTTTGAAACTTTGAATTCGAATTTGGGTTTTCAAAAATCATTATTTGTTTGGATTGGGTGTTGTTGCAAATAATTGGGAATATTGTTTGGAGTTTATATCTCATTTTTTAGGGTGTTTGGTGAAGATTAGACTTAATTTTGGCTGAATTTCATATTGAAACTCGTCGAAGAAGATGAAGAAGAAGAAGAAGAAGTAAAAAGCTTTGAAGCTTTGAATTCGAATTTGGATTTTCAAAAACCATTATTTGTTTGGATTGGGTGTTGTTGCAAATAATTGAGAATATTGTTTGAAGTTTATATCTCAATTTTGAGGGTGTTTGGTGAAGATTAGACTTGATTTTGGCTGAATTTCAGATTGAAACTCGAAGAAGAAGAAGAAGAACTCGAAGAAGAAGAAGAAGAAGAAGAAGAAGAAGATGATGATGATGATGATGATGATGATGATGAAGAAGAAGAAGAAGAAGAAGTTATCAATACAATCTTTTTACATAAAGTTATTGATATATATCAAAATTGTATTAAGAGAGTAAGTTTTGGTTGGAATTTTAGAGAGGAAGAAGCACACACCACAGACGAAATATATACAAATCATATACAAAATAAATACAAAGACATATTGTATAAAAATTGTATAAAAATTGTATGATATTGTAGTTGTCTATAACTGGGTATAAATAATGTATGAAAGTTGTAGGTAAGTTTTAAATAAGTTGTATAATATATAATTAGATGTATGAAATTTATTTTTACTATATATAAATCAGATACAAAATATACAAAAGACATATTGTATAAAAAATATATTTAAGTTATATGATATTGTAGTTGTATATAACTGGGTAGAAATAATATATGAAAGTTGCAGATAAGTTGTAAATAAGTTGTATAATATATATTTAGTTGTATGAAATTTATTTTTACTATGTATAAATCAGATACAAAATATACAAAAGACATATTGTATAAAATTTGTATTAAAATATCAAATATTGAAAGCAGAAAATTCTACTAGTACTTTTATTTATTAATTTTAAAACAAAGGAAGATAAAAGAAAAGAAATGATCAAACAAATAGGGGGCTACTGATCCAGCATATCTCTTATTATTGATTTTGTTCAGTTATTTTCCAGGCAAGACTAACCAGTATGGCCCCTACCCTTAGATATAGTGTCAATAAAGTTACATAAATGTTAGTGTCAATAGAGTTTAGACACTTGAATTTATTTGATAGTTCCACTTCAATGGGATTGTCTGGCATCAGTGATTATGCGTGACAAAGGGGAAATGAGAAATCTCACTTTCTTAAATAAAAAAAAACATCTTCACATCAGAAGATTAAAAGAAAAATATAGAAGAAAGGGGAACTAACCGAAAGGAAAAGCAATTTTTTTTTACTCTCTTTTCAGAATATAATTAATATTACTAGTACTTTACAATAGATTAAAATTTTGGTGTCGAGATTTAAAAAGTTCTCAATCTCCTAGAGTAATATCTTGAAAAGGGTGGAAGGTCCGGATAGAAGAGGGGAGAGAGGAGAGAAAAAAGGAAAATGGTATAACTAAATCTCTTGATTGAAGACACTAATAATAGATTGTGAACCTTTTAAGGTGGAATGTATATATTTTGTAGCTAAAACGTGTTTAGGTCGGGTAAATACAAAAATTTGGATATTTTTCATAATAAGGTTTCAAATAGCGTATAAGAACGAAAAAATCCGAACAAATAATACACATGGCCGACAAGAAATTGCCACGTGGCGAAGTTAAAGTCTACCAAGTTAGGTCTGTTAGATATAGGAGTAAATTTGAGCACAAAAAAAGTTAGGGGCATTTATAGTCCAAAAGTTTAACGAAAGGTATTTTAAGCCATTTTTTATACGTTATGGGCGTTTTTAGCTCTTTTCCGTACTTTTAAGGAGATTTTGGTTGGGATTTAGATTCGTCTCTCTACAAAATTTATCACTAATTTATACAATGTTTCATTGCTATTATCCTATTCCTCATAAATGATAAATGATGAGTACTTACATAAGTTATGAGTATAGCTATTTACTATTTTATGCGGGTACAATATAAAATAAGAAGGAAGAGCAATACATGAATTAAAAACACAAAAATGACCCACAAAATTGTAAAGAAAATTTTATTTTGCTTAAAAAGTAAAGATAATATGCAATGTATACTAATATGTATTAGATCAAACTAAATATTGAATAGGAGATAATCCCTACATTATAATACATATTACTAATCCCTGCATTATAACCTCTACATAACTTGTCTCTAAAACAAACAACCCCTAGAAAGTACGTGACAATCCTTAGCCTCATTGGTACTTAACACACATATGGAGTAGTTAAGAATGCTCCATAAACGTATTCTTCCCAATGCATACTGAACCATACCACAAAAGAACTCTGGATCCATTAACTAAACCACAGCTAAAGTTGTGTGTGTGTGTTATGGTGAAAGAAGTTAAACTTTGGCGTCCAAGAATATCAATGACTTTTTGGTACATGTTATTTTTGGAAACGAAAGATCAAACTTGAGAGGATATACAAACACATATTTCTCATAAGATGGACACAAAACGCATGCCTCCCACCACAATACCCTTTTCTTTACCTCCTATCACAGTAGCTCAACGGGAAGTTCTCTTATGGTAAGTGCAAAGTTCAAACCACAAGTCCTAAGGTATAGTACTCTTGGCTAAGTGCAAAACGTCACGGTTCAGATGCCCCCCTCCCTAACAGTTACTGTGATCATTTAACTGACACAAGAAAAAGAAGGGAGTAGAGGGTGCATGGAAGAAGGGTGCTGCAATTAGAAGGATGTTTCTGATCATTGCGAATGGATATGCTATTGAGAAGATGCACATGGGTTTCACTGGAAAGGAACCCTCTAGAAAGCATTCTTGACAAGACCAACCCTACCAAGAAACACCTTCATATCCAGGATTAGATGGTTTGACAAAATTTTAAATTTGATTCCTACTAGAAGAAACTAGTTTAACTTGGGTGCTACAAGGAAGACTCAAGCCTTTCAACTTCGTACCTTCCTTAATATGTCGTCTTCTTCGCGTACATATTAATGTTTGTAGATTTATAGTAGTACCTTTTCTCCTAATTCCCGATTTTCATTGCTGCTCAAATCACCATCCTCTATCAGGATCTCACATAAACTCTGCCCAACAGAGAGAAATGCAAACAGGAACTCACCAAAAAAATAAAAAAAGAGAAAAGAAAGGGAACCACAAGGCTTTAATCATTAACAAATGCTATGTCATATGAAAGCTAGTCTTTGTTATACAAATTTATGAAAATATACCTAAAACAGACAGCAATTACATATATTCCACCATCGTCTTACACAGTCATTACAAAAAGCCCTATCAAGACGCAAAATGCTTTTAAGGAGATGTTCATAACCACACTGACTTGAGAAGAAAAAATTAACTAGATAAAAAAAACCCGCCTGCATCCAGGATCAACCCGCAATAACAAATCTGCATCACTTTAGGCCTGTAAAAAGAGGTGGTGACAAAATAATCAGAGGCAACCTATGATTCTCCTTACCCCACCCAAAATAATAAAGCAGCATATGTTCCAACAGCTTTATAAATATGATATAACTACCTTGTTAGCGATGTTGTTAGAAAGCCAATCAAGTCCCTCATAAAGCCCCTCCCCAGATGTTGCACAAGTGCTCTGGATGTACCTGACACAGCAAAGAACCAATTTAGGAAGTCTTCAAAAGAATGCAAAGGAGTCACAAGCACTAGCAAAGCGCTTACCAGTGACGCTGCCTGAGGGAGTGCAGTCCAAGCTTATCAGTTATTTCAGCAGCATTCATTGCATTAGGAAGATCTTGTTTGTTAGCAAAAACTAGCAGCACAGCATCCCGAAGTTCATCCTGGGACAAAGAGTAAATGACAAAATGTAAACCACAGGTCACTCAAGAAAGTATAACTCAAATTATGAGATCTCCAAGTTCATCTTGCTCTTGTTATCTAATATATAATGAGAAGTAGCAATGAATGCAAAAACAGAAGACAGATAATAATGGCAAGTATGAGCTGCAGCCTGTAGGCAGCAAGAAAATTTCAAACTAGGTGGTTTTCTCATAGATTGCTACCTCCCGTACTGTCCCTTGCCTATTTTATCTGTGTTCTTGAAAAGAACAAAAATAAAAAGGAATGTAACATGCACATTGGGTGATGCAAAGCACAGTGAGACAAACTTCAACTACGCTGATATTTGCTTAAATGGCAAGTTGAAGGAAAATTTCTCTCTTCCCAAACCCATTCTTACAATTCCGAATATCTTCTAGATACATTACCAACTCATTAGCGGAGAATCTGAAATCTGAAATACGAGAAAGAAACAACCTGATGAACCACTTCAATTACTATTTCATTTCACCAACAAAAACATCTTAAAAAGTAAGAAACAAGGTCGATGAACTTTTAGTTCAATTATCATTACTTTCACCAATAATGACATCCTAAAAAGTAATGAATCAAAGAAAAGGCAAACAGCATGAGGAATATTGGGTAGTGAATCACACACTGGAACAGCACCTTTGGTTCATTTGAACTTAAGAGAATTGAATTGGATTAGATGCAATCTAATATTGTCAAAAACTATTTAGCATTTTTTACCCACCTTCACCCCCTCCTGGGGGGTGGGATCAATAGTGGTTTCTTACTCGAACCCCAACCTTATGGTTGGAGTAAAGGGCTCTATTACTAGAGCAAGCCTACATTGGCTTTAAGCCTTCTTTAAATTTGGATCAAAGTCACTTACCTTTTCTCTGCTAATATTGGAATTTACTTATATTGGTACTCGACTTTCTTGATAAGGATATGGGTACTCGATTACAATGAAAAACTGATATTCACAGAGAATTCTGTCAAAGCGGATCCAAGTACATTTACAATCAATCATCTTCTAGACGCCAGATGTTTACTTTCTGGAAACAATAATAACCATGAACACAGTGTGGGCAAGGATCATTACCTCATTCAACATCCTATGCAATTCATCTCTTGCTTCTACGACACGGTCTCTATCATTACTATCAACCACAAAGATGAGACCCTGAGTGTTCTGGAAGTAGTGCCTCCACAATGGACGGATCTGCCAAAATGAACCACAAAAGAAATTAGAACTACCAGATAATTGACCAAAATCTTCAGTCCATGTGAAAGAATAAAGCTACCAGCAAATACGAAAAAAGATGTATCAGACAGAAGCAGAGGTAAGGCTTATTTTTTGCTTATAGTATAAACAAAGGCCAAATCAACACAACTTACTGCCTTTGGGGAAAAAAAGAAGAGATTATACCTTGTCCTGACCCCCGACATCCCAAACAGTGAAGCTGATGTTCTTGTACTCAACAGTCTCCACATTGAAACCTGAAAATTGCCGATTATTACTGATAGCTTATCCAAGCGGTAAAGTATTATTTGCAAATCAGTGTACACTTTCTATAAGATGACAAGTATATCTCTCAGTACAAGTTATGTTTTCAATAGAAAAACAGACACTATTATCTAAATGTTAGCATCGTAAAAATTATCATACAGAATAAATTAACAATCATTATGAGTCTGCATGACAAACTGTCACTGATAAACTTTCAGATGTTTTAAGCACCAGTTAGTTGCTAAGACTACTCACCATACAGAACAACCAAAGCAGAGAGAGGCAGACGATAGGAGGGATAGGTTATTACCAACTAAACTTTTGCAGCAAACAACAGCAGGAAGAAGGATTTATAATGCTGCATACCTTCATTCATATTATTTATTTACTTAATCAAAATAATAAGTTGGTTAATCTTTCGAGTGTCACATAAGTGATATAAGAGAGGGCAGTTCAAGTGGAAATCTCCCTCCACCCCCAACCTTGATATTGGGGGTTCGAGCCACCACAAGCAAAGTGGGAACAGGCCACTATTGACTCCTAGGGAGAGGGTTGGGGTGGGAACATGTGGTTTACCAATAAAAAAAGGTTGCAGAACATAAGTCGACCCGTAACAATAAGATTTGGCACTAATCGATACAAATCATGCAACATACCCAATCATATCCTCGACCAGAGACCAACTCAAAGTGATAAAGTAAATATTATGCCTAACAACTGCATATGGGAAACAGGCAAAAGGTGCACACAAAGATCATTATGGAAAGAACTTTGCTCTATGCAGTGATCTACATACCAATGGTGGGAATGGTAGTGACGATCTCTCCCAGCTTCAACTTGTACAATATGGTAGTCTTACCAGCTGCATCAAGACCAACCATTAGAATGCGCATTTCCTTCTTGGCAAAAAGCCGACTGAAGAGCTTGGTGAATGTCAGCCCCATTTCGCTTCCTTGTTGATGATCCCTATACACCATAATATTACACAATCAAATCATATAACTTAAATCCATGGTCGCCTTCAAAATTCAGGTTCATATGCTGATTCATACCAAGTTGGAGCTATTCT
This sequence comes from Nicotiana tomentosiformis, assembly GCF_000390325.3. Classification (NCBI taxonomy): domain Eukaryota; kingdom Viridiplantae; phylum Streptophyta; class Magnoliopsida; order Solanales; family Solanaceae; genus Nicotiana; species Nicotiana tomentosiformis. The sequence continues at coordinate 42,550,215 of NC_090821.1, read as the reverse complement.
ATACATGGATCTGAATGACAAGGCAAAATGATCACATTGACACGACCAAAATAAACTTTTAAAAGCTCAAACTTAAGTTTACACGATTCAACCCCGATACATTATAATTTTCAAGCTGCAATGACTCAATTTTCAGATCATGCACAGAAACACACAAGAAAATGCATCAGTGGCTGTGAACCTCTAAATCTGAGATAGGTAACCACAAATCACAGAAGCACCAATTGCGCACAAAAAATGTAGCCAAAAAATCTCTATCAAAATTGAATCTTAACATTAAATTGAACAGATTATAGCGTAAAATCAATCAGAAACTTTCTCAAATCCATACAAAACGACTTTTCCTATAGACCAAATCAAAACAATGAGTCAATATTCAGATCATAAAGAAAACACAAATTCACACAAAAAAATGAAACAAAAAAACGAATCAACAGCTACGAACCGCTAAATCTGAGATCAATAACCTCAAATCACACAAATATCAGCCGCCTACAACAAATTACAAATGCGGCCCCAAATTCTCGAAATATCTGAATCTTTTATCATTAGATTGAATACGTTAGAGCCTAAAATCAACCGCGAACAGTCTCAAATCCAAAACACGAGTTTAACAGCGAATTTATCGAAAAAATAAAAATAAACAAAAAATTGTAACTATAAAAGTATGAAACTGAACAAAAAAACGAACCTAAGGTTGATGAAATACGAAGATCTACCTGAAAAGAGCTTTTGGAGGAGGGATCTAATGAGAGGAGAAACCTGAGAATAACGCTGAAAAATATGTAGAGAGCGGAAAGGAATTTGATTGCAATAAATAAAGGAAAGGAGATCTTTTTTATGGTACCAAAATGGCATTTAGAATTTGATGAAATGACGAGAATGCCACTCTATTCTAACGGTGGGTGCGTTTTGCACCGTCAGTCTGTTTCATGTACGTTGGCAAGTGCAATCAGATACTGACGCGTGTTAATGCTTAAATTTCTGGTTAAAGGGATTGTTAATTTAATTAGTTCTTAGGTTTAGCTTTGATTTTGGTTTGTTACAGTGTAGCAATTTTTACATGAGAAATAGTTTAGTCCCTTTTCAGCATTTTCTACGTAATATTATACTTTGGATTGGAAAACTTTCCGATAGGAAGCATTTTAGTTCTTTGTTGGAGTTACGAGTTATCCGGGTGACTCCAAATTAATCATGTAATGGTTAAACCAAAAAAATACATTATAGTAATCTCTCTCATGAGAATATATATTGATGTTTTCAATAGTATAAATATTTAATATGTATTGTAATTTGATCGGTATTTTGGTTTTAACATGTTATAATCCTTCCTTTTATGTTAAATTTCTTACCTTATATAGGTTGCAATTGACTTTTGAATGACTTGATCGTTCAAATATTACAACCACCTAAACTCTTGATTATTGGCATGTTTATTTGAGCATTATAACCATATAGACCCTCACTATATTTGTGTATTTCGTTTAGTTTGCAAATTACTTAATAGAAGGTGGATTTTTTCCATGGGATTTGAGAGGTTGGGCTAACTAATTTAGAAAATACCTTTGGTTTATGAAAAGAAACCTATGGTACTAAGCAAATGAAAACTAACAAGAGAAATTTCCTTAGTCAGCTTTCTTTGCTACAAAGGTTTTGAATCAGTCGACATCAACTGTACTTCTTATGTAGTACTAAATTGTTTATGTTATCATTCTCTTTTAGTAAAAAGATATCATTAAAATAATACTCCTATACAGAATTTGGAGTTTAAAGGAAAACGGTTGTCATTCACTGTTTTCCGCCGGCATTGACAAGTCGAATAACTTTCCATTCTCCGCCATCCGAAGCTTCTATGCATAAGTATGAACTACCAACAATTTTCAGAAAGTATTAATGTTTAGTGACTGTTAACTTCTTATAGTTATTATATATATAATTACTTTTTATAGTTAATATTTAGTTGTTACGCGACTGTATCCATGAATACAGTAGCGGCATTCGCCTAAAAAATAAGAAAGTCCAGTTGTTTAATAACGAAGAGAGAAGCGTGTATCACTCCTAATTTAACACAACAAAATCAATTCTACAAAATTTCGTTGCTATTGTGTTGTATTCCATGTATTTGCACGACTGTATTTATAAATACAGTGAGGTAATCCGCCTAAAAATAGGGATTACAACTGTTTAATTATGTATTCCATGTATTCGCGCGACTATATTTATAAATACGGTGAGGTAATCCTCCTAAAAATAGTGATTACGTGTGTTTTATAACGAAAAATGCAATATTGAATTGTCTTCAATTTTACTATATTGAATTCGGCTGTATTCAAACAACAAATAAATTAAGAAATAGAGTGTATACCGTTCTATTCAATTCGACTGTATACATTGTATTCAATTCACAGATATTCATTATTCACTATTATATATTATTTTCAATTACTGTATTCAAACAACAAAAAATCACAAAAATAGTGATATTCGGTTGTATTAAAAAAATATAGACCTTCGGAATACATAAATACATGCGAAAAAATAATGTATTTATACAAAAATATAATGTATTTGAGTGTATTTGTATTTTTGTACGCGACTCAATAGCAAAGAAGAGACGAAAATTCGCCGGAGATGGCGCTTTTTGGCCAACTGTATATATTGTATTAAAACTAAAAATGAAGACGAACAAAAACTCGCCCCTCAAATCTTCTCCGGCATGGATATTTTATATGCTGACTATGAACCTTCAGATGTGGATATCTTATATGCGGAGGGTGTTACTTCTTCCAATGGACTTTCATGTGTGGATTTCTCATTCCCAGATTCATAAGATTATACTAATAATCTTGACAGCAATGATCATCCTAATTCTATGCTCAGATTTGAAAAGAAAAAATTAATATTTGGTTTACTCACCCTTGCACTGTTATGCCTTTGAAGGGGAAGCACTTTTACCTCATTGACTTACTACTCTCTCACTAATGTGGATTCGCATGGCTGGTGCGTCAATCTCGGGTTCATGATAAGTAATTGATATGAGAAAGAGATTTGAGGGAGAAAAGAGAGGATTAAGAATCTTGCTGATAGAAAGAGAGGGAAGAGAGAGATAAAGAACATAATTAGCGTAATTCACTACTCAATGGTAGGGTATAAAATAAATACATATTTTGCTATAAAATAGAAAAGGTAGCTATAAGTAATAATATTTCTAAATTGTTTTAGTTTATAATAAATAGGGTGTTTTAGTTTGTTATAAGAGTTAAAATTTCCTATAAACTTTCGGCTCCTCATGTTACAGTTGTAACTTTAAGCTTTGGACCATTCTATTAGCATGCTATTTTTGCTACAAATCTACAATAAAAGAAGGTCGAGATCCATCTGGTTGGTGATCCACAGCCTTATTATTGTAATGTAGCTTTTGGATGAAAGGAGTAGTCTCAATCTTGTAGGTATTGTAGTCTATTTGTGAGACAAAGAGCAGAGTCCAAAATTCGTTTGCCAGTCACAAACTGCGGGGGTCTCCAATCGAATCAGCATTCCTATATGACAAACTACGCCTCAATCCCGAGTAAGTTGAGATTGGTTACATGAATTCTCAATACCAATGTCACTCCATTTCGACTGTTTTATTCCAAATAATTTCCATACGAATAAACAAATAAAAAGAAAATTTTATTACTATGGCGTAATTAGTACACCATCATAAGGAATGCACTAACAGATTACAAGAACAACAATGGAACTCAAGGCAGCCGGGGAAACTTTGAGAAATCTGGTCGTCTGCGTTCATTATATGCATTTTTGCCTTCGCTGCCTTCTTCAGTTCCATAAAATAGAAGAGTGGCATCTCCCCCAAGGCCCTGAGTTAATTTTAAAGAATGAAAATGTGTATCATAAGTATTTGCCTAGTAGGAACATATATCTGGATGTCCAGAATTATCGAGATTTATGTTTTGTGCTTTGCTTTATACAATGAAGAGAGAAATGCATAGAATAGAGAAGGACGGCTAAGGAAAATGAAAAGTAAATAACTGGGTAAAGTTTGCTAGCTCTAATATGAGAACATTTTGAAATATAAGGGAAAAGTGGAAAATATTTGATGTTGAATATACCTGAAGTCCAGCATGTCCATCATCAACTGCATTGAGAGCTGATTTTAGCACCCGTATTGCTGTAGGACTATTTCTTAAGATCTCTCTACACCATTTTATTGTTTCTGGTTCCAACTTGTCTAACTGTAGAAGGAAACAAGACATTGCATTAGAAAACTCCAATGCATTTCCTATGACGGAGGAAGTAAAACTTTCTCTAAGCTTAAGGAAACCTATAAATTTGTTGGGAGGAGTATAATTTTGAGCTAACTGGCAAGTATGTTGTGGTAAAATGGAATGGACAAGGAAATGGAATGCTAACTTTGATTAATTTTCCTCTTGCTTCTCTATGGTTGTTACACTAATGGTAGCTCTTAGGGTTAAGGAAGTAGTGTCAGTGATATACTCACTGGAACAACAGTATTCACAAGTCCCATTTTCTCTGCTTCAGAGGCAGTGTAGAACCTTGTCAAAAACCACATTTCACGAGCTTTTTTCGGCCCAACCTGTTCAGCCAGCAAAAGATTAAACCAATATCAATGAGTTAACTTAATTGTGATTGAGATGCGCTTTGCGTGTTTTTACACCAATACTTGATCAAGAAGTTCTATCGACATGAAAATAAAAAGACCAATCTGTTATCCATAAAGGAAAAAACCAAGATTAGATGCTCACCAAACGAGACATAATTGAACTTCCATAACCAGCATCAAAACTTCCTACCTGCAATTTGCAAAAGAATCAGATCTCATGAATCCTTGTCTGGCATCAGATTTTAACTTTATGTAGATTATTCGTGCAGAAAGGGCCTCAAAGTGTAACACAAAGGAAAAAGAACAAGAATAAAGTCAAGAAGGCTATAGTAATAAGAATAGGAATAACAAGAAGTCAATTGACTATGTAAATGAGCTGGGATATTCATTCAACATAGAACATCGCTTTATTCCAAACAGTACTTGAATACATGCTCATTTACTGATTTACTAATAAATGTATTCTCAAGTACACATGTAAAAAAGATGTAACTGATAAAAGCACCTTTGGGCCTGTCTGACCAAATATAGCATTTTCTGCTGCAATTGTTAGATCGCAAACCATATGCAAGATATGTCCGCCTCCAACAGCATAACCTGCAACCTTAGTCGCAAGAAATGCAAAAGAGATATCCGAAGATAATTGAATTATGTGATAAATGGGGTCACAAAATTAAAGCACTTAACAGGAGAAAGAAAGAGATCCTTACCATTGCGATTACTGGTTTTGGAAGACGGCGAATTTGCACCTATGCAGGAAAGAAGCAGAATAAGGTAAACTCGAAAAATACATCAAGTGAAGCTAAGAATGGGATACATCAAAAACTTAATATCAGTATCCTTTTATTTGTTTATAGTCCTAAAACTAACTATCTATCTTAAGGAAAAAATGTTTTGAAATAACTTAAAGAACATGAAAGATTAGGTTACCTGTAAATCTAAAACATTGAGGCGACCAAAACTTTCAAAATCAGCATAACCATCCTTACTTCTCAATGCCTGATCACCACCACTACAAAAAGCCTTTGTACCCTGCATCAAGTCATTCTTGAGAACAAAGCATGTGGCACAGCTAAACAGACACAATCTACTGAAGTTAACACGCTATAAAAAGATATCTAGAAAGTGATTTAATAAGGTATAAAGAAGGTTTTCTTATTTATTTATTCCAACAAAATAAGCCAAAAGAGTAAGTCAAACTTGATACCTCGTCCAGGAAAAGACTCTGTAAAACCAATTAGTAGTTCTTCACTATAGGATTACCTACCAGTAGATGATTCAGACAGAAGATGATGAAGCAAATCAAAAGAGAAGTTAGTCCAAATGCATAGCAAAGAAGCAAAAACCATCACCTGAAGGGGTCAGTCCTAGTCGACAACAAATTCAATTAACTACTTTTACACTCCTATTACATCTTTTAAGAGAGAGTCTTGAAAGGAACAGAACAATTATAAATCAATTTACAGTCTTTCATCTCAGTCACCAAGTACTATCACAGGGTAAGGCTGGAAGCGAATACTTGATAATATGAGAAATTAGTAAATTGGACTCAAGTTCATTCCTCCACATGTGAAACTGAAATCATTTCACTAACTTTGAATTTCATAGCTTTTTGAGTTTGTACATGATATGTTTTTCTTTTATACTTACCTTTCCTGTGAGGATGATGACTCCCACTGAACCGTCATCCCTGGCATCGTTAAATGCACGAATAAGCTCCTTAATGGTGTGTGGTCGAAAAGCATTTCTTCTATCCGGTCTATTGATGGTTATCTACGAGATGAAAGGTAAACAACATGAGTTAAATTAAAGCTCCAATATTCCAGCCTCTGAGTTTCTTACATTATCACTTCAGGTCATCCCTAAGTAGTAATAGCAACAAAGAGGCCTCAGTACCAGCTACTAGTTGCTAATAGTAAAAAAGAGATGCAATGAAAAGCAAGAACCTAATGTTGCTAACAGTAATAGAGAAAAGCGCCCATGACTGAGTAGCATTGCAGCTAAATACTTTATTTGTCTCAATTTATGTGGCACAATTTTCTTCTTAGTGTGTCCCACAAAGAATGTTATATTTCTATATTAGAAATAATTTAACTTTAAAATTTTCATGTTACCTTAATGAGTCAAATGCTTAAAGCTTGTTTCATACAACAAATTTCAGAAGTCGTTATTATTTCTTTTTTAAAATTTTGTGCCTCTCGAACGGACACATAAATTGGAACGAAGTGATTAGCTTTAATTTACTTAATTTCCCACCTTAAATGAACTTACTACTATTCAGTTTCCTCCGGTAACATTGCAAAGGGTGCTAACCAGTCAATAAACATTATCAACAATAGAAAACAAAGTAGGTAACATTTTCTGATAAATGTTAAAAGGAAAAAAACCTTAGCAATGGGTTCAGCAACAGCTTTCTGATAAATGATATCAGTAAAATCCTTTCCATTCTCATCAGAAGGAATGAGCCTCCAAAGGGGCTCGTGGGTTGGGACTTGACCATGAACTCTATGGTAATTATTATCATTAATGGAAGAGCTACACCCAATTGAAGAAACAACATGTTGAGCTGAAGAAGAAGAAGAAGAAGAAGAAGCAGGCAAAAGATGGTTTGCAACTGATGCCACTCTCCTCCTCAAGGTGTTAAGATCCTTCTCTGACATTCTTGACATCGTTAAAGCTTCTAGACGAGTTTCGTGTGTTATAACTCAGTTGCCTATCTGAATCACCCCTTCACTTGGCTTGGCTGGTTATATAATGGAGTTGTACAGTTAGACAATATATGATCAGTTGATGGGGGTGTTTTTGATTGATTGGATAAGATGAGATAAGATAATTGGGTTTTGTCAGATTTTTTGGAGCCAAAATGGCATAAATTTTTACTACCTAGCCTATGTTTTTTATTAAAGAACCTAGGTGTAGTGTTGAATAAGCAAAGTTTTCTTTTTCCACATTAGTAACATCAACTAGTTCGAGATAGAGATATAGTATCTAATTACTTGATTGATTAATCATTTGATTGTGACCGGATAAATAGGGATTCTTTCGGAACTCATTTGTGGTTCTTTTTGATAAAAAGAACGAAAATGCGGGTAAAAAAAAGAGTTACTTAACTATGTATAACCCTCTTTTATAGAGCGTTATACCTTAACGAACGTTTTGGACGTTAAGGTATAGCGCTCTTTAAAAGAGCGTTATACATATATAACGCCATTATAAACCGTGTTAATGCATAGCGCGGTATATAAAAGCGTTATATGTATAATGCTTTTATATACCGCGCTATACATAGATAAAAACGGTCCCCTCCCTTTTTCCCCACGATTAAAATCGACCCTTCCCCCATTTTTTTAAAAAACAGAAATGCTCCCCCCCCCCCCCCAAATTTCTCCAAAAACAATCCGAGTGGACCACACCCGTCACACAAAACGACAAGATTGTAGGTCACACGTCCTAGCCAAGCCTTCTATTGTTGTGGTTTGCTTGTTTCGGACTCAAAATTTTAATTTATCAACTTTCCGAAAAACATAAATCGAGGTATTCCGATTTAGTTTATGTCGAAACTCGTATAAATAATGCATATTAGTTGTTTTGAATGTGTTTTCATGTTATTTTATATATTTTTCGATTAAACTAGTATGTTATTTTTATCCGAACTAAGATATTAGTGTTCTAAAAAAATATGTAAAAATTGAGAAATCATTATTATTTGTTAATAAAAATATTTAATAAATTTCTTTTACTATTTTATATGTATTTTCGTGAATATTTTGTGATTAAATTTATTGTTGTTTTTATCTAGTTTAGATTATTTATTTGCTTAAAGACTAGTAATATAGTGCACTTTCAGCGTAGTAAAATGTAGAGTCTTTTAGCGTAGTATCCATGTAGTTTAAGTATCTCTTATATTGATAGATCAAACACAAACTCTGTCCAATTTATAAAAATTAATTATTTAATTTACAAAACAAACATATAAAATTCTGAAACTAACATGTAAAATATTAAAATTGACACACATAACAATTCAAGATAGCTTGGTGCTACTGGGCCTCAAATATCGAGCCTGGACCCATATGTGAATACTTTATCCAATTAAATATTATATAATTATAAAAATTAATTATTTAATTTACAAAACAAATATATAAAATTATGAAACTAACATGTAAAATAATAAAACTAACACATACAAGAATTTGGGATAACTTGGTGCTACTGGGCCTCAAATATCGAGCCTGGACCCATATGTGAATACTTTGTCCAATTAAATATTGTATAATTATAAAAAATAATTATTTAATTTACAAAACAAACATACAAAATTATGAAACTAACATGTAAAATAATAAAATTGACACATACAAGAATTCAAGATAGCTTGGTGCTACTGGCCACAAATATCGAGCCTGAAACCCATAAGTGAATACTATGTCCAATTAAATATTATATAATTATAAAAATTAATTATTTAATTTATAAAACAAACATATAAAATTATGAAACTAACATGTAAAATAATAAAACTAACACATACAGGAATTCAGGATAGCTTGGTGCTACCGGGCCTCAAATATCGAGCCTGGAACCCATAAGTGAATACTCTGTCCAATTAAATATTGTATAATTATAAAAATTAATTATTTAATTTACAGAACAAACATACAATTAATGTTGTTTAATTTACAATAGACGACATGGACGTGCCGCTTATGCATCCCGGATCTTTCTGCGATGAGCTATAAGTGTTACAGGGCGATCATAGGTCCGCCCACGTATGGGAGGGAGAGTTATTGGCCCAGACACTCCGCGCCAGGAGAGTGGATGACATGCGGGATTTTATGAAGGACACAGATCTCCATCCCCGTGTAGTCCAGCGCCTGCGGGTTATGGGCTTTTATAGGATTTGGGAGATCGGGCGGCTGCAGCTCGACTGGTATTTGGTCACGGTCCTGATAGAGCGGTGGCGACCGGAGACGCACACATTCCACCTGCCCATTGGCGAGGCCACCATCACGCTGCAGGACGTGTAGGTTTTATATGGGCTGCCCGTTGTTGGACTACCAGTTGCACTGCCTCAGTCCATGAGAGAGATGACGCGTGGGCAGTATTTGGACATGCTGCAGCAGCTCACTGGTTTCAGGCCACAGGATGAGACTGCACACTCAGGGGCCAGTCGCATGAGTTTGACAGCTATTCGACAGCATTTGGAGATATTGCACCCCGACATCACTGCGAGACAGATGATCTGCATATTCACCGGTATACGAGGTTGTTGCTGCTCCTTATGTTTGGAGGGTTCTTGTTCCCGAACATTTCGGGGAACCTAGTCAGCTTGAGATTTCTTCATCATCTTCAGCGGCTAGATGATTTACCTCTGTATAGCTGGGGTGCTTTTGTTCTCGCCTACTTGTACAGGCAGATGTTTTGGGCGAGCATGGGCACCCAATATGACGTATGTGGATTTTTTCCACTGCTACAGGTGACAACATATTCGAATACTCTATTCATTATAACATATCTAGTAAACATTTATCTTAAATTTTACGTCAACTTTGTATGTTAGGTTTGGGCTTGAGAGCGGTTCCTGCAGTTGCAGCTACCTCTACCACTATTACCTCCAGATGTACCACCTCTGTTTCTCCCTCTAGCTAGGAGGTGGGTTCTCTGGCAGGGATACGTACATATCTATGAGGCTCGACATAATCTCCCCCTTTGCATGGATTTGTTAGATATACTGGAGGGCGCACAGGTAAATGTATGCCTAAGTTTACTTGGTATAACTTCATATGTGTTGCGCATACTCACGTTTTCTGTTGTTATTTAATAGTTCATCTGGACGCCATACAATGAGGACTTGATAGGTGGCCTGCCCGATTATTGCTCGGCCAACCGGCTGATTTGGAGCACTTCCGTCCCGCTGATGTGCCTCGATATTATGGAGCATCATGTCACGGAGCGAGTACTTCGCCAGTTTGGCCGTCCACAGCTTGTACCGAGAGGGCCCATATGGGAGCCCACACATTATCAACAGGATGATTGTTCCAGGGTGGACGACCATATGTGGCATGGCTAGAGGCGCAGGTCGATACTTGGGACCGGCATGCTGACCTGATTCATCCCTCATCCCCCTTTATAGAGCCGAACGGATACTATTTATGAGTATATGCCCTAGTACCGCCGCGTTACCCGACTTTTCATCGGGAATCCCATTCATCAAGCTAGCGGTCGGTATGTTCCATACGTCGGGCGGCACGAGGCCCTGATATGTATTCTGGTACTATTACTTATATAATTGTAACATAGTGTTCTATAGTTTATATTTTATACGTTGTGAAGGCTATTGGCCTACATATAGTCTACCAGGTGGGATTGAAGATGCAGCAGCATGCCAGCGAGGGAGAGACCGCTTTGCACGATTATGGCCGGCAGGTTGCAGAGGTGGCTGCCCGGACACTGCAGCGAGCCCGAAAGGATCAGCGCTTAGGACATGACCCTGCTTATGTGGCGCCAGAGCAATACCAGCGAGGTAGGGGTGTCCCACGAGGTAGGGGTGTCCCACGAGGTAGGAGTGCCTCACGAGGTAGGGGTGCCCCACGAGGCAGGGCTGCCCCACGGGGTCGTGGTAGGCGACGAGGAGGTGGTCCCCAGCAAGGGGGCATTGAGGCCCATGTTGATGATGTTGATGCTGATCTGTCGGGTGACCTTAATGAGCCGGACGAGTATCCCAGCAGCATGCCGTCATACACCCTTGGGCTACAGCTCACTCCAGGGACTTCACAGGTGACCCCGTCGGGTCCATTATTGATCACGGGCATAGACATTACCGGAGAGCATTGGGATGCATACTTCCCAAGCCTATCGACCGTTGCTGAGGATCGGCCGACCCGAGATGTGGATAGTGGGCGCCGGCTGAGTTATGGCTCATCATCGAGGAGTGCTGGGGAGCTTTCACAGGTGCATGTATGTTTTTATTAGTATTTACTTTAAATTTGCTTCTTCTTTTCTCATTTATTTTTCATAAATAACTTTATTAATTTTCTTATTAAGTCTTCATCCTCGCCCGTCACGGAGGCCGCTTTGTGCGATGCTAACCTGACTGTGACGGATGATTATATTTAGGAGCCCGACGAGATCGTGGTGAGATAATTTAAATTGTTGTGACTTAATATATATTTTCCTATACTAAGCTGACTTATTCTTCTGTAGGTTACTATTGGACCGACGACCCCTTCTACCGATCCTGCCAGCACTAGTGATGATCATGTTGCAGCGCATCCTGCTATAAAGAGGCGACGTAATGAGGATGATCCTGATAGCGTAGCCGGACGGGATGGGATGCGCCTCAGGCCAGTGGCTACATTGAAGCACACAGGTTGTGGAATACATTGATTTTTTTTTTTGTATTTGATGTAAATATTATTTTATGTAAATAATAGCAATAATTTTTATTATTTTCGTTATATGCGCATTATGTATATATTTTCTGTGTTCTTCGTTATTTTAATACTGCAACACAAACACAAACACAACAACTTAACATAATTTAAATTCGGCACATATAATGAAAATACATGACATGGAAAGCATAAAGATAAAATACAACAATCAACACATACATTGGTTTGTTTAGTCAACTATTCTCTTCTTCAACCACTCAAATTGATCTAACAACTTATTTTTTTCTTCTTCCACCTCCTTTAGTTTCTCCTTCAACGCCGCAATTTCTCGTTTATACATAACCTCATCACGTTCGTATCTTTTGTTCAAATCATGAATATACTGCAAAGTTTGTTTGTAGCATTCCTACTTACATGGTTCATCAATCCATATCTCAAAATTGCAAAAAGGTTTGTCGAAAATCCTATAAAACTTGTTCACACACATCCAGTATCAGCGCCCAACTTCACCATCATCCCAACAGTCCGCCATCATACATTTTTTGCCGCATTGGCACCTTGATACATAAAGGCATTCAGACATTTGTTAAAGCAAAAAAAAACCTTGCTTTTATGGAGAGTTTTGCTATTGGTTATTGTTAAGCGCAGAAAATAACTAGAATGTGCCCGTTATTTATAGGCAAGATAACACACATAACGTAGTATTTAACCGCGCTATACTAATACATAACGTAGTATTTAACCGCGCTATGCTTCGCATGTTAAAGATTCTTTCGGATACAAAATGGCATTTTCGCAGGCGGGCAGCTTTTCAGTTCGACAAGACAACACACATAACGTAGTATTTAACTGCGCTATGCTTCCCGTGTTAAAGATTCTTTCGGATACAAAACAGCTTTTTTGCAGGCGGGCAGCTTTTCAGTTCGACAAGAAAATACACATAATGTAGTATTTAACCGCGCTATGCTAACACATAACATAGTATTTGACCGCGCTATGCTTCCCGTGTTAAAGATTCTTTCGGATACAAAATAGGCTTTTTCGCAGGCGGGCAGCTTTTCAGTTCGACAAGACAACACACATAAGGTAGTATTTAACCGCGTTATGCTAACATATAACGTAGTATTTAACCACGCTATGCTTCACGTGTTAAATATTCTTTCGGATACAAAATAGCTTTTTCGCAGGCGGGCAGCTTTTCAGTTCGACAAGATAACACACATAATGTAATATTTAACCGTGCTATGATTCGCGTGTTAAAAATTCTTTCGGATACAAAACAGCATTTTCGCAAGCAGACAACTTTTCAGTTCGACAAGACAACACACATAACGTAGTATTTAACTGCGCTATGCTAACACATAACGTAGTATTTAATCGCGTTATACTAACACATAATGTAGTATTTAACCGCGCTATATATATTCACATATTTATCAAAAATCTTCCTCCTCTGACAGTGTAGTTTTCTAATAATAATTTTAGCATGAAATTCGAAGGTCTACTAAAAAAATTTTCGTTTTTTAATCCAATACTATTTTTGATTACATGAACGGGAGAGAGATATTCATTAATTTACTCAACTGAAAAATGGACCATTATCAATAAGATTTAACAACAATGGAAACATAATTTTATTTGATACATCTTGCAACATAAACAAGTACATACACTTATTACAACTACATTACGAAACCCAGTTACTATGTGTATCCTTGATAGTTGGGCGCATTAGAAGAACTCCCACCAGGAGCTGGATTACCACCGCCACCCAAACCAGCCGAAGGACATTTTCGACGGTCATGTCCTGTTTGCGAGTATATACCACATTTGCGCGCATAAACGGTATCGCTAACATTCATTTGGTTCCGTATACGCGTCTTCTTCTGCACCTGTATTAGACGCAAAAACTCATTGTTACACACCAATTTAAATGGTTTCGGCGGCCAATAATGCTCAACACTCACTGCTGCAACTGCCTGTTTAAGTATGCAACAACACTATATTGTTTATCAACGTAGTTGGTTGGCCCATAAACCAACATGGTGAAAGCACCCGATGACATGTGAGCATGGCATGTGGTAGATGGACCATTTCCCACAAGAGCATAACCTTGTAGATTCATTTATGGTATGTACATTATTCCCCCGGTTTTGATGGATAGCGGTGCAAACTTCAAAAATATTTCTGTCCTGATCATACTGTAAAAATGAATGCCAATGTGCTCGCCGCCTGTATTTCTCAAATCTCTTTATCGGCAGTGGCATAAATGCAACACCACTTTCCATCAATGATGTTGCAGCTGCAGCCCTTTCAACAAACCTCTCTGCCATCTGCTTGAACGACATGCGCACCATAGTAGTGACATGCAATCCTCTTGCCGACTTCAATAACCTGTTGAAAGACTCTGACACATTTGTAGTTAGAGTTCCCCATCTTCTTCCACCATCCGCATGCAAAGTCCACTTGTCAAGCTCATGTCGCATCAACCAAAGATAGGCTCTCTCGTCTTCCTGCCTGATATATTCCATGTGCCTCCGGAATTTATGCTCTTGGTGGTATGTTGCTTCCATCCACATCAAATTATGCAGATCCTTGTTGGGATGTGCCTTCTGGAAATTGGCCTTCAGGTGCCTCACACAATAATGGTGGTAGGCATAAGGTTCTTGCCATGCAGGCAAATTCTCTACAGAACTTAAGATACCACCATGCCGATCAGATATTAGACAAATACCGGAACGCTGTTTGACAACGTGCTCTTTCAAATGGTTCAAAAACAGCGTCCACGTCTCTTGGCTTTCATTGGCACAAATAACAAAAGCTAGCATAAATATTTGTCCATTAGCATCTACTGCAACGGCGATCAACGACTTGATATCATACTTTCCATAGACATGAGTGCCGTCTATTGATATTACCGGCCGGCAATGCGAAAAACCATCAATTACTGGTTTAAATGCCTAGAACACATAGTTGAATATATATTATGATCTTCCCGGACTCCGCTCAAGCTTTCATTCAACAACCGTCCCGGGGTTAAAGTGTTGCAGTGCGGCCATGTACTTGGGTAGAGCTGAAAATGACTTATCCCAGTTACCATAAACAATTTCAAATGGACGTTTGCGCCTGAGAAATGCCTTTCTTTTTGTAATGGTATGGCCATATTCCTGGTGGACTGGTGTAATGCACTCTTTGATTTTATACCTTATGGACGCTTCAAGGTGTGGAATAAGGACAAGAGAAATCAAGTCAATATCCAAGTTGTAGTGATTCCCATTGAATATGTCCATTTCACATCTGTGGGTGGGAATATATTTACCCACTTTCCACAGACCTGTGTTTTTCTTGCTCGCACGCAGCATCCAATGACAACCCGTAAACCATCTGCGGCAAACAACCTTGTATACATCCGGACTTGACTCCCATACCGTCATCTCACGACACTCTTTTACGCTGTACATTTTTGCCGCCCTGTTTAGGCGCGCTTTATCAGAAAAAAATATGCCCTTTGCCAGCACCGTTGGTCTAGAATCATCCCACATTGATGTCTAAATTTCATCAAAATCCCTTGTGAGAGCATCCACATCCGACATACTTGAAAAATGATCAAGGTAGAGAATCTTCCTTGAATGAAATGACACTTGAGACTCGTATGCTTTTGGTCTAACGGGGGGTGGAGCATACTCCCTCGTCAAATCAAGTCCTTCATTCTCTTCCTCCTCATCACCATCCTCACGAGGGAAGGGTGTGTCATCTCCGGAATCATCGGCATTGTTGTCATAATCACTGTTCTCTTCCTCACTCTATGCATCTGCCAAATCTCGATTTAATATGTCGTCTTCGGGCAATTGAGACAGGATAGGTGGTTCAACTTGCTCGTTTTTACTGCACAAACAACAAAATAATAAGTTACTCAAATTAATAAATACTTTTCATATAGCTGTATCACTTCACTTACAAGTCGTAATGTGTTGACATTCCTTGATGGACATTATCGTGTTGGTGATGACTCCCGGATGGACCACCATGATCCAACACACTAGAACTACGCATATTCCAACTAGGCGTGGGTTCATAACTTGTAAAAGTCATATCTGGCCGGTACCCCCTGTGGAATATATGAGTGTTAATACAAATTCAATACAACAAAAATATACATCGTAACATTAAGGAAAATTGAAGTTTACCACTCGTCTTGTGGATTATGTAAAGCATGAGAGAAATTATTTTCTCGTTCCGCATTCGCCCGTGGTGATAAGTTTAAATCACGCAAAACTCTTTCAGCCGGAACCTGTCCGGCAAAAACTGCTCCAGAATAACCACCCGACGACTGAGGGTTATCCCTACTATGCTCAACCTCATTATTGCGAACGTCTTCGGCCTTGACGTACATTTCCAACATTTTTATCACAAGAAATTCCCGGTATTCATCCGTAGTCCTCAAAAAATCCCTCAAAATTTCATCATCGTCGATGTTAAACTCAGCGTAACAAGCAACCCCTTGCGGAGTGACGGAATACGGATATCTTCCGGTTACTTTAAGGTTCACCGAACGTATCTTCACACTCATTTTTTTTTACATAACAACGATACCAATGTATCGTACTCCATTGTAAGTGGCAACTTAACATGACACTGTGGAGATAAACTATAGCTCACAATGTTATTCGCCACCACAACCTCACCCCCCAATATAATGAACCCTTACTTTTCGCTCTTCAGACATTATAAAAAAATGCTTGAAAATTTAACAAGAAGAAAAATTTTAACAGGAGTTACGAATATTTTTGAATGGATTTTTGTAGAATCCTAATGCCTTTAAATAAGGCAATGCCTAGCTCGGGGTCGGGGGGTTGATTTTTTTTTTTTAGGTATAACGCTCTTTTAAAGGGCGTTATACCCATTTGAATTATTATTATGTCAGTTAAATGCAAAAGACTTATTGGTGGGCCCACAAAACAGGTATAACGCTCTTTAAAAAAGCGCTATACATATAACGCCTTTAATAACAACGTTACAGATGCATAACATTTTTTTAAAGAGCGCTATACCTCAATGTTCAAAACGTTAGTTAATATATAGCGCTCTTTAAAAGACTGTTATACACAAATAAGTCACTCCTTTTTTTTCTTATTTCCGTCAAAAATAACCACATTTAGGTTGTGGATTCTTCTTGAAAACGGCTTTATTCAATGAAAAATGCTTAAATTACTAATGTACGAAGAGTACTACTGGAAAATTGGGTACGGTGACTGCGATATCTCTGCCTAGGGTTCAACCAACGGAATGCTGGGGTAATTTTCTCATCTCTTTTCTCCATTCTTTGTCATTTTGGACTCAAATTAATGTACTTCACTTTTTATCGTTGGCTAATAATACTTACCTTTTAAAATACTCCATAGAGAGAGATAGTGGGAACTCAAAAGAGCAAGGGCATAATTTCTAAAAGCAAAAACAAAGCAAATCATGTTGCAGTGGTAAGAGACTCTGCAGTTACTTTCATGCCGACACCTTTTCTTATGCTTTCCTTTTATCTTTTTTTTGATGGTTTAATTCTTCTCCCACAAATTTTAGTAATTTAGTTGCACATACAGCAATACTTTGGAAAATAAGACCTGGGATTTGTTTCCATGATCAAAAAGGCCCTTTATATAATGATTTTATAAATTGATAATTTGACAAGTAAAAGTCCAAATTGTCCTGAATGTGAGAAGTAAGTCTTAAGTGTGAAGACTAGAAAGCTTGTAGCTCATCTAGCCACATTTTTCTACTCTATTTTGCTACATCTCCCTTTTTGTTAATTTTACTTAGGTAAGTCCTAAAACCCTTGATTTAAATTCTAAAGCAGAAAAAGGGAGTGTAAATATGCACGCGACTGACGCGTTGAGTCTTCCATAATTTCTAGTTTTTATTCAATAATTTGAATGGCAGATCTAATTTTTTAATTGGTTACGGATACAGTCAAGGAGACGAGGCTTAAGGCAGTATTACAAATGATGTAGTTGAAAATGATTCCTAGCTTCATGTGATCATACATATGATGGAGGGAGAGTACGTATAACATATTTGTTGCCCAATTATTTGCTTTGCTAACTTTGATGGGATCTGAATTTTCTCAAGAATATCTCATGACAGCTAATAATAAAGTTATACCATCAATTCTTAAGATGATGATTTTGATGCTAGTCCAATAATTATGCTTAAGGTGATGCACCTTATTTGATTCCAGTTTGTTAGTTAACTACCTTAATCCATGGTATTGGTGTGCTATAATTTATTTTCTTGGTAACTTGTGGGTTTGAGATTTTAGTTAACTGCTAGATTTTGTCTGGTCTCCAGGTCCTGGTTTTATGAATTTATAAAGCTTTTTGCTGGGATCAACCATTGGTTCTTTAACGAAGATGTGCATTTGAGATTTCAATTGTCCTGTCGGAGATTTTTGTGCATCGAAATGTGACCAGCTGTAGCTGTTGAAAAGAGTATGCTGCATATGTGCTAATGTCTGTGGTTTGTTAACATTCTTGAAAACATAGAGATGCTGAGGTCCACCAGACTTTCCTCACTAAGTGTCTTATAGAAACATATGTTGATCGCAAGTATTATACTTGCTTTTTCTGGCTTCATGAATTAAACCTCAAAAAGAAGAAGAAGAATACACATCAATTACCTCTTTTTCCAGGTCTATCTTCAAAAGGTATCAGTCTCTATTTAACTTTTAAGAGCTTGTGGCCAGAAGAATTCATCAGTAGCCGTTTGGATGTGGTCTTAACCATAATTTAGGGGGAAAATGTGTGTTGATGAAAAGTGATTCATATGTGTGGTGCGCTAATGATGATTTGATTGTTGTAAAGGTTGTGAAAAGTTGTCTGTGAACAAAAAGATAAAAGACTTCACATCAGATATACACTTTATCAGTTTGCACACTATAACCAGATCCTGAATGCATGATGGCATTGTTGATTGCATGCCGTATGTTTTTTTTTTCCCACTGGATGTGATGGGGTTTAGGTATATCCCTAGCTCCAAAATATCAAAAGGCAGTATGTGATAATGATGAAGGGGATGTAATACACAATATCATTTTGAAGTTATTGAATTAGACAGATTCTAAATTGCTTGGAAACCGAACTGCATAAACCATATGTGTGAGTTTCATTTCTGCTTCCCTACACTTACTTCGGAGGTCCGCTGTTGGACTTATTCATCTAACTTTTCTTTTGTTATTTACACTGGTTTCAAAAATTTCTGCCATTTGTCAACATATTTTACTTTTTTTTTTTTTTTTAAAAACTTTCGAAGGTTATAATTCTTTACATGGTTGCAAAGTATCCTAAGTTCTTTTCATTTGGTCGTCTAACAGAACATCCTTTTTGAAGTGTAACAGATAAAATATCCTGAGTAGTAAATCCTTGTGCTTTAGGTCGTCATTGGTATTGTCCGGAATGTTGATTTTTCTATAGAGTACTCATTTCAGTTAGACTAAGATAAGCTGACAATCTGTGAAGTGCCTTTTCACTTTACTATAGAAATCCTTACTATTAAAAATA
Source organism: Nicotiana tomentosiformis (assembly GCF_000390325.3). Classification (NCBI taxonomy): domain Eukaryota; kingdom Viridiplantae; phylum Streptophyta; class Magnoliopsida; order Solanales; family Solanaceae; genus Nicotiana; species Nicotiana tomentosiformis. Next base: position 42,530,647 of record NC_090821.1, on the reverse strand, counting down.
ATTCAATACCAGCTCACACAGTAATCCTACTAAAAAGAAAAAAATTCTATACTCTTATAATGCATTAAGAATATGCAATCATTCTTTATATGGTGTAATAGGGGTCAGCAAAACTATGCCAGCCACACAAAAGAAAACACCAAAATATATATATAAATATAGGTAATAGTCTTACTATACTAGCATTGATCATGATCTCCCTGAATTCTGTTGCTCGATGGTTTGCCGACTTGTAAACAATCAATTGGCGGTAGAGTAGGAGTATACAACTCCCCGAACGTCTGCCAACAATATGGATCATACATGTGGTAACGCTCTTGTATTGGCTTTAGTTGGATATCCGTCAAGGTCACGTCTTGACATGGCATACTGTCACTGCATGCTAAATGCACTGGTTTTACTGTATATGTTCCTCTAATTCTTTCAAAGTTGATTCCTGATAAAGCCACTGCAGACGTCTGGTTCTTACATTTGCTCTTGTCGCAATAGAACTGATCAATTACAATTGGTAGTTGGACTTCTGAAACTTGAATGTTTGAGAAAAACACTCCTTGTACTGACCCTGACCCTCCCTGCAGTAGTAGAATCGAACATTAATGTTGGTTGTAGAAAACACTTGAACTCAAATTCCTGAAATCTGGTTAGTAAAAAATGTTTACTGGATGTTGAGACAACTAAACATTTGCCTGGCCATACCTGCCACGTCTTAATCCTGACACCATTCATTGTGTTTTGCATAACAACATCTTTGACCGTAATGTTTGAAACACAAGCCTTTGTGTTGTCTTTCCCCAGACTTCCAATGCTGATTCCATGTCCTGGTCCACAATTTATGTTGTGTACATACACATTGGTGCATCCAGTTTGTATGGAGACACAGTCATCTCCTGTACAAATTAAAAATAGTTTGTCGGTAAGTATATTTAGCGTGTACTAACATTTAAATTAAAGAACTATTATGTGCTTGGCTTGTTTGATGTTCATATTGTCTATGCTATCATAAAGTTCTCATCTAGGTTTGGATCTTCTTTTGAGCATTTTTGGCATCTATAGATAAATAATGCAATAGGACTGAAATAAATGATAAAGATGCAATAGAACTGAAATAATTGACAAAAGACAAATTTCCTATGTGTGGGGTTACAAGTCTCACCCTATATTGAACTTGCTCTTTTACTATCTGGACAAGATCAGTTTTTGCAGGTAGGGTCTTAAAGCTTGTGGTGCTCAAAGTATAAATAACAGATAGGCAGTTGCTAGGTGTTGAAATGTTAGTGGTTAAAATTCAAGAATGTGGTCCTTATGGAATTATCAAAGTGGATAATATTCTGGCATCTTCTCTCATTTATCAGTTATGTTAGTTGTAAAAAATTTCACTCAATGGTGAGAGAATTCTTTTACACATAGGGGTGATTGAGCTCTTAATTTTTGAAGAAATAGTTGCCTCAAGCCTTTTGGACTGGTTTGTAGTATTTAGTTGAACTGGTTGATATAAAAACTAAATTCAATGTAGGAATTACCACAAGCAATGTTGGAACTGCGGATTAGCACGTCTTTGGAGTTCTGTAAATGGATTCCATCTGTATTAGGACTATCACCAGGAGATGAGACAGTGAAATTGTATACTGTTACCCCTATGCAATTGTCAAATTTGAGATGGCATTGTTGACTATTCTGAATTATGATGCCTGTTACAGTAACATTAAAACTCCCATAGAATCGAAGTGCCTGCATTTTAACACATTAGTTTAGTATCAAATGAACATTTAAATGGCTCAGAATTTGAAGTGGTCCTTACCGTTGGCTTAATGCTTGGCATTTTTCCACCACCAAGTGAGCTATTTAGCTGCCACACAAATTTTGGAAAGAGTATTAGAAAGAAACAGAGATCGGAAACTCTGTTTAATGGATAAGAAATTGTGAGATAATTACAGGAATTGGAGGATATCTCAATGATGTCTTGTTTAATGGAATGATTAGTTTTAATTCGTCATCTAGAGGATCATCATATGGGGTATCTTGCCACCAAACTGCACCTCTCCCATCAATTAACCCGCTTCCTTTAACTGTAATCCCAACCAATTTGGTAAATTCAAGCCATTGCATAAGACCTGAACCCCAAGATTTGGCATCTACTGGAGCAATTATTGTTCCATCAAGCTGCAAAACAGAGCATTTTCATCACTAATGCTGCAAATTTAATACTACACAAAGTCCCTAATCTGCAATTTCAAGACTGACACACATAATGGTTCTTGAATGCTGCCTGATGTATTTTAATTAATATCAAAATTATGATTTAAAATCGTGTAATTCGCGAGGACAGAGCATAGAGGTAATTTTGTATATGCATTTGCAAAAGAGGACAGAATTATAGACCTTTTGATAAGCCTCCAGTTTTAGACTATATTATATGGACTTGTTCACAGATATGTATGCAATTATTTTTTAAATAATCTGTAGTGTACTTGAAATATGTCAAGGTAGACTAAAGATCTAAGTAACATAGGTTTTTGCATATATGCAGATAATCTATATCTTTACTAACCTGAAAAACAATGTTGTGCTGACAGTATGGACCTGAGAATGAAATTGGTCCTACAAGGAATACATATTGTGACGGAACGACAATCGTCGAAGCTTCCACTTTACAAGCAGCTGCCCATGCAGCCTGAAATGCCTGTGGTTACAACACAAGAATTAAAGATTTCATGGTTAGTAATGTAAATATATGCATTTTTACCTTATTTTTTTGTTTCTCTTGATTTGATTACTTGTTATATAAATTTTCATAACATATTCAGTTGTAAGTTAGTGTGAACTATCCCTAACGAGAATCATTTGAGTGGGAGCCACCTCATTTCTCAATGACACTGCCTGCAATATTGTCTTATCTTATTTGTTGTATTAGTTTTTTCCTATTATATATATGTTACAGTTACACCCAAAGATTGTTCAATAGTAATAAAGCAAGGAATTGTCACAGTTACCTACCTTTTTGTCCTGTAAACATGAAATTATTTATGTGAATTCCCAGGACTCTTTCATCAACTTTATTTACAATGTCTAATTGCTGACCCGTGAGACCCTCTTATTGAACTGGAAACTTTTTCTTTCTTGAACGTGATAAAGAACAAACTAATAAGTGCCAATTTGCAGCATCTACGAGCTGACATAATAGGAATTGCAAAAAATTTAGCCTATAGTTTGTTGCTAAATTGGAGTGTGGTAGAGAGCCAATTCTAGGCCTCTAAGCAGAAACCAAAAGTATTCATGACTGAAACCCGACAATTGCCTAATACCAGATACTTTATTCACTCACTACACTTGGTGCAATTAGTCACTCTACTAGTAGATAAAGCTCAATGGACAATGATGATACGTGAAAGTTAGCCTGGAACTTTCTAGCTAGTGTCATGGCAGGTGAAAATTGGGAGTTTACCTTAGTGTCATCAGTCTTGCCATCTCCAGTGGCACCGAAACTTCTTACATCGAAGATGGTGGACGAAGGCACATCGTCGTAGCCTTTTCTTGGCGGGTTCGTTGGCATACTTGGTGGAGACGAGTGTTTTGGCTTCGACTTGCTCCCATTATTATGATGGTGATTGCTACCATGAGACTTTTCTTTCTTCTTGTACAAAGAAGCAGAGGAAGTTGTTGTTTGTCTCCAATGCCTGCCTCTTCTTGCATAACAAGTCTCTACATTTGATGACCAAACAAGAAATGCTACTATGAACATAAATGTGAAGCTCCTAAAACTAAATCCTCCCATTTTTGTCTTCAAAGGATGTTGGAAGAGAGAAGCAATGTAGGGAGGAGAGTGCCCTTTGTTTTAACTTAGCCAACAGAGGAGCTTCTGCTGGTTTATATAGGAAGGAATATGCAACTGTACATGCATACGCAAAGTTTTTGTGCTAGGCATTTATGTCATTCATTCTTGGTCCCCTATCTCTTTTATTAATTAACTTCCTTTTCTTGATGTGATTTTGTTTGGCTGAATTTTTTTTTTGTTACCCTTTCACATCCACCCTCTTTGGCATATGGAGTAAAAAAAAGAAAACTGTTGTTTTATGGCCATGCAAAATAATGTAGCATTATCTGTTAAGTTTTGCCATTTACATAAACATCTAAAAGGGAATTGCAAAATTTAATTTAGATATGCCATTATATTGTTCACCAGTCACATTTAGGATTTTGTTTTCTTGTGTTTAAGCACGTAAGGCATTTCCTTTTTCTTGTGTGTACCTTGTGTCTTTTCATGAGAAATGATTAGAAAATAATGTTATGAGTTGGTATTATTACTAGTACTAGTATGATAGTAGCAATTATATTGTTAAGGTTAGTACTATTGTTGTTTTTACCAGAATAACTATTTATTCTTGTTTCTTCTTTTTCATTATAAAAGCCAAAAAGACGCACGTGATTGGGTATATAAGTGGTCAAGGGCACTGATTATAACAGCTCTTTAGGATCACATGCAACGTTCACGGGCTTAAGTTTTTGTACACCTTTGTCTTCCCTAGCAACAGTCCCTCCCCTGAATCCCTCCTATAGCCTTAGCCTCCTCTTCTTCTTTCTTTCTTCTCACTTTATCAATCAATTAATTAACTATACTCCGACTTCGATTTCAAATTAGTTATATGAATTACTCTGTATTAAATTTGTTCATCAACTATTGACGTATCACTTGATACGTACAGATGATTTTTGTTTTTCCGTCGGACCATTTTCTTGATCTTCGATTGAGCAATGAACACGAGTAGATCGGCAGTTAGGGAAGAGAAGATCGGCTATTCACAAATTAAGAAAAAAATGAACTTCATAAGCAGAGGCGGGCAATGAGTACGTGCAATATAATAAGTAAAAGGGCACTCAGGCACAAGATATATATATATTAAACTTAGCCACAAGAACAAAAGATAAGCGAGTCAAGTGATAATCTTTAGCTCCTACTGATTTATCATTAATTTGTAAGTGTATGAAGGAAAAATACATGAATTCCTTATATGCATAGTTGGTAAATGAGATCATATATGATTGTGGCCTGGAGGGAAAATACAACGCCCATGGTTTTGTGCTAAGGTTTTATATGTGAACCAGTAGTAGTATAAGGTTTGTGTACAGTACTAAATATGATAGTATACACTTAGCGAATTGTCCAAACTGATCATAATTTAGTCCACAAAATATCAGTGTACGTAAAAAAGGATCACATGCTTTAGCTCTTTATGGAATGGTGGGTTTAGAATAAACTGTGGGGGCTGTAGTGTAGGGTCTGGAATTCATGAACGTCACAATAGAATGTAGGTATTTCTGCACTTTTTATGTGAACAGAAACTGCCCTGATTGTGACCAAAGAATTATTACCATGATCAAAGGGTAGGTTTGAGTTTTCAATAACATTAAACTCTAAATTCTTATTTTTCACTTTTTTCATGATTGTCCAACTAAACTTTTTCTCTACTTCTTTTCTTACCTTTGCATGAGTTCTTGCTTCTTTCAAAACATATGCGGAGCCAGGATATTAACTCTATGAGATATAAATTCTAGGATAGTTACATCAGTAATTGAGTTTTAAATTTAATTTATATATATATTTAATAAATTTCTTAATACAAATATAATATTTAGACTAAAATTATTGAGTATGGTCGAACTTGTACCTCAACTTCTAGCTCTACCCCTGCCTGTCTTCAATGTCCGTAAAAGGACCAAAACTTGTAACCTTGCTATTATTCTCCTTTAAGATTTACAAAAAATGTAGGAGGCGTATAGGAGCGGGTAAGCTATCAATAAGTATGGATTTGTAGTTTGAAAAAGAATGTCAGTAAATTGTTAAGAGTCAGAGTGTAATATTAAAGTATTTATATCGTGTGTATAAAACCTTACAAAATTTTGAAAAAATTATGCTACATTAATTTGTTTTATATTGTTTGGTTATATGTTTGTGTTTGCTTATATATATCTTATAGTATATCATTTTTTTTTTCTCACACATATATGTGAAGGTAGGAGGAACTTGTATGTCCACATCACCCTACCTGTTAAGTTAAGACATACAGATAGGCAGTATTTAGAACCACACCTCAATTTACCACCCAACAAGTTTTGTCTTTTGCACTTTGACCTCTCTTATCCGTCATTTTCTTACAACAAGCACCAACCCTCTCGCATCTCTTTCTATCTACCTGGAGGCTGAACATTACACATTGCAATGGGTGATACATGACACTTGGTTTTCATGTGAATTTGTTCCCAAAAATACTTGACCATTTTTTTTGTAATAAAAAAGAAGCATTTATTAATACATCTCTTTCAAATTCGTTATTACTGCACAAATTAGTAGAGTGGTAATTAAGTAAGAATTATATATGTCTAATAGAAACATATACAAAGAATAATCTAGACTGATATGGACCAAAATTGGGGTAATGTTTTAAAGTCTATTGTCACATTTTACATGAAAAAGGGGATCGGAAGAAAAGAACCTAAAAAATCAAAAAGGGGAATAAAAGAACCTAAAGAAAATATTTTAAAATTTGTGGTGTAAAACAAGTCATAGATATGTATTTATAACTATAAATTATCTCATTAAGGATAAAATGACAACTTTAAAGTTATTTCTGGATATAAAATATTGTTCTTCTTAGAACAAATTTAAAAAAAATAGTGTTAGCATAAATTAGGATAGAAAGAGTATGATTTATGAAAATACAAAGATTTAAAAAAAAAAAAAAGGATAGAGAGAGGGAGAGAGATCCCCATATTTAAAAGAAAAGAAAAGAATGTCCAACTAAAAGCCTACTAAATTTTACAACTAGATGCACGTGATCGATCATACATCCATTCAAAATACCCTTTTGTAATCAATAATTAGATCCCATTTATGGCCCCATGATTTTTCCCTGTTTCATATACATTATATATTTGGGGAGATTTTATTATTCTGTAAAGGTCATCTGACAGGAATTAATACTTAAATTAAAGTCATTTCCCTCTTTCTTCACGTAATTAATAACTGTGGAAGCTGGAAATCCACCTGTATTAACGTCCAAATGACAATAGATTATATATTTGAATCTGTACAAATAATTCTATATATTAATAGTCTAAGAACAGACAATATTATTTAAAGACCTGCTTTGCTAAATAACTTAAAGACTCGCTCTGTTAAAAAAAAAATGAAAGAAAATCAAGAGCCTTTTTCCCAATGAGTGTTTAATATCAACAATTTATTGTGTGTTCAGGTACTCAATTTAAAATATGTCTTGAATCGAATATCTAAATAAAATGTACCGACAAGTTTAAGGGTTTTCTTTGATCTGTCATGATGATGATTACTCTGACGTTTTCATTTGTTAAAAGTCAATTGTTGGATGAATAAAATAAAGGAAAATAATCCGATTTTCTTTTCCAATTGAATGAGTAAAAATGGGATATTTGGAAAAGCAAAGAAGAGATTTGATGAGTAGCAAGTAGGACCTTAATAAGCCGTCTTTTAGTGGAAGCTGGCTCGTGAACTTTATTTTGATACCTCCCGTGAACTCCATGCAACAGCAACATTATAATTCAGCTAGCCTAGCTGGGGAATTTTAGTATATATATGATTGGCTTTCATTAATTGCACCCTTCTTTTCTCTTCCTTTTTGTATGCAATATTAATGCAATTGACATATGGCGGCCAAGCATTACTTTTTCGATACATACCTTATCCTATACCTGTTAATCGGGCCGGCCTGACCCGTTTACAACCCGGTTCGATCTGGGTCAGCTCGGTTACTGTAGCGTTTGGGGACGGGCTGGGACGGGTTGGGCGGGGAGCGGGTTTTAGATGAAAAGTTTTTGGATACCGGTTATACCTGTTAATCGGGCTGGGCTGACCCGTTTACAACCCGGTTCGACTCGGTTCAGTCCGGTACTGTAGCGTTTGGGGACGGGATGGGACGGGTTGGGCGGGGAGCGAGATTTAGACGAAAAGTTTTTGGATACCGGTGCACCGGAACCCGCTTAGCCCGGTAACCCGTTAACGGATTTTTAACGGACCACAACCCGGTCCATCCCGGTTTCCGTTACAATTTTTTTTTTTTAATTTTCTGGACCGTTGCCAACAGTCAAATTCAAAAATGACCGTTGGCCAACGACCCTTTTTGCATAAATGGCCATTTCGACCTACCCCTTAAGAAAATAGTTTCCCCCCTAATATTTGATAAATTACAATTTTAACCTTTTAAAAACTATAAATAGCCCCCTTCTTCATTTTTCCTCACAATTCACTCTCTTACTACTCTAATTCTCTCTCAATTCTCTCTTGATAATATTGATTATTGTTCTTAAATTCTCAATTACTTATAATTTTAAGTTTCATCAAATATTTAGTTTAGCCATTACAAAATTATTATTATTAAATATCAAGTATTCAAGTGAAGTGTGGTATCAAGTATCAACTATCAAGTATCGGTCTATCAATTGAAGTTTGATTTTTAATATCAAATTTAGTGCGGCATCCAGAATCCCGGTACACTCGTTCCATCTCTTTCTCTTCTTTGGTGTACACTTATTTTATTATTTAGAATTATTAATTTAATTTTTTAATTTAATTTACATAATGGATATATTTAGAGCAGCCAAAAAAGCGTGCACTAGTAGAGGTGGTGGTAAGAAAACTTCCAAAAGATCAAGAGGTGGTGCTGGTTCTTCTAATAGCTTTACACATATTTCTGAAAGTTCACCTGAAAATTTAAATGTAGATTATGAGCGACTTCAAGAAAATTATGGTATAGATGATGATTTAGATGATAATTTAGATGATATTCAATCACTTGATAATCTTGAAACATCACCAGCTACATCTGGTAATGCTAGTCAAACTCAAAATATTAGGGGTGGAGGTCGTGGTAATACAAGTAGGCCTCTCCTCCCTATTAAGAAGAATCAAAGATTAAGAAGTAAGTGTTGGAATTGTTTTGACAGACTAGAAGAAGATAAAACTTATGTAAGATGTAGAATTTGTAAGGATATTTATAAACATGAGACCGGTAAGGGAGGGGGAACGGGCCAACTTCGTAGGTGCATGGTAGAGCACCACCCTCTTGATTGGGGAGTAGATGAGGAAGATGGGGAAAAAAAATTTAACCCGGGTACTGGGGGGTTAATGGGTAAATACGATATTAAAAAAGATTGGGAAGAATTAGCTAAAATGATTGTTTTAGGTTGTTTATCTTTTAGTTTTGCTGCTTCACCATATCTTGTAACTTATATTCAAAGAATTTATAACCCTTTGTTTAAAGGTATTCCTAGAAGCACTTGTAGAGCTAATATCTTTAGGTTTTTTCGACAATATCAGACATATATACGTTATTTGTTCGCCAGTCTTTCTTGTAGAGGTTTTCTTACTTCTGATATTGGTCATGTTGTAAATGAAAATCATTATTTGACTATTACATACCATTGGATAGATAATAATTTTTGTATGCAAAAACGTATTATTGCTTTTAAATATGATGAAGATCAAAGTCAAACTGGTGCATTTATAAGTAATACTATCCATGAAGTTGCTATATTTTATAATCTTGCAGAAAAGTTTTGTGTATGTCATTTGATAATGCTTCTAACAACAATGCTGCTATTACAATATTAAAATTGCATCTACACCCATCACTTCCTGAAATATTTCATGTTAGATGTGCATGTTATATTTATAACTTGATTGTGAAGAGTGGCTTTGAATTATTTAGAGATGATATCACTTAAGTTAGAAGAGCTGTTGGTTTAATTCAAAGAAATAATAGAAGTTCTAGATTAAATGCATTTAGGAAAAAATGTGTACACTATGGACTAAAACCAAAACTCATGCCTGAAGAAATAGTTATTAGGTGGAATTATTCTTATTTATTCTTAAAATATTGTTATAAATATAGAATGCCTATAACTGAAGTTGCTAATTCTCATTGTACCGATCCTAGCCGTTTGTTAACATCTAGAACTTGGGATGCCATTGAAGAGTTATAAAATTTTTACAAAAATTTTATGTGGCTACACTTGAGTTTTTTGGAGCTTATTATCCTACTATTGCAAATGGTTTAGTTCATATTGCTGAAATTTCTCTTCTACTATATAATTTGAAGAAGAAAGAAGGACATACTTTTGTTGTTGAATCTATGCTAGATAAGTTTAAAAGATATTTCTACCCATTTCCCCCTATTTACCTAATTGGTGATATTTTAAACCCTTCTATCAAAATGGCCACTTGTCGCTAATTAATCATTGCTTTATATTCTTATATGGATATTGGACCAACTGAAACTACTGATATTGACACTTGTATTTCTGATCTACATAAATATTTACAAACTTTATATAATTACTATGCTAACATTGTTGATGCTTCTTCTGCTGTAGATGCAAATATTCCTTCAAGTTTAGTTTCAACATCTGGGACCGGTGCTTTGGATGATAATGATGGTGTTGAAGATTATTTAATTTGGTCTACACTAGGAGAGCATCAACAAACCAGTAGCAGGAATATTGATGAACTCCAATTCTACTTGCAAAAGTCAGCAGAGCCCCGCACAAAGAAATTTCTACTGATGGGTTGATAGAGGAGCAACTCAAATCAATTTCCTGTTCTTTCGGCCATGGCCCGAGACGTGCTAAATTTACCGATTTCAACAGTCACATCAGAGAGCATATTTAGCCAAGCAAGAGAGTAACTAGGAGATACCCATCATTCATTGGACAGCAACGCTTTAAAAATTCTAGTGTACTTCAGAGATTGGATAAGATCAGAATGGCGAAATCAAGGGCGTGACGAGGTAGATGAATCGGAGGACCAAGAAATTGGAGATATAATGATTTATGATTCCGATTCAACCAATACCGAAAATCAAGAACTTCATGTTGACATGGATGAACTTACAAAAATGATATAAAGCATGTGATGTACTATTTCTTATTTTTTTATAATTGTTGTAAACTTTTAATTTGCAAGTTCAAAAATAAAAAAATAAAAAAAGAACTTGCAAATTAATTTGAAGTATTATATATTATTCAATAAAAATATCAAATGAAAGCTTTCAGAGTTTGATCCTTACATATTGCCTATTGGTTTTATTAAATAATATTTTAGCCACTTACTTTCAAATTTTAATTTTAAAATTCAAATTTCACATTTAAAACTTTAAACTTCAAAGTTTAATTCTAAGCCTTAAAAGTTTGCAAACACTTAAGTATCAATAACATTGAATAAGAAAAAGAAAATTTACTTTAAAAAAAAATAACTCGGCCCGGTACGGACCCGTTAAGCCCGAACCCAGACGGGCCCAAAAAAATTCGAAAATGTACAACTCGCTGACAGCCCGCTAACCAGCCCGGAACGTTAAACGGACGCGCTGATTTTTTTCGTATACAGCCCGTCCCAGCCCGCCCATTAAACACCCATACCTTATCCTATTATTATAAGCACTCAATTTTTTTTTTATGCTTTACAATTCCAATCACAATAAACGAGTCATGTTATAGATAAAATAATATGAATAAATACAATACAAGAAATATAGCCAAAAAATTTGGGGAAGAGAGAAATTTTATTTCTATTAAAATGAATGTACAAAATAAATTGATTTAGCTCCCGATTTATAGAAGAACGAAGCTGCTTGCGCCCTATATTTGCAAAGCTACTTGCAAGTTATTTGTAAACCACTAATTGTAAGCTACTTTAGGAAGCTGCTTGCAGCTACTTGTAAACTTCTTCGGGAAGCTACTTGTAAAATTATTTACAAGCTATTTGTGCAATCTAGCTACTTATAAGCTTCCTCATAAAGTGTAGGAGTAATGATAGGCATCCACAATGTAGGATATTCATAATGTCTATGAGCTACTTGCAAGCTGTCTTCATGAGCTACTTGCAAGCTACTTGTTTGATTGTAAATTTCTTCAGGACACTGTAAGAGTAATAATGGATCCACAATTTAGTGTACTCATAACAATGAGTTAGAATTCAAATTTTAATAAGTTATTCTTGGTTTATGTTATGTGTTGGTATATTTGTGTATCTATGTGTGTAAGAGAGAGAGCACTTTTCTTGCTTATGTGTAGATCATGTCAAATGATTTTATGGGTGTTTACAAACTTGTTTTTACTTTTATGATCTTATCTCTTTTTTTACACGGGGAAAATTTATTTTTACACACATAAGAGATCTAAAAAGGACATTTTCTTAATTTCAACATTGTAAATGGCCATGAAAGCCCATTCCCTATGCATGGATCATCAAGGTTCCTAGCAGGTGGATTTTCTCAGTGTGACCCATCTAAAGTTATACTCTCGTTGTTTTAATTTATGTGTGTTATTTGATTATGTACGAAATTTATGAAAGTAAAAGAGATCTTTGAATCTTGTGATCTTAAATTAAATATGAGTATGACTTTTTAAATCTTGTGATGATACACATGCTATGTAGGATGTTGGAATTAAAAAAGAATACTAAATTTTAAAAGTGACATATTTTTATAAGTAGGTTAAAAACATAACACACATAAACTGAAACTGAATACATATCAAACTTTTAAAGTTTTCCAAGAATGATTTGACCTTGTGCACTCCATGGGGAAGAATAGACACAGCGGACAAGAACCCCGATTCCACTTGGAGTGCTAGGGTTCAATTCACTCTTCCCCAAATTGTCATATGAAAGTTGTTAAACGAAAAACAAAGGAAAGGAAGAAGAAAAAACAGTACATTTCTAAACTTTTATTAGGTCTTGAGATTGAATTTAAATAGAGAAACATGATCCTTAAGAATTTATATAGTTAATTTTAATTTATTTGAAATTGAGATTTACTAAATATTATTTTTATCAAAACATTTATTACTCATCCGGTCCATAATAAGTGATCATTTTATCTTTTTATTTTGGTCCAAAATAAATGTCCATTTCTATAATCAAGAAGGAATTAATTTTATCTTTCTAAAATTTGCCTTTATTTATATATTCCAATGTGTCAAGGTAACAATTAATTAAGGTTAATTTAATGAATACATCTTTTTTTATCTAGGAATTCGTATTTCTTTAATGGATGTGCCAAAAGTAAAATGATATAAATAGACCAGAGGGAGTAACTATTAGAATGATGCAAATTTCGTTTATGTAGAAAAGCAAGAGAGCTCCTAGCCACCTAAGATTGAGAGGGAGTAACAATGAGAGTATGGTAATATGACAAGAGGGCTGTAATAATTTTGATTACAAAACTAATTAATCATGCATGATTATCTAGTATTATTTCCTCTATATCCTCTTTAAAGATATCTTGTACAACTCAAAAAATACTTCAACTCCTTTCCTACAATTTTTTTAATTCCTAACCTAAATCCTTAATTTGCTAGATTTGTACGGATTGTTTTCTTTGTACAACGGAATACCTTGATTCTTGTCTGGTCAAGGTTCTTAATTTTTCTCTTCCTCTTTAATGCTATATTACCAATAATAATAATGATGATTATTATTGTAAATTGTTTAATTTTTTAAATCCGTGTTCTATAAAATACTGATCTTGATGAAGATGCTGCAGACATACATAACGAGTTGGTGGTCATCTACTTGCCAACTTTTATCGTATTGGATATATTTATCTTAGATTCTCAATTTGGTGCTTTAATTTAATTTTTCTGACAGTAACAGCTTAAAACTAACAATGAAATAGAAATTCGTTAAGAAGCATTTTTCTATATGAATTTTTACTAAAGGTCAAGTGACCAAAAGTTAATCAATTACCTGTAATTCCATTTATTAAATAATTGTACTAGAACTGATGCAAAAGGTTAAAAATATAAACAGCAAGTTAATGTAGTTTAATAGAATTATTTTAAGTTTTGCATATGAAGAGATCCATTACATGTATGCCGGTACAGTTATAAAGGTACTGCAAAGTACATTTACTTTGGTTGTATCCATAATGTTTGTATCGAAAATTATGAAGAAACGAGTAGATTCATTAATCTTCTACTCTCTTTGTCCCAATGTTTGACAATTTTCGATTCTTGATTCAAGTTAAGTCTTAAGTAAATTATTGGATGGGGGTGGAATGGATGGATCCATCCACCCTTAATCAAAGGTTGAGTCTTTGGATGGAAAAACCCTTCATTGAAAGGCTCCTTCATTAACGGCCCTACACGAAGCAAAGCTGGATAAATTGAGCCAATGGGTTATGAACACCCTGACCCTATAATTAAACAAAAAAAAATATATTTTAAAATATAATATTATTTATTATTTGATATGAGAAATATTATAACTTTTAATACTTTTCATGTAGTTTTCGAAATTTAAATTTAATTTCCTCTGAGCTTAGTCAAATGATCCTCGTGCCTCACAAATAGAAAGCACTTTTTGCATTATGTTGTAGGCAGTATATAGCAATTTTGCAATTTTGACAAGCTAATTCGTTTTTGTAACAAAAGGGAATATATATAGTTGGTTCTCCGAAGGGATAAGGGAGGCCTAATACGCATGTTTTGGCATTTCCTCTTTTTCGCCTAGCCATACATTGGATATATCATGATGGAAAATTATTTGGCTTTATCGTAATTAATACTGTTATAATCGTTATTTACTTTTTCTTCTTTTGAAATCGGTTACAAGTCTAGATAGTGACTAACCACCAGTCATTTTTATCCATAAGTTTTCGAGTTATTTTCATTAATAAAGTGTTTAGAATTTTTTACTGAAGTATAACGTCAGAGTAGCTGATCTTAACCCTCAACTGTAAGAATTAATCATATTATGGACTTAAAATTGAATGATAAACCATTGAATTGAGAAGCTGATCAATAAAACGTACAAATGCCGGGACTGTCTTTCGTCACACGCGCACACACACGCGTGCGTGTATATATATATATATATATATATATGGGTGAAACCGAGCTCATGATGCATCCTAACCTCCGACAAAATAAGCCAAGTTCGAGACATGACGATAAGAGACTGAAATCGAGCCAAAGTCCCACCGGACTAGAACCCGGTGGCATGACGCCTGCCTTCGAGAACATCAAGGCCATGATCCCGGAACCGATCCTAGCCTCGAGCGACTTCGAAGAACATTGTCAGACAATCCAGCATAGCCAACAGAAGGCCGAAATATCCGGACCGACCGAATATTACGGCGGGGATCTCGGTACATATCGATAAGGAGCCGGCAATCAGTGAATCAGAAGATTTTTTTACCTTTTATAGAGTTGTACCTAAAATAAGACTCCCCTACTATATAAAGGGGGTCTAATAATTTATTTTGGGATATTGTAATACGCACTCAAAAGCAATACATTATTATTTTCTCTGTCTTTAAGCTCTTGTTCTTCTGTTTATCGACACCGGACGTGGTGAGCCCGACTGAGGGCAATTGTTCTATCAAGGTTGAAATTATCCAACTCGTGTGGTTTGAACTTATCTTATCTTTATTTATTCAATAGCAACTTAATTTATCGCTTTGTGTCAAGTTAATCCGCGTATCTTTAAAACCACTTACAAATTTAATTGTTATCCGATTTTGAGGGCAAACAGTTTGGCACCCACCGTGGGGCTAAGGATAATAGCGTCAATTTGATATGTAACACACCCTATTTTACACTTGTTCTTTGATGTGTCTTTGATTCCAGGTTAAAATCAAAATGTCAAACCCATAGTCTGCCCCTCTAAACACGGATACGGAGTCCAGCCACCATGGGGAAAACAACAATGCTGTACCCATTAACGAGGTGCCCCCCGTCTATCTCGGCGGAGTCCCGGTGGCGGATCTCATCGACACCAGTTCGTATGTGGCTATCAACACAAATTTGCCTACCAATCCCGAGAACATCATACACAGGGAAGTACGATCAATTGCCCATAATACGCACGACAATGAAAAAGATGGGATCAACTTGCGAGTGATCTTCGAAATGTTACAGGCTCATCAGGTGGTGATAGCCTAGTTGCAGAACCAAAGACGAGCGCCGAGCAAGGTTGAGCCCGAGTCATCCCGGGAAGTCACCCACAGAAATGAACCAATCACGTAGAGGCCGAATGAAAATGAATTAGGGACTAACCCCGAGATCATAAGAATGCTCGAGGAATTGATAAAACGGATAGAATCGGGGGAGAAGAAAATCGAAGCCAATGACAAAAAGGTTTAAACCTACAATTCCAGGGTCGACCAAATCCCAGGAGCACCTCCAATATTGAAGAGTCTGGATTCTAAGAAGTTTGTTCAAAAACCTTTTCATCCGAGTGCAGCGACGAAACCGATCCCGAAAAATTTTCGCATGCCCGAAATTCCTAAGTACAACGGAACGACCGACCCAAATGAGCATGTGACCTCCATACATGCGCCATTAAAGGGAACGACTTGAAAGATGACGAGATCGAATCTGTCATGCTGAAAAAGTTCGGGGAAACTCTATCTAATGGAGCTATGATATGGTATCACATACCTCCTAATTCTATTGACTCGTTTGCTATGCTTGCAGATTCATTCGTAAAAGCACACGCTGGGGCTATCAAGGTCGAGACTAGGAAGTCAGACCTTTTCAAACTGAAGCAGAGGGATAACGAGATGCTCAGGGAATTCGTGTCCCGGTTCCAAATAGAACAGATGGACTTGCCTTCGGTCGCGGATGATTGGGCCGTTCAGGCCTTCACCCAGGGACTCAATGCTCGAAGCTTGCTGGCTTCGCAATAGTTGAAGCAAAATCTGGTGGAATACCCGGCTGTCACTTAGGCCGACATGCATAATCGGTATCAATCAAAAATTAGGGTCGAAGATGATCAACTCGAGGCCCCTTTCGGGTCCGTTTATCCCGTCAGATCAGTTGACAGAGTCAGGAGAGACATTGACCGTGAACCGCGGTAGAACATGGATTGGTATCAGCCATACAATAGAGACCAAATAGGTGGTGGATCTGGGCGAAACTACGTGAAAAGTGAAAGAAGAAGTGACCGAGGTCAATACAACCAAGGACTCATGAGCAAAAACGGTTTCTACAGGCCCATCAGGCCGAAAGAAGCGCCAAGACTATCAGAGTACAACTTTAACGTCAACGCCGCTTCCATCGTATCCGCCATTGGACGTATCAGAGATACCAAATGGCCTCGACCTTTACAGTCCGATCCAGCCCAAAGGAATCCTAAACTAATGTGCAAATATCATGGCACTTACGGTCACATGATAGAAGATTGTCGACAACTGAGAGAGGAAGTAGCCCGACTATTCAATAACGGGCATCTCTGAGAGTTCCTGAGCGACCGAGCCAAGAACCACTTTAGGAACAGAGATTCTGGTAAACAAACCGAATAGAGGAACCTCATCACGTCATCAAAATGATCATCGGTGGGGTCGATGTTCCACAGGGGCCGATGCTGAAGTGCACCAAAGTATCTATCACAAGAAAAAAGTGAACTTGGGATTATGTGCCGGAGGGAACCTTGTCTTTCAACGACGAAGATGCTAAAGGGATCGTACAGCCCCACAATGATGCACTGGTAATATCAATACTTATAAAATCTTGAGTTAAGCGTGTATTGATTGATCCAGATAGCTTGACCAACATCATCAGATCGAGGGTCGTGGAACAACTCGGCCTGCAAGATCAGATTGTGCCCACGGTCCGAGTCCTAAACGGGTTCAACATGGCATGTGAGACCACTAAAGAAGAGATAACATTACCGGTGAATACCACCGAGACCGTTCAGGAAACAAAGTTCTATGTGATCGAAGGGGACATGAGGTATAATGCTTTGTTCAGGAGAT
This sequence comes from Nicotiana tomentosiformis, assembly GCF_000390325.3. NCBI lineage: Eukaryota > Viridiplantae > Streptophyta > Magnoliopsida > Solanales > Solanaceae > Nicotiana > Nicotiana tomentosiformis. The sequence goes on along the minus strand of NC_090821.1, from coordinate 42,512,867 downwards.
CATGGATTCACAACATGAGGGTCGTACCCTCGACTCTGCACCAGGTGTTGAAGTTCCTGACCCCGGGAGGAATAAAAATAGTTTACGGAGAACAACCAGCCGCAAAAGAGATGTTCGCAGTCGACGAAGTGGTCCCGATATCCACACTTTCGACACCGAAGGAGCTGGGTCCAGTCACCAAGGGAGAAACCAAATAGCAACTACTGACACCGACTCCGTCCCAACCGGAGAAGCAGGAGATGGGCGAGGACAACGACTATGGGGTTCCCAGGTCTTTCGTAGCTCCCGATGATTCCGACGCTACCAAATCGACGGTCGAGGAACTAGAGTAAGTCGTATTGATCGAACACTTGCCCGATCGAAAGGTATATCTGGGCACGGGGTTGAATCCCGAGCTCAGGAAAAAAACTCATTCAATTTCTTCTAGCTAACGAAGATTGTTTTGCTTGGTCCCACCTTGATATGACTGGGATCCCGTCGGAAATAACCACTCACAGACTAATCTTGGACCCAAAGTTCCACCCGGTCAAGCAGAAGAGGAGACCCCAGTCTGAGGTCAAACATGCTTTCATCAAGGACGAGGTATCTAAACTCCTTAAAATAGGATCCATCTGGGAGGTAAAATACCCGGACTGGCTAGCAAACGTAGTAGTAGTCCCCAAAAAGGGGAACAAATTAAGAATGTATGTGGATTATAAAGATCTGAATAAAGCGTGTCCCAAGGACTCTTTCCCTTTGCCTATCATCGATCGCATGATCGATGCGACTGCCAGCCACGAGATCCTATGTTTTCTCGACGCCTATTCTGGGCACAATCAAATTCGGATGGACTCGGGTGATCATGAAAAAACTTCCTTCATCACCAAGTACGACACCTACTGCTATAACGTGATGCTGTTCGGACTAAAAAATGCCGGCACCACTTACCAACGCCTAGTAAATCGGATGTTCGAAGAACAAATAGGAAAATCAATGAAGGTTTACATTAACGATATATTGGTTAAGTCCCTACGAGAAGAGGACCATTTGAAACATTTGCAGGAAACCTTCAGCATATTGAAGAAATATAATATGAAGCTGAACCCAGAGAAATGTGCATTTGGAGTCCGATCCGGTAAATTCCTTGGATTCATGGTATCCAACCAGGGGATCGAGATCAACCCCGATAAGATCAAGGTCATCAAAGATATCACTGTTGTGGACAATGTGAAGGCCGTGCAAAGGTTAACCGGATGTATAGCTGCCTTGGGATGATTTATCTCGAGGTCATCCTACAAGAGCCGCCATTTCTTCTTACTGTTGAAGAAAAAGAATAACTTCTCATGGACCTCGGAGTGACAACGGGCCTTGGAGGAGCTTAAGCGATATCTATCAAGCCCGCCGCTGCTTCACACGCCGAAGACAGACGAACAACTATACCTATACTTGGCGGTATCGGAGATAACGGTAAGTGGAGTCCTAGTCCGGGAGGAGAAAGGTACACAATTTCCAATTTACTATGTTAGTAGGACTCTCGGCGAAGATGAAACTAGGTACCCTCACCAAGAAAAGTTGGCGCTCGCTTTGCTAAGCGCCTCTAGGAAGCTAAAACCGTACTTTCAATGTCATCCCATATGTGTCGTAACCACTTACCTAATGAGGAATGCAATGCATAAACCCGAGCTCTCGGGACGGTTGGCCAAATGGGTCGTAGAGATCAGTGGGTATGACCTCGAATATCGGCCTCAGACCGCCATTAAGTCTCAAATTTTGGCAAACTTTGTGGCCAACTTTACGCCGACCCTAATACCTGAGGTCGAGAGAGAGTTGTTGTTGAAATCGGGGACCTCTTCGGGAATCTGGACCCTCTTTACGGATGACGCCTCCAACGAGAAGGGGTCCGGACTTGGAATTGTATTGAAACTGCCCGCAGGTAATATAGTTAGACAATCTATCAGGACTGTAAAATTAACTAACAACGAAGCCGAGTATGAGGCCATGATTGTAGGTCTTGAACTGGCCAAAATCTTGGGGGCAGAGGTGGTCGAAGCTAAGTGCGATTCCCTCCTCGTGGTGAACCAAGTCAATGGGACCTTCGAAGTCAGAGAGGAACGAATGCAAAGGTACCTGGATAAACTGCAGGTAACGTTACATCGGTTTAAAGAATGGACTCTACAACACGTGCCTCGGGATCAAAACAATGAGGCGGATACCCTAGATAACTTGAGGTCATCGATCAATGACGACGGGTTCAACTCGGGGGCGGTCGTGAAACTCATGAGATCGGTAGTGGAAGAAGGTCACACCGAGATAAACTCAACAAGACTGACTTGGGACTGGAGAAACAAATATATGGAATATCTTAAGACCAGAAAACTACCTTCAGACCTAAAGTAATCGAGGACTCTGCGTACGAAGGCGGCCCGATTTAGCTTGTTCGAAGATGGTACATTATTCCGGAGAACGTTCGATGGCCCACTCGCAATATGTCTAGCACCCGGAGACACCGACTATGTTCTGAGGGAAATCCACGAAGGCACATGTGGATATCATTTGGGCGCCGAATCATTAGTTCAGAAAATAATCATAGCCGGCTACTATTGGATCGACATGGAAAAGGATGCGAAGGAGTTCGTATGAAAATACGACGGGTGTCAAAGGCATGATCCGATGATTCATCATCCCAGGGAGCTACTACGTTTGGTTTTGTCCCCCTGGCTGTTCATGAAATGAGGAATAGACATCGTCGGCCCCCTTCTATGGGCACCCGGTAAGGCTCAATTTATATTGTTTATGACTGACTATTTTTCTAAGTGGGTGGAAGCCCAGGCATTTGAGAAAGTCAGGGAGAAAGAAGTCATTGATTTCATCTAGGACCACATAATATGTCGGTTCGGAATGCCGGTCGAGATCGAATGTGACAATGGGAAGTAGTTCATCGGCAACAAAGTAAGCAAGTTTCTCGAAGATCATAAGATCAAAAAATCCCGTCAACATCATATTACCCTAGTGGAAACGGTCAAGCAGAGTCCACGAACAAAACCATACTCCAAAAACTCAAAAAGAGATTGACCGAAGCCAAAGGAAAATGGAAAGAAATCTTGCCTGAAGTCCTATGGGCTTACTGTACGACATCGAAGTCCAGTATCAAAGCTACCCCGTTCTCGTTGGTTTACGGCACCGAAGCTCTAATACCGATCGAAGTTGGAGAACCGAGTCTCAGGTTCCGATATGCAACGAAGGAATCAAACAATGAGACCATGAATACGAGTGTGGAACTGTTAGATGAAAGGGGTGAAGCCTCCCTCGTCCGGATGGCAGCCCAAAAACGACGGATCGAGAGGTATTGCAATCGAAGGGCCAACCTTAGACACTTAAATGTTGGGGACTTATTGTTGAGGAAGGTCACATTGAACACCCAAAACCCGAACGAAGGAAAGCTGGGACCAAACTTGAAAGGTCCGTATCAAATTATCGAGATCAACAGAAAAGGGTCGTACAAACTTGGAGCAATGAATGATGAATGACTACCGAACAACTGGAATGCAACTCACTTGAAACCATACTACTGCTAAGGTATGACCCCGATCACTTCTTTTATTTATCTACATTTTGGACTAACACTTGCAGGCAGTCGTCGAAGAATAACACAATTTTTAGGCCTGAAAGCACACGTTGCACTCTTTTTTCCTTGAACCGGTTTTGTCCCAAATGGGTTTTCCGGTAAGGTTTTTAACGAGGCAACAGTGGATCATGCTAACTTAGAATCGAAGAGCGGCTGTCAACAGTATTCGAGGCTTTTCAATAATTGTCCTCGAACACTGGGGGGCATCACTCTTGGAAAACGATTTTGGCAAGGAAAGAAACTTTGTGTTCGAATAGTCTAGGCTCGATCGATAGGGTTTACTGTAAGGGCCAAACGGTCGAATGAAACATTCCCACATAGACCACCCAAGCCCAGACATAAATCTTGAACACATGTGTAACTTTGTATATTACACACAAAATTGAAAGGAAGTTTCTACCTTGAGGATAAATATTTTGCCCCTTAGAAATCCGTCTTTGTTACAATTAATCCCCCGAAGACATCGAGCATAAGGGCCACCTCACTCGGGGACTGCCACTCAGGGCAGGTTCGGACATCCCAGGATAATAAAGTCCGGGGACACAAAGCTTATTTGGCAGTGCTCGAACTTTAAAGGTTACGGCCACCCCCATTCGATTATGGTTATCTCGGTTAAGCCCGAATGACTCAGGGTAACAATCCCACTGGGAAACACCCAAACTAAAAAGACTACGTCCATACTAAAATGGCTCAGAGACGTCCGAGACCCGTAACAAAAAACAAGGCCTTTAAGATTTGCAAAATCGGTTCAAAATGCTACCCTCGGCAAATTATAATCTAAAACGTTCTAAGTATTTTGGGGAAAGTTTCCGGTCATACCGAGCCCCCCATGAATCGTAAACAAAATAATATCAAAATAAAGGCCTGTTCGAACCTCCGGGCAAGACCTAAATATTACATGCTAAGGCATTTCGATATCTTTGCAATCATAAAGAACAAAGCAAAAGGAAACAAGCTTAAAAACCGTCGAAGGAAAAAAAGATCCATATATATATATATATATATATATATATAAAGATCTTTACAAAGGCCAAATGTCCTAGACATAAAACAAAGAGAGTACAAAAGCACAAAAATACAAAAACAAAGAAAAATATACAAGGCACTTAGAAGGCCTGGCCTCCAGCGGAGCCCACCTTGTCACCTACACCATTAGAGTCTTCTCCGCCCCCGGATCCGTCCGAACCCTCAGAGTCTTTTTCATCCTCGGGATACGCCAAATTCTTAGCCTCGGCTTTGAACCCCTTAGCACTTTTGACCTCGGCCGATGAATTAAAACCCCGAGCATGAATTTCTTCGAGGGCCTCCCTTCAGGACTACTTCTTCACGTATTCGATGTTATCTTTCAGCCGGTCCTGGGCTGCCTCGGCATCGGCCTTATACTGGGCCACCATCTCGTCGGCATTAGCTTTGGTCACTTCAACCACCGACTTGGCCGCTTTGAGCTCCTTGGCAAGAGTCTCTCGATCGGAATCGGCCAGGCTTAGCTAAGACTGAAGATCCTCAACTTTTTGGGATCGAGCCTCAGCCTTCTCCTTCGCCGCCCAAAGCTAAGCCTCTGCCGAGGCCAACTATGCCCGGAAGTCTCCTTTTCTAAGGCCAGGCGGTCCATCCTGCCTCTCCACTCTTCGGCCTCGACCTTGACTGCATCCATCTCGACTTGGAGTTGGTCGATTTGATTAATCTTCTGCTGGACCTGCGGGTTCCGACCATTGGTCATAGTGTCTAGCTCATTGTCACTAACTTCAAATATCTTTACCTGTTCAACCAGTAAGCCACTTCCAATTCACCTGCGTGTTATTTCCGAGCCACTTCCAATTCAGCTCGAAGGCTCTTAGCCTCTCCTTCACGCTGCTCGCTGAGAAGTTTGTAGGTATCTCTCTTCTCAGTAAGCCCTCTGACTTCGGCTTCGAGATAGTTCAACTCATCTCGATACCGGAGAAACGTTTCATGGTGAAGCACCGAGGCTTACAAATACAAAGAAGAATATTAGGATTATCAATGAATTAGTTCAAGTATAAGAGGAGAAATTGAAATCATCAAGAGTTGTCTAAAGTTACCCGGTTCAGTGCCTGTTGTGCTACATTGAACAGGCATGGCGCGTCTACCTTGTTCATTTTGGCTTGGTCTTCCTCAGTCACCAGGCACCGAAGGTAACTGACCACCCCTAGGGGGGAAGAAAGAACCCGGGCATCCTCCGGAACGGAGATGATGATTGATTGCTTCCGGTCAGGATCCACGCTCGGAGCAGGGAACCGGTTGATCAATTTTGGGCTCGAGGTAGGGCCACTTGCTCCCTAAGATGGACACTTCTTCGGTATCTCCAAGTCACCCAATCCGGTGACTCCTCCGTGGCAGTTGAATCCACGCCATCAAAAAAGCTGCGAAAAGGTTTGTCCGCCCCATGGTAGTTGAATCCACACCGTTTAGGCCTCGTTGTACATAGACTCGGTAAACGAGGGTGACTCGGTGATGTCTATCACAATGAGTGCCTCCTTCGGGGCATTGCCCACATCCTGGGAAGCCTCGGTCCCGGTCTCCTCATTGACTTCTTTAGTTTGAAGCAGATCGACCTCACGGTTCTCTGGTTCGGAGGCCCCCTGCCCTTCAAGATGCGATGGCACGCGGGCCACCAGAATATAGGGTTATTCTTCTTCTTCGAATTCATCTCTCAGACGATAGAGCGAATTTGAAGACGGTGCTCGGGCACTAGTGACTTGCGCACCAGTATTTTTCTTGTTTTTTTTCCTTCGAGCTCGGGGAAGTCGGAGCCCTTTTTCTTTTCTTCTCTTCGGCTTATCTCGGAGCAGGGGAATAGGTAGGTAAGTCCTCACCACCGGCTGGAGGCCTCAGATCGACGTCTTTAGATAAGCCTGCAAAAAGAAGTAAACGGAGTGCAGGCTTTATATTAAAAGAGGAATCCTAATACTACCTACTCGGGAAAGAAGTGTCACCATGTGAACGGCCCTCCCAACGACCCTTCAAGAGCTTGTGCCACGAGCGCTCGGAATATGGCATATGTGATACGATACCCTCGACCCACTCCTTGAGTCGAGGGACAGCATTCGGGACCCGAGCAACGGCTGCACCACCACAAAGTATCGGTAAGAAAGAGAGAAGTAAGTGTAAAATAGACATTCGAAAGTAAGTCATACTTACGTGAGGTATTTCACTTTTCGGGGAATGGCCTACACTCGGCTGTGATTAAGTCCAAAATCCTCACTCGGACAAAATGGCCTTACCAGCCCTCATCCCGATCCTCATCAATACTTTAGAACATGGCTTTACTGGCCCGACGCACAAGCTTTTTCAGCCCCCCGGAAGATTTGGAGACTGTATAAGCAAAGAAGATGGTCGATGGTGAACGAGCGCCCATCGATTTTGTTCACAAAGAACCGGAGGAGGATCACGATTCTCCAGAGTGAAGGATGAATCTGACCGAGGTATACCTCGTACCTCTTACAGAAATCTATGATGTACGGGTCCATCGAGCCCATTGTAAAGGGATAAGTGTAAACACTTAGGTATACCTCGACATGGGTGATAATGGCTTCATCGGGGTCGGGGATCACTATGTCCTTATCGGCTTGTTACAGTCTTTTCGGACCGTAGAGAGAACTTCTTCAATGATCGAGCAGATGTATCTCGAGACCTCCTCATACCGGCCTTGTACGGAGGAAGGTTTTTCAACCTTAAAATCGGCATTGACCGAACATCTCCCGGGGATGAACATTTTTAAAGGAGGTTCAGGTACTGGTTCGTCGACGACAGTGCGCGAAACAGTCTCCTCGGCCTCGGTAGCCGTCCATAAAGTAGAAGGGGTTTCTTTCCGGGGAACAGTTTTTGAAGTCTTTGCCATTTCTTTAAAAAATGTAGAAAAATCTTAGAAAGGTGGAGAAAGAAAGGAAGTTGAAAGATTGGACTTGATGTCTTAAGATGAAGACGGGTAAAATTTCTTGCGAAGGATCTCAAGAAATCTGAGTAAAAGTGCTAGAAAGTATTGTAATCTTAAAGGTACGAGGGTAGAATGTTTGTATGTAAAGTTAGAATGAACAAAGAAGGGGGTATTTATAGTATTTCAGTGGCGTTTCGCATCCAGGGAAGGCCGACCGACGGCTGACATACATTTAATGACATTAAGACTTGACTGGCGAGGCGTTTCAGTTGTTTTTGTTGTTTCTGTCACGGTGCATCGAAACAAGAATCGGAAGCTCATGTCGTTTCTCGTCATTTACTCTCCGAAAAATGAGGGGACTATCTGTATACGGGTGAAACCGAGCTCATGATGTATCCTAACCTCCGACAAGATAAGCCATGTTCGATACATGACGATAAGGGACCAAAATCGAGCCATAGTCCCACCGGACTAGAACCCGGAGCATGACGCCTGCCTTCGAGAATATCGAGACCATGATTCTGGAATCGATCCTAGCCTCGAGCGACTTCGAAGACAATGTCAGACAATTCAGCATAGCCAACAGAAGGCCGAAATATTCGGGACCGGCCGAATATTAAGGCGGGGATCTCGGTACGTATCGATAAAGAGCCGACAATCAGTAAATCAGAAGATTATTTACCTTTTATAGAGTTGTACCTAAAATTGGACTCCCCTACTATATAAAGGGGGTCTAATAATTTATTTTGGGACATTGTAATACGCACTCAAAAGCAATATATTATTATTTTCTATGTCTTTAAGCTCTTGTTCTTCTGTTTATCGACACCAAACATGGTGAGCCCAACTCGAGGGCAATTATTCTATCAAGGTTGAAATTATCCAACTCTTGTGGTGTGGACTTATCTTATCTTTATTTATTCAATAGCAGCTTAATTTATCGCTTTGTGTCAAGTTAATCCGCGTATCCTTAAAATTACTTACAAATTTAATTGTTATCCGATTTTAAGGGTAAACATGGTTATTATAATATTCCATCTTTTCTAGTTAAAGGATACACTTATTATTTGTAATTGTTCATAATACTTGACAGATAACTTTTATCACTTTCAAAAATTCAAAGTCATTTAACTACTTCGAATTTTGGTTTTTGTTGTAATGTTCTCTGTCCTTTGGTGATGGCATTAAAGGCTGGTTCACGGATCATTCTAGAACTTTGTATTTCCAGAAACAAAAGTTAAATTTATTTTAAAAAAAAAGAGAACCAGAAAAATAAGTAGAGCTTAAGAAGAAATAAAGGGGTGTCCCATCTTTAAGAAGAAACAAAGGGGTATCCTTGTTGGACATGTGAAACTTCAGTTGGACACGTTGTTTCTATTCTACTTATTGCATATGAATAATGAACATTGATCTCCCCCCTCCTTCTCTGCTATAACAGTCTCATTAATTAATAAGTCTAAGGACAACACCACACTAAATAAACTTTTTGACACCACATGTTTGTTTTTACGTTTTTTTCTTTTCTTTTAAGGTCAATGATACAGTGACAAAGTCAGAATTTAAATGTTTTCAGTTTTAATAATAATATATACTTAACGACGCTAGCCATACTTATTTTTCGTATATAATGGAGTTCGACCTCGAAACGTTAGGTTTTGTTGAACCTACAAATCGAATCTACCAATGTGGCGAAAGGCTAAATTAAAATTCATGCATGGCTCAGAAAATCCAATCGCAGTCTATTAATATGCAGTAAGCACAACACGAGCATTCACGGATTTGTTTGAGTACCCCATTTGGTACTCAAAAAACAGTCCAACAAAATGATATGAATACATTCTATCGATATCTTTTATATAATCCTTATTTACTTCACAGTTTACATATAGTATATTTTCTCACCTATCACTTTATAATGAGACAAGGTAAAATATTATTGAGTAAGATCGTGAATTAACTAGCATACAATCACACACAAAGCAAATAGAGAAGGAAGAAAATAGTGCAATGATTTAACGAGATTCGGCTAAACCTTGTCCTCGAGGCAGAAGCAGCATTTTTCACTATAAATAAAAAGAATAGCATAATATATAAATCTCAAGTAATCCCAAACTTATAAGAGAAATGCTTTCTAAATCCTAAAAGGACAATTATTTTCCTTTTCTAAATCTATTATAACAATGAATTTCCTAAACCTATACAGATTATGAGTTTCCTAAAAATAAAAGAAAATAAATTCAAAACATAAATAACAAATACATTCTACAAAATCTTAGTGTTTACCCGTAAAACGGTGCAATCGAATTTATTACGTGATTTATAGACAAGCGAATTGATTTGATCAAAAAAATGATAAATAAACTAGATTAAAAATCAGACTTAGTGATAAAAATCGAAGGAAATGACAAGCCTAGTTCCGGGAGCAATACCTCCGAGAGCAAAAATAAGAACAATATAAGGTAGCAAGTAAAGTTATTTTATTTAGCTTGAAAATGGAATGTAGCATAAGTTTTGCCAAGAATTTCGTGTCCTTACAACGGCTGTTGAAACTACTATTTATATCTATACCTAGAAAAATAAGATCCTAAGATCAAGCCCCTCTTAAATGACAATAAAGGGGCAGCCGTCTTTGGCTCCACGTGTCATGCTATCATTCCGATCATTTAATATGAACCAATTTTACTCTATACAGATAGTCCCCCTGCTTTTTGATGGCATATCTTTGTGTCACCGGGAAGTTGGTGAAGATCCTTTTCTTGGTGGAAAATCTTTTGAACAGTCTCTGACGCTTGATAAGACGCACGTTTCTTCGCATTTAATACCCCGAACACGTGTTGCCCCAACGATTCAACAATATATTTGCCGGTTCTCGAGGTAATCATGACCATGATTTTTGCCGTCTATATCTTTACTTATACTCATCATTTTACCTCTTTCACCTTCACAATTTTCATAAGTCCATTATCTTCTCTGTACTTAACCTTCTTCTACTTTTATCTCTTTCCGATTTTCTTCAAAACTCCACCATCTTTTTACTATTATGGCTTCTTTTATGGAGTCTTTTGAGAACTCTGGTCTTCTCTTCGGTGGAGGCCCGAAGAGAAGCAAAGATAAAAAGGTAGATGTTGATGCTGATCCTCCCACAGTAAGCACCATCATACCCAAACACTTGAGCACCGTCAATGATTTTCAAGAGAAGTTTGCCTCTGCGTCTTCATGGACTTTGGCCGTGAGTAGATATCTTTCTTCTATTCATCCTTTCAGTATTACTTGTGAAGGAGGATTGCAACTGCCCAGACCTTAACATCATCGCTCCTGACTTGATAGAGCGAGTTACCTTTTCCAAGGAAGGTTTTACATATGTATATATGTATCCCTTCACCTTGGGTCTATTTTCTTTGAGCGGGGGACTTGACCCCATGATATTAGAGTTCTGCCATCGTTACTTGGTCTTGTTGGAAAAAGTGGGTCCCTTTGTATGGAGAGCGGTGGCTTGCCTACACCAGTTGTGCATGGAGATGGGAAAAATCCTAACACTAACATATATGATGTATCTCTATTTCCCCAAAATCTTCCGTGTGAGAGTAAAACATTTCAGTAAACATGGCTACCATGCCCTTCTCACCAGCGTGGATGATGATAGTGACCGTGGATGGATGGAGCGATTTGTCATCATTACTACCAGAGATATCATCCCGACCACAACTCTACCTTTCCCTGAATCATGGAACCGTTCACGTAAGTTTGTATTTTATTCATATCTTTCCTTAGTAAAAAAGAACCATTCCCTGTTATTATTGATATCTTTGTTCCCGTTATTTTAGCTACTTGGTGGACACCACCAAGGGTTCAAGTCCTGGACCAATAGGTTCAGAAGATTCTGAATATTACAATGCCAGAAACCCGTCGGTGGAAGGAGATGGCCCCCAAATATGGGTGGAAAGCCAAGAACCACGGTAAACTGATTCCTTCTTTCTTCTACCTCCGCATGAACATAAATTAACTCACTAACTACTTTTTTTGCTTGATTCAGGACTCCCGTAGGGCTCCGATACCTGCCTTGAAGTGGATGTTTTGGCCGATTCTGCAGAGGCTGTGAGATTGCTGCAAGATGTTCTCACTCGGAGCGGTGCCCTCGGATCTGCCTCCGGTGGAGGTGCTTCCTCTCGGAGTCTCCAACTAGAGAATAAGTAACCAAAAAGGCGGTGTTCTTCCTTGGCTGGTGATAAAAATAAAAAAATAAAGAAGGTCGCGCCTGAGTCAGCCACGACCACTGTGGTCATAGATGATGATGGGTAAGCTAGTGATGAAGAGGCTTCCTTCAATGGAGACAATGATCTTCATTAGCTCAACTGAATTCTCAATCGTAAGAGCTTAGAACCCAAACCGAAGGTGAGGTCTGAGCGCTTTGGGGTGAAATGGAGATAGTAGAGAATGTTGATGAGCAACCAATAATCAGCACTGCCCCTATTACAAGTACTTTTCAATCTACAACACCATCAACTTCATCCCCCTCCACTCCATCTGTGCCTTTGCCACCAACATTTGCTACATCTCCTTGCCACAGATGCCCGAGAGGAGGGTGCTTCTCCTCCTTATTCTCCCGACCACGGGAATTTTGGAAAGAATTATTCACCCCATTCTCAAGATCCCCGAGGGAGGAAGAGTGTCACTCTCTTAGTCTCGAAGGGATGCCATCTGCTGTCCATGCCGGCGGATCTTGCCAATTACCTGAAGTCGCTGGCTTCAGAGAAGGATAAGAAAAAATACACTCCCTTTCTGGGGAATGCATATTGAACAACAACATGCATAACGCGTCAGCGGTATTGTATTCGCTCTCTTACTGCTTGTTTTTTACTTATCTGCTATGACAAAATTTCTAACTTCAATACTTTTTTTGTAGACCAACTTCCTTGCTTCCAAAGGCCTTCAGAGATTGATCCTTGATAAAGAAGGACTTATGTTCGAACAGGATCAGCTGTTGGCCGAGAGGCACCAGTTTGCTGCTCGCCTGCCGGTGCTGGAGGCAAAGGCTGCTGAAGCGGGCGAGCTTGAGGCTCGGTTGCAGCTAAGTGAATAAGAAGTGATGGCCCTTAGCCAAGAAGCCACTCAATTAAATGTATAGTTTCAAGAGGCTAAGGCTAAATGGGCCGAGGTTCAAGATGATGTGCTCGCTGCTGCTGAGCGTGAGTCTACCTCCTTTGAAAAAGTAAATAATTTGGAGGCAGCCTTGAGCTCAAAAACCAAAGAGGCTGCTACTGCCGAGGAGAAAAGGGCTAGGATGGAAGAGAGGTTTAGGAAGATCATGGAGCAAAACTGGATTCACACCTCTACACTCCATGATCTTGATTCTAGCTTCAGCGCCATAAGTTCCAAGAGGGACGATCTTCAGGCCGAGGTTGACAGGCTTAAATCAGAGCTCCAGTTCCAAGGGGATTCTCTTGTATTCGAAAAGACATATGCTATGTATCATATGAGGAGAAAAACTTTGGAAGAAGCTAAAGCGGACATCGTTGATATTGATGATTGCACCGCCAAGGCCCGAGCACTGGAGTTAACTACTCGAGAATGCCTCCCTGCTCAACCTACCACATTTGACTCTTCGAGCACCGGTTTTGAATTTCTGGGAATCGAGGATGAAGCTGAAGAGAATGAAGATGAAGGTCCGGGGCCTGAACAGGCGGCTGATCTGCCCACTTCCCCCGGGGGGCGTAGATTCCTCTCTCCTCCCGAGTTCAGGCGGCGATAATGTTTAAATTTTTCTTCTTTTCTTTTGTTGTTTTCTTTTGTATCTTTGTACTTATGCTGTTTGGAAATAAAGAAGACTTTTGCTTAAGTATTGCATAAAGTTTATTCTTTTTTTGCGTTGAACTAGATAAGGCTTCGGCTATATTTTCGTCTGATAACTTTTTGTTCTGGGTATAAACTCTTTCGGAATTAACCTTTAGTCTAAGGGTTTCATAAGAGAGGGCCCTCTTATATTTACGGTACTCTTGAAGAGGACGTCTCCTGTTCATTTCGGCGGAAGCATTTGAAGTTTCTTGTTAACTTTTAAATTATAAAATCAACTCATCATTTGGACAAGAAACACGATAAAAATAAAAGGACTTTATTTTATTCCTTCTATCTTCATAAGGAAAAAAACATTCGTTTGCCAAAAAAAGAAAATTGCCAATACATATGGCTAACTTGTACAACTTGTTTCTACGGGGGGACTGGTCGTACAGTCTTTAGTCCTGATGAGACATTATTATTCTCGGGTCTTGTAGTCCCAGGTTTCATGACAATCATGTTGCCGTATCTTATACTATTCCCCCCAGTATTCGAATGCGATGTATGCGAATTAGAACACTAAAAGTCTTGCTCGTCTGGGTAAAGCACTTGTGAACGGTTGAATAGCCTTTGGTTCGATGACAAGCTTTACTTCCCATTAGGAATTTTCCATCGAGCCAAAGACTATTTAACCATCCCATAGTTGTTTGTTATTTCAATGCCTTGTCATTTGAAAGTCTTAAATTTGCCGATGACGTTCCTCTCGTAGTATGCTTTCCATTGCTGCCTCGTTAAAAATCTTGTCAGAAAAATCCGATTGGGACAAAAAAAGGTCGAGTGCAGCACATACTTTTAGTGTTGACAGGATCCATCAGCAGTAATACCTTTTGAGTTGAGTTACGTTCTAATTGCTGGGAAATCTGACTCCATCTTGATTTTCCAGCTCGTATGATCCTTTTCCGGTGATAGCTGAAACCCGGTAGGGACCTTCCTATGTCGGGCCCAGATTCCCAGTGTTGATTTCTCAAGTTTTCTGAGTCACCTTCCTTAAAACCAACTCTCTTACTTTGAAGTAACGGAGATTGGCTCTTCGATTGTAGTATCTTTCCATCCTCTGCTTCTGAGCCACCATCCTTACGTATGCCAAGTCCTTACATTCATCAAGCAGATCCTGCTTCACCAACAATGCCTCATTATTCATTTCTTCATCTGCTTCAGAAAACCGTAATGTTGGTTCCCCTACTTCCACCAGGATCAGAGCTTCTGTGCCATATATGAGAGACAAAGGTGTCTCTCCCATGCTTGATTTTGTCGTCGTCCGGTACGCCCATAGCACGACCGGTAACTCTTCGGGCTACTTGCCTTTAGCAACTTCTAACCTCTTTTTGAGGTTTACCTTATTGGTTGACTCCGCTTGTCCATTAGCGCTCGGATGGCATAGTGAGGAGGTAATTCTTTTTATTTTCAGGTCTTAGAGAAATTTTGTGATTTTGGAGCCTATGAACTGTGGTCCGTTATCACAGGCAATCCCCTTCGATATTTTGAATCGACAAATAATGTGTTCCCATAGGAAGTCGATCACTTCGCACTCAACAATCTTTTGGTAAGGACCTGCTTCAATCCATTTAGTGAAATAATCGGTTAAATTTAAAAGAAATCTTACCTTTTCGGGATCCGGTGGCTGTGGGACAACTATATCCATCCCCCATTTAATGAATGACCACGGGGATAGTACCGAATGCAAGAATTCTGCCGGCTGGTGTACTAACTGTGCATAGCATTGACATTTGTCGCATTTTTGCACAAACGTCTTTGCATCTTGTTCCATCCAAGGCCAGCAGTATCCTGCTTTAACTAGCTTTAGTACCAACGAATCTGCACCTGGATGATTTCCGCAAATTCCTTCATGGACTTCTCTCATCACGTAGTCTGCCTCCGAGGCTCCTAAACATTGGGCCAACGTGCCTTGGTATGATCTCCTATATAGTTTCCCTCCCATAAGGCAGTAACGAGCCGCTTTGGTGCGTAGTGCTTGGGATCCCTTCGGATCTTCGGGCAGCTTGTTGTGCCGAAGATGTTCGATGAACTCATTCCTCCAGTCCAAAACTAGGTTGGTTGTATTTACTTTACAATAACCGTCCACATCCAGTACCGAATGCATAAGTTGGAACGATAGTATCTGAGTCAGATCCTTTCATCTCCATGGACGACCACAAATTGTGATCACATTATGCCTATTCCTTCAAGACCGTTTGCTAGGAGTCAAGCCAAGGACCTTCAAATTATTGGGATGCATTTGATGAAGTTGGAAGATATGAATGATCTTTTGGAAAAGCCTAATAGAATCTACAATTTCATCCAAATGATATTCAAGGATGGTGGTCCAAGTTCATGTGAAGATGCCCAATTACAAGTAGAGAGCCCAAGCACCTAAGGATCTTTTTAGTCATTATGTAGATCTTAGTATAAATAGAAAATATTAGGTCATATTTCATTTCTTAGTCTATATTGAATATTCCTATGTATTTTGTGAGCTTGAAGGTAGACTTGTGGTTGCCTTTGAATTAGCCCTAGAATTTGCAAGAGGGTTGTCTTCCTCTTGAGGATTCTATTAGTGTAGGTGCTTTTCTTGATTGTATTAGGGGTGATTATAATTTTAATTCTAGTTATTGCTAATATCTCATCAATGTTTGTGTCTTGCTTCCCTCTCTTTATTTGCTTTTCAAGTCCCACTTCTTTTTCATGCATTTTGACTGTTATCATTTGGTATTAGAGCCAGGTTAATTGGGTATTCTAATACTCAATTATTTCACTGATTTTGAACCACCATAAAAAAAGAAGAGATATTTCATTTGTTTGCACTGTTCTCGTTCTTAAATGCTATATTGCGAATATCCATTTGCTAAAAGGATTTTTAAAGTTTGTGAACTTGATTGTCTAGTTGCTGGGAAATATTTATGGCTATTGATTTGGTGATTTTGTTGACTTAAAGTGAAACAAACTTGAAAGTTCACTCTGAAAACTTGGAAACATATTTTTATTTTTAAAGCAAATATACCACTAGGTTATTCACCTAATAGTTGTTATATATAATAAGTCCCAAACTGGAACAAAGTTACACACTGTTGAAGAAAAAGAAAATAATTAAATAAAGAAAGCTAATGGCTATTGCTACCAAATAATGTAGCAGTAGCATAATTATAACATGGAATGTAAGAAGCTACTAATTTGAAATATCCAATTGTTGCCGACGACATAGAATTCACACACCAGTTGCAAACAATTCCATATAGCACCTATAAATCTTTCACCCGGCATCATTTGTTGCAATCCAAAGGAGTAGGTATGTTTTAATCCACTTGTTGTACAGCAAATCAGTTTGGACATCTTTATTTTGGGGCTGAGGAATTCCAGCATCATTGTTGGTACAGAGAACATGCATTTGTGATTTCTTTGCGTGAGATCCAGTTTGCTGTGATAAATTTTGACCAACAAATTAGCCAAGGACAATTGAATAACTGGTAATTGACGCATCTCCAGACAGTCGATGAACTTCCCTACGTTGTCCGTTGCAACCTTGGGTAAGTTTTTATACATGTGAGAAGGAATCTGAACTTCACAGCTGCAAGGATTAGTGTTGAGTCAAATGAAAGCCAAAATGTTGATGTTGTGGCAACAACCCAGTAGCATTGAAAACCAAAGTTGGGAAAATTGAATTGTATATTCCCATCTGGTGATGCAGCAACCACAGATTGAGCAATATGTATTGCTAATACCACTGAGTATTGAAACATCTCCATACTGAAAGGATACAATCCTAACGAATGCAGCATAGTAAAACTCCTCAGTGAAAGCTCCTTCCAAATCACACCAGCAATAGTAAGGTGGTGTGTATCTGTTGGTTGATAATCTTTCGATGTTTCATAGGGGCATACTTGCATTTGCATATTCAATGAATACCTTTGCAATTGTGATGATGCAGCCATAACTTGTAGTAGCAAATTCTACCTTTGAGGCAACATGTGAGGGTTGGCAGACTTTGTAGGATCCCTGATAAAGTCACAAGCATAGTGATGCATCTGCTGGATTATTATTACTGGTAATACCAGTCCATGAAGATGCCCTAATAATCCGAGTGTATCCCTGGTTCCTGCAAAGTGTAGCAAACAAGTTAGGAGGAAACATTCCACTCCCAGGTTCTTGTGTGTTCTGGAAATAGTGAAGAAAATTAGGTTGTGAGTGAGGTAGAAGTTATGCAGAAGTTGTTTTCTGAGTATATTGTTACTGTATGTAGTCAAACCACCCCCACAATGAGCCAGATGCAGTGCTAATACCACTAGGGAGTAGTAAGCTTGTACACAACAATGTAGA
This sequence comes from Nicotiana tomentosiformis, assembly GCF_000390325.3. Taxonomy (NCBI): domain Eukaryota; kingdom Viridiplantae; phylum Streptophyta; class Magnoliopsida; order Solanales; family Solanaceae; genus Nicotiana; species Nicotiana tomentosiformis. The sequence goes on along the minus strand of NC_090821.1, from coordinate 42,495,225 downwards.
GCATCCCTACCCAAAGTAGTAGGAGTACAACTGTTGTTTTACTGTCATGTTGAAGGAAAAGAGGCTGAAGCTGAAGCAACTGTTGAAGCTGAAGCAGTCATAGTAACAATGAATAAGAAAAATCCAAAAGACATTGTGTGACGACCCGGCCGGTCGTCTTGAGAGTTATAGCCTTGATCCCCTATTAACTATTTTCCCCGTTTCCTTTTCTTCTATTGTGACTTGCCGGGAGGTTTCGTTTTGGTTTTTGGAGTATTTTGAGACACTTAGTCCCTAAATGGAGGCTTAAGTCTTAGGATTTGGACCGTAGTCAGAACTATATGAAGACGACTCCGAAATGGAGTTCCGTCGATTCTGTTAGCTCTGTTAGGTGATTTTGGACTTAGGGGCATGTCCAGATACTGTTTTGGAGGTCGGTAGCTAATTTAGGCTTCAAATGACGAAAGTCGAAGTTTTGGAGATTTGGACCGGTAGTGGAATTTTTATACCAGGGTCGGATTCTGATTCCGAAAGTTATAATAGGTCGGTAGGGTGAATATGACCTGTGTGCAAAATTTGGTGTCAATCGGACGCGATTTGATTGGTTTCGGCATCGGTTGTCAGATTTGAAAGTTTCAAGTTCTTTAAGTTTGAATTGGAGGCCGATTCGTGATTTTAGCATTATTTGATGTGGATTGAGGGCCCAACTAAGTTCATATGGTATTTTAGGATTGGTTGGTATGTTTGGTTGAGGTCCCAGGGGCCTCAGGTTGATTTCAGATGATTAACTGATCATTTTGGACTTGTGGAAGATTGCAGATTTTCTGGTGTTTTGTTGCAGACTTTTCTTCATCGCGTTCGCGAAAGAGGTCTCGTGATCACGTAAGGCATCTGAGAGGCCAGCTGAAGTTTTTCTTTGCGTTCGCGAATATGGGGACGCGATCGCATAGGTTGGTCAGGCTGTGCATCGCGAACGCATGGGCTAGGCCGCGTTCGCTAAGAGGAAGTAAAGTAGCAGTGGAATTCAAGTGTTGCTCTTCGCGAACGCGTAGGGTTGTTCGCGATCGCTTAAGTATGAGAGCCAGTGAATTCCATTCGCGTTGAGTTTTCTGCGTTCGCGTAGGGTTAAATTCTGGGGCAGCGAAGTTGTGCTTCGCGATCGCGAGGCTATTTTCGCGATTGCGATTAAGGAATCACTGGGCAGTATTAAACATATCAAAATCGAGGGTTTGACCATTTTTATCAAAACTTGAGTTTGGGAGCTCGGATTTGGACGCGATTTTGGGGGATTTTCAGTGACGTCGATTGGGTAATGATTCTACACTATATTTTGGTTATATCCCACTAATCTATCATTAATTTCATCTTTAATTTCGAATTTTGGGGTTGAAATTTGGGAAAACAATTGGGAAAAGTTCTTCAACTAAGATTTCGAGTTTTGAAAGGGGATTCGTGGTCGGATTTGAGTAATTTGTATATGGTTGGACTCGCGAGTGAATGGATGTTCATATTTTGTGAGTTTTACCCGATTCCGAGATGTGGGCCTGGGGAGGCCTTTTGGGGCGATTTCCTAATTTCTCTCTTTAGCTTAGATTTCATTGACTAGATTAGTTTCTTATAGCTATATTTATGGTATGTAATTGATTTTGGCTATATTTGGGCCATTTGGAGCCTGATATTCGTGGGAAGAGCATTGCTACCGACTGATTTAGCTTGGTTCGAGATAAGTGGCTTGCCTAACCTTGTGTGGGGGAAATCTCCTTAGGATTTGGTACTGATTTTATTATGTGAGCGCTGTGTAAGCGAGGTGACGAGTGCGTACATGGGCTATTTGTTGAAAAAACTGATGTTTGCTGAGAAATTCCCTGTTTCCACCTTAATTGAATATACTAGCATGCATAGTTACCCTGTTAGCTTAGGATAACATGTCTACGTACCTTATTTGCTTAACCGAACTCTTTGCAGCATGTCTATTGAATTCCGCTTCTTTCCCGACTTGTACTTAGTCTAGACTGTAGATTCTCTTGTTGTACTTGTCGTTTGTAATTGATTGCACTGTTTATTTATTTTGGGACTACGAGACGGTATCCCGGGAGATCCCCCCTGCATATTTACTTTTGGGACTATGAGACGTTATCCTGGGAGATCCCCATGCATATTTACTATGAGACTACGAGACGGTACCTCGGGAGTTCTCCCTGCATATTTACTTTTGTGACTACGAGACGGTATCTCGGGAGATCCCCTATTGCTTAATTCTGTACACTGTTATGTTATTTCATTGTGCTTTCCTTTGTTGAACTTTAGTCTCTTATTATACTGCTTATTCTCATATTTTTGTTATTATATACCAGTGGGGCTGACCTGACCTTGTCACTACTCGACCGAGGCTAGGCTCGACACTTACTACCCCTGTGGTGTACTCACGCCTTTTCCTACATATGTTTTTTGCGTACAAATTCAGGTTTCTTTTACCAGCCTCGTCCTTAGTTACAATCGCTGCTGTTTCGGAGAAAACAAGAGATGTTTCTGTCCGTTTAGAAGGTTGTCTAGAAAAAGTAGGGGTACTAATATGAGGGTCAGACGAGGGATCATCTGGATTATTATTAGTTGGGTTAACTTCAGGAGCAGGACTAGTGGGTGTATCGTCATCCGGTTGCGTTTCATCAAAATCTATTTCTTCATCATCATTTTCATCAATAGTTGGATTACCATAAAGAGCATTCATATATTCATGGTTTAATTGTTCACCGGGTATAATATTATGGCAAAATTGACTCTCGGTAAATTATAATAAACTATTATCGCTATCAAGAATAGGAGGTATAGGACGGGTAACAGGTTTTGGTCGGGGAGCCGGGGCAAGTGGAGGAGGAACAGATTGGCCACTAGATTCACCACTCTTCGATTTTCCCTTATTTTTACTAAACATATTTTTTAAGGAATAAGCCATATTAATTAATCAAGCAAAGTAAATAAAACAAACAAAATTATAATATTGAAACTTAAGAGTTGGAACGAGTTTACCGAATTGACGAACAACTTGTTGGAAATTGATTATCGTTGAAGATTTCAATTCACCAACTTCACAATTGTTTCACAAATTGTAACAATAAAGTAAGCAATAGTAGCAATTATAGAAGTAAATTAGAGAGAGATTGTGAAAGATTGATGATTTCGTAAGAAAAAATAAAATAATGATGGGGTATTTATAGTTGAAAATAGGGAAAAAGTGTAACTATAAAAAGTTTGGGATTAAAACAAAGTTGGGGGGGGGGGGGGGGGGGGGTTAAATAGCTATTTTATAAATAGCCAACGACTATTTTTGACAGCCCAACGACTTTTTTTTTTAAAAAAAAATAGCCGTTGGGACTGTTTGGCCCGCTAAGGGACCGGGCCAAATGGTCCCGGGCCCTGGCAGGCCAAATGGTCCCGGGCCTGACGGGCCCAAATCATAGGACCGGCCCATGAGACCGGACCAGGCCCGCTAAAATTGGGCCAAACGGTCCTGGCCCGTTTAGCCGTTTGGCCCGTTTGGCCCGCGGTCCCGGGCCTGGACCGGCCCACTTGCCAGCCTTACCTGGAAGTGGTATGCATTTGCGACCATTTTGTTGCTTTTGCGGTGACTAGAATTCTTGGGCTGCTTCGCAAATGCAAAGCTTGCACCGTATTTGCGATGGCTGGGACTTTGAAAATGCGAGGGATATGTCGTATTTGCTACTTCTGAGGGCCTGTTGCACTGGTCGCATTTGCGATCAGTGTTTGGCAATTGCGGACATTGCAATTGCGAACAATATTTCGTTATTGCGACATTTGCAGCTTTGTAAAATGTGGGAAAATCGGGACTTACTTTATTTTACATTATTTTTCAACTCTAAGCTTTATGGAGGTAATTGTTTAAGAATAGTTTCTCCCCAAATTCATTGGTAAACAACTTTAATTCATTTTCCATCAATTCCCCTTACTTATCCATGAATTTCTAGATAGAAATTAGGAGTTTTGGGTAGAATTTAGGGATTTTATAAAATTGAGATTTAGACATCAAATTGAGGTCGAATTTTGAAACAATTTGCATAACCGGGCTTGGGGGGTGAATGGGTAATTGAAATTTGGTCAGAGTCTCAGAATTCGACTATGCGGGCATGGGGTTGACTTTGTTGACATTTTCAATTTAATTAAAGATTGAATCTTTTTTGTTCGTGGGTAGTTTCTGAAGCTTTTTTGAATTGTTTGAATGATAATTGACTAGATTCGTTGGTCTTGAGGTTTTTTTGAAAGAAAAAGTTGTGGTTGATTATTGATTTGGTTACGGAAAGAGGTAAGTGCGCTGGTTAACTTTGATTTGAGGGTATTAATATTGAATCAAGTCTATTTGCTACGTGAACTACGTGTTGGATACGACGTATATGCTAGGTGACGAGTGCATATCCATTGGCCATGGGATAAGCATGCGGGTGAAATTTGCCTTAATTGTACCATGTTACTTCATTTACTGTGTCTTCCATGCCTTAGATAGATCGCTTATTCTTTGATTAATCATTTTCAAGTTATTTCTTATATTGAATTTTTGGAATATTGGGTGTTGAGAACATGGAACTTGTAATCGGTTGTTGTCTTTAATTGTGGAAATTCAAAACTATTGTTGAAGTGTATTTGCTTCCCACCTTGATTGATATTTATTATTGTTGTTGTTGCTTGGCGAGGAAGAGTAAAGAGCACGAAGGGTGTTGTCGTGACTCGTTTACATAGTGATATCATTGATTGAGTGATTGCAAGGTTAAAAGTACAAAGGGTGATGTTGTGCACATGCTTATTTACACTATATGGTGAGAATGAGAGAAAAAGCACGAAGGGTGATACTGTGTACTTGCATTTATGATATACGGTGAGGATGAGGGTAAAAGCACGAATGGTGATGCTTTGTAATTGGTTGATTTTATTGCTTGACTTGAAAATTTAATATGACCTTGACTTGGAGGTTTCAGTGCTTATTTTGAAAGAGGCTTACTTGGTGACTTTTGCTTATTGTTTCCGCATAATTGTCCTTTTTACATGTCCTTACCATGTTGTTACTTTTGATGCTTTATTTGCTATTTTGTTGCTTTACGTATATAACTGCACATGTTTTTAGTAGGTGTCTTGTCTTAGCCTCGTCGCTACCTCGTCGAGGTTAGGCTCGACATTTACTGGGTAGATTGGGTTAGTTATACTTATACTATACTTTTGCACTTCTTGTACAAATCCCGGTATTGGCCATAACGGTGCACAGAGGAGATTGTTTGGACCATATCTAACTAGGACACTTGAGGTAGAGCTGCACGACAATTGTAGTCCCTGAATTCCCCTTCCTTATCTTGTTTTACTGTTTACCTTGTTTCGAACAGTTATATTTCGTTTCAGACTGCATTTGTAGTATTCTAGTCGCTCATGTACTTATGACATCGAATTTCTGGGATTAGTATAGACCGTGTTCTTATGGATTTATTAGGTGTATTTTAGAGTATTTCAGTCGTTAATTATTATTATTCTGCTTTTAAATTATTAAAATTGATTAATTCTTTAGTTAACATTGGCTTGCTTTGCAAGTAGATGTTAGGTTCTATCACAACCCCGTGGTTGGGATTTTGGGTCGTGACACTTGGTCGGGCGAAGGAACGAGAGAGGCAGCTTGAGAAACTCCTTGGATCTTGGAAGTCTTCCATTGACTCTCATAGAGCTAAAGAGGAAAGACTGTGAGGTGAAAGAAATAGGGCTATACAGAAGTTCGACAGGTTGAAGGTGAAATCTGAGATGGCCTAGAATGTAGTGTTTTTGGAATCTAAGTTATCAACTCTAAAGGTTGTCCAAGAAGGGATTCCAAACTTTGAAAAAGAGATTGAGAATGTGACTCGAGTAATGGAGTTAGCCCGACAGACTCTAGGCCCCCTTCTCCTAAAGAAGAGTTTTTGTTTGGGGGGGGGGGGAGGGGGAGGGGCATTTTCGGGCCTACCAGATGACGATATCAAAGAGGGGAATGCTAAGTTGAATTATAACCCTTTGGTTCCTCAAGTTGATTCTTCCCATTGTAATTCTCCTTCTTCCACTCCGGCTACTCCCAACTCCCAAGCATCTTCCTCTCCTTCCAAGGGCCAATGAGATGGCAATACAAGTGCAATGTCCAGTGTCTAGTGGTCTAGGTTTTCTTATTTTCCTTTTTATGGAATTTTGTTTTTGTATTTGGTTGGATTCGGGCATTTTCGGATACACCTTTTTTTGTAATCGGTTAGGATAGATAATGAATGAAAAGTATCTTTTTTCAATTTATGCATCTTCCAAGTACTCAACTTAGATACTTACAGATCATTTTGCGTCTTTAAAACGTATCGACAACACCCTTAACACATTCGGATGCCTTATCTTGAAAGATTTTCCAACTAGTCCTGGGCATTTGATCTCAGAGAGCGATTGTGGAGTTTGAATACCCTGAGTCCTCTTTGTTATGGGTCTAGGGAGTGATTGAACATGTTTATGCCACGTGTGGATAGATAGCTCCTCTCTAAAAGCATATTAGGAGTGGAGAAGTCTTTTTGGAGGGAAGGCACATCATTTCTATAAAACATATTTTCGAGTCTATGACATCAAATATCGTATCTATTTAATGTAGAGAGACGTGGTTGGGTCCAATTATTATTGGTGCCTTCCAAATATTTCATTTCTTCTTTTCAGATATTCTACATGATCTGCTTTAAGAAGCTTTCTATTCTTTCCTTCTATATTTCTCAACATCTTAACATGGATTCCTAGAGTTGTAACCCCTCAAAGGATCGACCCTTATCTATCTCTACTGCTGTCTCCATGGAGGATTCCCAGCTGCTGCCATTGTTGAATCGACAATGGTTGAGGTTGCATCTCCTCCATCAAAGAAGAGAAGACCAAGCAGGCCGACTTAGCGACCTTGACAAAATGAATGGTCTTGGACATTTTGCTAAACCGATTGAATAATAACAGTGAATGCAATGTTATGGAAAATCCTAAGAAGCAGATGGTCGATCGAAATGCCCTTGTGTTCATTTGAAGCAGATGAGGGACCTAAATGCCTCTACGTTCATCTATCTGACTCTTATTACTCGAGACATCCTTCATCAAGTTTAGAAAGATTTCGTATGGGAATATATAGACGACCTCATCATCGGGCTCCCTTGGGAGGGTGAGAGACTCACCAATCATTGTCTCAGTCACTCTTTTATCAGCACACACCCCTTTATTATGGGCTTCAAGATTTTGGTGGACAAGATTATTGCCGAGCTTTGTGTTTGGTACAATTTAAGCCTAACCAAGATAGGCCCTCAGATTTGGATGTTGGTCATGAGCCTTCATCACTTAGAATCAAAGGCCGGAGTCTCCTTCATCTACCTTAATCTTCTTCACCTTTATTCCCCTAAAGTTTACCATAGGGAATAATTAATATAACCTAATAAAGTTCGTGTACCTTGATATCTGATTGTGGCGTGGCAGGGCAGCACAACCCCCAACCAATGGAGTGGTTACGTCTAGTGTCTCCCCCTTATTTCCGACATTCTATGGTACCCCGGAGTGGGTAGGAAGTAGAAGAAAAGACATTCAGGGCTGAAAGAATAGAACTCTCTCTAAGGGTGACAACCTTGATTGAAGATGGTTCAAACACAGTTCTTCTGGCCGAGTGAGAAGGTTCTATTCCCAGAGAAATGGAACTTATTTTAAGTGTTTCTCATATCTTTTTTTGCTCTTTTTATACCTTTTGGGGTCGCATTTAATATTTGGTGCCCTGCAGATCTCGCAATGGATCTCTAAGCGGGTCTTGGACATTGAAAACTTGATGTCCAAGATTTTGAGAGTTTTTTACAACATTTCTTAAACCTAGAAGGTCATTGCTGCCGAGTTAGGAAGTATCGTAGCAAATGACCATGGTAATACCTTTTCCAATTCCGATATTCTTCTTTTTATGATTCTTTTTTGTTTTTGTTTACCATGAACGTGTTTTTCAAGTGTTGGCCTCGATATAAGGTCTCGTTCTCGGTCTCAACTTTCTGTTGTTCTTCTGGCTTGGGGCGCGGTTGCAACATAGAAGATCCGAGAACTTCTTGCCGAAGCATCGCTGAGGGTGTTGCCGAGATCCCTATAGTGCCATCTCCTTCGAGGGCCACTAAGAGAAAGAGGACCATTGGAAAGAAAGCTTCCCGTACCGAGGCCGATGGAAATATTTCCCATACCAATACCTCGATCGTTCGGTATGGCTCCATCGAGGAACCGGTGTGTCCTGACCCTATCATGCTTGACTAGAAGGAGGAAGATCTCCATCCTATCACTATGTCCTTGGAGTAAGAGGCAAATTCTATCCCGAATAAGGGGTTAGCACTTGGGCAGCGTGCCCAACCTAATGGGAAGGCTGTGGCGCTTTATCAAAACTCAGAGGTTTAGCCCTCTCAAGTTGGTCCTTTCGTGGAGGAGAGCGTCCAACCAGGGGATGCTTCCAATTTGACCGTCTAAATTCTGGAAGAAACCAACGCCCCCGTTGTTGATACCAGTGAACAACAGGTTATCACTTTCTCAGTGCCTAGCAGGGTTAAACATTTCAAGGATCCCACGCACGTGTCCATCCATCTTTCCAAATTGGTGGGCCCTAAGGAGTGGGAGAAGATGGATTTTATAAATGCAAAGGCATTGGTAACCTAAATGACGTAATAGACTACTAGGCTAAGTGTTCCTTTCTCATTTTTCTCGATAATATCGTTTAGTTGTGCCTTTCTCGTAAATTTATCTTTTTTCTCTTTGCAACTTACTTTGCCTACGGGGGCCATGAAAAGAGTCTGGGAGGACATTGCTATAGCTAAAGAGGTGGCAAAGAACAATCAATTATTCAAGGACAAAAATGAAAGACTTAAGAAAGAGATCAAAAGTATCAAAGTTGAGAAGCAAGCTCAGTAGACCGAGGTGGCATAGAGGAGCACTGAACGAAGAATAAAAGATATCTCGAAAGTAAGATGAATTTTATGGAGCAGACTAGGGCCATCGATAGACTCTTCTCCCTCCAAATTGAATTGGCGTCGAAGGAGAGTGTGGAGGTTCGAATGGAAGATTGCTCCCGATTAGAGGCCACAGAGTAGGGGATGAGGTCCTAGTTGATGGCAGCTGAGGATAGGACTCGAGCTACCAATTCTGATTGGGAAACTCTCCGAAGGCTTATCTCGCAAAGGAAGTAGAATTAGGTCGACCTTGGGCAATTTTAGAGACTCGCATGTGTGCTCTCCGTTAAGTTAATATCAGCACAATATATTTATTGAAGGAGATTCCATTCCTTGAAAATGAGGCATGGTACATTCAGAGGCAGCTTGGAATTCCTTCTCCAGAGAGGCAAGTCTTAGTTCCGAGTTGGATAAGGATGACTTGGAAGACATAGATGAAGGTGTGAGAAAAAAGAAAACATTCCCCCATAGCCTGGGTCTCTGCCGCTTCTTATCACATCGGCTGTTCCGATCCCGGATATGCCTTCAACCTCAGGCACTAAAGATCCGGTGATGGATCCTAGTTTTGGGACTCACGGTCCATCTTAGAATTTCTTTTGTAGTCTTCGATTTAGGGCCGTGTCAATGTATAAATAAATATTTTTTAAGGTTATTTTTCGGCCCACTTACTTTTATGTTATATGTTTTCGCACTTAAGCATTTTTTTTTATTTGGCTTTAGATATCATAGACTTAAGCTTTTTCGTTTCGTCGCTTTCGGGGCGATCCTTGTGAGTCGTGACTCGATATTTTTTGCATAATGATGGGCCTCTTGATGTCTATTCACCGCATGTGTCTGAACTTCACTTGGGAGAAATATAAAAATAAAAGGGGATGGTCCGAATAAACTTTGGTTCTGAAGTAAAATATTGAAAGTATATTTATGAAGCAAAACAAAATTTAAGCTCGAATATAATTCTCATTTATTTTGAGTAGGGTGATTAACTCAGGTACATATTGAATCATTCTTCGACGGGGCATTAAGTTGTGTTACAAGTATGCCATTTTTCAAAGTGGCTTTTTCTTGATTTTTCGAAAGACCTTGTGAGACTTTACAATCTTCTAATCTTCTGGATTGCTCTTTCGATATTCATAACTCTATCATTGTAATTTCGTATGGTATAGCCAACCTAGTGTTCAAGTTTGAAAAATAAAGACTCGAGCACTGGTATTATTATTTGACAGTCCCTATTTCATAGTCCCTATTTGACAGTCTCTAGTCGGACAATAGTCCTAATGTTATTGGTCCTCTCGATGGTCTAGTTCCTGAAAATATGATTACAAAGTGATGGGAGAGCATTATTACATGAATATGGTGCCTGGGGTACTTTTTTGTCAAACGCTTCCACCCTGGCTGGGAACTACAGTGGTTCGTGAATTATGCGAAAGGTCTGTATGGTCATAATTCATAGTGAGCCAACTTAATGCCTATCATCTAAAAAGATTATTAAAATAAAATGAGATGCATTCATAATGCGTGCATGGAAAAGGGAAAGAAATCAATGCGGTCCTTAGAAGTAGAACCGTTTGAGGTGTTCCATATTCCGGTTCACCTTTACGGGCTTGGCGTCCATCTCCTCCAGCTTGTATAATTCTTTCCTAGTTATTTTGAAGATCCAGTATGGTCCTTCCTTGTTAGAAGTGAGCTTCCCGATATTTGACTCTTGGGATATCGTGAATACATTTCGAAGTATGAAGTCCCATACTTTAAAATGTAAGAGGTTGGACTTCTTATTGTAGTACTTCTCGATTCGTTACTTCTGTGTTTCTATCCAAATCAAAGCCATTTCTCACCATCCCTCCACCAAGTCAAGATAGGCAGCTACTACTTCATTGTTTGAATCCTCGATGGTATGTGCAAATCTCAAGCTTGGTTCTCTTATTTCGATCGGGATGAGTGCTTCTGTTCCGTATATACAAGAAAAGAGGGGGGGGGGGGGAGGGGTCTCTTCGGTTCTTGATTTTGTTATTATGCGAAAGGCCCATAACATTCCAGGAAATTCTTCTGGCCATCTTTACTTTGTTACTTCTACTCTTTTTAAGCAGTTGAGTAAGTATTTGTTAGAGGATTCAACTTGTCCATTTCCACCAGTTTGTATAGAATGGAAGTAATCCTTTTGATTTGCCATTCTTCGAAGAATTTTACTATTTTAGCTAGAACAAATTGTGGCATGTTATCACATGCGAGTTCCTTTAGTACCCCTAGGGCTTCTTATCGGACGGATCGAGCGGTTATTTACTCTTAACGGTTTGGCTTATCGGTTATCGATTTTTAAATGTATTAATCCGCTAGCCACCCGATAAGATATCGGACGGATTGGTATCAATTTAGCTATTATCGGACGGTTATCGGATGATTGTCGGTTTAGTTTCAGTTGATTTAAACTTAACATACTTTAATAGTGTTGGGGAGTACATCCCCGAGACAGCAATATAGTCAACATTTCTCATACATATATATCAACTAAATTATACCATGAGGCCATATTACTAGAATCAAATACTGGATATCAAAAGAGAAGTAATCTATAGAGATTCATCACTGTACCCACTTTGTATTGTGCTCTTATCATTATCGGAGTAGCAGTCGTCTTACTTGGCCTCTACAATCTCCTTATCATTCGATGGTGCAACGAAAACTACACAAATGATCAGTCTATTGAACAAAACTCTAGACATGTTTCTCATAATAATCTTAACATGAACTTAGTGTCCAGTTTCAGGTACAAGAAATGAGGAGTTGAAGTTGGAGGAAATCATCACGAGCAATGCACAACAGAATACACCAACAGTATCATTTGAACAGATTTCTTACTGTTTAAGAAGATACTTCCAAGCAATCACTACAATTCACTTTGCACTTCGTACAATTGTCTAGAGCAGTAATATATATATATATATATATATATATATATTCTTAACGGGTTAACGGATTATCCGTTAAAAAAATTAAATAATCCGCCCCCAAACCAATAAGCCGTTAATAAAAAAATTTTAATCCGTTCCCCGTCCGTTAAACCGTTAACCCGATACCAATAAGCCATTAAACTTCGGTTTCGGTTCGGTTTTCAGTTTTGGTTCGGTTTTGAACACCCCTAAGTACCCCAAATCGTCATATGATGTTCCTCCAAATAAAGTCAATGACATCTTTTTCTCAGATTTGCGCGTATACACTTGCTTCCACCCACTTGGAGAAGTAGTCACACGAGTAGAAATTTTACATGTAATGAGGCTTGTGGTAATGGTCCTATTATATCTATTTCCTACTTTATGAAAGTCCATAGGTTAAGTACAGAATGTATTGGTTCTGCTGGTTGATGCAGTTGGTAAGCGAATCATTGGCATTTATCATACCTTTTGACAAAGTCTATTGCGTCCTGTTCCATCAAAGGCCAATAGTACCTGACCCTAATTAACTTTCAGAGTGCGGAGTGAATTTCGCAGTGTCCTTCATGGACCTCCCTCATTATGTAGTCCATGTCCCCGAGCCCTAGGAATTTAGCTAATAGGCTGCCGAATATCTTCCAATACAACTGCCCTTCGTCTAGACAATACCTTGCAGCCCGAATCTTGAGTAGCACACCCTCCATTTACCATTGTTCTTTGGAACAACTACGGTGTTTGCTAGCCATTCTATATACTTGGCTTCTCTTACTGAACCAATATTCAATTATTTGAAAACCTCGAGATTATGACTTCATTCTGGTATGATCCTTATTTTTACGTTTTTTGCTTGCCCGGTTGGTAATTTAGGTCTACATTAAGCTTAGGAGTCATTACCTCTGGGGTATCTCTGTCATATCTAAAGGTGACCAAGCAAAGCAATCTGCATCAGCATGCAAGAAATCAATCAACTTATGCTTTAGCTCGGGGTTGAGTCCCAGGACTATCTACATCTTCCTTTTTAGGAAATCAATAAAAAGGATCAATTCTTTGGTTTGGAAGCATCAACTTCTTCTGGTTTGACGATTTTATTTGGGAGGATTGTGGCCTCTAGTTCGGAATCATCTGGATCAGTTGCTGCTTCAATGTTCCGGGCCTCCACTTGCTTTGGTTTCTATTGGGTTGATTCATCCTTGGAAAGGTTATTCACAATCGTTATAGAGTTGATCCCTAAAGACTCTCTTTGCTCTCCTCTAATTTCCTGAATTCCCATTTGGTTGGAAATTTCATCACCTGGTGCAAAATTGATGGGACTGCATCCATCTTTTGAATCCAAGGTCTTCTTAGGATGGCATTGTAAGCCATGTCACCTGCTACAACATAGAACGAAATGTTCTTGACTTCTCATTCATCATTGGTTGTTAAGGTCACTTTACCTTTATTATTTCACTGGAGTTGTTGAACTCAGAGAGCAATCGTGCTTTCAAAACAATTTGGCACATGAAAATTTCCTCGATTACTCATAGTTAGATGATATTTTTCAAACTACCTGGAGCAATAAAAACTCATCTAATATTAGTGGTTAAAATTATTAAAGTTATTACTAGGGCGTCATTATATGTCATGATCGGGCCATCCGCGTCTTCATCTTTAAAGGTTATGTTTTCTGCGGTCAGTTTCTGTCGAGTACATTTTTTGTGAGATAAACATCTTCTCAAATTGTTTTGTTGTTGTGAAGGTTATCCCATTCACATTTTCACCCCCGAAGATAACGTTGACTATTCGGTTTGGCATTGGGACCGCAAGCGGATCTTCCTTATTTTTGTTATTTATGTACAATTGCTTTACTTTCTCACTGAAGTGTTCAGTGAGGGATCCCTAATAGAGAAGTCGGTCTATTTCATTTTGAAGGACTCTACAGTCAGTGATCTAGTAACTGTGATCGTTGTGGAACTCGCACTAGAACTCCTAACTTCGCTTGCTTGGATCCCTTTTTATTTATTCTGACCAACCCACTTTACCTCCTCTATCCTTAAGCACTACCACCAATTCTGACATGTTAACATTGAAGTTGTAATCGATGAGCTTTGGCCTAAGATGATAATCACTAATTTTTAATGTTTTTTGCTTTTTCCCTTCTCAATATGGTACCGTATCATTCCTGCGCCCAGACCTTCTATTATCTAGACCTGATCTCGGCCTCCAGTCGCATTCTAAATACATGGGTCTGGAATAAGGTTCATACCGGACCCTAGAATCTCAATGTTTGGGTTTGTCTCACCTGCTGACTACTTTAGGTCGACGGCTATATCCAATCATCTCCCTTTTTTCAAACCTCGGGAGTGTGGAGATGTTTTCTTCTATTCAAAGATTTGTAATCTATCTGTGGTACACATCATTCCATGTCTTGGCCAGAAATACCAGAGACTCCTTTAATCAACATGAAGCTTCTAAACTCAAAGGGTTCAAATTTCTTGTGAAGGTCATGGCTGCCTTATTATCTGGAACATCGAGAAGCAGCATTCTTTCCCTCTGAAATCGACCTACAAAGTCCTAGAGTGACTCTCTATTTCCTTGAAAAACTTGGATTTCCTTCATCAATTTCTCTACCTTCTGGGCTCTGGAGTGTGCTTTCATAAAAGCACCTGCAAGTTCGGCAAAAAAGGTGATGGAATTTTCAAGCAAATGAGAGTACCAAGTAAAAGCCACCTTGGTCGGGGTTTCTCTAAATTTGTTTTTATGAGAACTGATATGATTTCTTCCATTTTGAGATTATCTTATTTGACTCCATTTGTGTAAGCCATAACATGGTCATATGGATCCCACAAATCGTCGTACTTTAGGATGTGCATTATTTCTGTGGGGCTATACTAGGCATTCAAGGCAATTGAGAATATTTGTTTATGCTGATCCCCTTGATAATGGATTAAACTCTTGGGATCTGTTCGATCCTCTCGTTCTGCTCCTTGACATATTGTTGTAAGGTTAAAATTAAATTTTGTAACTCAATATTTTCGGTCATACCTGATCCATCGGCCTCAACATCATTTGGTAGCCTCCGCTCGTCGCGATATTCCTTGGTTTAGAATTTGGAGTTCTGATGTCGACGTATGCCATCAGGGTTGGTGTTGGTGTTGCAGTCGTTTCTCCACATGTGAGGGCCCTTAATGCATCTCCAATTTGGGCGTTCAGTTTATAGTGTTGCATCATGAAATTTTTCATGGATTTCTCTAATCCACGTCTTTTGTCATCCCCACTGGTAGACCTTGACAGGGAGTTTTTCCCTGGTTAGGATGGCGAGGATTCGGTTGATTGATCATTCGGAGTTTGTGTTCCACCAGTTTGCTCTACTAAGTAGGCGACGAGGTCAACATGCAGGGTTTTAATTCGAGACATGGTATTTTCTTAAATTGATAACTAACAAGTGAGATTAACAGAATATAGAAAAAAGTGCGGTAAGACTTTAGATTGAATGCTCAATTGCTAGGACCCCACGGTGGGCACTAAACTGTTTAACCCAAAAATAGATTTTAGAATAAATAATTAAATTTATATTTTTAAGGCCTCTATCACTAAGATTAATCCAAGTCGCATATAGTATAAAGATCAAGAAGTTCTTATTGAGAATTAGTCTCCAATGGGGTTAAGTGAGCCGTGAAGTTGAATTATTGTGCTTGTAAGATAATCAATAAAGCTGTATAGAAAAGTAAGTAACATAAAGGGCGCTGAGTGTGTTTTCGATACGTTACAGATAGGGTTAGTGGGTGGACAAGATCTCCGGTAATAGAAATTGCATCATCGTAATGGACGAGGTCTACTAACTTAGGAAGGTCTAAGGTACAATAAAGATCAACATCAGCTTCAGGTGCTCACTCCTCGGCTACTCTTGTTCCGGATTTAATATCGATCATACTGCCTTCACGATCACAAGCTCTTTGTTTGTTGGTCCCCAATAATTCTTGCTACATATCAATATCATCATACCATGTGGTGAATTCGAATTTTATCAATATACAAGAACTAAAAGCCTACAACATCCCAGCAAGAAAATCTAGTGGGTTTAGAGATTTCTTTTTTAAACTCAAGCATATTATGTTAGAGTTTCATATATAAAAGAATCGACTTTATTTGATTTCATCACCATATGCTGGAGTTTGAAACTCTAGTAAATTTTTATACATAAATTATAAGAAGTTTGAACCCCATGAATAGTTCATGGTATTTGAACTTTTAAAGGTTTAATTCCCATGAACCATTGCTAGGGTTTGAATTTATAAAGGTTGAACCCTATGACCAGTTGGTGGAATTTGAATTTATAAAGGTTGAACCCTATGAATAGTTGCTAGGGTTTGAAATCTAGTATATTGTCTTGAGTTTTTACTTGTAAAAGTTTTTGAAATCTAGAACCGATTGTTGGAGTTGTTGTCACGACCCAAAATCCGCTAAAGGTCATGATGGCGCCTAAAACCGCCGTCACGCAAGACAACGGTAATCTATCAACTCACTTACTTATTTTAGTAATTGAAATCAAAATTTTTCTTTAATTAAATCGTATGAATTAGATTTTTACAGAGTAAGTGATAATATTTACACAATTACAACAATGAACAACCTGTAGGAACTCCAAAAACCCGATGTCACAAGTGCATGAGCATCAACTAGAAAATATAATAAAATACAATATCTGTCTGGAATACAAATTAGACACAATATAAATAACTCGGATGGAGACTCTGCAGGCTGCAGATCGTGACATGAAATATAACTCACGATAAAGTCCCTGCATTAGTCGCGCCTCAGCGCCCAAAAGACCACCACACAAATGTGTACCAGCACAAAAAGTGCAGTAAGTGTAGCATGAATATGTAAGTCAACGCGTACCCAGTAAGTATCTAGCCTAACTCCAGAGAAGTAGTGACGAAGGGTCGACATCAACACTTACTAGTGGTCCAATAAAACAGATACAATAGAAGTAGGCAAATGTGAGTCAGAGAAAATAAACAAAATAACAAGTATAAATACGTGGGAAAATTCTCATCTCAGCAATAACTCAAACTCTCAGCTAGTAATTACCTCATCAATCGGAGTATATACAATGGACCTTACGAGATAGGTCGCCACAGTTCAAATCAGGAAAACTCGCAGATATACTGCCTTCTTATCAATTTTTACGCATGATTTCATAAGAGTACTTTAGAGAAATGTCGAGGCATACAGCCCGATCCATCATGATATTTTTGAACCATAGATACATCTATTATAATGCCGAGGTAAATGGCCCACTCCCATGAGAGTGTGGTACATAATCCTACCGAGGCGTACGACATCCATCATAATGTGAGCACTGCCGAAGGTCAAATGGCACGAACCATAGATGTATCTATCCTACCAAGGCGAATGGCCCGATCCCATTAGCATAGGAAGCTTTGATGGGTCCCGACCCCACTCATGAATAGTCGTGTGAGTTATAAATTTTTAAGGGAACTTTTCGATGAGAACGCATAACGCGGGAGAATTTCGTAAGGAGAGTACAATTAATCCGCAACTTATCATGAAGCCGTGAAATCTCTACAATAGCAAGTCTATCACTCTACGCAAGCCTAGTCTCAAGTCCTAATGTAAAATAAAGGAATTTAATATGCCAGATACAACACAAATAATACAGTTATAGCATGGCGGGAACCTAAATCTATCCGAACATAAAATAAATCTAGCTACGTATGGACTCTCGTCACCTCGTGCGTACGTAGCCTCCGCAACAAGTAGCACATAACTAATACACCACCTAGGAGTAGTTTCCCTCTCACAGAGTTAGACATGAGACTTACCTCGCTCCGAAGTTCCATAACCAGCTTGAAAGCCTCTCTAACACCTCAAACTAATGGCCGTCGATCTAAAACCGTTCAAAAAAATGTGAAAACCAATCAAAATATATTCTAATACCCATAGTTAATCATTTTAAACAATACCCAATTCCGCTCGAAAAGTCGATAAAATTAACCCTCGGTCCCACGTGCCCGGATTCCGAAAATATTCGAAGATAAACTTTACCCATAACACCACAAACTAGAATATATAACTTATTCCAAATTTCATGTCTAATTTCGTGGTCAAAATCTAAAAATACCAAATTCTAAGTTTTCTATTAAAATCCCAAATTTCTACTAATTCTCATGTTTAAATCCATATACAAACTATGTATTTAACTTGTAATAGGTGAGAATCACTTACCTTGTGTTGCTTGATGAAAATCTCCCCTTGAAACTCTCCACAATCGCCCCAATCAAGTGAAAAATAAAAGAAAATGGGCCAAATCCCGTTCTTAAAAAAACATACTACCCAACGACCTCCCGTATCTGCGGCCACTTGCCCGCTTCTGCCTTCGTATCTGCGGACAAGACTCCACTTCTGCGGAGTCGCACCTGCGAACAAGGATCCGCTTCTGCGGTCCCTCAAGTGCGGCACAAACCTCGCATATGTGCCTCCTCCCTGGCTCACTCCCTACCGCTTCTGCGACTACTAGGCCACTCTCTGCGGTCATGCAGATGCGGGAAAATCTTCGCACCTATGGCCACTGCTAGTCCCTTCCCATTTCTCTTCTGCGAGCTCAACCTAGCTTTTGTGAAATCACTTCTACGACCAAGGCATCACAGAAGCGATCACACCAGTTGTTGCCCAGCTTCAGCATTTCTTAAGTCAAAAAATAAATCTGTTAACCATCTGGAATCCACCCGAGGCCCTCGGGACCTTAACCAAATTTACCAACACGTCCCAAAATGTAATACGAGCTTAGTCAAAGCCTTAAACCACATCAAGCTGCATCAAAATCATGAATCGTGCCTCGAATCAAACTTATAAATTTTTAAATTTCCAAATTCTATATCGTGTACCGAAAAGTATCAAATCAATCCGGAGTGACTTCAAATTTCGCACACGAGTCACGAATGACATAAAAATTCTATTTCCAAGGCTCGGAACCCTGAATGGACATCGATAACATCAAAATCCACTTTAAACCAAACTTATGGAATTCTTAAACCTTTAAAATGCCAACCATCTATAATAAGCGCCGAAATGCTCCCGGGAGATCCGATACTCAACCCGAACATACGCCCAAGTTAAAAATCATCATACGAACCTATTGGAACCTTCAAATCCTGATTCCGAGGTTGTTTACTCAAAAGTCAAATCTTAGCCAATTCCTCCAACTTAATACTTCCGAAATTAGAATTTTCTTTCCAAATCCATCCCGAACTTCCCGAAATTCAATTACGGCCACACGTACATGTCAATATACCCGAAGTGAAGCTACTCTAAACCTCAAACCGCCAAAGGACGCGCTAGAGCTCAAAACGACCGGTCGGGTCGTTACATTCTCCCCCACTTAAACATACATTCGTCCTCGAACGTGTTAAGGACTCCTCCGGAGTTAGCCAAAATCACTGTTTAACACCTCGTGCACCTACTCGTGCCACCACGAGCCGGGATGAAGTTCCTCACTTTTATTTAGTCAATAAACCCTAGAACCAAATTCCAATCTCTGAATTTCTCTACAAGACCTGATTCTAACATACGAACACCGTACCAACCACCACACACAGTATCAAAGCACGATCGTACACCTTTTGCCGAATTCACACCATGCCCCGCATAATTCACATGCCCATAATAACATCCTGCGACCACAAAAGCTGAAACTTTACAAATCCGATGCCCGTAATATATCTCATGACATATATAAATCGTGTTCCAACTCTCGCAATACTGTCACGACAAAAGAGAAGTGTAGAAACTCATAACCACCTACCGAATCAATAGTTCATGGAGTCTCTCCTCCTGACAAGAACTATTACCTGATTCTAAACTGAATAACAGTATTTTTCCTTTAATGTACCTTGTATAAATCTGATTGCACAAATTTCAGATCCAATAATCTCGTCTCACCCAGTACAAGCACCTCAGGCAATAATCCACTTCAAACACTGGCTCAGATATCATATGACTCCATCAATGCGCCGATAAGCTACAACTCGAATATAACTCGTAAGGAGGAACAGACTCTGGAAAAGAATTACCCAGCTCGCGTAACGAATAAAACAGTTGAACAGATGTTATGAACCTTTCTCAGAGGATAAGAAACAAAATATGCAGGAATAGATATAGGGAATCGTACTCAACATAACACTATTGCGGCTGCAATTTGATCTAATCATGATACCGTTGCGGCGTGCAACCCGATCCAAATAACATACCTGTGGCGGCGTGCTATGAAATCAAAATTTTCCTTTAATTAAATCATATAAAATAGATTTTTATAGAGCAAGTGATAATATTTACACAATTACAACAACGAACAACCCATAGGAACTCCCAAAATCCGGTGTCACAAGTGCATGAGCATCAACTGGGAAATATAATAAAATACAACATCTGTCTGGAATACAAATCAGACAAAATATAAATAACTCTGATGGAGACTCTGCAGGCTGCGGATCGTGACATGAAATGCAACTCACGGTAAAGTCCCCGCAATAGCCGCACCTATGCACCCAAAAGACCACCAGACATATGTGTACCTGCACAAAAGGTGCAGCAAGTGTAGCATGAGTACGTAAGTTAACACGTACCCAGTAAGTATCTAGCCTAACCCTAGAGAATTAGTGACGAGGGGTCGACATCAACTCTTACTAGTAGTCCAATAAGACAGATACAGTAGAAGTAGGCATATGTGAGTCAGAAAAAATAAACGAAATAACAAGTATAAATACGTGATAAAATTCTCCTCTCAGCAATAACTCAAACTCTCAGCTAGTAATTACCTCCTCAATCGGAGTATATATAATGGACCTCACCAAATAGGTTGCCACAGTTCAAATCAGGAATACTCGCAGATATACTGCCTTATCAATTTTTACGCATGATTTCATAAGAGTACTTTATAGAAATGCCAAGGCATACGACCCGATCCGTCATGATATATCCGAACCATAGATACATTTATTATATTGCCGAGGCGAACTGCCCGCTCCCATGAGAGTGTGATACATAATCCTGCCGAGGAGTACGACCCGATCCATCATAATGTGCGCACTGTCGACGGTCGAACAACATAAACCATAAATGTATCTATCCTGCCGAGGCAAATATCCCGATCCCATTAGAATAAGATGATTTGACGGGTCCTCGACCCCACTCACGAATAGTCATGTGAGTTATAGATTTTTAAGGAAACTTTTTGATGAGAACGCATAACACGGGAGAATTTCGTAAGAAGAGTACAATAAATCCTCGGCTTATCATGAAGCCATCAAATCTCTATAATAGCAAGTCTATCACTCTACGCAAGCCTAGTCTCAAGTCGTAATGTAAAATAAAGGAATTTAATAGGCCAGAGACAACTCAAATAAGACAGTTATAGCATGGCGGGAACCTAAGTCTACCCGGACATAACATGAATCTAGCTACTTATGGACTCTCGTCACCTCGTGCGTACGTAGTCCCCGCAACAAGTAGCACATAACAAACACATCACCTAGGGGTAGTTTCCGCCTCACAGAGTTAGACGGGAGACTTACTTCGCACTGAAGTTCCATAACCGACTCCAAAGTCTCTCTAACACCTCAAACCAATGCTCGTCGATCAAAAACTATTCAAACAAATGTGCAAACCAATCAAAATATATTCTAATACTCATAATTAATCATTTTAAAATATTCTCAACTCCGCTTGAGAAGTCGGTAAAATTAACCTCCGAACTCACGTGCCCGGATTCCAAAAATTTTCGAAGATAAACTTTACCCATAACACCACGAACTAAAATATATAACTTATTCCAAATTCCATGTCCAATTTTGTGGTCAAAATTCAAAAATTCCAAATTCTAGGTTTTCTACCAAATTTTTACTAATTTCCGTATTTAAATCCATATACAAACCATGTATTTAACTTGTAATAGTTCAGAATCAGTTACCTTATGTTGCTTGATGAAAAACTCCCCTTGAAGCTCTCCAAAATCGCCCAACAAAGTGAAAAGTGAAAGAAAGTGTGCCAAATTCCGTTCTTAAAAGAACACACTGCCCAGCGACCTTCGCACTTGCGGCCACTTGACCGCTTCTATGGTTCCGCAAGTGCGGCAAAAATACCGCTTCTACGATCACACTTCAGCCCCACTGCCTTTGCATCTGCGGACAAGACTCCGCTTCTGCGGAGTCGCACCTGCAACCAAGGATCCGCTTTTGCGGTCCCGCAGGTGCGGCACAAACCTCGCACCTACGCCTCTAGCCCGCCTCACTCCCTACCGCTTCTGTGATCATGCAGATGCAGGAAAATATTCGCACCTGCGGCCACTGCCAGTCCCTTCCCATTTCGCTTCTACAAGCTCTACCTCGCTTTTGCGACGTCGCTTCTGCGACCAAGGCATCACAAAAGCGATCACACCAGCTGTTGCCCAGCTTCAGCATTTCGTAAGTCCAAAAATAAATTCGTTAACCATCCGGAATCCACCCGAGTCCCTCGGGACCTTAACCAAATATACCAACACGTCCCAAAATGCAACACGAACTTAGTCGAAGCCATAAACTACGTCAAACAACATCAAAATCATGAATCGCGCCTCGAATCAAACTTATAAATTTTCAAAATTTCAAATTCTATATCCTCTGCCGAAACGTATCAAATCAATCCGAAATGGCTTCAAATTTTGCACACGAGTCACAATGACATAACAAAGTTATACGAAGGCTCGGAACCCCTAACGGACATCGATAACTTCACTTCAAACCAAACTTATGAAATTCTTTAACCTTTAAAATGCCAACCCTCTATAATAGGCGCTGAAATGCTCCCGGGTGATCCGATACTCAACCCGAACCCATGTCTGAAATTATCATACAAACCTATTGGAATCTTCAAATCTCGATTCCGGTGTCGTTTATTCAAAAGTCAAATCGTAGCCAATTCTTCCAACTTAAAGCTTCTGAAATTAGAATTTTCTTTCCAAATCCATCCCGAACTTCCCGAAATTCAATTTCGGCCACACGTACAATTCAATATACATGAAGTGAAGCCACTCAAAACCTCAAACTGCCGAACGACGCGCTAGAGCTCAAAATGACCGGTCGGGTCGTTACAATTGTTCTATATTTTAGTTAGGAAAAGAAATATAAATTTAGTGGGATCAATGGCTATTTGCTAATATATTTGAAAAGCTTTCTAAACTCTAATAACTGGACCAAAAAGTAACTAGCCCAGCTAATTTTTCCAGTAAAACGTTGTAATTCCACGTACACGCCAGTTCTTAAAAAACTTTCCTTTTATATGTTTATGTGTATATAATGCTATATTCCAAAGATTAATATGCATGTATATATGTAATACGACTGATACCGGTAAAAAAATAATACAAACAGTTATCAATTTATATAAAGCCTCGAAACCAAGACAGTCCTAAATCAAAACATACTTACAAGTAAAATTGTGACTATAAATCAGCATTATTTGGTGTAAAATCTTGCATACCCTACTAATGCACTGGAGACGAAATATATGGGATACTAGTGGGGTTTCAGATTTCCAGAAGGCAATAAAATTTATAAGTCGAGGCTCTGAACTTGTAGCCACATATTGATGAAGGGCGTCAGCTTAGAGACTAGAGATAGTGTCTCAATTTCTCTATTTAAGTCAAAGATGCACTTTCTGAATGAAGGGAAGTATATCTTGAAATGATTATTGAAGCAATTATTTTTAACTATAAGGCAAATAATTTAATGCTTATTCATTGGATGGTCATCCTTGAGTAGCCTACCTAACAAAGATGTAAGCACGAATATATACTCTTTTGGGAGGATACATGATGTTTGGCCATAATACTATATTTTAAGTACATTGCTCGTCTTACATACTGTTAGTTTAGTAGTTAATTGTGCGACATTTGAGATAGAAGCACGAAGTACCCAAGCCTGGCGCCAAGCCAGGCATCGCCAACTCTATAGCACGCTGCTCCTCACTATAGACCTTGCCTGGCTGAAGTCGATATCAACCTAGCGGCCTTACACCAGGCCTCGTCTGGCTTATGGCACGCTACAGACCCGACCTCGCCTGACTTATGGAGCGCTACAGATTAGACCTCGCCTGGCTTAAGGCATGTTCCCCCAGTCCGCGAATAAATTATTTCCTACTTAATTTTGGACTTGGAGACTTCTACCATAGCTTATAAATACTCCCTAAACATGTCTAAGATAGGGGTTAAACATGAGGGGATTCGACCTAAGAAGGCAAGAACATGCTAGGAGCAAGACGGAGAATTCTTCTACGAGTTTTTTAGTTTCTTCTTCTAATTTTCCATTATTGATTATGAATTTTAGTATTATAGTTTTACATACTATTATTAATAGCTAATTTGTTATCTAGGATTTTTATGGAACCTTTTGTAGAATCAATTCTTGTTATGTTATTATATAATTGAGCCGTTAGATTTCTCTTCTTATTCAACTACGTATTTATTGTTGTTGATTGAATAGCCATCAATTGATTGTGCCTATTTAGTATGTACTGCTTGAAAAAAAGTACACATTTAGATAGTTGTTAAATAAATTCACTCCTAACGTATGTGAGGAATCAATACGGAGGGTTTAAAGGTGTGATTAGGAATAATGAAACCTTGATGCGATCGTAGTGAGCAGTGAACTAGTGCCAACTAGCGTAGTTCGGAAGAATACATCTAGTAAATTATGGTAGTTGCTCGAAAGTGTATTACAACACCCGAAGTACTCACGATTGGTAGAGAATAGTTAGACGATATTATAGGAGACGTAGCGGTAAGAATTCCGACAATTGGAGAAATCATAACTCTAGGCCTCCTTAATGTTGTTTTCAATTTCATCTTTTTTAATTAATAGTTTTACTACTTGTAGATTTGTTAGTTAATTAGTTTATAATAAAAAGTCACATTCTTTATAACTTAGAAGTTGTTCGAGCTTGTCTTCTTAGTGATATTGAGCAGCTGTAGCTAAGCCTTAGTTCTCAGTGGGATTCGACTCCAGACTCTTAGACTAGATTATATTTGCAGCAACCGCTTATCCTTTTTAGGACTAGAGTTGGGCGAGATCAAATTATGGCGCCGTTGCCGGAGATTTAATGGTGTAGCTATAGGTGTACATATTGCTAGATTTTAAGTTTGAATTTATAATTTTTTCTGGTATTTGATTTTTTTTTTTTTTTTTGGATTTGAGAAATATGGCATCTTTGAATTATGGGAGTTTCGATGTTGGTAATTCTACTGTTGATATTCCTTGTGCTTATTATAGAGGAAGCCATCTGTGATAAAATTATCAAAATATTCCTGAAAGTGAGTTATGTGCACCAACTCAATCTTATGTGTGGAATGTATGTGATGTGTGTGGTGGTCAAGATGGTCACTTTTATGGCTGTGCTTGTATTTCTTATCCTCCCCCAAACCCGTATTATGATGGTTCTACTTTTTCTTGTGAAGTTAACAAGAACAAAGAACCAAGGGAAGCTGACATAAAGGAGATCAAGGATATGTTAAAAAAACTCACCAATAAACCACAGAGAAATTAGTCCACGCGCTCAATATAAGTTCAAGTATATTTTAAGGACTCTCAAATAGGAAGAGTTTGCTCACTCTCACAAAGAAAACACATATGCCACCAAAGCTCGAACCATAGGCCTGCCGGTAGTGTAAGTCTCTTCTAATTTAAGCTCGCAAAGTCTAGGATCAAGTAGTTCTTTATAGGATATAATGTAGGTTAAAAGACGGGTAGGATATATTTGAGATAGTGACTAACCCTACTAAGCATATTAATACACTATAGTTCACTTATAAGTACCTTCTTGTCATGACCACTTCAATGTCTTGCCATGAAACCCTATACATTTAAGACCTTCTTCATTAAGCACATCAACATATAGATACTTACTATCCCAGACAAAGATATGGGAGGTATTATTCATTTTTTTTTTCATACTCTCCTTAATTTGGTATTTCTGGCTAGTTTTTGTTTATTGTTTATACAGAAGTGCACCTTGCCGGCCTTTCTATGGTTCCACTCAAAATCTATCTAATCTCTTTCTTTACTCTTCTAGATACTTAAGTGCTTTCAGAGGTAAATGTTCTACAAGATTTGATTAAGAACAAAGGGATTCGGCTTGTAATGTGGCTGTCAGGGGTGGCTACAGATAATATTAGCACTGATAGATAAATAGGCTAAATGATCAATCAAAGAGAGCCTATAGCACTTACAAGACTTAATTATTTCACTTTGACTCACACATGGGGCAAGTTATAGACTAGAAAGGATGGCACAAAGTACAATAAAATCTCACCTCACGCAATGCACATAACTCACTTAGGATAGCTCGCACCTGACTCTCGAGTTAAAACAACTAGCACAGTCATAATAAAAGTTCAGCACACGAAAATTAATTACAAGAGTCTAAAGATGAGCCTCGGTGTCAAAAATAAAGTCAAATATATTCTTAAGCATATAATCACAAGAATCACGAAGAAAATACTCAGCGAAAATACTCCATCTCTAAGCCCCGATATAAAATATGTCAAAAAGCATATATAATCAAGTTCTCCCCATTCCACTTGTCAGTTAAAAAAGAAAAAAAAGTCTTTTTGTTAATGTGCCTTATGGAACAAAATACTGTGAAACAATCATAGATTTAAAGGCAAGAGGCAATTATTCACAACTTGAAGGCTCAATTGAGTCAAGTAGTGGAAGCTTTGAATGTTCAACAAGTCAATATTGAAGGTAGTAGCCAAATATAATGTGAATCAGAGTTAGCAGTTGACACTCTGATGGAGGAGGTCAGAGTAGAACACAAACAACTTAAGCCAACTAGAATTTGAGAATGCCGATGTTGAAGACGTGCTACTAGAGTCAGCCAAGGATATTGAGGATACAATTTTAGCTTACTCTAGTGTCATTGGTGTTGAGGATGTTGAAAGGCCAGAAGTTTATGTATCTGAGCACATTGGTCCTCACTCCAATTATTTTTTCATATTGTGTTTGGATGATGATATGGAAAGAGAATCATCTGAGCTAATTGATAAGTCAAGAAATGAGGAATAATATGTCGACATTATGGAATTGTTCTTGCTAGAAAGTCAGGATTACACACCTCATGTAAAGGATAAGAAGTGCAGAATAGTACATTATTTCTTTGGGCCAGTTAGATTTATTCCACCACCCCAAGAGCACAATCATAAGCTTGAATCAAAATATGGGGTTCAATTCATAAGCTCGAGGTGGAGGCAGAAAGTGATTCACATCGCCACGACGTTAAATCATACGCTTATTGGGAGGCAACCCAACTTTACTGCTTTCTTTTATTTTTAGTTTTTAAAAAAAAATTATTTTCTTTATTTTGTTATTTTTTTAGTGTCGTTTTATATTTTCTAGGAGCATGGGAAGCAAAGCCATTGGAAGAAAACGAAATCAAGTGAGATGGTTAGAACTAAGTGTAGAGTGCCCACACAAAGAACCAAGTTTGGGAGAAGTCTGAGTACCCCATGAGCTATTAATGCTTCGGACTTTGGCCTACTAGGGAGTTTCTTTTACCCTCTTGTATTTGTGGGTGTGCATTGGGGGAAATGCACAATTTTAAGTATGGGGTGAAGAGATTGTTTAGGTAATTTTCTATGCTATTTTAGTTATGTTATTTTATGTGTGTTGAAAAAAGAATTAGGTAGAAATAATCCCTATTGATTTTTCTTATGGCCAAGGTTCTTTTCCAAGAGATGATCTTTTTTCTTTGAACCAGGTGAGTTTAGGTAGATTTTTTTAACCTTTTAAAATAATTTGGACTTTTCCCGATGATGGATCTTCTAGGCAGTTTTCTTGAGGGATTAAAGTCTAACAAAAAACACACACAAAAAAAAAAACTCAAAATTATGTATTTTTAGGTAGTAATAATCCCCCATGATTTTTCTTTGTGCCACGATTCTTTTTCATGAGATGTAGTTGAACCGGGTAATATTTTATTTTTAATTTTTATAGTAGATTATGATGGAGGAATACAAAGATGGGTAAATGAGATTTCCAGGGTCCTTTTAACTTGTTTGAAAGTAGCATATTTAGGCTCTAGCATGTGGATTACCTTCCCTATGGTTTGAAGTTGCTTATGATGTCTTATTGAGTTAGATAGCATATTTATTGACGCATATGTCTCATTTTTTTGGCTCGTGTTTATTTTGTGCTTAATGCTTAATAATTTGTGGCTCCATGAATACTTGCAATTGTTTCAGAGTCAGAATGGAACCGTCCTTAGTGAGTCATCTTCCATGTGTGGTGGGAATTTGTGTAGTTTTTGTCATTGCATTAGAGTCTAGAACTTCCTCGACATGTGAGTTTAAGTGAAATCCTAAGCTTTGCTCGGTTTGAAAAATAATTTTAGCCTTTCTTTCATTTTTTCGAGATTAATGCTTACCACAAATAAAAATTATCCCTTGACTACCCCTTTGAGCCTATAGACTTTTATTTGGCACCCACACTACAAGCCTATACCCGTTTGTTCTTAATTGTCATTATTTTGATCCTTGTAGCTCTTAAAACACTTTAATTTTAAAATGAGCACTAGAAGAAGTACAGAGGGAAATTGAGTGGCTTTTGAGTCGAACCAATGAAAGAGAAAATATGCA
The DNA here is from genome assembly GCF_000390325.3 of Nicotiana tomentosiformis. Taxonomy (NCBI): domain Eukaryota; kingdom Viridiplantae; phylum Streptophyta; class Magnoliopsida; order Solanales; family Solanaceae; genus Nicotiana; species Nicotiana tomentosiformis. The sequence continues at coordinate 42,466,678 of NC_090821.1, read as the reverse complement.
CGTATTTTGTAAAAGAATACACTACTAGCGGGAATTGTAAAGAAGAGAAAAAATTTGCAAAAAAAAAAAAATACATAGTTGAGAAAAAAATACGTAGATGAATAAATTAATATATTGTCCTTGCTAGTAGGTGTGAAGTAAAGTAGTGCTTAAAGAAAAAGAGAACGCTCTTGGGATGATATTATTTTTTGAAATTGAAGTTGGGATTGAAGAATTTGCGCTTAAAGTTAAATAAGTGACATGTTAAAGTACTTAGGAGGGTGAGCCACTATTCCAAAATTATATCCTACCCGTCCCATAGCCCATGTTATAACTATGAAAAAGTCTTACTTGATTTTACATCAAGCAAGCCTACAATAGCGAAGGTTTACATAATGGGAAATCCTATGGTACTTTGTGTATGCATGTAACTTCATTGTGAGAGTGGGAGATGTTTTTGATATATGTGAGTTCGTAAAATATATTTGAGCATTTGATTCGACTGTGTGGATTCAACTTACTCTTTTATTCTTGTTGTGAGGGCACATGATTTCGTGAGGGGTAGGTGACTTTATTAGATCTCTCTATGATGTTAAGTGTTTAAACCATGAATGCATTCTGATATTGAGTCGGTTCTTGAAGTTAGGATTGTTATGAGCATGTTGTCTTGGTGTTGAATAAATTTTTGAAGTATGGAATAAATTAAAGGGAAGTGTGTGTTGAAGGAATATGCTAAAATTTAATTATTACTATCATCCATAGTCATAGGTATGGTGTTCTTCGGACGTGTTAAAAAAATAAAGTGCTCACGGTTAGTGTGAATTAGTGGTTGACTCGAGGACGAGCAACGTTTAAGTGTGGGGTAGTGATGTTTGGCCATAATGCTATATTTTTAGTACATTGCCCGCCTTACATGTTGTTAGTTTAGTGGTGAATTATGCAATATTTGAGCTAAATTATGTTATTTTATGTGTAGGAGTATCGGAAGACAAAGACAACTGAAGGTTACACGAAAAGAGGACGAAAATACAACAAAAGAGCAGAAAAGCACGAAGTACCCAAACCTGGCACCAGGCCAGGCATCTCCAGCTCTATAGCACGTTGCTCCTCGCTATAGACCTCGCCCCGCCTGGCTTAAGGAGAGCTCAACCTGGCCTTACACCAGGCCTCACCTAGATTATGGCGCACTACAGATCAGGCCTCGCCTGGCTTAAGGCCTAGTCCCCCAGTCCGCGAATAAATTATTTTCTACTCACTTTTAGACTTAGAGACTTCTACCCAAACCTATAATTACTCCCTAAACATGTCTAAGAAAGGGGTTGGAAGTTTTTGAAAAGGGATTCAACCTAAGGAGGAAAGAACACGCTAGGAGCAAGGCGGAGAATTCTTCTACGAGTTTTTCACTTTCTTCTTCTAATTTTCCATTATTGGTTATAAATTTTAGTATTGCAGTTTTACATACCATTATGAATAGCTAATTTGTTATCTAGGATTTTGATAAAATCTTTTGTAGGATAAATTCTTATTATGTTTTTATATAATTGAGCCGTTGGATTTTTCTACTTGTTCAACTACGTGTTTATTGTTGTTTATTGAATAGCCATCAATTGATTGTGCCTATTTACTATATATTGCTTGGAAAATGGTACATATTTAGGTATTTGTTGAACAACTTCACTCTTAACGTATGTGAGGAATCAATACGAATGGTTTAAAGGTGGGATTAGGAATAACGAAACCTTGGTGCGATTGTAGTGAGAGTGAAATAGTGCCAGCTAGCGTAGTTCGAAAGAATACGTCTAGTAAATTGTGGTAGTTGCTCGAAATAGAATTATGACACCCGAAGTACTCACGAACGGTAGAGAATACTTAGGCGATATTATAAGAGACGTAGCGGGAAGGATTCCGACAAATGAGGAAATCATAACTCTAGGTCTCCTTAATCTTGTCTCCAATTTCATCTTTGTTAATTAATAGTTTTACTGCTTTGTAGATTTGTTAGTTAATTAGTTTATAATAAAAAATAACATTCTTTATAACTTCGAAATTTTTTGAGCTTGCCTTCTTAGTGATTTTGAGCAGTTGTAGCTAAGCCTTAGTTCTCTGTGGGATTTGACGTCGGACTCTTAGACCGGATTATATTTGTAGTGACCGCTTATCCTTTTTAGGACTAGAGTTGGGCATGATCAATACATTTGAACCATGTCTATAAGTTATGATAATAAATTACCTTTCATGTTGTATACGATAAAATCTGTTCATATTAAATGAACGAATAATAATGTGACACGTGGAACCAGAGACATATAGAAGATAAATCAAGTAAGAACTAAGGTCGGGGACAACAACTGCAGATGGTATTGGATAGACCCCGAAGGGAGCATAACTCCCAGGAGCAGGGCGAATGTTTCCATCAGATGTCATTTAATGAAGAATAATCCCTAGTATTAAATGGGCAGCCGTTGTAGAGAATTTTGGCATTCATGGCCTGCCGTTAAATATTCATCAATGATCCTCTTTATTGTCATTTAAGAGGGGCTTGATCCTAGGATCGTGTTTCCTAGGTATAGCTATAAATAGTGACTTAATCAACCATTGTAAGACATAAAATCTATGGCAAAACTTATGCTATACTTTTTTCTCCAGCAAAATAATACAACTTTACATTTTGTTCGATAGTATTCTTATTTCTGCCCTCAAAAGCACCGCTCCTGGAGCTAGGCCTGCCATTTCCTTTGATTTTAATGCTAAATCTTATTTTTTTAATTTATTTCGTTTATCATTTTGGATTATATCAGTTCACTTGTCTATTAACCACGTAATAAATTCAACTGTACTATTTTACGGGTAAACTGTTTGACGCCCACCGTGGGGCTTAGACAACTGTGTAATTGAGTCGATCCTTGCATCTATTACTAACTTGTTTGATGCTTTGTTTCACAGCAAAAATCGCAAAAATGGCACCTAATGATGTCAACATCGCGCACAACGTTGAGGCACACAAAAATTTGCCTCAACATGAGGATTCAATCCATGATACCCATAACGAGGGGGACGTAGCAACTCCGTTCCATGGCAGGTAATATCCCCGACATGTGCGGGAGATAACTCGTGATGACGCTGAGGACGAGCATGTTGTGGAAATAGTAAGGATCTTGAGAGAGAAGCAAAAGGCCATCATGGGCCATCTCTCAAGGCAAGACCAGGTCATGACAGAACTAAAACATGCATTATCAGGCGTGTCACGACTTAAAATCCACTATAGGACGTGATGGCGCCCATCGTCATTGTTAGGCAAGCCAACGGTGAACCATCTATATAATTATTCATTTTATTACTTTTAAAATAACAAGTTTTATTAAATAAAGAATTTAATGCATTTGAAATCATGGATACATACAATATTAGTAAGATATAAATTAAAACATTGACAATATTAAAACAAAACCATTAACATCAACTATAATATCCCAAAATACGGTGTCACAAGAGCATGGGCATTTATTAAGGAGTAGAATAATAATATAACATCTGTCTGGAATGTAAATTATACAGGATAAAGTAAATAAATATGATGGAGATTCTGTGGGCTGCGACACGTAGCATAGAATGCAGCTCACCATAAATTCCCCTCAGCAGCTGCTCATACGCGCCAAGATGACCATCAAATGAACCTGTCACATCCTGCACAATTAGTGCAGAAGTGTAGCATGAGTACGTAAATCAATGCATACCCAGTAAGTATCTAGCATAACCCTGGAGAAGTAGTAACGAGGGGTTGACATCGACACTTACTAGTGATCCAATAAAGAAATATAATAAATTTTAATTAGTTATGAAACACAACAGTAATAATTAGGTAAGATCTGTAACTAACATAATCCTCCACCTAATGACGGCATAAATTTCTCAAATCTCAAATACTATCTCAACAAATAGAAGAATCAAAGGCTACCTCAAACGGGTAAGGGACATCAAGCGCAATCTAAAGCAAACAAGGCATATCATATAACTGCCAGATCTCAATCAAGGGGAATCTCATGAATATTCAGACTCCTAGCGGTATCATGCACGATTATGCCGAGGTCGTACGACCTGATCCAAAATAGTGTGTACAATGCCAATGGTAGACCGGCACAAAACAGAGATGCATCTCAATATACTGCCGAGGCGTTCGGCCCGATCCACAAAAAAAGAAGAAACTTATCGAATTACGGACCACGTGTTTGCAATACAAGAACAGGGACATAAAGTAAGCATAACTGTTACTAGTAATCAGATATCCCATCAAACAACTCAAGGTATCAAGATTCGACCTAACATGATCTCTAATCAAATTACATTTATAAGTTTAGGTAATTAAACTAAAAAGTTGAGTTCAGGTAATACAAATATCACATAATATAGTACTAAGTTTATCCGGACAAAATTATGATTTTAGCTACGTACGGACTCTCATCACCTCATGCGTATGTAGTACCTACAACAAGTAACACATAACAAATACATCACCTATGGGGTAATTTCCCCCTCACAAAGTTACACACGAGACTTACCTCGCTCCAAAATCTGATAACTGGCTCCAACGCCTCTCTAACACCTCAAACCAATGCCTATCGATCCGAAACTATGCAAACCAATCAAAATATACTCCAATACTCATAACTTAACAATTTCTAACAATTCCCAACTCCACTTGAAAAGTCAACCCTCTAGCCCACGTACCCGAATTTTGAAACTTTTCGAAGATAAACATTACCCATGACACAACGAACTCAAATATATAATTTATTCCTAATTCCATGTCCAATTTCGTGGTCAAAATCCAAAAATATCAAATTCTAGGTTTTCTTCCAAAATTCCTCAATTTCTATAAAATTCCATATTTAGATCCGTATATAATCCATGTATTTATGTTACAACAAGTGGGAATAACTTACCTCATGATATATGGCAAAAATGATCTTCAAGAATCACCCCAAATTGCCCCAGATGTGCTCCAATAACTTAAAAGTGAATGAATGAGCTCAAATTCCGAAATTAGATGTTTAATACACCTTCTAGGCCCCCCCTTCATAATCGTGGTCATTAGCCATGTGATCGCAGTTAACAAAACTTCCAGCATTGCTTCATGCATCGCGAATCGCAGCCAAAATCCCGTGATCGCGATGTACAAATTGTGTTTTCTTCTTCACAGACACCCTTCGGTATAATGGCCAAAAACTTTTGTATAAAATTTCAAATGATTAACGGTTTGATTTTTTGAATACTAGATTCCAAGATATACAACTTTCATTTTTGGATCACCCTCAAACTTCATATAGATTGTAAGATATAAGCTCCCGAAGTCAGACCACTGACGGTAGAAATTCCTTCTACGCGATTGCGACCCTTCCTTCCGCGATCACGATTCACAAGGCCTGAAATGCACTTTGCTCTTCGTGATAGAGGCCTAGACCTCCGAGATCATGCTTCACACTCTGGCATTAGATATCAGCAGTTCAAAAGGGCCTAAAAGAGGTCCGAAACCACCCCAAAATTCACCGAGGTCACGAGGAACCCCATCCAATCATTCTAACAAGTTTATATACCCTATGTAAACTTGTCTGAAGGCTTGGAACACAAATTACAAAATCAAAACCAAGAATTAAATATCAAACTCAATTTCTTAAACTCTATTAACTTTTAAACCTTCATCCTTCGCCGAACGTATCCGAATCACACGTAAACATTTCAGAATGACGCTTAATTTTGCGTACAAGTCACAGATCACAAAACGAACCTATTCTAAGGCACGAAAACCCAAGCAGACATCAACACCACCAAAGTCCACTTCAACTCGAACTTGGAAAATTCTAAAACCTTCAAAATGCCAGTTTTCCACAATAAGTGTCGAAATGCTCCCGGGCTATCCGATGTATAACCCCAACATATGCCCAATTCCAAAATCATCATACGAACCTATTGGAACATTCAAATACCGATTCCGAGGTCGTTTACTCAAAAGTCAAACCTTGGTAAACTCTTTCAATTTAAAGCTTCTGAATTGAGCATTTTCCTTCCAAATCAACTCTGAACTTCCCGAAATTTAAATTCCACTACACGTACAAGTCATAATACATGAAGTGAAGCTACTCATGGCCTCAAACCGCCAAACAAAATGCTAGAGCTCAAAACAACCAGTGAGGTCGTTACATTCTCCCCCACTTAAACATACGTTCATCCTCGAACATGCCAAGAACTGTTCCAGAGTTGCCCAAAAGCACTGTTTAACATCTGGTGAACCTACCAGTGCCACCACAACCCATATGAGCACATTAGCTCAAGCCAGACTGAATATCCTTCCTGCCACCTTAGCCCACAAGCCTTAGAACCAAATTCCTACATCCGAAATTCTCTACAAGACCTGATTCTAACATACGAACATCGTATCAATCTCAACACCCTATACCAAAATATGATCATGTACCCATGCTAAAACCACACAATGCACCGCATAATTTGTATCCCATAATAACATCGTCCAACCATAGAAGTTGCAAGCAACACTAACCCGATGCCCGTAGTATACCTCATAATGCATATAAGCCATATTCCAACCCTCACAATACTGCGACGATAAAAGAGATATATAGAATCTCATAGCCTCCTGCCAAATCAATAATTCATAGAATTCCCCCGCTCAACAAGAATCCTTGCCTCATTCTAAACTGAATAGTGACATTTTTCCTCTGATATACCATATATAAATCCGATTGCACTGATTTCAGGCCAACAACGTCATCTCACCCAGTACCAGCTGCTCGTGAAATAAGCCACCTCAAACTCCGTATAAAATCTCATAGGACTCCATCAATGCGCCAACAAGTTACAACTCGAATATGACCCATAAGGAAGAACAAACGCTGGCAAAGAACTATCCAGCGCACATAACATATAGGACATCCAAACAAATACTACACACCTATTTCAAAGATGAGAAATAGAACACACAAGGTATGTAGAAGGAACCATACCCAACATGATACCGTTGCGACACGCTCGAAGAATCATCCATAAGCAATGTTATGCTGACTAAGCATACCTGATCTGACATAAAATGTACATTCACATTAGGCCTACCAACGGACCTCAAAGCCGATTCTGATCATCTCCAAATAGTTATATAACCTCCCAAATATCCACAATGACCCTATCCATGAAACATATGATCGACCGTCAAATCCGAAACAAACTTGCATAGTCCACAATGTTGCACCCTATTTTGAACTAGTCAAAATAATATTCAACTTGTGGTTTCTCTGTTGTTGATGAAATAGGGTCACCATCTAATATTTAAAGGTATACTAGGGTACCTATTTAATTATTAAAGTCATATTCTTTATTAGTTTGCTAATCGGTGAGATTATGGGTAAGAGTTCTTATTCTTCTAAGGGGAAGGTGTTAGACACCCCTTAAAATCTACCTTAGGTAGCTCCATAGGACTTAGACTAGATTCAAAGGACTAGTTGTTTGTATGGTGCTTAACTAGTATTTAAAGAGGTACGACTTACTATATCAGGACATAATACTTACAAAGAGGCTGTGTGAGTTACCGGGAGTACTATGGGCATCCCAAACAATGGCCAAATCAAGCACAGGAGAGACGCCTTTCTCTCTTGTATACGTGCAAGGATTGCCAAAGTGGACAACAAGGGTTATTGAGCTGGGTATTTTCCAGATTGGGCTTGGTATTAGGTCAAACTTAATTTAAATGATGGCCATTTTGTATTTTGATTATGAATTGCAATTATAACCTTTTAGCCTTTTGATCCCTTTTGAAATTAAATTAAATAAACTTAATTATTTTTTATAAAATTTAGTAGGAATTATAATCATCAAATATGCTACTAATTATTATAATTAGTTATTTATAAAGTACTTTATTTTCTAAATTATAACACTAATTTTGAATTATCAATATAGTAATCCAATTAATCAAAATTGAGAAGTAATTCATTAAATTATCTATAAAACCTTTGTGGTATATTTTAAAAATTATTTTAATAGTATTAAAATAGTAAGTATATTTGTAATTACATAATATTAATACTGGTTGATTAATTTCAAAACTAATGCTTAACTAATGTTGTAAAAATAGGTATTGATTGATAGAAAATACTTTCATAACATTCATTGTAAATTATTAAGTATAAATAAACTAATTTTAAAAGAGAGGGTCAAAATTGGCCGTCAACACGCAACAAAAGGAATAGATCGTCTCTCTAACATAAATTTTCCAATTAGTGACAGCACTAGAATCTCCATACCTGATTTCAATCGCTACCCCTTAAATGGCTGACACACCATACTTATACGATCATCCCGTGGGAGATACTCCCACGACCTTCCGCACAAGGTAGAAAAGTTTGCATATCCATACCACCAACCGTACTAATTCTGTATTGCAAATCAAGAATCTGTAAATCAATACACAATGCCCCTTACACAGAACATCATTCTCAAGCGACACTAAGCTAACGCCATCATACTCTGAACATCTGAAATCTTCCCTTGCTCCCCCGAGCTCGTGATATTTTTATCATAACTGAACTGCAACCTTGATCCTCAAATTCCTATTTCCATACCGCTCACTACACATATCATGCTACTACGTGATAGTACAAGAATTACATCATAACTGCTGAACCATAAGTAGAGTTTGCACTTCATCGGCTCAAAACCTTTCACTTAACGCATTTCAAAAGAAAAATCGCCACCCACAACCAACTTCCCAAAACCGTAAAAAATGCAAACCTTAAATCATGGTCTAAACCGCCATAACTCTTACGAGATCCATTTACACATAACAAAGCCATTAGAATCAATACCTCCAAATCAATCAAATCAAGGTGCATATAAAGCCCGCACGTACAGCCATGGATCACCTGTATAGCCTTGCCACATTGAAGGAACTGATCATTTCCATAACCATGCTGATTCAAGTCATTACTAACTGACTCAACTTCTTCCAATTTACTCTTGACTTGCCTTCAAAATAATATCTCTATTCAAACATATAACGGACCTCAAACAACACTCATCCCGAGTGACCCAACTAATACACCCGTTCTGAAAGATCTTCTGCTAATCCGAAGCTCTTTCCTTTCATATTTCTAATACCACACCGCAGACCCCGATGCTAAGATAGGGATTCTCAAAGAACCCCTCACACTCTGTTGCAAAACCTAATCCTCAGCCACATAACGAACCCGAAAATTCTTAGGCACCACACTTTAATTCCTGAACCCACTAGAATCATTGTTGAGAGTCACCCACTCTGACCTGGTCCCGCATATATAACCAAACACTAGTGCTCTATTAGCACATGAACCCTTCCAAAGAAGCAACCAGACGAATTCTTTTCCTTGGACATCACATCCACAAGAAGCATAAACTCTGAGTCATCCCAAAATCTGCGCATGAATCGATAAGGCGAAATGTAGCGCACATTCATCAAATTCCCTACCCGAATTACCCTTGATGCATCCTTCCCTTAGTCATAACTAATCTTTCAATGTACCTGTAACTAGAAACAACATAGGCACATAACCACATGACCCAATCATAGACGGTAGGCTCCTCCACTTGGCGTTAAGCCACAATCACATAAATTCAGAACCTACAATGACTTCTCCTTCTAAGTCATCATGATCTCGCACCGCTAACCCGCCAAAATTCTCACAATCTCTTGTTAAACTTTTCATAAAACATTTTGAATTATCATCCACCATCACACATTTGACCTCCTGATAGTTGTACTATCTTCTTCAAGCAATCGAAGCTCACATCGCAGTACATGCCCCCTGCTGGGTAGAAAGTAGAACTCTTCGTAGGAACTTCATCAAAATCATGCAACCGCTAACCTGCTTACATGAGATAGCCCACCTATGTAATTCCATATCGACATCACCCTGGTTACGACTACCACAAAATTAGTAAACCCTCCTGGGCCCATAATCGTCCACCAGCTGTAAGAGTCTGTTCATTCCCCATTAGCATCAACTGAAGGTCCAACAATATGTTCCAAAACTCGAAGTCATGTTGCATCCCAAAACGATAATTCAACTTTCATATCCCTTTTTATTCCAAGCATACTCCTCTCTGTCATATTCAAACATCCTCAGTATCATAGCCACCATCCCAAATGAAATTCATAGACTTAGTCATTTGTTTACCATGACCATAATCGCTCCAAGCTTTCTCAAAGCGTGTGGATATCTTACCACAAAATCCATACGATACGCTACCATCTTCCGAAGTGAACTACTCGTGCTCTCTTGCTCCTACTCGACCTGCTAGAAATTCAACCACCACGAGACACCTTCCACCACGTCCTTCCTCTTCCTTCACTGCCAAAATACTGCCTCAAATCGTAATCCGTCTTTATAGCACCCGAACTGATAATGAACTGATTAATCCTCCTCCCGAATCAAACTATGCGATAACAATGCATGAACATCACAATACACTATGCATAGCCTCAAAAAAAAGGAAACACCAACACTGGGCTGAAATGACAGAACACTCTTCCACAAGGCGACGATAAAAGTTTGACTGCATACTTAGGAAAAACCTATTGCACCACATCAGCATCGTCTTCACAACTCGTCGGTGCCCAACTGATAGAAAATGCCTGACGTCGCGTACGAAAGAGTAGGAAGGAACTGAAGGAATAAGTTTCAATGAAATCGTATCGCACAATGAGGAATCAAGGAAGGGAAGTTCTTCTAATAGCCATGTAGCCTCTCAAAGATAAGTACAGACGTCTCTGTACCGATCCGCAAGACTCTACTAGACTCGCTCATGACTCGTGAGAGCTAAGTGAACCTAGTGCTCTGATACCAAGCTGTCACGAACCAAAACCCACTATAGGACGTGATAGTGCCCAACGTCACTGTTAGGCAAGCCAATGGTGAACCATCTAAATAATTATTCATTTTATTACTTTTGATAACACAAGTTTTATTAAATAAAGAATTTAATTCATTTGAAATCATGGATACATACAATATTAGTAAGATATAAAATAAATAGGTGACAATATTAAAGTAAAACCATTAACATCAACTAGAGTATCCCAAAACCCGATGTCACAAGTGCATGCGCATTTACTAAGGAGTACAATAATAATATCACATTTGTCTGGAACGTAAATTATACAGGATAAAGTAAATAAATATGATAGAGGCTATATGGTCTGAGACACGTAACATAGAATGCAGCTCACCATAAATTCCCCTAAGCAGTTGCGCCTACGCACCAAGATGACCAACAAATGAACTTGTCAGATCCTGCATATTTAGTGCAGAAGTGTATCATGAGTACGTAAATAAACGCGTACCCAGTAAGTATCTAGCCTAATCCCGGAGAAGTATTGACGAGGGGTCTACATTGACACTTACTAGTGGTCCAATAAAATAATATAATAAATTTTAATCAGATATGAAACACAACAGCAATAATGAGGTAAGATTTGTAACCAACATAATCATCAACCTAACGATGACATAAATTTCTCAAATCTCAAATACTATCCCAACAAAGAGAAGAATCAAAGTCTACCTCAATCAGGTAGCGGTATCATGCATGATTATGCCAAGGTCGTACAGCCTGATCTAGAATAGCGTGTACATTATCGAGGGTCGACTGGCGCGAACCAGAGATGAATCTCAATATACTGCCGAGGCGTTCAGCCCGATCCAAAGGAAAGGAAGAAACTTATCGAATTACGGACCACGTGATTGCAATACAAGAACAGGGACGTAAAGTAAGCATAACTATTACTAGTAATTGGATATCCCTCAAACAACTCAAGGTATCGAGATTCGACCTAACATGATCTCTAATCAAATTACATTTACAAGTTTAGGTAATTAAACTAAAAAGTTGAGTTCAGGAAATACAAATATCGCATGATATAATCCTAAGTCTACCCAGACATAAGCATGATTTTAGCTACATACGGACTCTCATCACCTCGTACGTACATAGCCCCCATAACAAGTCACACATAACAAATACATCACCTATGGGATAATTTCCACCTTACAAAGTTAGACAGGAGACTTACCTCGCTTCGAAATTTGATAACCGGCTCCAATGCCTCTCTAACACCTCAAACTAATGCCCATCGATCCGAAACTATCCAAACAACGAGCAAACCAATCACAATTTACTCCAATACTCATAACTTAACAATTCCCAACTACGCTCGAAAAGTCAACAAAGTCAACCCCCGAGCCCACATTCCCGGATTCTGAAATTTTTTGAAGATAAACATTACCCATGACACAACGAACTCAAATATATAATTTATTCCTAATTCCATATCCAATTTGGTGGTCAAAATAAAAAATATCAAATTCTAGGTTTTCTTCCAAAATTCCCCAACTTCTACAAAATTCCATGTTTAGATCCATATATAATCCAAGTATTTTGTTACAAAAAGTGGGAATAACTTACCTCATGATATATGGCAAAAATGATCTTCAAGAATCAGCCCAAATAGCCCTAGATGTGCTCCAATAACTTAAAAGTGAATAAATGAGCTCAAATCCCGAAATTAGATGTTTATTACATCTGCCAGGCCTCCTCCTTTGCGATCGCGGTCGTTAGCTATGTGATCGCGGTTAATAAAACTTCTAGCATCGCTTCCTGCATCACGATCGCGGCCAAAATCCCGCAATCGCGATGTACAAATTGTATTTTCTTCTTCACAGACACCCTTCGGTATAATGGCCATAACGTTTTGTATAAAACTTCAAATGACTAACGGTTTGATTTGCTGAATACTAGATTCCAAGATATAAGCTCTCGAAGTCAGACCACTAATAGCAGAAATTCCATCTATGCGATCGCGACCCTTCTTTCCACGATCATGATTCACAAGGCCACAAATACACATTGCTCTTCGCGATCGCAACCCGGACCTCCGCGATAGCTATTCACACCCCAGGCATCAGATATCAGCAGTTCAAAAGGGCTTAAAAGTAGTCCGAAATCACCCCAAAACTCACCCGAGGCTTGAGGAACCCCGTTCAATCATTCTAACAACTTTATATACCCTATGTAAGATTGTCCGAAGGCTTGGAACATAAATTACAACATCAAAACCAAGAATTAAAGATCAAACTCAATTTCTTAAACTCTCTTAACTTTCAAACCTTCATCCTTCGCCGAACGTGTCCGAATCACACGTAAACATTTCGGAATGACGCCAAATTTTGCGTACAAATCACAAATAACAATATGAACCTATTCCAACGCTTGGAATCCCAAACGAACATCATAACACCAAAGGCCACTTCAACTCGAACTTAGAAAATTCTAAAACCTTCAAAATGTCAGTTTTCCACAATAAGCACTAAAATGCTCCCGGACCATCCGATACTTAACCTGAACATACGCCCAAGTCCAAAATCATCATGCGAACCTATTGGAACCTTCAAATCCTGATTCTGAGGTCGTTTACTCAAAGGTCAAACCTTGGTCAACTCTTTCAACTTAAAACTTCTGAATTGAGAATTTTCCTTCCAAATCAACTATGAACTTCCCGAAATTCAAATCCGACTACACGTACAAGTAATAATACATGAAGTGAAGCTACTCAAGGCCTTAAATCGCCAAACGACGTGCTAGATCTCAAAATGACCGGTCCGGTCATTACTAGGTGCTTCCAACAATGCGAACGGAAGAGGCCCTATTTCTCCCGACACTCCTGCAAATCAAACAACTCAAAGAGTTAATAATAACACCTAAAGGGGTGAGGTCGGCTTTGACGTAGACACGGGGGGGGGGGGGGGATCCGATAACAACAGTAGAAATGATCCCTTCAAAATCGAACTCATAAGATTCATGAGGGAAATGAACGAGCGGATGGATCAGAACACAAAGGAGTTTCACGCCCGAACATATTAAATTCCGGGCGCACCACCAATTTTGAAGGGGCCCGGATTCGAAGAAGTACACCTAGTTACCGGTCAAGCTGAGCGCAACACCAGAATTAATTCTGAAATGGTTCAAAATGCCAGACATACCAAAGTACGATGGGACTTTAGATCCTCAGGAGCACATCACAACCTATACAACACCTGTAAAAGGAAACGACTTGGCCCAACATGAGATTGAGTAGGTTCTGCTGAAGAAATTTGGGAAAACCATCATGAAAGGGGCACTAACATGGTATTCACTCTTACCCGAGCACTTGATAGATTCTTTTGAAATTCTCATAGATTCTTTCATTAAGGCCCATGCCGGGTCTAAGAAGGTCCAAACCCGGAAGGCAGACTTATTCAGAATTGCCCAAGGAGAGTCCGAAGTTCTGCGGGAGTTCGTGATCAGATTCCAAAAAGAAATAATAATACTACCAGTTGTACCAGACGAGTGTCCAACAGAGGCATTCACTAAGGGTCTGAACCCGAAGAGCTATGACACATCCCAAAAATCAAAGGAAATCCTACTCGAGTTCCAAGAGACCATATGGGTAGATGTACATAACCGTTATGAATCGAATGAAAGGATAAAAGATGATCATCTCAACTTCCCGACATCAACCAAGGGACGGGACCAAGATAAGAATCGGGATAAGTTCAAGGATGATTTTGATGCAGATTGGCAATCTTTCAAAGGCCAATTTCTGCCTTATGAGAGGGCCGAAGGCCGCGACAGCAAAGGATTCCGGTCCTCGAATAGGTTCGCTCCCGATAGAATAATTGACCGCGGTCGAAACAACAGGTCGTTACAAGAAAAAGAGGCATTAGGTACCTGAGATTCCTCATATCCTAGGTTGCCAGATTATAACTTCAACATCAATATAGTGGAGTAGGTATTGGCAATGAGAAACATCAAGAAAGAAAGATTCCCGAGGCCAATAGGATCTGATCCCAGCCAGACGGATCCCACTTATGGTGCGAATATCATGGAAATCACGGTCACAAAACTGGGACTGTCGACATCTACGTGAGGAAGTGGCAACATTACTGAAGAATGCCATCTCAGGGAGTTCTTAAGCGGCCAGGCCAAGAATAATTATGGTCGTAGCTGAGACAACACATAACCCTCAAAGATAGGGGTAGACCCGCCTTGACTAACTATCAACATGATTTTCGGGGGGAATGAGATCAATTGTGTAACTTTCTTGGAATCCAAGAAGACAAAGGTATTAGTGAATCATATCAAGAGACTTTGGGAAGTTTCCAAACATGACATCACCTTCACAGAAGAAGACTTTGTTGGACTTCTTTTGCCGCACAATGATGCCTTGGTAATTTCACTTAATGTTCTAGATTTCAAGATTAAACATGTTTTGGTTGACCTAGAAAGTTCAGCCAACATCATTCACTGCAGAGTGTTGGAACAATCTAAACTAACTGGAAGAATCATTCCGGCAACCAAGCTTGTCATCGGGTTCAACTTAGCGAGTGTGACAACCCGATGGGAGATCTTGCTACCAACGAACGCCGAAGGGGTCATGAAAACCACTTTATTTGAAGCGGTGGATGGCGACATGGGCTACAATATAATTCTTGGCAGACCATGGTTACATAAGATGGAGGCCGTACCATCAATATATCACCAAATTACTGATATTTTTGACTCCAGAGGGAATCAAGAAAATAAGAGGAGATCAACCGGCATCAAGGGAAATAAATGCAATATCGGTTTCTAGAAGTACAGGGAAGGAACTCAACACATAGCAATTACAGGAACCGACGCCTACTAACAAGCCAAGCGAAGATGACAAAGGGGAGGAGTCATCGAAATCCCACTAGGTACCGAGATACTTTCAGGTACCGGAAGATACAGACGCGACCAAGTCCATGGCAGAAGAACTCGAACAAGTAGCTTTGTTCAAAAAATTCCTGGACAGAAAATTTCACTTGGGGACACGACTCAACCTCGAGATAGGTCAGGATTTATTAATTTATTTATAACTAACGTTGATTATTTTGCATGGTCGCACACGGCTATGACAGGTATCCCGATAGAGGTGGTCATGCACAAGCTAAGCCTGGACCCATGCGTTCCACCGGTAAGGCAGAAGAAGCGCCCAATAGCCGAGGTTAGAAACAAGTTTGTTAAAGAAGAGGTAGCTCGGTTACTTGACATCGGTTCAATCCGGGAGGTAAAATATCCTGACTGGCTAGCTAATATAGTTGTAGTTACAAAAAAAATAACAAATTTCGAATGTGCATAGATTATAAAGACTTGACTAAGGTGTGCCCAAAAGACTCGTTCCCACGAGATTAGACTTAAGCCATGACCGGGCACGAGTTAGTGAGTTTCTTCGATGCTTATTTCGGGTACAATAAAATTAAGATGAACCTAGAGGATTAGGAAAAAACTCCGTTGATACGAACTTTGGCACATATTGTTATAATGTGATGCCTTCGGGTTTAAAAACGCCGAAGCCACTTATCAGAGACTCGTAAATAAGATGTTCGAGAAACAAATAGGTAAGACAATGGAAGTATACATAGATGATATGTTGGTCAAGTCTTTTAATGCAGGTGACCATTTAAAACACCCCAAGGAAACCTTCAATATCCTAAGGAAGCACAAGATGAAACTCAACCCCGAAAAATGCGCATTCGGGGTTAGCTCCGGTAAGTTCTTTGATTTCCTGGTGTCGTAAAAGGGGATTGAGGTAAATCCCGATATGATCAAAGTCACCGAGGACATCCCAAACCAAATGACAAGTGTGAAATAAGTCCAAAGGCTAACTAGAAGATTGGCCGCTCAAAGTAGGTTCATTTCTCGATCTTCAAAAAAATGTCATCACTTCTTCTCACTTCTGAAAAAGAAGAACAATTTCGAATGGACTCCAAAATGCCAACAGGCCTTAAAAGACCTGAAACGTTATCTATCAAGCCCTCCGCTACTATTAAAACTGGGAGAAGGCAAACAGTTGCTGATATACTTAGCGGTCTCGGAAGTAGTGGTAAGTGTCGTTCTATTTCGGGAGGATGATGGTACGCAATCTCATCTCTATCATGTTAGCAAAATTTTGTCAGGAGCGGAAACTCATTATCCGCACCTTGAAAAATAGGCTTAAGCTCTCATAGTCACCTCTCGAAAGCTTAGGCATTATTTCCAGTGCCACCCGATAGTCGTAGTGACAACCTTTCCCCTACGAAATGTCCTTCACAAACCTGAGTTGTTGGGTTGGTTGGCCAAATGGGAAGTTGAAATTAGTGAATTTGATATTGAATATAAGCCAATGACTGCGATCAAGTGACAGGTTTTGGCCGACTTTGTGGCCGATTTCAGTCCTGGGTTACTGCCTTTGGCTGCGAAAGAAGCGGTGATGGTGTCGGAAACGACATCAGGAGTTTGGACCTTGTTCATGGACGGACTTTCCAATATGAAAGGGTCCGAGCTCGGGGTGGTCCTAATCACGCCCTCGGGAGAAACCCTGAGGCAGGCAATAAAAACTGTTCCTTTAACTAGCAATGAACCCGAGTATGAGGCATTGATTGCAGGACTCGAATTGGCCCGGGGAATTATCTCCGAGGTCATAGAGATCAAATGTGATTCGTAACTGGTGGTAAACCAAGTATATGGTATCTTTGACACAAAGGAGGAACGCATGGAACAGTATGTGATTAAAGTCCAAACTTTTCTCACACGATTCAGGGAGTGGTCGATCACCCACAGCCCTAGAGAAGAAAATGTAGAAGCATATGGATTGGCCAATTTGGTCATCCACGGAGATAAAGGGATCAGATTCTGGTACTGTCGTTCAACTTATGCATTCGATACTGGATGTGGACGGTTATTGTGAAGTAAATATAACCAACCTAGTCTGGGACTGGAGGAATGACTTCATTGATAACCTTCAAGATGGCAAGTTGCCCGAAGATCCGATGGCATCCCGGGCACTCCGCACCAAAGCAACTCGCTATAGCCTCTGGGGGGCAGCTATATAGAAGGTCATTCCAAGGCCAGTTGGCCTGATATTTAGGAGCCTCAGAGCCACACTACATCATGAGAGAGGTTGATGAAGGAATTTGCGGGAATCATTTTGGTGAAGATTAGTTGGTGCTAAAGTTAGTTAGGGCACGATACTACTGGCCCAGATGGAACAAGACACGGAGTCATTTGTTCAGAAATACGACAAGTGTCAGCGCCATGCATAGTTGGTGCACCAACCGATAGAACTCTTGCATTTGGTACTGTCCTAATGGCCATTCATAAAATGGTGGATGAATATAGTTGGGCCACAGCCACAGGGTATCGGGAATGTGAGATTTATTTTAATTTTAACCTACTAATTCACTAAATAGGTTGAATCAGGTCCTTAACAAAAGGTCGGTGAGTGCGAAGTGGTCTACTTCCTATGAGAAAACATAATTTGCCGATTCGGAATATCGAAAGAGATTGCCTGTGATAACGAGCCATAGTTCATAGGATCCAAAGTCAAAAAATTTCTTGAAGACCTGAAGATCAAGAGGATTACACCTTCACCATACCATCCGAGCGCTAATGGGCAAGCAAAATCAACCAATAAGGTGATTATTCAAAACCTCAAAAAGAGGTTGGAAGCGACCAAAGACAAGTGGCCCGAAGAGTTACCGGGAATGTTGTGGACGTATCAAACGATGGAAAAATCAAGTATGGGAGAGACCTTTCTCTCTCGTATACGGTGCAGAAGCTCTGATCTCGGTAGAAGTAGGAGAATCGACCTTGCGGTACTTCCGAACAGACGAAGAAGAAAATAATGAGGCATTGCTTGTCAAACTGGAGCTGCTTGATGAACGTATGGACTTGGCACACATAAAAATGGTGGCTCAGATACAAAGGATGAAAAGATACTATAACTGTAGGGCCAATCTACGCTACTTTAAATTGGGAGACTTGGTTTTGAGGAAAGTAACTCAGAACACTCGAGAGATCAATGCTAGAAAGATGGGTCCGATGTGGGAAGGCCCCTACCGGATTTCAGCTGTCACCGGGAAGGGATCATAGGAACTGGAGAATCAAGATGGAGTCATATTTCCAAGCAACTAGAACGTGACTCACCTTAAAAGGTATTACTGCTGATGGATCCTGCTTATACTATAAGTATATGCTACACTCTTTTTCCCTTCGACTTGTTTTTGTCCCAATTTGGTTTTTCTGGCATGGTTCTTCATGAGGAAACAACGGAAATCATACTACGAAGGGAGCATCATCAGCAAAGTTAAGACCTTTAAATGATAAGGCACTGAAATAACAAACCACTATGGGATGGTTAAATAATCTTCGGCTCGATGGCAAAGTTCCTAATAGGAAATGAAGCTTTAAATGATGGCAAAGCAAGAACTCTAGTGTTTCAATTCCCATACTTCGCATTCGAACACTGGGAGGGAATAGTATGAGCATACCGCAATATGATTTCCATGAAAACCGAAACTACGAGATCCAGGAATAATATTGTCTCATCAGGACGGGGACTGCACGGCCAGCCTCATAAAAACAAGTTGTATTAATTAGCCACATGTATTGGCAATTTTGTTTTTTATAAATCGAATGCTTCTCCTCGACAGCAGCAACAACCTCTTCGCTTTGGAGGTCAAGGCAACCTCCAAGTTATTTGATTATTCGATAGAGGAAGACTTGCACTCGGTAGCAACAAGAGCATCATCCTAAGATTCAACCCTCCTAGCCTTAACATAATGAAGTTGAGCATGTAGCTGAGTAGCTTCTTGACTGTGAGCCATTGCCTCTTGTTCACTCTACTACAACCGGGCCTCAAGCTCGGCCGCTTCAGCAGCCTTTGCCTCTAGCACCAAGAGGCATGCAACGAGTTAGTTCCTCTCGGCCAACAACTGATCCCGTTCATTTATGAGTCCTTCTTTATGAAGGATCAGTCTTTGAAGACCTTCGGAAGCAAGGAAGTTGGCCTGCAAAAAATATATTGAAGTTAGAAACCCGATTATAGCAGATGAATACAAACATTTAGTAAGAGAACAAGTACGATACCGCTGTCGCATTTTTCATGGCATTAAACAACATTCACTCCCCTGAAAGAGAGTGTATTTTATTCTTATCTTTTTCTGAAGCCAGCGGCTTCAGATAGTTAGCAAGCTCCACCGGTCTGGGTAGCAGATGGCACTTTTTGAAACCGAGAGAGAGATGCTCCTCCTCCCTCGGGAATCTAGAGAAGGGGGTAAGTAGTTGTGCCCCAAATTTCTGTGGTCAGGGGACTGGGGAGGGGCGACATCCACGTCTTGGGCGCCTGTGGCCAGTGGAGGAGATGTAGCAGTTGCTGGTGATGAAGGCACAATTGGTGTGGAGGGAGATGAAGCTGATAGTATTATAGGTTGAGAAGCTGTTGCAACAGAGGCAGTGCTAGTTACTTGACAGTTACATTCATCCTTCACAGTAGGGATACTGGAAGGATGAATAGATGAAGGATACCTGCTAACAGGCCAAGTTCAAGGATTTGCAGAAGAGAACTTCTCTTGGAAGTCATACACGATGCTCAAGTGTTTAGGTATGATGGTGCTTACCGTGGGAGGATCAACATCAATATCAACCTCATTATCTTTGCTTCTCTTCGGATCTCCATCGAAGACAAGACCAGAGTTCTTGAAAGATTTAGTAAAAGAGGCCATAATGGTAAGAAGATAATGGAGTCTTTTGAAGAAGATCAGAGAAAGATGAGAGGAGAGGGAGTTAAGTGCAAAAAGGATAAAAGAGCTTATGAAGTTGTTAGAAGTGAAAAAGGTAAAATGATGAGTATAAGTAAAGATATAGACGGCAGAATTTATGTCCATGATTACCTCGAGAACCAGCAAAAATATTATTAAATCGTGGGGTAACACATGTTTGGGGTATCAAATGCAAGGATACGTGTGTCTTATCAAGCATCAGAAACTGTTCAGAGGGCTTTAGAAGAATTTTTCGCCAAGAAAGTAATCTTCACCAACTTTCTGGTGACACAAAGATATGTCACCGGAAAACAGGGGGACTATCTGTATAGGGTAAAATTGATTTATATTAAATGATCGAATAATATCGTGACATGTGGAACCGAAGACAAATGAAAGAAAAATCAAGTAAGAACTAAGGCCGGGGACAACAACTACAGATGGTATCGGATAGACCCCGAAGGGAGCATAACTCCCAGGAGCAGGACGAATGTTTACCACCAGATGTCATTTAATGAATAATATTTCCTAGTATTAAATGGGTAGCCGTTGTAGAGAAATTTAGCATTCATGGCCTGGCGTTACACATTCATCAATGATCCCCTTTATTGTCATTTAGGAGGGGCTGGATCCTAGGATTTTGTTTCCTAGGTATAACTATAAATAGTGACTTCAACAACCATTGTAAGACATGAAATCACCGGCAAAACTTATGCTATACTTTGTTCTCAAGCAAAATAATACAACTTTACTTTTTGTTCGATATTGTTCTTACTTCTGCCCTCGAAAGCATCACTCCCAGAGCTAGGCCTATCATTTCCTTTGATTTTAATGCTAAGTCTTATTTTTAATTTAATCCGTTTATAATTTTGGCTCAAATCAGTTCGCTTTTCTATTAAGCACGTAATAAATTCAACTGTAATATTTTACAGTTAAACACATGTATTATTGAGATTACGTTGCATTTTACAATTATATATTAAGAAGAAGATGGACCATATGAATTTCGTTCCCTCAGTATATATATAGTCACTTTCCCATGGCCCAGATAATAAGGAAAGTCCAAATCCGCTCCACTTTTTTGACCTTGGACATGGTGCTAATTGCTAAATATATGTGAAGGAGGCTCTAAAATTTATCCTTCAAATAGCTTATTATATTTCCTTTCTTTTGTTCGATCAGATGCGAAAATTTCCAAAAACACTTGCTAATTTTCATAACATCTTCATGATGCCTACCCGAATAAAATGTATATAGAATATGACCTGTATGACGTCATTGTTAGAAATTACGCCTCTTTATGGGGATTCCTAATGCATGTGGATGTGGCCCACACAATTGGTAATGTATTTAATTAAAATTATCTCCAAAAATAAGCTATTTAATCAGATACTATTGAAATAATTATTTTGAGATAATAATCGTGTTTGAGATTTTTTTTTGTGGTAAACTTACCATGTAGTTTCCTTGATGGAAGAAAATGTACATACATATGTACGTGAGTTTTATTGAGAGTCCCAATAACTTAACATTAAAGTTGTATATGTGTGACATATAGTTTTCGGGTTCACTGATGCTTACATTAGGATAGGTTGCCTGCATCACACTTCCTTGGGGTACGGTTTTTGACAGTTACTAGAACAACAGTAGCTTAGATTTATTTCTATACATATTATAATAACTTATTTACTCGCTTTAACTAAAGTTTAATATTTATCATAACTAACGGAGTTTTCTTTATAAATTATATATATTCCTCATTAAAAGACTCCCAAATCATGATTAACGCATTCAATTAAGAGATTAAATTACATTTCTTTTCCTTTTTTCTCTTCTCCCCACTCTCCCTCTTCTTCTGCCGTCAATAACTATAAGGCAATTAACACTTCTAAGAAATTAGAGTAAGCTAATTAATACTTCATTCATGGATCAGTTGCTTCATGTCTTCAATTCTTAATTTAATAAAAGGCTGGAATGTTGAAATCATTTATGTTCATCATTGTAGCTTTGTGGATATCCATTGATCTGTGCGACAGAATATTTACATTCTTAGCTCGTTATCAATTATAAAGCAATTTCATACGCTAAACACAATTGAGATATCGTAATAAACAATTATAGACCTAAACATATTAATTTGCGTACAATTGTTTATCCGTAGAAAGGTATAGTTGAATTTATACGTGATTTTTAGACAAGTCAACTAATTTAATCCTGAAATAATATAATAATCGAAGAAATATGCAGTACTTAGCATTGGAATGTGGATAAAATAGCAAAGATAGTGATTCCGTGAACACGGTTTCCGAACACATCAATGATGAGATCAAAAAGCAAGAGAGTGAAATTGTATAAAGCTTTGTATAGAGTATCATATATGTTCTTGCCAGAAATTTCGTGTCCCTTACAATGGTAACTGAACTCACTATTTATAGCTATGTCTAGGGAAGAAGGTGCTAGGATCATGCCCTCCTTTAATGTCAATTATGAGAGTTATTAATGAAGATGTAACGTTGAGCGTAAATGCCAAATTCTTTGTAACGGACCGTCGCTCTTAATGCTGTAGAATATTCCTTAGTAAATGCTACCGGGCGCAGAGCATTTAATATTCTTTAATAAACGTTATCATTTTCGGTGACAAGCGCAGTGGCTGCGTTCAGTCCTCAGCCATTCCATCTTGGATTTCACGTGTCCTCCTTTTAGTCAGCCACGCATCATATCATATTTTACCCTATACAGATAGTTCCCCTGTTTTCCGATGACATAACTTCATGTTACCGAAAAGTTGGTAGAAACATCTTTTTGGCGGGAATTACTATAATTCCCTCTGAAGGTCTCTGACAGTTGATTAGACGCACGTCTCTACGCATTTAATACCCCGAACAAGCGTAATCCCATGGTTCAGCACAACTTTAGCCGGTTATCGAGGTAATCATGGACATGAATTTAGCGGCCAAAATTTTACTTATATGGAACTTTCTTTTCCTTTGCGTTTCACAATTGCTTGAGCTTCTAATTTGCATCCTTGGTTTCTATCTTTTTTCTAATTTTCTTCAAACACAAACTCTTTACCTTCTTCCTTTCCAATGGCTTCTTCCTCCAAACGTGGTGGTTCTACGAAGAATAAGAACAAAATCGAGGATTCCGTTCCTCCAATAATGAATTCCATCATCCCAAGAAGGCTTAGTACTTCGAAGGATTTTGAAGAGAAATTTCCTACTGCTAACCCTCGTACATGGACTGTTAGTAGGTACCCTTCTTCCATTCGTCCTTCCAGTATTCCTATTGTGAAGGAGGATTGCCACTGCAATGAGTTAGAAATCATCGCTCCTGATCTATCGGAGCGAGTGACCTTTCCCAAGGAAGATTTTACATACTTTTTCACGTATCCCTTTACTTTGGGTGCGTTTTCTTTGAGCGGAGAGCTTGATTCCATGATTGCGGAATTTTGCCTTCACTACCAGGTATGTTTGGCACAGGTAAGTCCTTCAGTGTGGAGAACGATCGCCTGCCTCCGACGCTTGCGCCAAGAAACTAGGGAGAAGCTAACCTTAGCTCATGTGATAAATCTCTATTCCCCCAAAATCTTCAACGGGGGAATGACAAACCTTTGCAAGCGTGACCACCATGCTTTGTTGTCTAGCATGGATGATGACAACGACTGTGGGTGGATGGAGCAGTTCATTGCAGTTGCCACCAACGACTTCATCCTTTCCGGTCGCTTGGAACTGCACTCGTAAGTTATTTGTATAATATTCCTCTTACTAGATATTCTTCTATAGTTGTATCATCTCTTCACCCTTCGCATATTTCAGTAACTCGATGGCTCCCACCAGTGTTGCGGTATCTCCGGTCCTGTTGCGGGTGAAAATATTTCTTTACGAAGTCCCGACCGGAGGATAAACAAACAAAGAGAAGACGCTCCTCCGCGGCCGGGGAAAAGAATAAAAGTGCAAAGGTTGATGCCACCGAATCATCTTCGATGGCAATGATGATTGGTCCTCCTTCTAGACCGGTCATAGACACCGTGATGATTGATGATGAAGAAGCTGTTGATGAGGGAGCTTCTTTACATAGAAGGCGACAATCCTCATCATCTCAATAGGATGTTCGACCTGTTAAGATAGTTACACCAACTTAATACGATGTCTCGGCACTTTGGGGAGAGTCTGATTTGGTAGAATATGCCAACTCCCATTTTCGGGCCCCAATTACTGCAACCGGTGTTGCGTGGCTGAGTACTAGGTCATTGCCATCTTTGGTTGGAGAGCATCAAACAACCAGTACTGCATTTGATGAAGCTACTTCTTACTCTTCAACTCCGTCAGCTTCATCTCCACCTTCACCAACACCAGTAACTGCTACATCATTTACATCTTCGTCTACTCTTTCACCAGCGGTTGCTACACCATCTCCATCGGCCGCACCTGACCATGAAGAAGGTGTTCCTCCTCCATAGTCCCCAGTTCATGGGAACTTGGGGCAAAATTATGCTGCCCCTTCTGAAGATCCACAAAGGAGGAGGAATATTACTTTTTCGGTCTCTACTGGGTACAACCTGCTATCACGACCGATGGAGCTTGCTAATTACCTGAAGCCTTTGGCTTCAAAAAAATATTGGAAAAAGATTCAGACACTCTTAGGTGAGTGTTTGTTGAACAATGCTATGCATAATGCCGCGGCAGTACATTCCTTCTTTCCACTGGTATTTCTTCTACTTTTGAACGAACGTATTCAAAGTTTTTCCTCTTATTATTTTATAGTCCAACTTTCTTGCCTCTGAGGGCCTTCAAAGGTTGATTCGTGAGAAGGAAGAACTTACTTTTGAACAGAATCAACTTTTGGCGGAACGGGACTAGACTGTTGTCCCCCTCTCGGAACTGGAAACCAGAGCTACTGAGGCCGCTGTTTTGGAGGCTCGTTTGCAGCAAAGTGAGCAAGAAGTGGTAACCTTCAGCCAAGAAATTGGGCCGCTGAGGATTAATTTTGATGAGGCCAAGGCCAAATGGGCAGAACTCCAAAAAGTCATTCTTGCTGCAACCGACTGTGAGGCTGCCTCCGCTGAAAGAGTGATTAACTTGGAGGCAACCTTGAACTCCAAAAGTGAAGAGCTTGATATTGTGGAGGCGAAACATGCCCAGCTAGAAGAGAAGTACAGGAAAACTATCGAGCATAATAGGCCCTTTAGTTTAACTGTCCTCAAGCTTGACGTCAGCCTCAAATCTGCTAGATCCGCCAGGAAAAACCTTTCTGTCGAAGTTATTCAACTAAAAGAAGAACTTAAGCGCCAAACGGCTTCCCCCATTGCTGAAAAAACTTATTCCATGAATAGCATGAGGAGGAAAACCTTGGAAGAGGCCAAAGCTGGTATAATTGATGTTGATGCCAAAATTGCTAAGGCCCGAGAGCTTGAGTTGGCAGCAAAAAATGGACTCCCGGCGCAGAGTGATGCTCCAGGTTCTTCTAATTCCGATTCTGAGTTTTCGGAAACTGAAGAAGGATCGGAAGGCGATGAAGCCGAAGACCAAACTGGGGAAAACATTAAGCCATCGGCGGAACCACCTACTCTTCCCGACAATGCGGATACTTCTCTCCCTCCTGGTTCCGGAGGCGCTGCAGTTTAGCTTTTATTTTGCACTTGTAACGTTTTGGCCCATTCTTGTAAATAAAAACATATTTTCTTCTCTTTGTTCAAGTGCCTTTTGAGTCTTACTTTTCGTTTGAATATCCATGCAAGCCTTTAAGTTTTGTATTTGCTCAAGAATTCTACGCATGTTGTTCAATTCACGCTTTACTATGTGTAGTCTCAGATGCCTTTTCTTCGAAGCATTTTGGTTCCGAGTATTATCCCTTTTACGTGAGGGTTTTTATGAATATTTGCGCGAGTTTCCCTTTTACATGAGGATCTCTGTGAATATTGGCGCAAGTTTCCCATTTACATGAGGATTTCTATGAATATTTGCGCAAGTTTGCTTTTTGCGTCCTTTTCATATGCGGCTTCAGGTGTATTTTTCTCCGATGGAATTTTGGATTTCGGTCATTGATTCTTCCGGAACCAACCCTTTAACGTGAGGGTTTTATAATAAGAGGGCCCTCTTATATTTACGGTGCTCTTGAAGAGGACGTCTCCTGTTCATTACGGCACTAACATTTGAAGTACTTGTTTAACTTTCAAATGACAAAGTTAGCTCATAGTTCAGACAAGAAACAAGATAAAAGCAAAAGGATTTCATTTTATTCCTTCTATTTTCAGAAATTACATAAGCATTTTGCTATGTAGAAAAGAAATTGCCATTACTTGTGGCTATCTTGTACAACTTGTTTCTATGGGGCTGGCTGCGCAACCCCCGATCCCGATGATGCATTTTATTTCCGAATTTTTGTTCCCGGTTGATGTGGCAGTCATTGTTGTCGTATCCTCATATCATTCCCCCTAGTGTTTGAATGCAAAGAATGCGAATTGGAACACTGGAAGTCTTGTATCTTCGAAGGTCCCACCAATGAATTGCTAGGTAATCCTTCTCTCGGTAACATATCTTGCTTCCCCTTAGAAATCCATCCTATCGAGCAAAAGAATATCTAACAGTCCTCTAGTGGGTTGTGCCCATGAACGGTCGGGTAACCTCTGTTCGGTAGCAAACTTAACTTCCCGGTGGGAATTTGCTATCGAACCAAAGATTACTTAATCATCCCCGAGTGGACGTTTGTTCGTTTTCCTTGCTATCAAAGTTCTTATTGTTGTTGTCTTCGTAGTATGCTTTCCATCGCTACCTCGTTAAAAACCTTTCCAAAAAAACCCAATTGGGACAAAAACTGAACGAAGGAAAAAATAGTGTAGCACATACTTTCTGTTTGAGTGTTGTTCATCAACAATAATATCTTTTGAGGTGTGCCACATTCAAGTTACTGGGAAACGTTTCTCCATTCTGGTTCTCCAACTCATATGAACCTTTCCCAGTTACAGCTGAAATCCGATAAGGGCCTTCATACGTTGGACCTAGCTTTCCCGTGTTGAGATCCCGGGTATTTTGTGTTACTTTTCATAGAACCAAGTCTCCTACTTTGAAAAATCATAAGTTATCTCTCCAATAGTAATATCGCTCCATCCTCTACTTTTGAGTTGCCATTCTTACATGCGCCAAGTCCTTGCGTCCCCCGAGTAGTTCCAAGTTGATTAGCATTGCTTCGTCATTTGATTCTTCGTTTATCTGATAATATCTCAAAGTGGGTTCACCCACTTCAACCGGGATTAGGCTTCAGCACCGTACACGAGGGAAAAAAGAGTTTCTCATGTACTTGATTTGGTCGTTGTTTGGTAGGCCCATAGGACTCCGGGCAACTCTTCGAGCCATTTGCCTTTTGCTTCTTCCAACCTTTTGTTGAGGTTTTGCATGATCACTTTGTTTGTTGACTCCGCTTGACCGTTTGTGCTCGGATGATAAGGTGATGATGTGATTCTCTTTATTTTTAGGTCTTCGAAGAACATTGTAACTTTTGCACCGATAAGTTGTGGCCTATTGTTGCATGTTATTTCTTTTGGTATTCCGAACCTGCAAATTATATTTTTCCATAGGAAATCGACCACTTCGCGTTCTCCGATTTTCTGATACGAACCTGCTTCCACCCATTTAGAAAATTAATCAGTCAAAATTAAAAGAAACCTTACCTTTTCGAGAGCCGGTGGCAGCGGTCCGACGATGTCCATCCCCCATTTCATGAATGGCCATGGGGACAAAAACGAATGTATGGGTTCTGTCGATTGATGTACTAGTGATGCGTAGCGTTGGCACTTATCACATTTTCGTACCAAGTCTTTGGCGTCTTGTTCCATGCAAGGCCAGCAATATCCTGCCCGTACAAATTTCAGCACCAAAGACTTTACGCTTGAGTGATTGCCGCATATCCCTTGTGGATTTCTCTCATGACATAGTCAGCTTCTGACGCTCCTAAACACCGGGCGAGTGGGCCTTGGAAAGATTTTCTATACAATTGGCCTTTCCTGAAGCTATAACGTGTATCTTTGGTGTGTAACACCCGTGATGCTTTGGGATCGTCGGGCTACTTTTCGTGCTCGAGGTAGTTGATTATTTCGTTCCTCCAGTCCCAGGCCATACTAGCCGAATTCACCTCGTAGTAACCATTCGTATCAAGGATGGAGCTCATCAGTTGTACCACTATTCCGGACACCGATCCTTTTATTTCTGTCGATATACCTAAGTTTGCTAATGCATCCGCTTCTGCATTATCCTCTCTGGGGGTATGAGTTATTGACCACTCTCGGAATCGTGCCAAAAGAGCCTGGACCTTTACCATGTATTGTTGCATACTTTCTTCTTTGGTATCAAAGATCCCGTAAACCTGATTTACCACCAGCTGTGAGTAGCATTTGATTTCTATAACCTCAGAATCAATTCCCCGGGCCAATTCGAGCCCTACAATCAAAGCTTCATACTCTGCTTCATTGTTAGTTAAAGGGATCGTGCTGATGGCTTGCCTTAAGGTTTCCCCTGAAGGCGTGATTAAAACTATTCTGAGCCCGAGCCCTTTTACATTCGAGGCTCCGCCTGTAAATAAGGTCCAAACCCCTGATGCCGATTTTGACAGCATTAATGCCTTCTTGGTTGCCAGAGATAGCAGTCATAGACTAAAATCGGCCACAAAGTCAGCCAAGACTTGTGACTTAATTGCAGTCTTCGGTTTATATTCTATGTCGAATTCACTCATTTTGACGGCCCATTTGGCCAATCTGCCCGAGAGTTCGGGTTTATGAAGTATCTTCTGCAACGGGAAAGTAGTCACCACACTTATTCGGTGGCATTGGAAATAGGGCCTCAGCTTTCGAGCGGCGACTACGAGAGCTAAGGCTAGTTTTTCCAAATACGGGTAGCGAGTTTCTGCTCCCGCTAAAATTTTGCTAACGTAATAAATAGGAAATTACGTACCTTCGTCCTCCCCGACTAAAACCGCACTTACCGCAACTTCTGAAATGCGAGGTAGACTAGTAATGTTTCGCCTTCTTTCGGTTTTGAAAGCAATAGAGGACTTGATAAGTACTTCTTCAGGTCCCTCAAAGCCTGCTGGCACTCCGGCGTCCATTCATAATCTTTCTTCTTTTTGAGCAATGGAAAGAAGCGATGACATTTTTCCAATGGTCGGGAAATGAACCTGCTCAAAGTTTCTAACCTTCATGTGAGTCTTTGGACTTCCTTCACATTTTTTAATTGATCAGGGATATCGTCTATGGCCTTGATTTTGTCAGAGTTTACTTTAATTCCCCATTGTGAGACTAGAAATCCCAGGAACTTACCGTAGCTAGCCCCGAATGCGCAATTCTCAGGGTTAAGTTTCATTGTTATGCTTCCTCAAGATATCAAATGTTTATTGCAAATTCTTAAGGTGGTCACCTGCATTCAAACACTTAACGAGCATATCGTCTATATAAACTTCTATGGTTTTTCCTATTTGCTTTTCAAACATCTTATTTGCGAGCCGTTGATAAGTGGCTCCGGCGTTTTTCAACCCGAAAGGCATTACATTGTAATAATATGTACCGAAATTTGTTATAAATGAAGTCTTTTCCTGATCTTTCGGGTTCATCTTAATTTGGTTGTACCCGGAATAAGCATCAAGGAAACTCATCAGTTCGTGCCCGGCCGTGGCATCAATCATTTGATCGATATTTGGCAATGGAAACGAATCTTTCGGGCACGCCTTATTAAGATCTTTATAGTCTAGACACATACAAAATTTATTGTTCTTCTTAGGAACTACTACTACATCGGCTAGCCAGTCTGGATATCTTACCTCTTTGACCGAACCAATTTTAAGCAAGCGGGTTACCTCTTCTTTGACGAATTTATTTCTGGCCTCAGCAATAGGACGCTTCTTCTGCCGTACCGGTGGTATGTTGGGATCTAAACTCAGCTTGTGCACGGCTATTTCCATCGGATACCTGTCATATCCTCGTGCGACCATGAAAAACAATCAACGTTAATTTCAAGGAATTCAATAAAACCAGACCTGAGCTTGGCATGCAGTCTTGTCCCCAAGTGAAATTTTCTTTCTAAGAATTCTTCAAACAATGCCACTTGCTCTAGTTCCTCTGCCATGGATTTCATTGCGTCCGTTTCTTCTGGAACTTGGAAATATCTCGGCACCTGATATTGTTCTAACGATTCTTCCCCTGGAATAATCTCTTCTAACTCGGGAGTAGGTGCCAATTCCTATAATTGTTATGTCGTGCGCTCATTCCCATTGCTACTATAAACTAAGATTGCATTCATCTCCCTCGCTGCCGGTTGGTCACCTCTTACCTGCTTGATTCCTTCGAGCGTCAAAAACTTCAGCAATTGTTGATACGTCGAAGATACAACTTTCATCTCGTGTAACCATGGCCTTCCTGAGATGATGTTGTATCCCATATCACCATCCACTACTTTGAAGAGAGTTGTTTTCATTACTCCTTCAGCATTCGTGAGCAGCAAGATCTCTCCCCGGATCGTCACGCTTGCAAGGTTGAATCCAGCGAGGAGTTTTGTCGCCAAAATAATACTTCCGGTGAGCTTAGCTTGTTCCAATACTCTTCATTGTTTGATATTAGCCGAACTTCCTGGATCTACTAGAACACGCTTAATTTTAAAATCTAACACATTTAAAGATATTACAAGTGCATTGTTGTATGGTAACAGCAATCCGTCTGCGTCTTCCTCTGTGAAAGTGATATCATCCTCCCGGAGTCTTTTGATGTGAGTTATCGATATTTTAGTCTTCTTTGCCGCCGAAAAGGTGACCCCATTAATTCCGTTCCCCACAAAGATAATGTTGATCGTTTGGCGTGGGGGTTCTTCTCCTGCTTTCAAAGATTCTGCATTGTTGCGACCATAATTGTTCTTAGCTCGATCACTCAAGAATTCTCGGAGATGACCATTCTTTAATATCATTGCCACTTCCTCCCGAAGATGTCGGCAGTCCCCTGTCCGGTGACCGTTCGTCCCGTGGTATTCGCACCATAAATTGGGATCCCTCTGGCTGGAATCGAACCTTATAGGTCTCGGGAATCGTGCTTCTTTAATTTTTCTCATGGCTGACACTAGTTCCACTACACTGACGTTGAAGTTATATTCTGATAACCTGGGGTAAGAAATATCTCGAGACCCCGATGTTTGTTTATCTTGAAGTGATCTATTGTTTCGACCACGGTCAGTCCCTCCGTCAATGGTGAACTTGTTTGCTGCTCGGAAATTTTTGCCACGGCCTTCGGTACGCTCGTAGGGCAAATATGGGCACATCGTAGTCCGCCTATCCGCATTGTATTCATCCTTTGATTTTTCTCTACTCTTCTCCCGTCCTTTGGACGATGATGTAAAACCGTCTGTCATCTTCATTCCTTATCTTCGACTCGTACCGGTTGTGAACATCTGACCAGGTTGTTGCTTTAAACTCAACCAGGCTCTCCTTCAGCTTCCGTGAAATGTCTGAACTTCTCGGATTCAATCCTTTGGTTAATGCTTTAGCTGCCCATTCATCTGGGATGGCTGGGAGCAATATTCTTTCTTTCTGGAACTGGGTGACAAACTCTCGTAACAATTCCGATTCTCCTTGTGCCATTCTGAATATGTCGACCTTCCGAGCTTGAACCTTTCTGGCCCCGGCGTGAGCTTTAATGAAAGAATCCGCGAGCATCTCAAATGAATCTATGGAATGCTCAGGCAGTAATGAATACCACGTTAAGGCTTGCCTCGTGAGGGTTTCGCCGTATTTCTTTAGCAACACAGATTCAATTTCGTGAGGAGCTAGATAATTTCCTTTCACCGCCCTTGTGTAGGTGGTAATATGTTCCTGTAGGTCTGAAGTTCCATCATACTTTGGAACTTCAGTCATTTTGAAAGGCTTCGAGATTAGTACTGGTGTTGCACTTGGCTTAAACGGTAATTGAACATACTTCTTCGAGTTAGGGCCTTTCAATACTAGTGGTGCACCCAGGATTTGATCCATGCGGGTGTTTACTTCCCTCATGAACCGTAAAAGCTCGTCTTTGAATGAATCATTCTCGTTGTTAAGACCTGATCTGCTGCGCCCAGCCCTATCAGAGCCGACTTCACCCCTGAGAGTGTTGTTATCGATTCTCTATGTTGTTTGGTCTACGGGAACAACGGGAGGAATCATATCGCGCCTGTTTGTATTATTTGAAGCACCTGATAGTGCATGCTTCAGTTCCGTCATAACCTGATCCTGCCGCTTGAGATAGCCTAAAATGATTGCCTGTTGCTCTTGCAGATCCTCACAGCATCTGCTACTTGCTCCTCGTCAGCATCATCGGGATTTATTTCCCAAACCTGTCGAGGGTACCGTCTGTCATGCACCAGCATGGCATCATTCCCCTCATTGCAGGTGTCACTGATTGCGTCCTCGAAATGAGGTTGATCCCCTCAAATTTCGGGGTTATGTGCATCGTTAACAGTGTTATCTACCATTTTTTGCGATTTTTTATAAGACAAAAATAGTCAAAACACGTTAATAAAAGAGGCAAGGATCAATTTAATTGCACATCTATCTAGGCCCCACGGTGGGCGCCAAACTGTTTACCCATAAAATGGTACAGTTGAATTTATACGTGGTTTCTAGACAAGTTAACTAATTTGATCCTGAAATAATATAATAATCGAAGAAATACCCAGTACTTAGCCTTAAAATGTAGATGAAATAGCAAAGATAGTGATTCCGTAAACACGGTTTTCAAACACAGCAATGATGGAATCAAAAAGCAAGAGAGTGAAATGGTATAAAGCTTTGTATAGAATATCATATATGCTCTTGCCAAATATTTCGTGTCCCTTACAATGGTAACTGAGCTCACTATTTATAGCTATCTCTAGGGAAGAAGGTCCTAGGATCGTGCCCTCCTTTAATGTCAATTATGAGGGTCATTGATGAAGATGTAACGTTGAGTGTAGATGCCAAATTATTTGTAACGGACCGTCGTTCTTAATGCTGTACAATATTCCTTAGTAAATGCTACCAGGTGCAGAGCATTTAATACACTTTTATGAACGTTATCCATTCCGGTGACAAGCGCAGTGGCTGCGTTCGGTCCTCAACCATTCCGTCTTGGATTCCACGTATCCTCCTTTTAGTCAGCCACACGTCATATCATATTTTACCCTATACAACAATGTCTTTGTATGTATTATTAGACGTATTTTATATGTATACAACTTAAATATACTTTTCATATAATTTAAATACAAAATTCATATAACTATTCATACAATATACAACTTATTTATAACTTTTTTACAATTTTCATATAATATTTATACAAAAATGATACAACAACAACATACGACTTAAATAAATTTTCATATAACTTTAATGCTCTGTACTATTTTGAAAATACAATCTATAAATGTATTTCATATGCTATTTGTATGTATTTTATATGTTACATGTTGAGCCGAGGGTCTTTCGGAAACAGCCTCTCTACTCCTCCGGGGTAGGGGTAAGGTCTGCGTACACATTACCCTCCCCAGACCCCATTAGTGAGATTTTACTGGGTTGTTGTTGTTGTTATTGTTTATATGTAACATGTTCTTTTTCCTTTGGAGTTTCAGTCTGAAAATCCAGCCAAATCAACGATAATTGTCACCAAACGCCCTTAAGATTAAGATATAAATTCTAAAGAATATTCCTAATAGTTTGCAACAACGTCCAATTCAAATAAATAGTATTCTATAACGCATGAATTCGAATTCAAAGCTTCAGAACTTTTTAATGGCTGCCTGTAGGGGTATACAAAGGAAACCAACATACCAAACCAAACTAATAATCTGTGACGACCTGATAGGTCACTTTGAGTACTATCATTTATTTTCGTGTCCCGAAACTTCTTATAGCTTCATTTGATATTTTTTGATTGGCGTTCGGGGTACGTGTCATTTTTTGAAAAGTTTTTACGTAAATATTTGAAGAAAAAGTGACTTTTAGCTTAAAATGAGATTTGGGTTGACCACGGTCAACATTCTTGGTAAACAACCTCAGATCTATGTTTTGACGATTCCAGTAGGTTCGTATAATATTTTTGGACTTGTATACACTTTTGGTTGGGGTCCGGTATGACCCGAGTGCATTTCGGCGCGTTATGTGAAAAAGTATGAAAATGAGTTTTGAGTTGAAATTCTTGAGTATTGATGATCGATTCATATTATTTGATGTTATTTTGACGATTTGAGGTAGCGAGCAAGTTTTTAGGATGTTATTACACTTGTGTGCATGTTCTATTTGGAGCTCGAGGGGCTCGGGTGAATTTCGGGTGTGTATCGGATGAGTTTTGGATAGTTTGGGATTGCTGGTGCATTCCAGTTACTGGTGTTCAGTTGCAGATCTCGCATTTGCGAGGTCTGGCTCGCATTTGCGAGCCTCGCTTTTGTGGTCAAGAAATTGCATTTGCGAGCATGGGCTGGGGACAGGGTCTTCGCATTTGATAAGAAAATTGTCGCATTTGCGGACAGAGGGTGATCGCATTTGCGACCATAGTGTTGCTTTTGCGATTAGGAACTGGGGATTGGAAGCTTCGCAAATGCAAAGCTTAGACCGCATTTGCGATGAGGGGACTCCTCACATTAGCAAGACTTTTGTTGTTGTTGCGACTTCTGGGGACCTGAGGAACTGAGCGCATTTGTGATCACTGTTCCGTATTTGCGAACAAGTGTTCGCAAATGCGATACCTACAGCTGGGTAAAATAAGAAAAAATCGGGACTTAGCTCATTTTATACCATTTCTCAACCCCAAACACTCTAGAGGCAATTTGTGAAGAACGTTTTCTTCCCGAATTCATTGGTAAGCAACTCTAATTTATTTTCTATCAATTTCCAATTACTTTTCATGAGTTTTTAACATCAAATCTAGAAATTTCATGGTAGAAATAAGCGTTTAGGATAGAATTTAGTGATTCTATAAAATTGAGATTTTGACCTCAAATTAAGGTTGGATTTCGAAATAAATCATATAACCGGTCAGAGGGTTAATGGGTAATCGAATTTTTGTGTGAAACTTGAATTTTGAACAAGCGGGCCTAGGGTTGACTTTTTCAATTTCATCAAATATTAAACCTTTTTTATTCGTGGGTAGTTTCTAAAGCTTATTTTGAATTGTTTGCAAAAAAAAATTGACTAGATTTGATTGGTTTGGATACTTGTTCGAAAGAAAAAGCCGTGGTTGATTATTGAGTTGTTTGCGTAAAGAGGTAAGTGTCGTGTCTAACTTTGACTTGAGGTAATTATGACTTGTTGGTCTATTTGTTACGTGAATTATGTGTGGGAACGGCGTATATGAGAGGTGACAAGTGCATATGTGATGTCATGGGTTAAAGCATGCGGGTTGGGCTGTTTACCTTGAAGTCGTTATTTATTCCATGTTACATTTTGTTTTAGGCCTTAATTGCTACATGTTACTTGTTATCTATGCCTTACTTGTGATATGTTATTTAGTTGCTATGTGTTTCAATTTATTCTCTCCTCACTTAATACATGTTTACCTTCTATATGTTCCTACCTGTATTAATTGTATATCTCCATTATCTCATATTTTTACTTATTCTTATTGTCTTTGCATTACTTTATTATGGTATTTAGATTATATGAGTCATGTAGCTATTCTTGAAATAATGAGTGGTCAAGGTTTATGAGTACGAAGTGTTGGTTATTCTTTGTTTGTACTGGTAGTTCATTGATTATCCGTACGCTTTATTTCCCTTTTTGTGTTGAGATCCCGATGTTGGTTGTGTTGAGTTGTTTATGTTTATAAGTTGACACTAAGAACGGGTAGCGAGCCACAACAGTATTGAAATGAATTGATAATAGGAATGGGTTGCACGCTGCGATACATATAAATATAATATTGGGATCGGTATGCACGGCGCAACAAATATTGTGAAAAATATTAGGATCGGGTTGCTCGCTGCAACAGATATTGTATTAAATGCTGAGATCGGATTATGCACCGCAACAGAGTATGATTTGCTGTAGTTGTTTGTAGTTATTGAGTTTTATCTCGGTACTATGATATGAGGTTTGAGATGATGTTATTCTGGGGCCCTCTGGTAGTTGACCTTCGGGTCCATTTTTATGAGTTTACTACTTAATCTATATTTCTGTATTCTGTTGTTATTATCCGTACAGGTTTATTCTGAGTGTCGTTTCATAGCCTCGTCACTAATTCGTTGAGATTAGGCTCGGTACTTACATAGTACATGATGTCGGTTGTACTCATACTATACTTCTACACTTCTTGTGCAGATCCCGGTATTGGTCCTAGCGGTGCGTAGAGAAATTTACTCGGATCGACTTGCCAGGAGACTTGAGGTAGAGCTGCTTGGAGTCTGTAGTCCCTAAAGTCCCCTTCTATCTTGTTTTACTGTTATTCTAGTTTCAGGTAGTTATATCTCATTTCAGACCATGTTTGTAGTATTCTAGACTCTCATGTTCGTGAGAACGAATTTCTGGGATTAGTGTAGACCGTAGTATTTATGGATTTATTATATATATTTAAGTTTTTACTAATCATTAATTATTATTATTATTATGGTTGCTTTTAAACTACTATAAATGGTTAATAAATTAGCTAACATTGGCTTGCCTATTAAGTGGATGTTAAGCTCCAATACGGCCCCATGGTTGGATTTCGGGTTGTGACATGTTGGTATCATAGAACTAGGTTTCACGAGTGATGATCAAGCTTAGTAGAGTCTGGAGGATTGGAACGGAGACGTCTGTATTTATCTTCTAGAGGCTATAGGGCATTAGGAAAATTTTTACTTCTTTCTTGTTTTATCGTGCAATTTTATTCTATCTTTGAGTTTGAATCATTCTTATTCTTTTTCTCTCACAAATGGTGAGGACACGCACAACATCCACAACTGGATAGGAGATGGAGCCCCAGGTTGCAGCCACTACTAGGGGTCGGGGTCGGGTCGAGGTTGAGGTAGAGGCAGAGCTCAGCCTAGAGCCCGTGCAATAGCACCTATTGCGGAGCGTTTGATCGAGCAGGAGGAGGAGATCCCTACTCCAACCGTGCCAGTTAGACCAGCTCAGGTCCTAGAGGGTTTCATTGCCACCCCCGTACTTCAGGATGCCCTAGTCCGCTTAGTGGGCCTTATGGAGAGTATGGTCCAGGCTAGTGAATTTCCTGTAGCACCAGCCATCTCTCAGGCTAGGGGAGGAGCCCAGACCCCGCTACTCACACTCCAGAGCAGATGTCTCCCATATATCAGACTCTGGCAGTTCCAATAGTTGGAGTAGTTTAGCCAGTTATTGCTACACAGCCCGGGGAGAGACTCGCTATGTTGTCAGAGGGTTTGAAGAGGTTGGACAAGTTCACCAAGATCTTTCAAATTCATTTTGGTGGTACAACTTTTGAGTACCCACAAGATTACTTGGACTGTTTCCATGAGGTATTGCACAACATGAGTATTGTGGAGTGCAATAGAGTCGACTTCACAGTGTTTCAGATGACCAATTCTGCCAAGAGATGGTGGCAGGACTATGTTCGAGGCAGACCAGTAAGTTCACCTTCACTCACTCGGGATCCGTTTTCACAGCTATTGTTGGAGAAATTAATCCTTTTTACTTTGAGAGAGGACTACCGCAACTAGTTTGAGTGCCTCCAGTAAGGTGGCATAACTGTTATCTAGTAGGAGACCAGATTTGTGGACCTATCTCGACATGCAGTTGTCTTGATCCCTAATGAGAGGGAGAGGGAGAGGAGATTAATAGATGGCCTTACTTATGGTGTCAGGTTGCAGATGGCAAGAGAGACTGAGGATGATATTTCTTTCAACTGGGTTGTAGAGATTGCTAGACGCAATGAGAGGATTCATAAGCAAGGTAGAGAGGCGGCATATAAGGAGAGGCCTTGTCATTTCGGTTGTTTTAGTGGTGCCTCGT
This sequence comes from Nicotiana tomentosiformis, assembly GCF_000390325.3. NCBI lineage: Eukaryota > Viridiplantae > Streptophyta > Magnoliopsida > Solanales > Solanaceae > Nicotiana > Nicotiana tomentosiformis. Next base: position 42,428,084 of record NC_090821.1, on the reverse strand, counting down.
CTGGAGGTAGGGGTCCATTTGGTAGAGGCCATCCTCCCAGGCCGATTCAGTCAGCGCTTCAGGTAGCACAGAGTGCTTCGGGCAGTCGTGGCTCTTATGGGTCTCATCCTCAGCAACCATTATTCAGCACACCTTCAACTTCTATTAGTGCACCACCACTACAGAGTTACTACAGTGGTCATTCGAGTCATCAAGGATCGTCTCAGACTCAGCAGTTATGCCAGTCGCAAGGTTACTTCGAGTGCGGCAACACCGGTCATATCAGGAGGTACTGTCCTAGGTGAAGGAGCACAGACCATAGCAGGGTACTCGTTCCATGATTACGAAACCGGTTGCTCCACCGCCTCCTCAACCAGCTAGAGGTGGAGGGGTCGGGCAGCTAGAGGTGGTGTTCGGGCCGTTAGAGGTGGAGGCCAACCAATTAGAGGTCGTCCGAGAGGTGAAGATCAGAGTGGTAGGGCTCATCCCTATTTCTATGCATTTCCAGCAAGACCTGAGGCAGAGTTGTCAGTTGCGGTCATCACAGGTATTATTCCAGCTTACCATAGAGATGCATTAGTTCTGTTTGATTCGGGTTTGACTTATTCATATGTGTCATCCTATTTTGGTTTGTATTTGGATATGTCTCATGTTTTTTGAGTGCTCATATTTATGTGTCTACGCCTGTTGGGAATTCTATTATGGTAGATCGGGTATATTGATCCACGTCCAATCCGCACTCAATAGTGAGTAGAAACGGTCGTTGGAAGAATAGTACCCAACAAGAGTCAGGGTTAATTTACACAGGGAGTTACTAGGGGTGTTAGGAGTATACACTTGACGAAAGCGAATGGAATAACTAAATTGTACTTCCATGAAAGGTTTTGATTTCTAATTCTAATTTTACTCTAGCAATTATAAGCTAAGAAAATAAACTAGAAGTGAATGATTATTTTTGGTGTTTTTTCAAATAATTAAAAAGCCTAGGATGTGACCATAACCTAGGTGTTCGCCTAATGGGTTAAATACGTTAATACGTGTTTTATTGTTTGGGGTGTATTATAGCTCTCAACTCTACGTTACTCACTCAATACCTCTCGGTCAAAGAGTGATTTTGCCTAATTTGGCTTTCTCAAGTCAAAATGGGTATCAAACAAAATAGTTGATATGAGCTCAAGTCGGGTTCTCACTATCTCTAGTCTGAACCCTTTAATTAGGCTAATCAAACCCTCAATTAACCCAATTCCTTGTTAGCCAAGTTATCTTAGACTAGTTCCCTCTTTCTCAAGTAGAGACTAAGTCAAAAAGACATGAATCAATATTTGCAACTATTAATTCTAAAATTGAAGCATAATAAGCTAAATAATCAACACTCAATCATTGCATACTAGGGTTGGGTCATAACCTTAGTAAGAGTCTACCTACTCATAGTGACAATTGAAGAAAATAAAGAAGAAATGTTAATTAAACTCATAATCTAAGATTAAAATGATAAAATACAATGTTTAAACACTAAAATAGTTACAAACTTCCTAAAATGGCAAAATGTGACGGCTACAGCAGCTCAAACTTCGAAACTTGACCTAAATATGTGAAACTCGTCTATTTATAGTGGCCCAAAATTCACTCACAAAAATGCCCCTCAGGAGGATCTGCGGCTGCACAATTCCATGTGCGGTCCGTAGATTTCTTCAGTTGGCAAGATCTTGGATTCTGCAGCTGCACAATTCTGGATTGCGGCTGCGAAGCATCTTCTGCGGCCGTACAATTCTTGTGCGGTCCGCACTTTAGCAACATCTTGGTCTTTTTCAAACTCTATGAACTTTGAATCATTTGTCAGTGCAGGCCTTGTTTTGCGGTCTGTACTTTCTTCTGCGGACCGCACTTCTTTATTTCTGCGCCATTTCTTGCCTTGTTATTCAGAACACTCCTTTTTGAGTCGGAATTCATCATGGGAGACCAAACTTCTAACATTCCTGTAATTTGCACACTTTCATTAGTTTCGGGAACATAAATCAATACTTTCGGACTAAAACAAAAGCAAAAATGTGCTAATAAGTAATCAAAATCTCCACTTACATATATCGTGCTTGTTTGGTCACTATCGGGAGATATGAGACTAGGGTAGACCTTCTATTACTTGATATGGTGGATTTTTGATGTGATCTTGGGCATGGATTAGTTGTCACCTTATCTTGCTAGTTTGAATTGTCATGCCAAGACTGTGACATTAGCTACGACGGGATTGCCTCGAATTGATTAGAGGGGGACTCCTTCCATTCTACAAGCAGGGACATTTCATATGTGAAAGCTCGGCGTTTGATCAAAAAGGGGTGTTTGGAATATTTAGCCTATATCTGTGATCCTAGTGTGGAGGTTCCTTCCATAGATTCGATACCAATTGTGCGCGAGTTCCCAGAAGTGTTTCCTACAGTTTTGCTGGGGATGCCACCCGACAGAGATATCGACTTCTACATTGACTTCGGGCAGTTAGCCCATTTTTACCCCAGCGTACCATATGGCCCCAGTTGAGTTGAAAGAATTGAAGGAGCAGTTGCAGGATTTGCTTGATAAGGGATTCATTACACCGATTTTCTTGCCTCAGGGTACACCGGTATTGTTTGTGAAGAAGAAGGACAGAACGATGAGGATGTGTATAGATTATCGACACTTGAACAAAGTCACAATCAAGAACAAGTATTTGTTGCCGAGGATTGATGACTTATTTGATCAACTTCAGGGTGCCAAGATGTTTTCCAAGATTGAATTGAGATCTAGCTAACATCAGTTGTAGATTAGGGCATTGGATGTCCCTAAAATAGCTTTTTGGACTCGGTATGGTCAGTATGAGCTCATAGTGATGTCATTTAGCTTGACTAATTCCCCAGCAGTCTTTATGGATTTAATGAACTAGGTGTTCAAGCCCTATCTGGATTCTTTTGCAATCGTCTTCATTAATGATATTTTGGTTTACTCCCGAAGTCGGGAGGAACATGAGCAACATCTTTGGACCGTACTTCAGACTTTGAGGGATGTCAATTATATGCCAAGTTTTTGAAGTGTGAGGTCTAGTTGGACTCGGTTGCCTTTTTGGGCCATGTTACATCTTCTGAGGGAATTAAGGTGGATCCTAAGAAGATTGAGGCAGTTCAGAACTGGCCTAGACCTACTTAAGCTACAGAGATTCAGAGCTTTTTGGGGTTGGCGGGTTATTATCGCCGATTCGTGGAGGGATTTTCATCTATCTCAGCCCCATTGACCAAGTTGACCCAGAAGGGTGCTCTTTTCAGATGGTCCGACGACTGTGAGATGAACTTTCAGAAGCTCAAGATTGCACTGACCACAACCCCAATGTTGGTGTTGCCTACAGGTTCAGGATTTTATAGCGTGTATTGTGATGCATCGCGTATTGGGGTTGGCGCGGTATTGATGCAGGATGATAAGGTGATTCCCTACGCGTATTGACAGTTGAAGATTCATGAGAAGAACTACCATGTGCATGATTAAGAGTTGGCAACCACTGTTCACGCGGTCAAGATTTAGAGGCTCTATCTCTACGGCGTTCCATGTTAAGTCTATACAGACCATCGGAGTCTCCAACAATTGTTCAAGCAGAAAGATCATAATTTGCGGCAGCGAAAATGGTTGGAGTTGCTAAAAGACTATGTTATCACCATATTATATCAGCTGGGGAAGGACAATATAGTGTCTGATGCATTGAGTAGGAAGGCTAAGAGCATGGGTAGTTTGGCATATTTAGTGGTAGTGGAGAGGCCACTAGCTATGGATGTTCAGGCTTTGGCCAACCGATTTGTGAGATTGGATGTTTCAGAGCCTAGCCAGGTTCTTGCTTGTATTGTGGCAAAGTCATCGTTGTTGGAGCATACCAAGGCTCGCCAGTTTGATGATCCTCACTTGTTGGTGTTGAAGGACATGGTGCAGTGGGGTGGTGCTAAAGAGGTTTTGATTGGAGATGATGGTGTTATGCGGCTACAAGGCCGGATTTGTGCTCCAAATATTGATGGGTTGAGAGAGTGATCCTTGAGGAGGCCCACAGGTCACGCTATTCTATTCACCTAGGTGTCCAAAAGATGTATTGTGACTTGAAACAACACTATTAGTGGCGAAGAATGAAGAAAGATATTGTTGCTTATGTCTCTCGGTGTTTGAATTATCAACAGATAAAGTATGAGCATCAGAAACCGGGTGGATTGCCTCAGAGATTGGAGATATCGGAGTTGAAGTGGGAGCGCATCACTATGGATTTTGTGGTAGGCTTACCTCAAACCTTGAGAAAAATATGACGCTATCTGGGTTATTGTGGATCGATTGACTAAGTCCGCACACTTTATTCTGGTGATGACTTCATATTCTTCAGAGCGGTTAGCTCAGATTTACATCCGGGGGATTATCCACCTGCACGATGTGCCCTTTTCCATCTTTTTTTACCGAGACAGGCAGTTCACATCGCATTTTTGGAGAGCCGTGCAGTGCGGGTTAGGTATGTGGGTCGAGCTGTGTACCGCATTTCATCTTGAGATGGACGGACAGTCCGAGCGCACTATTCAGATCTTGGAAGACATGTTACGTGCCTGTGTTATTGATTTTGTAGGTTCATGGGACCAGTTCTTACCGCTCGCATGGTTCGCCTACAACAACAGCTATCAGTCGAGCATCTAGATGGCTCTGTTCGAGGACTTATATGAGAGGGATGTCAGTCCCTGATTGGTTGGTTTGAGCCCGGTAAGGCTAGATTGTTGGGCACTGATTCGGTCTGTGATGCTATGGAGAAGGTTAAGGTAATTCAGAAGCGACTTCGTACAACTCAGTCCATGCATAAGAGTTATGCAAACCGGAAGGTTCGAGATGTAGCTTACATGGTGGGTAAGAAGGTTCTTCTCCGAGTGTCGCCTATGAAGGGCGTGATGCGGTTTGGGAAGAAGGGCAAGTTGAGCCCGAGGTTTATTGGCTCGTTTGAGGTCTTGAAGAGAATTGGGGAGGTTGCTTATATGCTTGCATTGCCCTTCTAGCCTAGCAGTGGTACATTGGGTATTTCACATCTCCATACTTCGGAAGTACCATGAGGATAGATCGCATGTTTTGGACTTCAGCATGGTACAACTTGATGAAACTTTGACCTATAAGGAAGAGTCGGTGGTTATTCTAGACCGGTAGGTTTGTAAGTAGAGATCGATGAGTTTTCCTTTCGATAAAGTGCAATCAAGAGGTCAGCCGATTGAGGATGCTACGTGGGAGTCCGAGTTCGATATGCGGAGTAGATACCCCCACCTTTTTACCAGTCCAGTTAATTTTCTATGTCCGTCTGAGGACGAATGTTTCTTTTAGAGGTGGAGGATGTGATGACCCGATAGGTCATTTTGAGTACTAGTATTAATTTTTGTGTTCCAAGACCTCTTATAGCTCCATTTGATATTTTTTGATTTGCGTGCGTGGTCCATATCATTTTTCAAATTTTTTTATGTAAATGTTTGAAGAAAAAATAATTTTGGCTTAAAATAAGATTTGGGTTGACAACGGTCAACATTCTTGGTAAACGACCTCGGATCGGTATTTAGACGATTTTGATAGGTTCGTATGATATTTTTAGACTTGTACGGACTTTTGGTTGGGTTTCGGGGCGACCTGAGCACATTTCGGCGCGCTATGTGAAAAATTTTGAAAATGAGTTTTGTGTTAAAATTCTTGAGTTTTGATGATCAATTCATGTTATTTGATGTTATTTTGATGATTTGAGGTAGCGAGCAAGTTTGTAGGATGTGATCAATGTTCCGTACTTGCGTACGTCGCATTTGCGAACAAGTGTTTGCAAATACGATACCTGCAACTGGGTAAAAGAAGAAAAATTTGGGACTTAGCTCATTTTACACTATTTTTCAACCCCAAACACTCTAGAGGGGATTTTTGAAAAACCTTTTCCTCCCAATTTCATTGGTAAGCAACTCTAATTCATTTTCTATCAATTCCATATTACTTTTCACGAGTTTTTAATATCAAATCTAGGAATTTCATGGTAGAAATTAGGGGTTTTGGGTAGAATTTAGGGATTTTGTAAAATTAAAGTTTAGACCTCAAATTGAGGTCGGATTTCGAAACAAATTACTTAACCGTACTCGGGGGTTAATGGATAATTGGATTTTGGTCCGGATCTCAGATTTTGACTAAGTAGGTCGGGGGTTGACTTTTGTTGACTTTTTCAATTTCATCAAAGATTGAACCTTTTTCATTCGTGGATAGTTTCTAAAGCTTATTTTGAATTGTTGAACGATATTTGACTAGATTTGGCTGGTTTGGAGGCTTATTTGAAAGAAAAAGTCATGGTTGATTGTTGAGTTGGTTGCGCAAAGAGGTAAGTTTCGTGTCTAACTTTGACTTGAGAGAATTAGGACTTGTTGGTCTATTTGTTACGTGAATTATATGTGAAAACGACGTATATGCGAGGTAACGAGTGCATATGCGCTGTAATGGGTTAAAGCATGCGGGTTGGGCTATTTACCTTTACATCGTTATTTATTCCATGTTATATTTCGTTTCATGCCTTAATTGCTACATGTTCTTACTTGTTATCCATGCCTTACTTGTTATCTGTTATTAATTGCTACTTGTTTCAATTTATTCTTTTCTCACTCAATACGTGCTTACCTTCTATATGTTCCTACTTGTATTAATTGTATATCTCCATTGTCTCATGTTTTTACTTGTTCTTATTGTCTTTGCATTACTTGTTGTCCTTTATTATGTTATTCTGATTATATGAGTCATGTAGTTATTCTTGAAATGATGATTTCAGACCTTTTTTGTTCTAGACGCTCATGTATTAGTGACACCGGATTTCTGGGATTAGTATAGACCATAGTATTTATGGATTTATCACATGTATTTCAGTTTTCACTAATTGTTAATTATTATTATAATTATTGTTCTGCTTTTAAACTGTTATAAATATTTAATAAATTAGCTAATGTTGGCTTGCCTAGTAAGTGGATGTTAGGCGCCATCACGTCCCCACTGTTGGAATTTTGGGTATTGACTTAATCCTAATCAAACCAGAAAAAAAATCTGACTATGGTTTGATTTGATTTGGTTTGGTACTGGAAAAAAATCCTGACCATAATTGGTTTGGTTTGGTTTTAACTGAAAGAAGTCAAACCAAAACTAAACCAATCCGATATTATATGTATAGAAGTTTTATAAATATTTTATACATAAAATTATTTATTGTAAAGTAATTTATAAATATTTTTTTAACTTTTCATAGTGTTCTCTTTTGACGTATTATTTCAAGCTTGGATTTCAACTTTTGAATGGTATATCCCATAAATATTAATAATTCAAATATAGTCCAAATCAAAACCAAATCAATACTGATACTAACAAAAAAGCTTCAATTAAATACTAGAAATGCTAATAGTGAAAATGCATAACTTATTTTTTTATTGTTTAGTCATTTAATTTAATACTTAGTAAATATTAGTCGCACTTATTTAGCATGATTTAGTACTTTTAGATTATGTTCATTTTTACTACGACTTATTAATTAGCAATTTTATTTTATGCGATTTTATTATCTTTATTGTTGAATATTTTAGTACAATGTCATGCATCTATGTTAATTTCTTGGGTAACACCTTATATAGTTGTGTCCTAGGACCAAAAAAATATTTGGAGCACAAGTTTTATGTTGTGAAGATTTTACCGGAAAAATATTCGAAAAATCCGAAAAAATCGAAAAACTCGAGAAAAACCGAGATTAAAAAATCTGACTTTTGTTGGTTTGATTTGGTTTAGAAATTTTTAAAAAACCGACATAATTGATTTGGTTTGGTAATTAAAAAATTCGAACCAACCCGACCTATATACACCCCTAGCTCTCAATGGTGAAGAGCCAATTGATTAGCAATTTCAATTGAAACAATAACTATGCAAATGGAAGGAAATTGCTAAGTAAAAAATCCACAGCCAAACGATCGAAATCCATTGTTGAATTCCCCAAAAAAGAAATGAGAAAGGAATGAGAGAAGAGAAGATCGAAGGAAGTAAAATTGGATAGAAGAAAGAACATGCGCGCACGCACACAAACACACACACACACACACAGAGTATGAATTATTACCCATTCAATTACTATAATTAAGGGATACTCATTTATTACTTATTTGTATATGAGAATGTAATTAAGTAATAACCTCTCTACTATGGGTAAATAATTTTATAATTCAGTTATAATTTAGAACAGTCATTAGCATAGAAATTTAAATAATTCCTTAACAGATGATTACTGCCATTTAAACACACCATCTTGCTCATATTTGCCTCCATCATTCAAATAGACAATTAACACAACTAAATACAATAACTAGCTCTGATACCACTTTGTTGAGAAATAACAAGTACACGCAATGTGCACGACGAGGTAGTAGCGGAATAATACCCAAGTTAAACTTTTCCAATCTATTTGAACCAAGAGAAAACTAACAAATTCAAGCACAAACGTATACGGGAAACAAGTATATCAACCTCCACAAATATGGCAAGGTAAAATAACCAAACACATAAGACACCAAGATTTACGTGAAAAACCTCTTCAATATGAAGGGTAAAAATCACGGGACCAAAGGCCCTCAAAGCTACACCAAATCAATCAACAAGAGTTACAAAATTTTTCTAAATTGTCCACAAAGCAAGTGCCAAACCAAGAGCAACAATACATAAAAGATAGCAGCTAAAACAATTGAAGAAAGGAGAGAAATCACCCCAAAATGAGCTACTGTTCACGCCTTCAAATTCAAAGTTACAGGCTTCTAAATCCAATCTTTGTCGTTGATCTCTAAGAACCAGATGTTGAGAACTCTCAGTTAAAATTTGAGCACGATCCAACGAATAACGAGTTGGAAAATGCTAATTGAAGCGGACTGCCTTAGAAGAAGTGTTTTGGAGCAAAAGAACACACTTTTCTCTCTCACAAGGCTTCAAAAACGGTTGCCCCCTTATGTTTTCTCTCTTGTTATATTTCTAACTTTAAATAGGTCATATTTATATGTCTTGATGTTAGTGGGCTATAGGGAAAAGTGGGCTAGGTCCAAAAGGTGTTTTATTTATCCACATAGGAAGAAAAAAAGAACAAAAAACCCAACAATTCTCCCCCTCCCGAATATGTGAAGGAGACCGCCATCCCGGCGATCATGCGACACTCTTCAAACTTCCCTCTTTCCAGAGCTTTAGTCAACATATTCGAACCATTATCATCGGTGTGAATCTTCTCAAGTTCAAGCGACTTAGAATCCAACACATCTCTAATCTAATTATATCTCACATTAATATGTTTAGACCTACCATGGAATGTAGAATTATGATGACCTGGCCGGTTATCTTTTGTATTGTAGCCCCGTTGACCTATTTATTGCTTATTATATGTTCACTTGTGGTTACCTGACTTGCTGGGGTGGTTGATTAGGTTCCGAGGATGTTTCGGAATGAGTTGGGACACTTAGTCCCAAGGTTAGAAATTTAAGTTGAAAAAGTTGACCAGATATTGACTTATGTATAAACAGCTCCGGAATGGAGTTTTGATGATTCTGATAGCTCCGTATAGTGATTTTGGACATAGGAGTATGTTCGCATATTTATTTGGAGGCTCGTAGGTCGTTTTAGCTTGAATTGGCAAAAGTCGGAGTTTTGGAAGGTTGAGAAGTTTGACCGAGAGTTGACTTTGTTGATACCATGCTTGGATTTTTGTTCCAGAAGTTGAAATAGGTCCGTTGGGTCATTTATGACTTGTGTGTAAAATTTGAGGTCAGTCGGAGTGAGTTTGATAGGTTTCGGCATCGAGTTTAGAAGTTGGAAATCCATTAGTTTCAATAGGCTTGAATTGGGTTGCAATTCGTATTTTTGATGTTGATTGATATGATTTGAGGTCTCGACTAAGTTCGTATGATATTTTAGGATATGTTGAAATGTTTAGATGGGCTACTGGGGGCCCCGGGTGTATTTCGGATTGAAATCAGATTGAACTTTGGACTTAAGGAATTTCTATTATGATCAATTCTAGTGCAACCACACCTGCGAGGAATTGGCCGTAGGTGCGGAGCCGCAAAAGCAGCCAGGAGGGCGCAGATGCGGAACTGGGCTAGGTTGGGTAGTGGTCGCAGGTGCGAGGTTAATTTCGCACCTGCGCGCTCGCAGATGTGGGCCGTTGGGTGCAGAACTGGATTAGGTGAAGGGCGGGAATTTCCGCAGAAGCGGAGGGCTGGACACAGGTGCACCTCCGCAGGTGCGAAAACTTGTTCGCAGATGCGGAAGGAGGGAGGCCTTAAGCGAACTGCAAAAGCGGAATTTTGGCTGCACCTGCGGGACCGCATATGGGGTTAAGTGAAACGCAAGTGCGAGATGCCTGGATAGAAGGATTTAAACGAGGGTTTGGAGATTTCTCTCAATTTTGGACTTTAGAAGCTAGGCTAGTGGCGATTTTGGAGAGGAATTTCACCACAAATCATGAGGTAAGCAACTTTTGATCACATGCCTGCACTTAGCATGTCACTTTTACCAGTCCAGGAGCATGAGATTTGTTAATAATTCATCATGTGTATATATTCTTGTTATTTTCTCCTATGTGATATGATTGGACTGGGTTCCTGTGACCACACCGGGCATATTGAATTTTTATGCATGTGACCATGCCGGTCAGATTGTGTTGTTGTGCCTGTGACCACGCCGGGCGGATTATGATATTGAGCCTGTGACCACGCCGGGATGGTAGCACATTGAATTGTCCATGCTTACTTGTGGATACGGATCCATCCACCTAGGGTCACCCTCTCATGTTTCTTTCTTGATGGTATACACACAAATATTGAGGAAATCTGATATGTGGTTTTGGTATGGTATTGGAAAGGTTGAGAAAATCTGGCCACTGTTTGTTTAGATTTTGCATTTCATCATTACTTGCAATTTCTGTGATTATTTACCTAATTTAACTATATATCATCTCTATATACTGAATATTGACTGAGCAGAATATTTGAGAAACTGTACACACACACAAATGTTCCTTCCTGTGCTTTATGACTTGATTTCATTATTGCTCTGTACTTGTTAAAAAGATGAAACTGTACAGGTGATAGCTAGCATCATTTATAATTTGTGCTTCTTTTACCTTGCCAAGGTTAGCTTCGATACTTATTAAGTACATTGGGTCAGTTGTACTCATACTACACTCTGTACTTCGTGTGCAGATCCAGGTACATCTGGACGCAGTGATTTCTAGAGTGCTGCTAGTACCTGTTCGGAGACTTTGAGGTAGCTACTATGACGCCCACAGATCTTGACTCTCCTTTCTTTCATTTATATTCAGTATTGTTCTACTTTCGCAAATAGTTGTACTAGAGTTTCAGATGATGTTGGAACTTAGTAGCTCAAATACTCGGTAACACCAGGATTTTGAGATGGTTGTAGTAGAGTTACAGTTGTTCTTATCAGACTTTTATGAGATTTTCCATTGTTGGACTTATTAAATGATATTTTAATTCCAAATGCTTAGTTGATATGTGATCGTCGGATTACCTAGTAGATGTGTTAGGCGCAATCACGACAAGTTGGGATTTTGGGTCGTGATAAGTTGGTATCAAAGCACTAGGTTACTTAGGTCTCACCATTCATGAGCAGGTTTAGTAGAGTCTTGCGAATCGGTACAGAGACGTCTGTACTTATTTTCGTGAGGTTATCAAACCCTTAGGTAACTTCATTTCCTGTACTTGTCGTGCGGATTTTTTGATTCTGGAAACTAAACTTCTATTATTCTATTTTCTCACAAATGGTGAGTACACATGCAATTAGATCAGGCGGACAGCCACCAGTACCACCAGCTAGGGTCACAAGAGACTAGGTTTGCGATAGAGGCCGAGATGTGGCTCGTACCACAGCTAGATTAGCACCTGTGGAGCCACCAGTTGCTCCAGCTGAGGAGCAGATACCAGATGTGGTTGAGCCGATGGGGCCAAATCAAGCACCAATTGTGCCCATTAGGATTCCAGGCCTTCAATAGGCTTTGACCCAGATATTGACTGTATGCATGAGTCTGGCTCATGCAGTCTCAGTTTCGGCTGCACCAGTCACTTCTCAGGCTGGGGGAGGTCCACAGACTCCCGCCGCCCGTACTCTAGAGTAGGCGGCTCAGGGACTTTAGACATCGGTGGTACTAACAGCCTAGCTGGTTGCAGCTACTCGGGCCTAGGTTGGCCCACCTATGAATGATGAGGAGCATAAGAGAATGGAGCATTTTGGGAGGCTTAAGCCTCCAGAGTTCAGTGGGGTCAAGTCAGAGGATGCTCAGGATTTTATAGACAGGTGCTAGCAGATCCTTCGCACGACAGGTATTTTGGGGATCAGTGAAGTTTCATTCACTACTTTTTAGCTGACGGGGGTAGCCTACAGATGGTGGGAGGCCTACAAGTTGAGCAAGCCATCTGACGCTACACTACTTACATGGAATGAGTTCTCAGTTCTCTTCTTAGAGAGGGTTGTTCCATAAACTTGCAGAGATGAGTTGCGTAGGCAATTTGAGCAGCTACGCCAGGAGGGTATGTCAGTGACTCAATATGAGATGAGATTTTCAGAGTTGGATCGTTATGCGATATGGTTGGTTCCCACTGAGAGGGAGAGGATTAGCAGATTCATTGATGGCCTCAAATACGGACTACATTTCATCATGACTCGGGAAATTCCATCGGGTGTGAGGTTTGATGAGGTGGTTGATATTTCAAGACGCCTAGAGCAGGTTCACAGTCAGGAGCGTGAGGAGAGACAGGCCAAGAGGCCTCGTAGTTCAGGTGTTGTCAGCAGTGCCTTATCTGGAGGACACTCCCATCAGGGGCCACCCTTATAGACCCGCTCAGATGGCTCACCCGGTTCATCATGGTGCATTAGCTAGCCATGGTCCATACAGTGCACGTTCGGGTCATTCATCATTCAGTGCGTTTCCAGCATAGATTTCTTACCATGCTTCATCTTCCCAGTTTTCCACAGGCAGTTCATCGGGTTAGTAGGTCAGCAGCCCGCTAGGAAGGGTTGCTATGAGGGCGGAGACTTGAGTCATCTCAAGAGAGATTGCTCCAGACTATTGAGTAAGGTTCCACAGCAGAGAGTGCATCCTATGATTCCAGCACTAGCAGCTACACCACACGCACTGCCATCTCGGGGTGGGGCCCAGTCAGCTCGAGGCTGCCCTAGAGGGGGGTCGATCAGGTGGTAGTCAGGCCCGTTGCTACGTATTTCCAGCCAGACCATAGGTAGTTATCTCCGATGCCGTGATCACATGTATTGTTTCATTGTGCCACAGATATGCTTCCATATTATTTGACCATGGTTCCACTTATTCATATGTATTATCGTACTTTGCTCGTTATTTGGATAAGCCCCGTGATTCCTTAGTTACGCATGTTCATGTATCTACGCCGGTGAGTGATTCTATTATTGTGGACTGTGTGTATCGGTCGTGTGTGGTGACTATTGGGGGATTTGAGACGAGAGTTGATCTTTTATTACTTAGTATGGTTGATTTTAACGTGATTTTAGGAATGGATTGGTTGTCACCATATCATGCTATTCTGGATTGTCACGCTAAGTCCATGATATTGGCGATGCCGGGATTACCCAGGGTTGAGTGGAGAGGTTCTCTGGACTATGTTCCCAATAGAGTGATTTCATATTTGAAGGCCCAACATATGGTTGGGAAGGGGTGTTCTGCATATTTGGCCTTTGTGAGGAATGTTGGTGCCGATACCCCTACTATTGAGTCCGTTCCGGTAGCGAGAGACTTTCCGGATATGTTTCCAATAGATCTATCGAGCATGCCACCCGATAGGGACATTGATTTTGGTATTGACTTGGTGTCAGGAACTCAGCCCATTTCTATTCCTCCATATCGCATGGCACCAGCAGAGTTGAAGGAATTGAAAGAACATCTTCAGGAACTACTTGATAAGGGATTCATTAGGACTAGTGTGTCGCCTTGGGGTGCACCGATTCTATTTGTGAAGAAGAAGGATGGTAATATGCGGATGTGCATTGATTACAAGCAGTTGAACAAAGTTACAATTAAGAACAAGTATCCTTTACCGCGCATTAATGACTTATTTGACCAGATTTAGGGAGATAGAGTGTTTTCAAAGATTTATTTAAGTTCCGAGTATCACCAGTTGAAGATTCGGAATTCTGATATCCTGAAGACAACATTCACGACCCACTATGGTCACTACGAAGTTCGTGTGATATCTTTTGGGCTGACTAATGCCCCATCAACATTTATGCATATGATGAACAATGTATTCCAGCCTTATCTTGATTCTTTTGTCAAATTATTCATTGATGATATGGTGGTGTACTCACACAGCCAGGAGGAGCATGCACAGCATCTGAGGACTGTACTACAAACGTTGAGGGAGAAGAAGCTTTATGCTAAATTCTCCAAGTGTGAGTTTTGGCTTGATTCTGTTGCGTTATTTGGGCACGTGGTGTCCAGTGAAGGGATCAAGGTAGATATGAAGAAGATTGTGGAAGTTCATAGTTGGCCCAGACCGTCTACAGCTACTAAGATTCGGAGTTCCCTTGGTTTGGCCGGATATAATTGTTGATTTATGGAGGGTTTCTCGTCCATTGTTTCACCTTTGACTAGATTGACCCAGAAGGGTGCCCCATTCAGGTGGTTTGATGAGTGTGAGGAGAGCTTTTAGAAGCTCAAAATTGCCTTGACCATAGCTCTAATTCTAGTTCTACTTTCAGCATCGTGTTCTTATACAGTGTATTGTGATACTTCTCGGATTAGTATTGGGTGTGTCTTGATGCAGGAAGGTAGAGTGACAGCTTATGCTTTACGCCAGTTGAAGCCCCATGAGAAGAACTACCACGTTCATGATTTAGAATTGGCAGCCATTATTCATGCATTGAAGATTTGGAGGCATTATCTCTACGGTGTGTCTTGTGAGGTATTTACAGATCACCAATGTTTACAACACTTGTTTAAGAATAAGGATCTAAATTTGAGGCAGCGGAGATGGTTGTTACTGTTAAAAGACTATGATATCACCATTTTGTATCATCCTGGAAAGGCTAACGTAGTGGCCGATGCCTTGAGTAGAAAGGCGGTGAGTATAGGTACCCTTGCATATATTTCTGTTGGTGAGAGACCGTTAGCATCTGATGTTCAGGCCTTGGCCAATCAGTTCATGAGGTTAGATGTTTCGGAGCCTAGTCGGGTTCTAGCTTGCGTGGTTTCTCGGCCTTCTTTGTTTGAGCATATCAGAGAGTGTCAGTATGACGACCCCCAATTTGCTTGTCCTAAAGGACACGGTACAACACGGTGATGCTAGGAAGGTTTCTATTGGAGATGATAGGGTGTTGCAGATGCAGGGTCAGATTTGTATGCTTAATGTGGATGGGTAACGTGAGTTGATTCTTGAGGAGGCCCATAATTTACGGTATTTCATTCATCCGGATGTTGCAAAGATGTATCAAGACTTGAGGCAGCACTATTGGTGGAGAGAAATGAAGAAAGACATAGTGGAATATATGGCTCGGTGCTTGAATTGTCAGTGGGTGAAGTATGAGCATCAGAGGACGGGTGGTTTGCTTCAGAGACTTGAGAATCCTAAGTGGAAATAGGAGCGTATTACCATGGATTTCGTTGTTGGGCTCCCAAGGACTTTGAAGAAATTTTATGCAGTTTGGGTGATTGAGGACCGTTTGACTAAGTCAGCTCATTTCATTCCGGTGGCGACTACCTATTCTTCAGAGAGGTTGGCTCAGATCTATATCCGCGAGATTGTTCGTCTTCGCGGTATGCTGGTGTCCATTATTTCTGATCGTGGCACGCAATTCACAATGCTATTTTGGAGAGCAGGGTAGCGAGAGTTGGGTACACAGGTTGAGTTGAGTATAACATTCCACCCTCATATGGATGGATAGTCCGAGCGCACCATTCAAATTTGGAGGATATGTTACATGCTTGTGTTATGGATTTAAGGGGTTCTTGGGAAAAGTTTTTACCACCTGCTGAGTTTGCCTACAACAACAACTAATAATCAAGTATTTTGATGGATCCTTATAAGGTCTTATATGGGAGGCGATGCCGTTCTCCAGTTGGTTGGTTTGATCCCAGTGAGGCTAGGTTGTTGGGTACTGATTTGGTTCAGGATGCCTTGGAAAAGGTCAAGTTAATTCAGAATCAGCTTCGCACGGCATAGTCTAGAAAGAAAAGTTATGCAGATCGGAAGGTTTGTGATGTTACGTATATGGTGTTAGAGAAGGTATTGCTCAGAGTATTGCCCATGAAGGGTGTGATGAGGTTTGAAAAGAAGGGCAAGTTGAGCCCTCGGTATATTGGCCATTTTGAGGTGCTTGAGAGGATTGGAGAGAAGGCCTACAAGAATGCATTGCCGCCTAGACTATCAGGTGTTCACCCGGTGTTTCATGTTTCCACTCTCCAGAAGTATTATGGTGATTCATCTCATGTTTTGGACTTCAGCACAGTTCAGTTAGATGCAGATTTGACTTATGATGTGGAGTCGGTGGCCATTTTGGATCAGCCGGTTTGAAAGTTACGATCTAAGAATATAACTTCAGTGAAAGTTCAGTGGAGAGGCCAGCCAATTGGGGAGGATACTTGGGAGACCAAGCAGGAGATGCAGAGCAGATATCCACACCTATTTGAGACTCCAGGCATGATTCTAGACTCGTTCGAGGACAAACGTTTGTTTAAGAAGGGAGAATGTGACAACCCGGCCGGCCGTCTTATGTATTGTATCCTATTTCCCTTGCTTGTTTCTTATTCTATGTTCACTTGTAGTTATGTGACTTGTCGGGGAGGTTAGTTAGGTTTCGGGGATGTTTCGGAATAAATTGGGACACTTAGTCCCAAGGTTGAAAGCTTAAGTTGAAAGAGTTGACCGGATATTGACGTATGTGTAAACAGCTCCGGAATGGAGTTTTAATGGTTCTGATAGCTCCGTATGCTGATTTTGGACTTAGAAGTATGTTTGGATATTGATTTGGAGGCCCGTAGATTGTTTTTGGCTTGAATTGGTGAAAGTTAGAATGTTGAAGGCTTGAAAGGTTGAGAAGTTTGACCAAGAGTTGGCTTTGTTGATACCGGGCTTGGAATTTAGTTTCGAAAGATGGAATAGGTCCGTTGGGTCATTTATGATTTGTGTGCAAAATTTGAGGTCAATCAGAGTGGATTTGATAGGTTTCGACATCGAGTTTAGAAGTTGGAAATCCGTTAGTTCCAATATGCTTGAATTGTCGTGCAATTTGTATTTTTGATGTCGTTTGATGTGATTTTAGGCCTCAACTAAGTTCGTATGATATTTTAGGATGTGTTGGTATGTTTGGATGGGTCCCGGGGGGCTCGGGCGCGGGTGTGTTTCAGATTGAAATCGGATTGAACTTTGGACTCAAAGTATTTATGTTGTGATTAGTTTTGGTGCAACCACGCTTGCGAGAAATTATCCATAGGTGCGGAGCCGTAGAAGCAGCCAGGGGGTGCAGATGCGCAACTGGGCTAGGCTGGGCAGTGGTCGCAGATGCGAGCCGTTGGTCGCATAAGAGGATTAGTTGAAGGGCATGAATTTCCACAGTAGGGGAGGGCTGAACACAGGTGCACCTCTGTAGGTGCGAAGACTTGTCCGCATATGCGGAAGGAGGGAGGCCTTAAGGGAACCGCAGAATTGGAATTTTGGCCGCACCTGCGGGACCATAGATGCGGTAAAATGAACCGTAGGTGCGAGATGCCTGAATAGAAGGATTTAAAAGAGGGTTTGGAGATTTCTCTCATTTTTGGACTTTAGAAGATCGGCTAGTGGCAATTTTGGAGAGGGATTTCATCATAATTCACAAGGTAAGCAACTTTTGCATTGATATCCCCACCTAGATTATGTGTTTTTGAGGTGAAATTTTGGGGATTTTAGACTAGGTATTGGAGAGTAAGATTTGGGGATTTGAGAGTCGATTTGTGGTATGAATTCGATGATTTTGGTATGGTTGGACCCGTAATTGAATGGATGTTCGGGATTTTTTTAATTTTGTCGAGTTCCGAGGTGCGGGCCCGATGTAGACTTTTTGGGTTGACTTTTTTATTTGAGTTAAAGACCTTAGCTTTATCTTTTGGAATCACTTCATATGGCTTTTATTGATAATATTATGTTATGTTGTATAGATTCGAGCCTTCTGGAGGTTGATACGTGCGGGAAGGGCTTGTTAGCGGAGTGATTTGGTTTGCTTGAGGTAAGGATCTTCTCTAAACTCGGTTGAGGCACTAGTTGCCTCAATTATTATGATAGCTAAGTTCTATTGGGTGCGCACATGTGCGGGGTTTGAGCCTATGTGCTAACACTGGGGGTATTTATCTATGCCCGAGTTGTGCTTAGGTTATGATATGCCTAGCTTTGACTGTTAACCTTTAAGCAATGATGTTTCTCACATTTGTAACATTGTTGTGAACTATTTGAGCCATTTTAGACGCTATGTAGAGGTTTAATCCGTGAATGAACTTGTTAAATGCCATTTTGTGCTGAGATTTGCCGATTCGAGCTATGATAGCACACTTTGCACATGCCTACACTTATCATGTCACTTTTACCAGTCTAGGAGCATGAGATTTGTTAATTATTCATCACGTATATGTATTCTTGTTATTTGCTCCTGTGTGATATGATTGGACTGGGTGCCTGTGACCACGCCGGGCGGATTGTATTGTTGTACCAGTGACCACGCCGGGCGGATTGTATTGTTATGCATGTGACCAGGCCGGGCGGATTGTGTTGTTGTGCATGTGACCATGCCAGGCGGAATATGATATTGAGCCTATGACCACGCCGGGCTGGTAGCACATTGAATTGGACGTGCTTGCGTGTGGACATGGATCCATCCCCCTAGGGTCACCCTTTCATGTTTTTCTCTTGATGGTGCACACGCAGATATTGAGGAAATCTGATCAGTGGTTTTGGTATGGAATTGGAAATGTTGAGGATATCTGGCCAGTGTTTGTTTGGATTTTGCATTTCATCTTACTTGCAATTTTCGTGATTATTTACCTAATTTAACTGCATATCATCTCTATATGCCAAATATTGACTGAGTAGAGTATTTGAGAAACTGTACACATACACACAAAAATGTTCCTTCTTGTGCTTTATGGCTTAATTTCATTATTGCTATGTACTTGTTAAAAAGATGAAACTGTACAAGTGATAGCTAGCATCATTTATAATTTGTGCTTCTTTTACCTCGTCAAGGTTAGCTTTGATACTTATTGAGTATATTGAATCGGTTGTACTCATACTACACTCTGCACTTCGTATGCAGATACAGGTACATCTTGACGTGCTGATTGCTAGAGTGCTTCTAGTACCTGTTCGGAGACTTTGAGGTAGCTGCTATGACGCTGGCAGACCTTGACTCTCCTTTCTTTCATTTTTATTCAGTCTTATTCTACTTTCTTAGATAGTTGTACTAGAGTTTCAGACTATGTTGAAACTTAGTAGCTCAAGTACTCGGTGACACCAGGATTTTGGGATGGTTTTAGTAGAGTTACAGTTGTTCTTATCAAATATTGATGAGATTTTCCGCTGTTGGGCTTATTAAATGATGTTTTAATTCCAAATGCTTAGTTGATATGTGATTGTCAGCTTGCCTAGTAGATGTGTTAGGTGCCATCACGACAGGTTGGGATTTTGGGTCGTGACAAGAATTCTTGCCAAGATGAATAACATTTTGACTGTCGCAATAAAGCACATACCTCTATTGAGCGAAGCCAAGTTCCCCCAAAAAATGCTTCATCCAAAGAAACTCTTTACAAGCCTCAACGATAGCAATAAGTTCAGCTTCTGTAGTAGATAGAGCAACACATTTTTGCAATTTAGATTGCCAAGACACGGAACCCCTTACAAAGGTAACCAAGTAGCCTGAATTTGACTTGCGAGTATCAACATCACCTACCATATCTGAATTAGTGTAACCACAAATAATAGGTTTCCCAGTCTCAAAACACAAACTCTGACTAAAAGTGCCACAAATATAACTCATTATCCACTTCATCGCATTCCAATGCTCTCTTCCTGGATTAGAAAGAAAACGGCTAACAATACCAACAGGGTGAGCAATATCTGGTCTTGTACAAATCATTGCATACATCAAACTGCCAACAACTTAAGCATAAGGAACTTTCTTCATGTCTTTCTTCTCATCATCACTTGAAAGACACTGCTTCATGCTCAATTTGAAATGCATAGCTAAAGGTGCACTAACAACCTTATCTTTATCCATGTTGAATCTGTGAAGTACTTTTTGAATGTACATCTCTTGTGATAACCACAACTTCTTGGCCTCTGTGTTACGAACAATGTGCATACCAAGAATCTGTCTTGCTGGTTCTATGTCTTTCATAGCAAAAGACTTGCTCAACTCTTGCTTCAACTTCTGAATCCTGCAAGCATTATGACCAATAATAAGCATGTCATCTTGCATTGAAGTTATAATTCCCAACAGCATTAACTTCCTCAATTGAGGCTTGACACTCATGAGTAGAGTGTCCTTTTCCACATATATCGCACGCTTCATGGGGCTCACTATGTATTGAAGCTAAGGTTAGATTCCTTATTTCCTTTGCCATGGCATCAAGCTGCACCTGCACAGATGTGTTAGCGTCAACTTGGTGAACACCAGTTGTTCTTCTTCTTTCAGCAACTTCAGAGGGCTACTGATTTGCATCCTCAGACAACTCATCTAGAATTGTGACTATCTCTTTTGGATTCTTTTTCATCAACTGACCTCCAGCTGCATTGCTCAATGTTCTGCGTGAGGTTGGTGTCAATCTATTCCAAAAATCCTAGAGTTACATCCAGAGTTATATTCCACTATGCTGAAATTTATGCACTATCTCTTCAAACCTCTCCCAAGCTTCAAACACAGTTTCAGTCTCGTTCTGACAGAAGTTATGAATTTCCCTTATAAACTTGCCCGTCTTAGCTGATGAGAAATATTTGTCAAGAAATTTTCTGGTCATCTCATCCCATGTTCTAATCGATCCATTAGACAAGCTTTGAAGCCAGTGCTTTGCATCGTCTTTGAGGGTAAAAGGGAATGCCCTTAAGTAAACTGCATCTTGCGACACACCATTATATTGAAAGGTGTTCATAATCTTCTTGAAGTCCATTAGATGATTATTTGGATCTTCGTTCATCTTTCCTCTAAAGACACAACTGTTTTGAAGAGTATGGAGCAACCCTTGCTTCAGCTTAAAATTATTAGCTGCAACTGGAGGTGGTCTCACACTCGATAAGCCTTGGTTGTAGACTGGTCTAGCATAATCTCCAAGTGGTCTCCCGGCACCGGGAGCTATATTTCCGATTTGGTCACCCACAGGTCGATTATGAGCAATTCTTCGATCCCTCTCCTCTTCATAGATAAGTTGTGCATTTCGAAGAGCTGTCTCCTCAGCATCTCTTGCAGCTTTTTCTCTTTGTTGGGTTGCCGCTCTTGCAGCCAAATCAACATTATCCTCGTCTCCCGCCATAAATTCTTTGGTTGAGGATTGCCCAACCTTCTCTATATTCTCGGGGAGATTTATTTTCTTCCTCAGTTGTCGCAGTTGCTTCTTAATTTCAGGTTCGTAATGTAGCACTTCTTTCCTAGAGGATCGAGTCATGCACCAATCTAACTTGTAGCATGCGCACAATCAAGGAACACCAAACGTAAAAAGAGAAAAAAAAATTTTAAAAAAAGAAACAATTCCTAAATTAGCACTACAAACTATTTCCAACACTATTGATTGCCAATCCTCGGCAACTGCGCCAAAATTGACGAGCGCAAAACCGGTGTACAAAACTTAGGATCGCTAGTCGAATATAGTATAGAAAATATCATATCCACAAGGATTGGATTTAAATAGTGTTTTCGTAGCTTCTAGTTCAATTGCTATCTATGATGATCAACAATTTAGAATTGTGTGATTTAAAACTAAAAATTAACTAAGAGTCTAAACTATTGGCTAATGACAATCACAACAAGAGTAAGCAAAGAAGATATCAATGGGAGAAAATAGGGGTTGATTGGATAGGTGCAAGATACTTGTTTAGGAATTAAATCTAGTTGATTCACTTCTAAGGTTCAAGTGAGTCTCTCGAATTCACTCAATTATAGTTCATACGTTCAGTAGAAACCCCCTCTCGATTAAGTCTCAACCTAACAATATAAACTAAGTTAAGTTCGGTAAAAATATGCAAGAATTCGTAGTGGATTGATCCTTAAAAGAACCTCTTTCGATTGTTCTCCTAACTAGGTCCAAACAATAATTCGACTAGCTTCTTTCGATTACTAAGAAGAATCAATGAATTTAACCAACAAAATAATGCAAAAACATCACAAATTATGCCTCTTTCAATTACATGAACATGTGAAAATAGATGTAACCATTAAAACACCCAAAATGATTCAATGCATAAAAACTAGAGTTAATATCCACAAAATATTCCCAAAACACCAATCCATCAATCCCTAAAGAAGACTTACTCCATAGATATGGAGAAAGTCATCACAATTAAGTTAAGTTAAAGGAAAACATAAACAATCCAAACCCTTGTCTTGAGTGAGGAATGTATGGTGAAATCCTTGTGCTATTCCTTCTCTCACTTCTCCTTAGCCTCCTTAGGTCTAAATTATGTCAAAAATCCTCAAAATACCATTTTTCATGTATATGTATCAAGCAGGGTCGGGCCCAAATGAAAACACATTCTCCTAAGCAAAATAGGACACTTTTTCGGAGTTGGACGTGTGCGGCCGCGCACCTGGAAGTGTGCTCACGTACTTGGTCATGCATTTTTCACACTGTTCTGCCCCAAGTGCGCGCCTAGTGCGTGCTCGCGCACCTGGGTGGTATCATTTGGGAATTTGGGAAGATGTAAAACATGAAAGTTGTATCCCTTTTAAATAGCTTTCCAACGATATATTGTGGAGCCCAAACAAATTTCTGAACAAAAAGTTATTTGCATTTTACTAGACAATGTGCAGTATGCCTGCTCGATTCTTCGTTTCGTTCTTAAAGTGCACTATCATCCGTTGATCCCCGAACACGATACCAACTTAATCCGTGGGCTTTTACTCATACTTCAAAGCTCCCTATTAACTTGAATTCATTCCATAATATCTACATAGATCGAAATCACTCATACAAGGCATAAAATACACTATTAGTGCAAAACACTAGCGATTAAAGCTTCAACTCAATTAAAGTACAGTAAATTAGAGTGCAATAAGTGAGTAAAACACAAGATGATAGCCTACCATCAGTCATCAACATAAAATAATAAGATAATAAAGTTATCATCAGAGAATATTTGCACAAAAACATAATGGTCTGAAGAAGTCCCTTTGAAGCCCCGCTGACTCATAAAAGAACCAAACTTCCTGTACCAATGCCTAAGAGCTTGTTTCAAACCATACAAGCTCTTCTTCAACTTGCAAACATAATTCATTTGCTCAACCTCTAAATCTAGACTTGCAGCCAAGCCCAGAGCAACCCGAATGGATGACATCTTTACAACTGGAGAAAAGATTTCATCAAAATCAACTCCATTTCTATGATTAAAGCCCTTGAAAACCAATCTAGCCTTGTACCATGGAACTAGATTGCCATCTTCATGTTTCACCCCGAAAACCCACATGTTTTTCAAAGCATTTCTATCTCTAGGAATCTTAACCAAATCAAATATATGATTATCATGCAAGGATTTCATCTCATCATTCATAGCATCAAATCACTTTTCTTTTTCATCACTATCCATGGCCTCTTTAAAATGTTCAGTCCCAAATCGGTCAAGCGTAGATACTCAGTAGGAGGATGATGAGATTAAGATACTTTCTCTCTAGTAGATCTTCTGAAAGAACTCTATGGGGCATCAATAGCAGTTAGTTGCTGGTCAACCACATCATCTTGCACTGGAGCATCAACAATATCATGCTGATCATTCTGAACATGATCACCATCTTCATTATCAACATGATAATCATCAGCTTGAAGATTTTCTTCAGGTAGAATAGTCACAGGAACTGATCAACATCAACTAAGCTCTCACTACTTTGAGAATAAACCTTCTTAGCTTTGTCAAAATCTTCAATTGTCTGGTCTTCAAAGAACACAACATCACGGCTTCTAACAAGTTTCATTTGAGTTGGATCATAGAAACAATAGCCAAATTCATCATGACCATTACCAATGAAGATACACTACCTAGTTTTGACCTCTCATCCTTAGGAACATGAACAAAGGCCTTACACCCGAAGACTCTCAAGTGATCATAAGAAACCTTCTTACCAAACCAAACTCTGTCAGGGACATCACCATCCAAAGCAACACTAGGAGACAAATTAATAACATAAGCAGCAGTATTAAGTGATTCTACCCGAAAGGAGTCTAGCATCTTAGCATCTGAAAGCAAACATCTAACCCTCTCAACTAAAGTTCTATTCATCTTCTCTGCTAAACCATTCAACTGAGGAGTCTTTGGAGGAGTTTTCTGATGCCGAATACCCTGCGATATGCAATAATTATCAAAAGGACCAATATACTCACCACCATTGTCTGAGCGGATCCATTTTAATTTCTTATATGTCTGTCTCTCAACCAAGGCCTGAAAATTCTTGAACACATCAAGTACTTGATCCTTGGACTTCAGAGGAAATACCCAGAGTTTGCTTTAATGATCATCAATGAAAGTCACAAAGCAAAGTGCACCACCATGAGACCTTACTTTAAAAGGACCACATAAATCAGAATGTACCAATTCAAGCAGATCAAGTTGTCTCGAAGGCGGATGGATCTGAAAAGAAACTCTTTTTTGTTTCCCGGTTAAGCAATTGTCACGACCCAAAATCTAACCATCGTGATGGAACCTATCATGGAACTAGGCAAGCCACAACTCAACATCTCTACCCAAAAAAATCTTTGAACATAAAGACAGAAGCAATTTAATAATTTAGGAAAGCTTTTTTGAAAACAGAAATATCCAAAATACGATACAATCCATTCCAAAACCGAGGTGTCACAGAGTACATGAGTGTCTAAATCAGAATACAGTCCACTGCAGTGTCTAGAGAAATAAACTGAAAATACAAATAGTGATAAAGAAGGAGAGTCAAGGCCTGCGAATGACGTGTAGCTACCTTAGTAGTCTCCAAACTCTGAAGCCGTAATCAGCAACTGTCGCCGTGACCAAAAATGCCTGGATCTGCACACAAGGTGCAGGGAGTAACGTGAGTACATCCAACTCAGTAAATAACAAGTCCAAACTTTGGACTGAAAGATAGTGACAAACTCAACCGGTACAGATAAAATAGAAATAACTGAAAAGAAACATAGGCATGCTCTCATATTAAATAGGCAACTCAAAACAGTAAAGTGAAACCGATCCGGACAGTGTAAAGAATATACTAAGCTATCTCTACATGCCAATGCACATGATGTATGTGATGCACTATGCTGTCAGCCTCATGTGCTCCCACTCTTGAATGCTCAACCACTCGGTACTGTATATGGCCCATATGGCCTAGGGAAGATCCATCCCGGAACATATACATCACTGACTATAAGTCATCCAGTACCGAGGAAGGCCAATCCAGCCCCGTGGAGAAGATCCATCTCCAGGTATCCAGTACTTCGGACAAGATCCATGTCCAGGGAAGATCCATCCCTAAAATAATATCAACCGCGCTCACTAGGTGTGTGTTACAGACTCCGGAGGGGCTCCTACAGCCCAAGCGCTATCATAAAATCAGTAAAACTGCTGCGGCGTGCAGCCCGATCCCATAACTGTCACTCATAATCAAGCTCTCAGCCTCACTCAGTCATCAATCTCTCCAGTCTCACTCACTGGCTCACAATATCATGAAAACAAGCCTGAAACAATGATATGATGTATCAATAAATAACAACTGAGATAGAGATATGATATGAAATGCATGAACATGAATGATTACATAATATCAATGAAATCAGTGAGATGACAGCAAGAAACGACCACTAGGGGTCCCAATAGTACCGACATAAAGCCTAAACATGATATCTAGCATGATTGACAGCTCAATTACTTTATCACAAGATGAAAACACGGATATCAACAAAATAGAGTCACTATATAGTGCCATGGAATCAACCCGGCCACAATTCTCACGGTGCACGCTCACACGCCTGTCACTTGGCATGTGTGTCACCTCAATACCAATCGTATAGCACATAGTTCGGGGTTTTGAACCCTCAGAACCAAGTTTAAAAGCGTTACTTACCTCAAACCGAGTAAATCATACTTCGAAATGCCTTTGCCCCTCGAATCAGTCTCCAAACACCCCGAATCTAGCCACAACAGTGCGGTATAATTAATATAGGCTAAAGGAATTAATTCCACAAGAAAACCACAAAATTATAAGCCAAAATCCGAAATAGGCTCGACTCGGCCCCCGTGCCTATGCCTCGAAATTCGACAAAAGTCACAAAATATGAACACCCATCCACTCACGAGTCCAACCATACAAGAATTACTCGAATCCAACCTCAAATCACCTTCCAAAACTCAAAATTTTAGCCTATGAAATTTCTACCATTTTCCCCCAAATTTACAACTCAAATCCCTAATTAGATGATGAAAATAGCAATAGATTCATGAAGTATAGTCTAATTCGAGTAAGAAACACTTACCCCAACAATCTTCTTGAAGAAACCTCGAAAAATCGACTCACACCGAGCTCTCAAAGTCCCAAAATCGAAATGGAAATCAAACCCTCGAAATCCCATTTTCTGCCATGTTCTTCCGCATCTGCGGACATACCATCGCACGTGTTACATCTCGCATTTTTCGTACATTAAAGTTTCGTATTCAGTTAATTGACGTAGACTAGGGGATAAGATTTTCTTGAGATTATTAGCATTATACTATTTCAAACATGTGATGAGTAAATTCGTGAAGGAGAGAAGGTAAGCAAATAGAAGAAAATGAGTTTCGTTGAAGTTTGGCAATTTGGAGTAAAATACGGTCCAAGCTATAATACCCCGTATTTATGGACTAATGCCATACAAGGTACCATATGACCATGATAGTATGATGTATAAAGTGTATTAAAAATGAGAAGTATTTTAAGTAATTTGAGATAATTCTTAATTATGTGGGTAATTGATAAATTATCGGGTAACAGAATATTACATAATTAACTAATAAGTTATGGGATAAGATTAACCCCATCCCCACGTGGAAGCAAGCCACTACCAAAACATATACCTCTTAGTCATATTGGGAAATGTGGAAACCAATTCAAACATAAGCCTTGTAAATTAAAGAAAGTTACATATCTTTTAGCAATTAAAAGATACATATCTTTCAACATTTAACAGAATAGCAAAGGCTCTACATATGGGCAATCTGAAGCTATCGTAGAAGGCAATATGAAGCTAACGTAGAAGGGTACGGATCTTCAATAATTCAAACAGAGATTTCATAGTATCTTAAGCAACGTGAGATTTTGCAATTTTAAGGGAGTACGGTGTAATCCTTTTCAAGAATATCACACGGATTTTTCCCAACTCCAGGTATGTTAAGGCTAAGCCCTTCCTTCATTTTGGCATGATCACGTAATTACATGCATTTGATAACGAGACATAAAGAAAAATTCATATTCCCGAATATATGTATATTTTTCTAGTCTCGTAAGTTACAATATTCTTCTTATCTAGACTTCATATTCAATTGAGTATTATTTTGTTCTAGTCAAGAGAGCAGAGAGCCTATATATGCAGTATTACAGTATTGTGGCCGAGCGCCTATGAGCGAGCCTACTACGCCTATGAGCGAGCCTACTCTGATCAGATGGTAAGTTATATACCGAGCCTACTGTGGCCGAGTGCCTATGAGCGAGCACAGTTGGTCGAGATACAGAGCCTAGTCTGGCCGAGCGCCTATGAGCGAGCCTACTACGACAGAGCAGTTATATATATACCGAGCCTTTTAAGGCCAGGAATTTAGTTTACTTACTATATTGAGAGAGTTGAGTCAATATCAGCAGGTAAGTATACCTCCAGATCATCTTTGACTCCCAGTTACCTTTAGTTATTATATTATCAGTTCATTGCAGCTTTTAGTTATTTTATTGCCTTGCATACTCGGTAATTAGTTTGTACTGACATCCCTTTTTCTGGGGATGCTGCATTTCATGCGTGCAGGTTCAGACAGACAGACGGGTAGACCTACTCAGTAGGTGTTGCCCGAGTTCAGCTTTATCGGCAAGCTCCACGTCCTTTGGAGTTGTCAGGTCTAGAAGGTTTATGTACATCTTGTGTATTTATGTATATAAGCTATGGGTAAGTCGGGGCCCTGTTCCGATCACAGTACATCCATAAGTAGAGGCTTGTAGACGTATCCTGTCAGCTGTATATTGCCGGACACGCTTTATATTGACATTTAGTCAACGTTAGTTTCCATTCAGTTTTATATTTTGCCTCGAAAATTGTCTTACAATGTGTCCCCTAGCCAAAGTATGATATTATATGTCTAGAGTCCCTTAATCGCAAGTTGGTACCCAAGGATAGATGAGGCACCGGGTGTCGGTCTCGCCCCAGACTCGGGGCATGACAAAAGTGGTATCAGAGCAGTTCTGTCCTAGGGAGTCTACAAGCCATGTCTAGTATGGTCTTATTTATAGATATGTGGTGCACCACATTATATAAGCAGGGGACTGCATGGCATTTAGGAGTTGATTACCCTTATTTCAAATCTAAATCGTGTTGTAGAACTGAGTTCTAGGAAATTTGAGTTAAACATAAGTGTTGGCGTTCGCATGCACAGATGACAGTGACTAGGAAGACTACGGCTAGCCAGAGGAGAGATACAACAGTAGGTGAGGGGACTAGCAGGGTACCCTAGTAGATGGGGCCCAATTTGAGGCCTAGGGAGAGACCCCTACTCAGCCATTACCGGCTCCTCCACCACCTAAGGAGATTCCTAGGGAGACCGCACATCCAGTTCCCCCTCCACTTCCATCAGATCAGGACTTGAGGAGTGCGGTGCACTTGTTGACACAGTTGGTAGCTACCCAGCAACAGGCTAGGGCATCCGCCAGTGCAGGATCTTTTGAGGGGTCTGGGAGTTCAAGGTTCCGAGAGTTTATTGCTTTGAGTCCCCCAGAGTTTACGGGGACAGATCAGGGGGAGAAAGAGGCTGTTGAGTTAGCAGCTTTTCATAGATCAGCTTCACAGGATCTTTCGGGTTATGCATGCCACAGAGAAAGAGGCAGTTGAGTTAGCAGCTTTTCGACTCCGAGATATATCAATCCTTTGGTACGAGGGATGGGAGAGGTCCAGGGGACGTGATGCACCTCCAGCTATTTGGGAGAATATTTCGGATGCCTTCCTTGACCAGTACTTACCGCGAGAGATCCGACATGCTCGAGTCGATCAGTTTCTAGCTCTCAAGCAGGGCAATGTGAGTGTTCGAGAGTATAGTATCTATTTTGACTCATTGGCCAGATATGCACCACTCATAGTTGCTACTATGCGGGACAGGATTCATAGGTTTATAGCAGGGTTGGCCCCAGATTTGACCGAGGCATGTGCCACCGCTGCATTGCAGGATAGTATGGATATCTCCCGAATTCAGGCATTCGCCCAGAATATAGAAAGGAGTAGGCATCGACAGTAAGGTACAGAGAGGACTGAGCCAGGACAGCATAAGAGGATGAGGTTTGCCAGGTCTCAGGAGCAGTCTCAAGGCAGTTATAGGCCCCAAAACTTTGAACGGCCACCTAGGCCTCTGCCATCTCAGCTATAGGGTTACAGGTATGACCACTATACTCAGTCAGGACCAGGTGAAAGCTCTCGGGTCGGGTTTGCAGCGACAACGAGGTTCAGGGCAGACATGGACATTTTCGCTGCAGTGTGACATCTATGGTAGAGGACACTTGGGCCAATGCCGAGCTGATTCCGATGCTTGTTATATATGTGGACGTCTGGGGCATATGATGTGAGATTGCCCAAATAGAGATTCTGGGGATATGGCACAACCAGCGAATTCAACAACAGGATCATCTATGTCCGTGCATCATTCAGGGCGCGAGTCTCAGAGGTCGACAGGACCAGGAGTAGAGGTCAAGGTAGAGGTAGAGGTTCCAGTTTAGGGGGTAACCAGAATCGTAGCTATACTTTAGCGGGTCGACAGGACCAGGAGTCCTCACCAAATGTTGTGACAGGTATGTTGACCATTTTCTCTCACGCTGCTTATGCCTTGATAGACCCAGGATATAATTTATCGTGTAGTACCCCATTTGTCGCGGGGAAGTTTAATATAGTGCCTGAAATATTAAGTGATCCTTTTGTGGTATCTACACCGGTCAGAGAATCGATTATTGCTAGACGGGTTTACTGAGGCTGTACGGTGTCATTTTGTGGTTGTCAGACCTCAGCCGACCTAGTTGAGCTAGAGATGTTAGATTTTGATGCTATCCTGGGCATGGACTGGTTGGCAGCTTGCTATGTCACAGTTGATTGTCGAGCAAAGATAGCAAGATTTCATTTTCCGGGTGAGCCAGTCCTTGAATGGGTAGGTAATACAACGACACCCAGAGGTAGGTTTATTTCTTATCTGAAGGCGAGGAAGATGATCGTCAAAGGGTGAATTTATCATATTGTGCAAGTTAGAGAAGCAGATGCTGAGATACTTATACTTCAATCTATTCCAGTAGTCAAAGAGTACGCAGATGTATTCCCAGATGAACTTCTAGGTATTCTTCTAGAGCGAGAGATTGATTTGGGAACTCAACCAATATCCATCCCTCCGTATAGAATGGCACCTGCCGAATTGAAGGAGTTGAAGGAGCAGTTAAAAGATTTGCTGGATAAAGGTTTCATCAGGCCAAGTACCTCACATTGGGGTGCACCGGTACTGTTTGTACGAAAGAAAGACGGCTCGCTGAGGATGTATATCGATTATAGGCAACTGAACAAGGTAACTATTAATAATAAGTATCCACTTCCAAGGATAGATGACTTGTTTGATCAGTTGCAGGGAGTTAGATGCTTTTCAAAGATAGATTTGAGGTCGGGGTACCACCAGGTCAGAGTTCGGGAGAAAGATATTCCCAAGATAGCCTTCGGAACCCGATATGGCCACTTCGAGTTCCTTGTCATGTCCTTCGGGTTGACAAATGCACCAGCCATATTTATGGACTTGATGAATAACCTATTCCGGCCATTTTTAGATATGTTCGTGATAGTCTTTATTAATGATATTCTGGTTTATTCACGTTCAGAGGATGATCATGCGGACCACTTGTGAGCGGTACTCCAAACCCTCTGTGATAGTAAATTGTATGCTAAGTTTTGTAAATGTGAGTTCTGGTTGAAGTCTGTAGCATTCTTGGGGCACATTGTATCCGATGGAGGTATAAAGGTAAACACTCCGAAGATTAAGGCTGTGAAATCCTAGCCTAGACCTACCACTCCGACAGAGGTTCGTAGCTTTCTAGTCTTAACAGGATACTACCGGAGGTTTGTAGAGGGTTTTTCTTCCCTTTCGGCACCATTAATGAAGTTGACGCAGAAAGCAGCTATGTTTCAGTGGACAAAGGCTTGCGAGCAGAGTTTCCAAGAGCTTAAGAACAGGTTGACCTCAACGCCAATTCTAGCAATTCCAAAGGGTCCAAATGGTTATGCCATGTATTGTGATGCCTCAGGTGTCGAGTTAGGATGTGTCCTGATGCAACATGGGAAAGTAATTGCGTATGCTTCAAGGAAGTTAAGGAAGCACGAGCAGAATTATCTGACCCACGACCTCGAGTTAGCTGTAGTTATCCATGCACTTAAGATATGGCGGCATTATTTATATAGTGTTCATGTTGACGTATCCACAGATCATAAAAGCCTGCAACATATCCTCAAGCAAAAAGAGTTGAATTTGCGACAAAGGCCATGGCTTGAGTTAATGAAAGATTACAATGTTAACATTCTCTACCATCCAGGGAAAGATAATGTTGTAGCAGATGCCTTAAGTCGCCAATCTGTGGGTAGCTTAGCACATGTAGAGGCCGAGAAAAGACAATTAGCTAGAGAGATTCATCAATTGGCTTGTTTGGGGGTTCGGTTAGTAGACTCTGGCAATGGTGGATTTGTACTCCAAAATACTGCAAACTCATCTCTCATAGCTGAGGTAAAGGAGAGGTAATACGAGGACCCAGAGTTGGTCGAGTTGAGAGAGCGAATTCCACAGCAGAAGAAGTTGTTGTTAGAGCTCAAGGGAGATGGGGTTCTTAGATACATGGGTTGTTTGTGTGTTCCAGATGTGGCATGGCTACGAGACAGGATTATGTCAGAGTCACATTATTCGTGGTACTCCATTCATCCTGGGTCAACGAAGATGTACCATGACAATAAGGATGTGTACTGGTGGAACGATATGAAGAAGAACATTGCTGAGTTTGTCGCTCAGTGTCCTAGTTGCCAGCATGTGAAGGTATAGCACCAGAAGCCCGGAGGGCTAATGTATACTATAGAGATCCCGACGTGGAAATGGGAGGCGATAAACATGGACTTTGTCATAGGTTTACCTCGTTCTTATCATAAGTTCAATTCCATATGGGTGATAATCGATAGGCTCACGAAATCAGCTCATTTCCTACCGGTCAGGTCTACATATACAGTAGAAGATTATGCAAAGTTATATATTAAGGACATAGTGCCGCTACACGGAATACTAGTATCTATTATATCTGACCATGGGGCCCAGTTTACAACACATTTTTGGAGGTAATTTCAGAGAGGTCTCGGGACTTAGGTGAATCTCAGCACAGCTTTTCATCCACAAACTGATGGACAAGCCGAGCTCACAATTTAGACGCTCGAGGATATGTTACGAGCATGTGTGTTGGATTTTAAAAGAAGTTGGGATGAACATCTACCTCTTATCGAGTTTGCATATAATAACAGTTACCACTCCAGTATCCGGATGGCTCCGTACGAGGCTTTGTATGGGCGTAAGTGCAGATCACCTATAGGGTGGTTTGATGTTGGAGAATCTGGGTTACATGGGCCAGACCTAGTTCAGCAGGCCGTAGAGAAAGTAAAACTTATCTGGGAGCGACTGTTGACAGCCTAGAGTCGCCAGAAGTCATATTCTGACGTGCGGAGAGGAGACTTAGAGTTCGGGGTTAATGATTGGGTATTCTTAAAGGTGTCACCTATGAAGGGCATGATGAGGTTTGGCAAGAAAGGCAAGCTTACCCCACGGTATATTGGGCCTTATAGGATCATTCGGAGAGAGGGCCAAGTAGCATATGAGTTATAATTACCCTCAGAATTGGAGTCTGTCCATCCGATTTTTCACGTATCAATGCTACAGAAGTGCATTGGAGATCCTACCTGAGTGGTACCCACAGATGATGTACAGATTACAGAGGACTTGCCATACGAGGAAATTTTGGTTGTCATCCTAGACCAACAAATCCGCAAGCTACGGAATAAGGAAATAGCCTCCGTAAAGTTTTTATAGAGAAGAAAGAATGTGGAAGAGATGATGTGGGAAGCGGAGAAAGAAATGAAGTCTAAATACCCCCACCTATATCAAACTGAAGATATGGCTCGAGGTGGGATACCTCATCACAGCTCTATTCAGGCCGGTAGGTCATCAAGTAAGCTCTTATTTTTTACTTTCAGAATTTATAATAGACAGTTGTGTGAGGCCAAGTGTTGCTATTTATAGACATTGGCCATGTGTGGCATGTATAGTATATTTTCTGGCTGCGTACGAGTTAGTTTTAGTCTAGTGTATGGAGGAGACTCTGGCAACATTTTCACAAAGTATCTAAGAGTAAACATTCGAGGACGAATGTATCTAAGGGGGGAAGGATGTTACATCTTGCATTTTTCTTACATTAAAGTTTCGTCTTCAGTTAATTGACGTAGACTCGGGGATGAGATTTTCTTGAGATTATAAGCATTATGCTATTTCAAACATGTGATGAGTAAATTCGTGAAGGAGAGAAGGTAAGCAAATAGAAGAAAATGAGTTTCGTCGAAGTTTGGCAATTTGGGGTAAAATACGGTCCAAGCTATAATACCCCGTATTTATGGACTAGTGCAATACAAGGTACCATATGACCATGATAGTATGATGTATAAAGTGTATTAAAAATGAATAGTATTTTAAGTAATTTGAGATAATTCTTAATTATGTGGGTAATTAGTTAATTGTCAGGTAACGGGATATTACCTAATTAACTAATAAGTTATGGGATAAGATTAACCCCCCCCCCCCCCCCAAATCCCCATGTGGCAGCAAGCCACTACCAAAACATATGACTCTTAGTCATATAGGGATATATGGCAACCAATTCAAACATAAGCCTTGTAATTTAAAGAAAGCTACATATCTTTTAGCAATTAAAAGATACATATCTTTCAACATTTAACAGAATAGCAAAGGCTCTACATATAGGCAATCTGAAGCTAACATAGAAGGCAATCTGAAGCTGAAGCTAACGTAGAAGGCAATCTGAAGCTAACGTAGAAGGGTACAGATCTTCAATAATTCAAACAGAGATTTCATAGTATCTTAAGCAACGTGAGATTTTGCAATTTTAAGGGAGTACGGTGTAATCTTTCTCAAGAATATCACACGGATTTTTCCCTACTCCAGGTATGTTAAGGCTAAGCCCTTCCTTCATTTTGGCATGATCACGGAATTACATGCGTTTGATAACGAGACTTAAAGAGAAATTCATATTTCGAAATTTATGTATATTTTCCTAGTCTCGTAAGTTACAATATTCTCCTTATCGGGACTTCATATTCAATTGATTATTGTCTTGTTCTAGTCAAGAGAGCAGAGATCCTATATATGCAGTATTACATTATTTTCATTACCATCGAGCTATAATCGATGGGCAGGGCCCTATTGGGCAACCTCTGATCAGATGGTAAGTTATATACCGAGCCTACTATGGTCGAGCGCCTATGAGCAAGCCCAGTTGGTCGAGATACAGAGCCTAGTCTGGCCGAGCGCCTATGAGCGAGCCTACTATGGCAGAGCAGTTATATATATACCAAGCCTTATAAGGCCGGGCATTGATTTTACTTACTATATTGAGAGAGTTGAGTCAGTATCAGCAGGTAAGTATACCTCCATATCATCTTTGACTCCCAATTACCTTCAGTTATTATATTTTCTGGGGACGTTGCATTTTATGCGTGCAGGTTCAGACAGACAGATGGGTAGACCTACTTAGTAGGCGTTGCCCGAGTTCAGCTTTATCGGTAAGCTCCACGTCCTTCGGAGTTGTCGATTCTAGAAGGTTTGTGCACATCTTGTGTATATATATATATAGGCTTTGGGTAAGTCGGGGCCCTGTTCCGATCACAGTACATCCATAAGCAGAGGCTTGTAGACGTATCCTGTCAGTTAGTGCAGTATGTTGGGCTTGTAGGCCCTGTATGTATATTTTGTTGGCTTGTCAACTGTAGTAGTTATGACGGCCTTGCCGGCCCAACTTTATATTGACATTTAGTCAGCGTTAGTTTTCATTCAGTTTTATATTTTGCCTCGCAAATTGTCTTGCAATGTGGCCCCTCGCCAAAGTATGACATTATATGTCCAGAGTCCCTTAGTCGTAAATTGGTACCCAAGGATAGATGAGGCACCGAGTGCTGGTCTCGCCCCCAGGCTCGGGGCATGACAGCACCTGCGATGCCGCACTTGCAGAATTTCCCTCGCGGGTGCGGAAATGACTTAAAGGACTGGGTCCACATCTGTGATGAAGGGGCCGCACCTGCGTGTGTGCGCCTGTGGACAATGGTCTGCTTTTGCGTTCACCCCTCTAGCTCACTCTCCGCATCTACGGAACTTCAAGCGTATCTGCGGGCTCGCAGATGCGGAAATTCCCTCGCACCTGCGACCCCTGGCAATCTCCTCAATTCCCTCTTCTGCGCTCCTTCACCAGCACGTGCAAGTACGCACCTGCGGTCTCCCCACCGCATGTGCGAAACCACCAGATATCAAAAGGCTTCAGCCATTTGCCTAAATCCAAATTCAAACCGTTAAGCATCCGAGACATACCCGAGACCCCGGGACCTCAACCAAATATACCAACAAGTCCTAAAATACCATACGAACTTAGTCGGGCCCTTAAAACATGTCAAACAACAATAAAAACACGAATCACCATCCAATCCAAACTTAATGAACTTCGAAATTTCCAAATTCTACAAATGATGCCGAATCATAACAAACCACGTCCGATTGACCTCAAATTTTGCACACAAGTCATATTTAACATTACGGACCTACTCCAACTTTCGGAATCGGATTCTGACCCCGATATCAAAAATTTAACCCCCCGGTCAAACTTTTCAAAAATTCGACTTTCGCCATTTCAAGCCTAAATTAGCTACAGACCTCAGATTCACAGTCCGGGCATGCTCCTAAGTCCAAAATCACCCAACGGAGCTACCGGGACCGACGGAACTCCATTCCGGAGTCGTCTTCACACAATTCTGACTACGATCAAAATCCTAAGACTTAAGCTTCTGTTTTTAGGACTAAGTGTCCCAAAATACTCTGAAACCAAAATAAGACCTCCTGGCAAGTCACCTAAGCAGAAACAGATACGGGAAATGCATTAAATAGGGTATCGGGGCTAATACGCTCAAAATGACCGGCCGGGTCATTACATCCTCCCTCACTTAAACATACGTTCGTCCTCGAACGTGTCAAGAGTTGTTTCCAAGCCACCAAATCACTATTCCATCTTATCACGCACGTACCCGGGGGTGATCCCATGTCACCATATCCCATATAGGTCTGATAATACCACATAACTGAGATTTATTAATTCTACCTAGCCCACAAGCCTTAGAATCCAATTTCCAACATCCGAAATTTCTTATAAGGTCAGAATCCTGCAACCTACAAATTGTATAAGTCTGAACAAGATGTAACAAAAGCCGTAACCATAACTCAAATACTCAAAACTCAAATACCACATAGCTCAAATGCTCGAAGGAATGATTTCTAATCACCGTAGCTGCTCGAAACAACCCTATGCCGGTAATAAACCTCATACCAAACAAGACTTCATTATAAAACTTTCGTACACCACCGATGATGAAAGAAACACGGAGAGGCTCATAACCATTCATCATATCTACCAGTCGTGGAGCTCCCTCTCCTTCGACAAGAACCATAGCAAATTCCTAAGCCGACTTTCAATATTATCCTCTCCCATTCAAGAAAGTTCATAAAGTGCAATATAACAACCTTTCAAGAAATTTTCTTACTCGAGTCATCCCCAATATCAACCTCTGCAAGTCATAACCAATCAACAAGTATGCCTCAGCCCAAAAACTAATACCGTACAAAATTGTGCAATCAAATCATAGATAGCAGACTCCCCCACTTGGCTCAAAGCCATATAACAAAATATTTGATAACTCACCATACCCAAGATAACATCTAAATTGACCATACTAAGCAATAAGAGATCTACTATAGTCTCCAGACTCCCAATAGTCACCACACATAACCGATATACACGATCCACAATGATAGTATTGCCCACCGGTGTAGACACAAGAACAGGTGAAACTAGAGACTCACGGGGCATATCTAGATAATGAGCGAAATACGAGGACACATACGAATAAATCGAACCAGGGTCAAATAATACAGAGGCACCTTTATGGCAAACTAAGACAATACCTGTAATCACAGTATCCGAAGCAATGGCATCTGGTCTGGAAAGGAGTGCATAGAAATGGGCTTGACCACCACCTGATCGGCCTCCCCCTCTAGGGAGACCCCTAGCTGACTGACCTCCACCCTGATCTGGCTGGGCGAGTGGTGAAGTAATTGGTGCCGAAGTCAAAGGCTGACTCCTCTGTTGAGATGAACCTCCCAAAAGGCGGGGACAATGCCTCTTAATATGACCCAAATCTCCTCACTCAAAGCAACCACTCTCTGCAAATGGCGTTGGGGACTGAAGGGAACCCCGAGCACCAGAATAACTACTAGAAGGTCCTAACACAGATGAACCCTGAGTTGATGGTGCATGAGACGAACTCTGAGCTGGTAGTGCACTGAATGAAGACTAGCCCTGCTGATAGCTGTGTGCACCATGGCCAGATGATGTACCACGGTGAACCGGGCAAGTCGTCTGAGCATGTCTGAAAGGACGACCCCTACCATGGTGGAACTGACCCCCAGAAGGAACATCGCTGAATCCACACTGTCCACGAGACCTCTTGGCCTCCCTCTCAACCCGCTCCTGGCTGCGAACCATCTCAATCTGACGAGCAATATTGACAACCTCATCAAATGTAGCACCAGACACTCTCTCTCTCTCTAGTCATAAGCAATTATTGTATACACTTTTC
The DNA here is from genome assembly GCF_000390325.3 of Nicotiana tomentosiformis. Lineage (NCBI taxonomy): Eukaryota > Viridiplantae > Streptophyta > Magnoliopsida > Solanales > Solanaceae > Nicotiana > Nicotiana tomentosiformis. The sequence goes on along the minus strand of NC_090821.1, from coordinate 42,389,647 downwards.
CTCAATTTGTCATGAAGAAGAAATCCCTTTTCTCTTTTAATAGTTATTGTTGCTGATGTTTTAACTTCAATACCACACAAAAGGGGGGGTGATTTGTGTGGTGTCCAATTTTTCGTGTGCACAGATTATAGAATGACCTGGTTCTTCTATGTGTTCTTTATACTACTGTTACGGAATAATAAATGCAGAAATTAAAGAACACAAGTATTTTATGTGGAAAACACCTGGCTCAAAAGATGGAAAAACCACGACCTACTTCGCAGTAGAATTTTCCCAAACTCTCCACTAAATCACTGAGCCAAAAACTGCATTTACAAAACACTTTTGTAAACCTAGGATTAACTCTAATCCCGTTGTGGCACACAGCCTCTAACTGTTGCGACAACTTCAAGTTAACTCTAACTTAAATACTCTGATTACCTATTACAATTGCCTCTAGATAAAGCTGAAAAGTACAATATGAAAACACCTACTACAATTAAACTAGAATAAAAGACAGATAGTTGGAACTGGTTCTTCTATCTGGTTCATGTAACTTCAGGTTCGCACACTTGAATCACACATGAACTGCTTGCCAAATGCCTTGCTATTTTGCTCTCAATTCACGTTTAACTTCTGTTTTTGTGCGTCACCTATAGAGTGAGAACATCCTGCGATTTATAGAGTTAGTAAAGTAGAAAATAACTAGAGTTCTAATGCTACTCTTCCTTGGTGGAAGGGTTCTAGTTAATCTCAACTCCTAACTCCTTCCTTATCTTGGATAATGTTCTCGTTGAGTAAGGAGACCTTCTCCTTATTAATTATGCAATCTTTTCGATCAGGAGATATCTATTATTATGCCAGATTTTACTTATCTCCTGCATGTACATCTCATGTCCTTTGAATCTGCCCGTGTCTATGCCTACCAGTGATGGACCTGGTTCATCCCTGAGTTCCTTTGTCAATCTTCAAAACTATTCTTTACTTGGGTCAACAAATTCCCCATTTTTGATGATGACAAACTCTGTGCTTCCATAAGCTTATGTCCTGTTTTAACTTAGCTCAACATTAACATAATGTTAGAAATATTTCCTTTTTATCACTTATCATCAAGGACCAGGTTCATTAGGTTATAAACATTATTGTTCAAAGTGTAAAGCACAACCTTTTTCCCCCTTTTGGCATCATCAAAAAATTACATAAAAAATGTGAGATAACCAGATTTTAAAACTTACTCATGGCTACTGGGGCTACTTCAAATGCAATCATGGATTAATCATCATAGATAAAGCTAAGAATTTTAACCATCAAAGAAATATAAACAAACAGTTAGAGCAAAAACAATAAATTTCATTGATGATTGATAAGATTCTTCCACAAAGCATAAAAAGAAATAAAAATACTGAAAACATGAGCAAACAAAAACATTCCAAACTGGGTCACTGAAAGGTCTACATTGTGCAAGAAGTTTAAGGCTTGGAAGAACTGGGGGCTTGGTTTTTGGCTTGGAGAAGTTTTAGCATGTCTTGAAGAATTCCATCATTCTTCTCCTTTTCCCTTGCTAGTTCACTTCTGAGAGCATCTCTCTTAGACTCTACCTCAGCCAACCTTTTCTTCAGCCTCTCAATCTCAGCATCCTTAGCCCCACTTTCTTGCACCAAGTCTTACACCTTGCTATTCACTGGTACCTTCTTAGATGAACCATGTTCTTTAGGAGTGACATAGACTTCATAGTCACAAGCAGGCAGCGTATTTACCCCAAAATGATCCTTGCTTGTACCAACCTCACTTTCTTCTTTGGATTATAACTTTCAGTCACTCTCTTCAGTAGGTCTGCGAGGGTTTCATGTTCAGATGAAACAGGTTCATCTATATTTTTCCCAAGTTGAACCAGCCCTTCAGCGGCTTCGCCAGACCCACTTCCCCCTGTTTTCTTTACACTCTCCTCTACTCTAGCAGATTTTTCTCCCCAAACAACCATTGCACCTGTGTCTTTGGTTAAACTCACAGGAGTGGGTAAAGAATCAACCACTCTTTTACCCTTTCCCCTCACAGCACTTCGAACACCCTTGCTCTCTTTTTATTTTTATTTTTCATTTTCACCACCAATTCATCCAGACTCTAGAGTTTCAACACCTTCTTTAGACCCTACTAGTACAAACCTATTCTCCAAATTTGTTCTCTCCCCGCAACAACCTTGTGAGCAAGCATCGTTACTCTTTTCTTAGAGGTTGGGGTGGTGGAAGGGATGATAGTGGGTGTGGAAGTCTAATCAAACTGAATTTCAGTTTTGAAAAGATTTTGGAGTGTATCCCTAGAATCTAGGTACTTCAATTCGTTTGGGACTCTTCTGAACAGAACTGGTTCACTTGTAACGGATAAGTCCAAAAGGAGTTTGGAATTAAGTAGGACTCTGCTCATGATCAAAATATTATTATTTCAAATTATGTAGAGTGTAGAAAACATACCGTGTTATCTTGATGAACCAGGTTCTTCACTGATAATTCTCTTGTGTAAGTCTAAATTTGCCAAAATAGAGAAAATATTATTAGAGATTAATGAGTTATTTTAACACATGGCACAAGCGTATACTATTAAAAGTATGAGTCTAAGCAAAAACTAATCTAATTATATACACATTTTCAAATTTTCTAACCAAAACCAACAAAAAATATTCGTTGTGAATTCTGAACTGATCCTTTTAGGTGATCTTAATCATCCCTAATTCTAACTTATTCCTTTCAAAGTGATCTCTACTTAGGGCTTTTGTGAAGATGTCAGCTATTTGCTTGTCAGTAGCACAAAATTCCACAGTGATCAACCTTTTTTCATTGTTATCCCTCAAAAAGGATGCCTAACATCTATGTGCTTAGTTCTCGTGTGATGAATCGGGTTCTTGGTCATACTAATTGCACTAGTGTTTATCACAAAAAATAGGGATACAACCAACATCAATTCCAAAGTCCATTAATTATTGTTTGATCCATAACAATTGAGCACAACATGAAGCAGCAGTAATATACTCAGCTTCAGCAGTAGATAAGGCTACTGAATTTTGCTTTTTTGGTGGCCCAAGACACAAGACATGAGCCAAGAAAGTATGCCATACCTGAGGTGCTCTTTCTATCAACAAGAAAACTTGCATAATCAGCATCACCATATCCCACAAGATTGAAATTACTACCTTTTGGATACCAAAGACAAAGATCAGTGGTGCCTTTTAGATATCTGAAAATTCTCTTGACAACCGTCAAGTGAGACTCCTTCGGATTTGCTGAAATCTTGCACAAAGGCCTACACTGAAAACAATGTCAGGTCGACTAGCAGTGAGATACAACAATGAGCCAATCATTCCCCTATACAACTTCTGATCAACAGATGAACCAGGTTCATCTATATCCAACTTTGTAGTTGTTGCAATAGGAGTGTCAATTTCTTTGGATTCTTCCATTTTAAACCTTTTAAGCAACTCTTTTACATACTTCTGCTGATGGATCATAGTTCCATTTGAATTTTGTTTAATTTGTAAGCCTAAAAACAAATTAAGCTCACCCATCATGCTCATTTCAAACTCACTCCCCATTAGTTTAGAAAACTCTTTACTTAACTTATCAGTAGTTTCTCCAAAGATTATATCATCAACATATATCTGAACTACCAAGAGATCTTTACCTTTTTCTTTCAAGAAGAAAGTATTGTCAATTTTACCTCTCTTGTAGTCATGCTCAAGTAAAAACTTTGATAATCTTTCATACCATGCTCTTGGCGCCTACTTGAGCCCATAAATTGCTTTGTCAAGTTTGTACACATGATCAGGACTCTCCTTGCTTTCAAACCCCGGAGGTTGTTTGACAAACACTTCTTCCTATAGATAGCCATTGAGGAAGGCACTCTTGACATCCATATGGTGGAGGGTGAATTCCATGTAAGTAGCGAAGGCTATAAGTAGTTTTATTGCTTCCAACCTTGCAACTGGAGCAAAGGCTTCATCGTAGTCTATGCCCTCCTCTTGGCTATATCCTTGAACCACCAATCTTGCCTTGTTCCTTATAATTGTTCCATCTTCATCAAGTTTGTTTCTGAAGACCCATTTTGTGTCAATTACTGATATGTCCAAGGGTCTTGGTACCAGATACCAAACTTGACTCCTTTCAAATTGGTTGAGTTCATCTTGCATTGTATTTACCCAGTCTGCATCCTGCAAAGCCTCAGCAATATTTTTAGGTTCAATAAGAGATAAGAAAGCATCAAAAGCACAAAGATTCTTTAATGAAGATCTGGTTTTGATTCCAGAGGTTGGATCAGTAATTATGTTCTCAATGGGATGAGAACTTTGATACTTGTAAGGTTTCACAACCAACTGGTTTCCCTTTGATGTTCCTTCAGTCTTTTGTTGTTGTGGAACAAGTTTATGGACAGGTTCCTTTGAGGTTTGGGAATCTTTTCCTCTTTGTTCTGTTCCCCCTGTCATGTTGCTCTGGGTGGAAGCACATGTTCCATCACCTGTTCCTTCTTCCAGTGTTGCTTCTGTCTGGGCAGTGGTTTAATTTAAGTTTTTTACCAACCCAATTGCTTCATCATCATGTTCTTGTCTCTCAGAAAGAATGTTAGTTTCATCAGAAACTACATGAACACTTTCTTCAACACACATAGTTCTTTTGTTATAGACTTTATAAACTTTTCTATGTGAAGAATATCCCAAGAATACTTCTTCATCACTTCTGGGATCAAACTTGTGTCTTTACCATTGTTGTGCACAAAGCACTTGCATCCAAATACCCTAAGATGGGATATATTTGGTTTTCTCCCTTTAAGTAACTCATAGGGAGTCTTCTCTACAAGAGGTCTAGTCATGCACTTATTTATGATGTAGCATACAGTATTTACAGCTTCTGCCCAGAAGCTATGGAGCAGTTTACTAGAAAGAAGCATAGTCCTAGCCATATATTCAAGTGTCCTATTCTTTCTTTCAACTACTCCATTTTGTTGTGGAGTCCTAGGAGGAGAAAAATTATGATCTATGCCATGCTCATCACAAAATTCAGCAAATTTAGCATGTTCAAATTCAGTGCCATGATTGGACCTAATTGATGCAAGTTGATTACCTATTTGTTTCTGAGTTTTTCTAACAAAAGAAGTGAACATGTCAAATGCTTCATCTTTAGATGTTAAAAACAATGTCCAAGTAAACCTAGAGTAATCATCAACAAGCACCATTACATATCTTTTACCACATCTGCTTAATGTTCTCATTGGACCACAGAGATCCATATGGACTAGTTCCATCGTCCTGGTGGTGCTTACCACTTTCTTGCATTTAAAAGAGGATCTTACCTGCTTCCCCCTTGCACAAGCTTCACAAACTTTGTCTTCCTTGAACTTGATGTTAGGCAGCCCTATCACCAGGTCCTTGGAGACTAATTCTTTGAGTTGACTCAGACTTTCATGCCCAAGTCTCTTGTGCCAAAGGAGGGGATCATTGTACAACACACTTAAGCAAGTGAGTTCATTTTCTGACAGTGTGGACAGATCTACAATATATATATTATTCACTCTTTTTTCCTGCAAAACAATCTTGTCAGTGGTAAGATTAATCACAAAGCATTTTGTAGAGGGGAATGCTACCAAGTTACCTCTATCACACAATTGTGATACACTAATTAGACTGTATTTTAGGCGGTCTATCAAATAGACATTCTCAATCGAGTGAGAGTCAGTCTTACCTACCTTACCAACCCCAATGATCTCACCTTTCTTCCCATTTCCAAAGGAGACATTACCTCCTTTGAGGTCCTCAAATGAAAGGAACTGGTTCTTACTTCCTATCATGTGCTTTGAGCAACCACTATCCATGTATCATATTTGGCTGCTCCCCTTCACTTGGACCTGCAAAAGGAAATCAGGGATTAATCTTAGGAACCCAAACTAGTTTGGTTCTCTTTCTATAGGCAAAAGGATGAATCAAATTCTTTTTAGCCCAACCTGGCAGCCTATTTTTCCCTTGAACAAACTTTTTATTCTTTTGACTAGCCTTTTCTTTTGCAGTGCATTCACTTTTATAGTTACCAGTCTTACCATAGTGTGTGCAAATTTTGTTCTCAGGAAGTGTGAGATACTTGCTTTTGGGATCCCATTTAGGTGGCAGATTCCCAAAGCCAATTCCTCTTCTATTGCTACTATGATGTTCCTGTAGCCATGACAGTGCATCAGAGGACTTGTTCCATTTACAAGTTCTGTCTAGTTCATGCTTGACCTTGCCTAGATCCTTTGTCAAAATTCTTACCTGCCCATCCTTCTTATACAAATCATCTTTTAGTTTACCTACATTTTCTTCTAGAGTGAGTTGTGTGAAATCAATTGTCTTCTTACTTGTTCCTAATTTCAGTTTTAGGTTTTCAGATCTAAGTTCTAGGACATTTGATTCAAATGCATGAACCTGGTTCTTTAGTGCAGTATTTTCACTTACAATCTCACTAACTCTAAGTTCCAGGTTCTTACACTTTACTTTTAAAATCACACATTCCTTAGACAGCTGTTTCTTTTAACTGTTTATATCCTCAGATTCATCAATGAAATCTAGAAGTAACTCAGATAGCATTTCTTTAGACAAAAGTTTAATCTTGTCTTTTAGTGGATTATACTTACTTCAGATTCCTCATCGGATTCTCCAATTGACATAAGTGCTTGTTCATCTTCATCATCTGAGTCCTTATCTGAGCTTTCTCCCCAAGCAGCAACCATAGCCTTTGTTGATCCTTTGTTCTTCTTGGGATGAACTTGTTCCTTCTTTCTGTTTCTTCATTCAACTCTTTCCTTCTTCCATTCAATTTTTCATTAAGGGCAGTTTTGATGTGGTGATCAGTCTTCCCACACTTGTAGCAGCCCTCATTGGTCTGTTTTTCAGGAACCCTTGGTTTGTTGTAGCCTCCACTTCTTGAAGAACCCTTTCCTCTCATTAGGTACTTCTTAAAGTCCTTTGTGATCATAGCTATTTCATCATCTTCTAGATCAGAACCTTCAGTGATTCTGAGTGCCAGGCTCCTTTCCTTCTTAGGTACATCGATCTTCATGGTTTGCCTTCTAAGTTCATAAGCAGTGAGATTTCCAATTAGCTCATCCAACCTAAGAGTGGCAATGTTCTTTGATTCCTGAATGGCAATGATTTTTCTCTCCCAAGTAACTGGCAGAACCCTTGTCAGAATCTTCTCAACTCTGTCTTCTTCAAAAATAATCCTTCCAAGAGACTTAAGTTCATTTGTTAGTGAGGTGAACCTTGTATACATCTTCTGGATGGTTTCCCCTTCCCCCTTCCTTCGTGGTGAAATTCTCATATTCAGAATATAGTAGTGTTCCTCTGGACCTCTTCACTTGAGGTGTTCCTTCATGGGCCACTTGCAAAGTGTCCCAGATTTTCTTAGCAGTGGTACAACTTTGTATTATACTGTACTCATCTGGACCGAGTCCACAAACAAGCCATTTTTTGGCTTTAGCATTCTTCTCTCATTTTCTCAAGTCGTCAGCAGTGCAGTTGGCTCTTTTTTTGGCAACTCTTCTCCTTCGGCATTTATCTTCATGGTATCCAGTGGACCATCTGTGACAATGTCCCATAGCTCATAGTCTTCTCCTATGTTGTGATATCTCATCCTATTTTTCTACCAAGAGTAATACTGGCCGTTGAAGAGTGGTGGCCTAGCAGTGGATTGCCCTTCCCAGTTTCCAAGTGGTGCACTCATCTTGATCTTCTCCTAAGGTGTTAGCCTCTTCAAGGATAACCTGCTCTGATACCAATTGATGTTTTAACGTCAATACCACACAAGGGGGGGAGGGGATGATTTGTATGGTATCCAATTTTTCGCGTGCACAGATTATAGAATGACCTGGTTCTTCAATGTGTTCCTTATACTACTGTTACGGAATAATAAATGCAGAAATTAAAGAACACAAGTATTTTATGTGAAAAACACCTGGCTCAAAAGGTGGAAAAACCACGATCTACTTCGCAGTAGAATTTTCCCAAACTCTCCACTAAATCATTAAGCCAAAAACTGTATTTACTAAACACTTTTGTAAATCTAGGATTAACTCTAATCCTGTTGTGGCACACAGCCTCTAACTGTTGCGGCAACTTCAAGTTAACTCTAACTTGAATGCTCTGAGTACCTATTATAATTGCCTCTAGATAAAGCTGAAAAGTACAATATGAAAACACCTACTACAATTGAACTAGAATAAAAGACAGTTGGAACTGGTTCTTCTATCTGGTTCATGTAGCTTCAGGTTCGCACACTTGAATCACACACGAACTGCTTGTAAAATGCCTTGCTATTTTGCTCTCAATTCACGTTTAACTTCTATTTTTGTGCGTCACCTGTAGAGTGAGAACATCCTGCGATTTATAGAGTTAGTAGAGTAGAAAATAACTAGAGTTCTAATGCTACTCTTCCTTGGTGGAAGAGTTCTAGTTAATCTCAACTCCTAACTCTTTCCTTATCTTGGATAATGTTCTCGTTGAGTAAGGAGACCTTCTCCTTATCGATTATGCAATCTTTTCGATTAGGAGATATCTATTATTATGCCGGATTTCGTTTATCTCCTGCATGTGCATCTCACGTCCTTTGAATCTGCCCGTGTCTATGTCTACTAGTGATGAACCTGGTTCATCCCTAAGTTCCTTTGTCAATCTTCAAAACTATTCTTTACTTGGGGCAACAGTTGCTCGTAAAGAAAGTAGCGTAATTGACTTTTAGTTTAAGAGGTGCAAAGTGCAAACTTGTATTAAAACCAACGCAACCATATATACACCTAATCCGAGCAAGTCAAAACATAATAAATTAATATAGGATGAAGTTAAGAAAAAATAAACACACGAAAAAGTCAATTGGAACCCGTAAAAGTAGCTCCGCCAATGCCTTTTTAAGTGGAGTTATTGATCACTTCCCACTAATAAATACTACTAACTGGAGTATCTTCAATAAAAGGACCGCAAATATTCCAACACAAAAGAAAATTAAAGTAGAGAAAAAATATATAAGAATACATGTGTGTTCCTAATGTATACACATTGAAGAAATTAAATATCAGCATATATATGTGTACGTAATGTATACACAAAACAAGGTAGGTTACCATTATAATTTATGTGGCTCTAGGGGACCTAGCTAATGTAAGTGGCTATGAAGATGATAGTGTAGGAGGTGCTAGAGGTTCATGTCCTTGTTCACTTCTGCTCTGACCTTGTGGTCTTGTGGGTCAACAAACGAAAGCTGGCCCTATTTTATTAGTTTGCACTATTGGCAAAGTCTACAAGGGTCTCATATAGCAACTCATGTAGAAAGAAAGAAAGGAGAGAACTAATATATGACTTAACTTATAGGAGTATATATTATCGTTTAAATTTTCTATATTATTAATGTATTTCAATCTATTGAAGTAAGGAGGTAATTTACTTTATTTTTAAGGTTATTAATTTTATCTTTTATGAAAATTATTTATAATTATCTTTCAGTTGATCCGTATAATGTATGTATCGAAGTTAAACTTCTCCCACATTAGTTATAACTATACATGTCCATTATCGAAGACATACAAAATTTTAAGTTAAACTAAGTAATTGGATTATAGACCGGCTTAGGAAAATTGAAAAAGAATTCACTTTTAGTAAACGGAGGCAGGTAGGGGCAGCGAGCATATGCCCATAGCTTCTTAAGTTTAAAAATTGGGCTCTACCAACGCTACAAGCTTCCATAATCCAATGGAATCTTCGTAAAGTCACTTCTTAAGTTTGAAAATTATGTCGGACCAATGCTACAAGCATTCCGAATCCAGTAAAATGTTCGTAAAATCGGTCATTGAGTGTCATGATTTATTCGATGGCAGGTCCAATCGATTCATAACCTTTCGAGCACAACCCGTATTTTACACAATGACTAGTGAATTTAACCACACTTCGCATTGTCATAAAAAATATTTTTTGAAAGGTAAAATTAGTAAATTCATTGATAAATGAAAAAGAAATATACAAACTTCTTTTAGTCGTTAATAAGCAAAACAAAAGTAAAAAGAAATTAATTCATACATTTAGATCATAAATGCGTAAGAAAGGAAAATTAAAATGATAATAAAAATAAAAGCTTTACTAAAAAGGAACATAAAAGGAAAAGATCATCGTATTCTTGCTATACCCAACTGATAGTCCCAATACAATCATCTAAATCTTCCCAATTGAAGTTTTGGAAAGTTTTACCTTGGAGCGATGCACAGTATTTGGAAGCGATTCACATATAATATCATTGTCACTTGGCTTTTGTTATATGTTCATTTATGCCATATTCGAGCGAACAAATGCATATTTGGGAGTTTCACCCTGTCTTTTTGTCGGATGTGAATAACACTGGCTCTTAATAATTTACATCCTTTGACCTGTCATTTGATTTTAAATACTCATCAGAGTGCTTAACTGCAACGTCACATGTATAGAAAAATAAATATTACCACTCATAAGCCCAAAGTGAAGAAATTTAAGGAAAAGAATGACAATTTAAGTTGCAATCTTTTGCTTGCACATAAACACATATATGGACAATATAGAAGTAATAACACGAGAAGAATATAAGGATGAAGAATCCTCAGAACAAAAAATAATATTTGATAATAATATATTTGAACAAATAAAAAGAAAAGAATTAGACCTCAGTGTCGAAAAAATATTTGAAGTACCTACAATAAAAAATTGGTTCAAAAGACAAAAAGAAGAATATTACGTGGTTAGCCAAAAAGAACATATAATTGACTGTAAATATACAAAAGGAAAAGCCAAAATACCAATAATAAATAAAAGAATAATAAATAAAGAAATACAAGATATAAAGGCAAAAAACCCAATTAAATATGTACACCTAGGAGGAACTGAAATACTAATAAAAGCATATTTTAGGGAAAGAATAGATACCCCTATAGAAATATATTTAGCAGATGATAGAATAATTCAACGTATAGAAAAAAGCATAATAAGTGCAATAAAAGGAAATCTCATATATCAAAAATTCAAATTCATAATAAGTGCCAATTATTCAATAGCAATAAACGATAGAAATATAGATAAATCATTAGTATTATACTGGAAAATGTCAGGAATAGAATTAACACCTGGAAGTAAGATATTTACAACTAGATGTAAAAATCTATACGTCTTAACAACAAAACATAAAATAGCAGCAAAAAATAAAATTAAAATAGAAAACCCGTTTGAAAGAATAGTTACAGTTATTGACAATAATGAATATAGTTATAAAGAAATTGACATGGAAGAAGATTTAGAAATAGTAAAAGAAAGATTAAGTACATCAAGTATACCAAACCAATTAACTTATGAAACACCAACATCATCAAGAATAAGTACATCAAGAAGAGAATATATAATCCCAAAAAATTTAATAAAAAACACAAAAGAAAAAATAAATACATACCACTACTATATAACTGGAATCATGGAACAAAGAAAATATCAAATATTAATAAATACAGGACAAGAAGAAAACTATATTACAAGAGAATTAGTAACAGAAACTGAAATAATAACTACTGAACAATTATGCCCTGAATTACCTAAAGAATTAATAATAAACGAAGAAATAACAGAAAAAGAAATAATTATTGGAGGAATACCTCTAATAATACAATTTAAAATATATCAAGAAAACGAAAATGAAAATATTACACTAGGAATAAAATGGTTAGAAAAGGTAAAACCATACAGTCTAGGAGATAAGCAATTAACCATAACATACAAAGATAAGAAAATAATAATAAAAAGAACAGAAGAATGAAAATATATATACTCGCAAGTCATAGTAGAAGGATATTATAATAGATACTATACACCAATGATAGATACAGGGCAGAAGCTAATATATGTAAATATAATTGTTTACCAACGGATAAATGGGAAAAATTAAAAACACCTATGGTAGTAACAGGATTTAATAATGAAGGTAGTATGATTAACTACAAAGCCAAGAATGTAAAAATACAAATATGGAATAAAATATTAACTATAGAAGAAATATATAACTTTGAATTCACTACAAAAGATATGTTACTAGGAATGCCATTAAATTCTCTATGATTTTGTAACAATTTCTAAAATCGTCTTTATTTTGAATTAACCAAATCGATTAACAAATATAAACAAAGAAAAAAGTTGAGAACAGGAGAATGGAGGAAGAAAAGAGATAAATTTTGAGACTCAAAATTTTCATTTTATTCCATTAAAAAGGAATATGAAAAGTTGGTATTTGTAATACGTTGTTTAAGTTTTTTATTACAAGGAATGAGAAAGGTTTGAGTAGAAAAAGTTCTGAATTTTTATTATTTCATTGTTCTGAATTTTTATTATTTCATTTGTTTTAGTTTTCATTCTTGTTGATGCATGAATTTTAAAACTATTTTGTAGATTCAAATGATAGTATTATCTAAAAAAAATATTCATGTGTTAAAGCAGTACATATAGAAAGCAAAGGATGCAATGGAACTTCAGATATTTGAGAGGCCTAAATATTTTCTGAGAAGTGAACATCAAGGAAGCAGAAGCAAAAAAAAAAAAAAAAGTAGCTCCTCCATGTCATTCCCAAAGTTCTCTTTGAACAATTAGGAAATTATGAATTTCGAAATAAAAGTATTTCAAGGATCTAAAACATGTTGTGTATTTACTTGTCTAAAAAAAGCTAAAGGATAGAATTCTAACATACCTTAGGCCCAAATCATTTGTAGATCTTTTTCGCTCCAATGGCTTTGACATAGAGATGGCCCAAATCATGGTAAGTAGAACAATTTTGTTGCAAGAGAAGCCATTCCAATACCTAGTTAGAGTACATTCCGACTCCAGCTCCTCTTGCATATGTATATTTTTCCAAAATATTTTGTAACTCTCCAAAAAAAAAAAATCTCCTTAGACATGGAGAAAGAAAATGTTTTTTGCCTTTACTAATATTTAATACACATTAATCACATTTATTATAGCAGAAGGGGAAAACAAATGATTAGTATTTTTGAATTTTTTAAATAAGATAAAGGGAAACATGGGGAAAAGACAAAAAAAAAAGGAGAAAAAAGATAAATGAGTTTCTTGACAAAAAAGAGGTGGTCTTTTCAATTCCTTCCTTTATATATATATATATATATATATATATATATATATATATATATATATATATATGACACCGTAGTCCATTACATATACATTTTATTAGGAAGAGCGGAAGAGGTAAAAGTTCGATAGCAGGTGCATCCACACCTAATGTCTTTGACTTAAACTACTATTATATCAATTTAGTTTAAAAGATAAATTATTCACCATTATTGAAATTAAATTTGCCTGCACGAATGAATATATAAGGGATTCGTACAATCGATCCTGACTAGTTTAGAAGTAACACATAGTTGATTGAATGATATACTTTAACTAAGTTCACACCTATTGTCACAATAAGGTATTGGATACGATAGATTTTAATAAACATAAATCTGTGTGTACGGTCGAAGTCGAGCTCGATTTCTGACTTGGTAGATTAGGAACATGGTGACCACGGACTGAAGACCGACCTCGAGTCTCACCGAGCTAGCACCCGAGGTCGGAAAACCTGCTTTCGAGGAAAATTGAGTCTGGTGTCGACCTTAGCCTCGAACGAGATCGAGGATATGACCGAAATATCTGTGACCGGACGGATATTACGGCGAGAGTCTCGGCATGTATCAGCAGGGAACCGGTAATCAGCAAATCAAGAGATTTTTACCTTTTATAGAAATATACCTAGAATAGGACTCCTCTACTATATAAAGAGGGTCTGATAATTCATTCAACACATTATAACACGTATCCCAACAACAAACTGTTATTTTTAGTCATTATTATCTTATTACTTTGTTTCGGCACCAATTTCAGCATCTTTGACTCGAGGGTGACCAACCTCCAAGGCTAAGATTATTCAACCTACGTGGTTTGCATTTACTTTTTTATCATTTATTTTAATTTGAATCTGATTTCTCAATTTTGTATCAAGTTAGATCACGTATTCTTAAAACCGTGTATAAATTTAATTGTTATCTGATTTTGAGGGTAAATATTTTGGCGCCCACCGTGAGGCTAAGGATAATAGTGGTTATTTGATACAAATCTCCATAACGCACACTGCTTTACACTTACCCTTTGAAGTGTCTTTGATTCTAGGCTAAAATACAAAAATGTCAAACTCTCAATCAGCACCTTTGCATGTTGACAATGGGTCCGGTCACCAAGGTAAAAATAACAACATAGTGCCCGAGATACCGTCTGCTGATCCCACTGGAATTTCGATCGCAGATCCGATTGATGCTAATTCACACGTGGCTATCGATGCAAACTTGCCTACCGACCCTGAAAATAGCGTTCGTGGTGAAGCCCGATTGGCAACTCGAAACATGCAAAATGTTGAAGGAGACGGGATTAGTCTACGAGTGATCTTCGAAATATTGCAGGCTCAACAAACGGTGATAGCTCAGTTACAGAACTAAAGCCATGCACCGAGCAGGGTTGAGCCCGATCCTCCCCGTGAAGTCACCCGTAGGGATGAACTGGTCATAGAAAGGTCGAACGAACACGAATCGGGAGCTAACCCCGAGATCATAAAAATGCTCGAGGAGATGACAAAACGGATAGAATCAAGGGAGAAGAAGATCGAGGCTAACGACAAAAAGGTAGAAACCTATAATTCCAGGGTAGACCAAATTCCAGGAGCACCTCCGATAATGAAGAGCCTGGATTCCAGGAAGTTCGTGCAAAAACCTTTTCCACCGAGCGCGGCTTTGAAGCCGATCCCTAAGAAGTTCCGTATGCCCAAAATTCCCAAGTATAACGGAATGATCGACCTAAGCGAGCATGTAACCTCTTATACATGTGCTATCAAAGGGAACGACCTGGAGGACGATGAGATAGAGTCTGTTCTATTGAAAATATTTGGGGAGACACTGTCGAAGGGAGCTATGATATGGTATCATAATTTACCTCCTAATTCTATTGACTCATTTTCTATGCTTGCAGATTCTTTCGTAAAAGCACACGCAGGTGCCATCAAGGTCGATACTAGGAAATCAGACCTTTTCAAAGTCAAACAGAAGGATAACGAGATGCTCAGAGAGTTCGTGTCCCGGTTTCAAATGGAACGAATGGATCTTCCGCCGGTCGCTGATGATTGGGCTGTTCAAGCTTATACTTAGGGACTTAGTATTCGAAGCTTGGTGGCTTCACAACAGCTGAAGCAAAACTTAATAGAATACCCGGTTGTTACATGGGACGACGTGCATAACCGGTATCAATCGAAAATCAAAGTCGAAGATGATCAACTCGGGGCCCTTTCGAGGTCAGTCTATCCCGTCAGAACCCTCGACAGAGTCAAGAGAGATATCGATCGCGAACCGAGGCCAAACAAGGATCGCTATCAGCCGTATAACGGAGATCGGAGAAGCAACGGGTCCGAAAAAAACTCCATGAGAAACGAAAGAAGAAATAACCAAGGTCAAAGAAGTCGGGGGCTTATGACAAAATATGGCTTCGACAGGTCCAAAAACGGACAGAGGCTATCGGAATTTAACTTCAATGTCGATGCTGCCGCAATTGTATCAGCTATCGGGCGCATCAAAGATAATAAATGGCCTTGACCTCTACAGTCTGATCTAACCCAAAGGGATCCTAACCAGATGTGCAAATATCATGGCACTCACGATCACAGAACGGAAGATTGTCGACAGTTGAGAGAATAAGTGGCACGTCTATTCAACAATGGGCACCTTCAAGAGTTCTTGAGCGACCGAGCCAAGAATCATTTCAGGAACAGGGATCCTAACAAACAGGCAGAACAACAAAAATCTCAACACGTCATTAACATGATCATCGGAGGGGTTGATATCCCACAGGGGCTAATGTTGAAACGCACCAAAGTATCCATCACTAGGGAGAAACG
Source organism: Nicotiana tomentosiformis (assembly GCF_000390325.3). Taxonomy (NCBI): domain Eukaryota; kingdom Viridiplantae; phylum Streptophyta; class Magnoliopsida; order Solanales; family Solanaceae; genus Nicotiana; species Nicotiana tomentosiformis. The sequence goes on along the minus strand of NC_090821.1, from coordinate 42,373,676 downwards.
AACTCGAGACTACATACCGGTGGGAACTTTATCTTTCAATGACGAGGATGCGGAAGGGATCGTGCAGCCCCACAATGATGCGCTAGTAATATATGTACTCGTAAATCAAATTCGGGTTAAACGTGTGTTAATTGATCCAAGTAGCTCAGCCAACATCATTCGATCAAGGGTCGTGGAGCAGCTCGGTCTACAAGACCAAATCGTGCCTGCAGTTTGAGTTCTGAACGGATTCAACATGGCATGTGAGACCAGCATGGGCAATTAAATATGGTATATTCGGGAAATTAAATACCCGGATTGGGTAGCAACCGTAGTAGTAGTCCCTAAAAAAGAGAATAAACTAAGAATGTATGTAGACTACAACGATTTAAATAAGGCATGTCCCAAAGACTCTTTTCCTTTGCCCAACGTCGACCGTATGATCGATTTCATGGCCGGCCACGAGATCCTCAGTTTTCTCGATGCTTATTCTGGATACAACCAAATACGGATGGACCGGGGTGATCAGGAAAAAACTTCCTTCATCACTAAATATGGAACATACTGTTATAACGTAATGCCGTTTGGATTAAAAAATGACGGTGCCAATTACCAACGCCTAGTAAATCGAATGTTTGAGGAACAAATAGGAAAATCAATGGAAGTTTACATTGACGACATGTTAGTTAAGTCCCTGCGAGCAGAGGACCATTTAAAAAATTTGTAGGAAACCTTTAACATACTGAAGCAGTACAATATGAAGTTGAACCCAGAAAAATGTGCATTTTAAGTTGGGTCGGGTACATTTCTTGGATTCATGGTATCCAATCGGGAAATCGAAATCAATCCCGATAAAATCAAAGCCATCGAAGATATCACAGTCGTGGACAATGTAAAGGTCATGCAAAGGTTAACCGGGCGAATAGCTGCCCTGGGGCGATTTATTATGAGGTCGTCCGACAAGAGCCACCGATTCCTCGCACTGTTGAAAAAGAAGAACAACTTCTCGTGGACCCCGGAATGCCAACAAGATTTGGAGGAACTCGATAGGTATTTATCGAGCCCATCCCTGCTTCACATACCGAAGACAGACGAAGAACTGTACTTGTACTTGGCGATCTCGGAGATAGCGGTAAGGGGAGTCCTAGTTCGGGAAGAACAAGGTACGCAATTTCCAATTTACTATGTTAGTAGGACCTTAGGTGAGGCCGAAACTACATACCCTCACCTGGAAAAACTGGCACTCGCTTTGCTAAGCGCCTCTAGGAAGCTAAATCTGTACTTCCAATGCCACCCCATATGTGTCGTAACTACTTACCCATTGAGGAACGTTATGCATAAGCCCGAATGCTCGGTCTGATTGGCCAAATGGGCCATATAAATAAGTGGGTATGATATTGAGTATCGACCTCAAACCGCCATTAAGTCTCAAATTTTGGCAGACTTCGTGGCTGACTTTACACCGGCCCTGATACCCGAGGTCAAAAGAGAGTTATTGATTAACTCAGGAACTTCCTCGGGAATCTGGACCCTCTTCATAGACGGTGCCTCAAACGCAAAAGGGTACGAACTTGGCATCATTCTAAAGCCGCCAACAGGTAATATAATTAGACAATCTATTAAGACTGTGAAATTGACTAACAACGAGGCCGAATATGAGGCCATGATTGCAGGCCGTGAACTAACCAAGAGCTTGGGGGCAAGAGGTAATCGAAGCCAAGTGTGACTCCCTCCTTGTGTTAAACCAAGTCAACGGAACATTCAAGGTTAGAGAGGAATGAATGCAAAGATACTTGGACAAATTACAAGTGACATTATATCGGTTCAAAGAATGGACTTTGCAACACGTACCTCAAGATCAAAACAGCGAGGCCAATGCCCTCGCTAACTTGGGGTCGTTGGTCGATGACGACGAGTTCAACTCGGGAGAAGTTGTACAACTTATAAGATTGGTGATGGAAGAAAGCCACGCCGAGATCAACTCGATGAGCCTAACTTGGGACTGGAGGAATAAGTATGTGGAATATCTCAGATCTGGTAAACTGCCTCGGATCCAAAAGAGTCAAGGGCCCTGCGTACGAAAGCGGCCCAATTTAGCCTGTCCGAAGATGGAACCTTATTCAGAAGAACATTTGATGGCCCACTTGCAATATGTCTAGGGCCGGGTGATACTGAGTATGTTTTGAGGGAAAACCATGAAGGTACCTGTGGAAATCATTCGGGCGCCGAATCGCTAGTTCAAAAAATAATCAGAGCTGGTTATTACTGGATCGACATTGAAAAAGATGCAAAGGAGTTCGTTCAAAAATGTGATGAATGCCAAAGACACGCTCCGATGATCCATCGACTCGGGGAGCTGCTGCATTCAATTTTGTCACCATGGCCGTTCATGAAGTGGGGAATGGACATTGTTGGCCCCCTTCCGTGGGTACCCGGTAACTGAGCGAACCTGATTGGACCTCCCGGGCACTGGCACTTTCCTTGGATTTGCGCACCAGCCTCCTTTTTGTTTTTTCTTCTCCGAGTTCGAAGAACTCGAAGCCCTTTTTCTCTTCATCTCTTTATCCTGCCTCGAAACAGATGGTTCGGGGAGGATGTCTTCATCGCCAGACGGGGACCTCATTTTGACATCTTTGGGAGGACCTACAAAGAAAGAAAAAGTGAAAACGAATACAGCTAAGAAAACTAAGTGTTGATTCACTCAGTAGATAAATCTTACCGTGAGAACGGGCCTCCCACCGACCCTTCGAAAGTTTGCGCCACGCGCACTCAAAATAGGGTTTTGTGACATAATGCCCTCGACCCTCTCCTTGAGTCGAGGAACTGCATCTGGCATCCGAGCAACCACTGCATCACAAAGAATCGATAAGAAGAAGGGCAAAGGAAAAATGATAAACAACATCTTAAAGGCAAGGTTATACTTAGGCTTCATGTTCTATTTCTCAGGAAATGGCATGTCCTCGGCCGGGATTAAGTCCGAGGTCTTCACTAGAACGAATCGGCCCACCCAGCCTCGGTCCCGATCCTCATCGATACTCGAGAATGGGGCCTTACTGGCCTGACAGAAAAGTTTTATTAGCCCCCCCTCGATAAAGTCGAGGACTATACAGGCGCATCAGGTGGTCGATGATGAAGGGTCACCCCTCGAGTTTGCTCACGAAGAAGCGAAGGAGAATTATAATCCTCCAAAACGAAGGATGAATCTGCCCGATAGTCACCCCATACCTTTTGCAAATGGCTATAATAACTGGATATAAAGGATCCTATGTGAAAGGGTAAGTATAAACAATTAAAACATCATCCACGTGGGTGGTGATCGCTTCCTCGGGCGTAGGAACCACCATGTGCTTATCGACCCAGTTGTAGTCCTCCTTGACCTTGGTGAGGACAATATCGGTGACCGAACATATGTATCTCGAGATCGGCTCGCACCGACCTGGTACCGAGGAGGTTTTCTCAACCTTGAAATCGGCTCTGGTTGGGCACCCTGTAGGGACGAACATCTTTAGAGGGGGTTCCAGTGTCGGTTCTTTAGTAACAACATGCAAAACGTTATCAGATGGTTTCGAGGAAGAAGGATTTTCGTTTTGAGGAACGGATTTTGAAGTCTTTTCCATTGCTTCTAAATAGAGGAGAAAAGAAAGTGCTGATAAAAGAGGAGGTGTGTTTAACAGACAACTTATGTAAGCTTTCAGAAAACCAGAAGATGAGAGTGATGAAGTTTCTTAAAGCACAAGAGAAAAAGTTTGAATGTAAAAGTTCTAAATGAATAGATGAAAGGGTATTTTTAGTTTTCTCAAACGGTGGTTTGCATCCTGAAGTGGCCGACCGATAATAGACACGCATTTAATTCCTTGAAAACTGGACCGACGGGATATTTTAACTATTCTTATCACTTACGTCATGATTCTGTCGTCATGATTTATCAAAGTGAGCATCGGAGGCTCATGATTTTGTCACTTAGGTCATGATATATCGAAGTGAGAATTGGCGGCTCATATCATTTCTCGTCATTTACTCTCCGAAAAACGAGGGGATTATTTGTATACGGTCGAAGTCGAGCTCGATTTCGACTTGGTAGATTAGGAACAAGGCGACCACGGACTGAAGACCGACTTCAAGTCTCACCGAGCTAGCACCCGAGAACGGAAAACCTGCCTTCGAGGAAAATTGAGTCCGGTGCCGACCTTAGCCTCGAACGAGCTCGAGGATAACTAATAGAAGACCGAAATATCTGTGACCGGATGGATATTACAGCAAAAATTACAGCACGTATCAGCAGGGAACCGGTAATCAGCAAATCAAGAGATTTTTACCTTTTATAGAAATGTACCTAGAATAGGACTCCTCTACTATATAAAGGGGGTCTGATAATTCATTCAACACATTGTAACACGTATCCCAAAGCAATAAACTGTTATTTATAGTCATTATTATCTTATCACTCTGTTCCGGCACCGATTGCAGCATCTTTGACTCGAGGGTGACCTACCTCTGAGGCCAAGATTGTTCAACCTGCGTGGTTTGCATTTACTTTTTTATCATTTATTTCAATTTGAATTTGATTTCTCATTTTTGTATCAAGTTAGATCATGTATCCTTAAAACCGCGTTATCTACAAGGAATATGCTTCTTGTTTGCAACAAGGCCGTTTTTGTCACATAATTGTCCCAAGGAGCTAATTTTTATTTTCCTCCTTCGACGAATTAGATTGATTACAAATTCTAGAACTGAACGATGTCAAAACTTTCAGTATGGTGGATAACGAAGAGACTATACAGCAGACCGGGTTCGACAATTCAATTGTCTACCTTCTAGGTAATAATGAAGGATGAAGAACATATTGTGCGTCTCTTTTCTTGTGATAGTGTATTATTAATTAAGTTCGGCTCAACAAAATTTTCAGAATATATCGTAACAGGACATATTGGATTGTAATAAAGAAAATAATAACAATATCTGCGTAACGAAATCTATTTAGATTATGTGATACCAAAATAACATCGCCTTAGTGTCCCTTATTTAACTAAAACAAAAAGGAAATGCTTAACCTTTGGAAACAAAGAAATTTTATTAAAAGAAGAATGCAAAGGTCGAGTTTGAAACAGATTAACTTGTTGCTTTACATCTCATGATTTAAACTTTGAGACTCTTACAAACCAAAATTTTCAAAGCCAATGCAATTTAAGTTGCTAAGTGTATAGGGTAAAATTGGTTCATATTAAATTATCAAATGATAGCGTGACATGTGGAGCCGGAGACAAGTAAAAGATCAATCGAGTAAAAATCAAGACCGGGAACAACAACTGGCATCGAAGGGAGCACAATCAACATGAACGAGTCCAATATTTACCACCGGATGGCATTCAATAAAGAATATTTCCCATCATTAAATAGGCAGTCGTTGCAGAGAATATTTGTATTCATGGTATATCATTACATATTCATCAATGGCCCATTTATTATCATTTAAGAGGGGCTTGATCTTAGGATCTTGTTTTCCTAGGTATAGCTATAAATAGTAATTTCAACAGTCGTTGTAAGGACACGAAATTCTTGAAAAAACTTATGCTACATTCTATTTTCAAGCTAAATAAAATAACTTTACTTGTTGCCTTATATTGTTCTTATTTCTGCTCTCAGAGACATTGCTCCCGGAACCAGGCTTATCATTTTCTTCGATTTTAATCGCTAAGTCTTATTTTTAATTTAGTATATTTATCATTTTTGGATCAAATCAGTTCGCTTGTCTATAAACCACGTAACAAATTTAACTGTATCGTTTTACGGGTAAACAGTTCGGCACCCACCGTGGAGCTTAGACAATTGCGTAATTGAGTTGATCCTTGCGTTTATTACTAACTCGTTGGATTCTGTTTTTCTTAGCAAAAAATCTAAAATCGAAGCTAATGATGTCAACATCGCACACAACGTTGAGATACATGAAAATCTTCCCCAACATGAGGATTTAATCAGTGACACTCGCAACCGGAGGGACGTGAAAACTCTGGTCCATGGCGGACAGTACCCCTGACACATACGGGAACCAACTCCTGATGAAGCGGAGGATGAACACGTTGCGGAAACAGTGAGGATCTTGAGAGAGCAACAAAAAGCCATCATGTTCCACCTCTCCAGGCAGGACCAAGTCATGACGGAATTAAAGCAGGCATTGTCAGGTGCTTCAAATAATGCAAACAGTAGAGGAACAGTTCCTCCCGGCGTTACTGCAAATCAAACGGCTCAAAGAGTTGATAACAACACCCCGAAGGGTGAGGTCAGTTTTGATGGTGCTGGGGGGGACCGATAGTGGATTCGGTAACGACAACGGTAATGATACCTTCAAAACTGAACTCATGAGATTCATGAGGGAGATGAACGAGCGGATGGATCAGAACGCGAAGGAGTTTCACGCCCGAATGGATAAGACTCCTGGCGCACCACCAGTTTGAAGGGCTCAGATTTGAAGAAGAGCACTCAGATGTCGTTCAAGCCAAGCGCACCACCGGAGTTAATTCCTAAAGGGTTCAAGATGTCGGACATACCAAAATACGATGGAACTTTGGATCCTCAAGTGCACATCACAACTCATACAACGTCGGTGAAAGGGAACGATTAGCTCAACATAAGATCGAGTCAGTCCTGTTGAAAAGGTTGGAGAAACCCTCATGAAGGGGGCATTTATGTGGTACTCACTCTTACCCTAGCATTCAATAGATTCTTTTGAAATGCTCGCAGATTCGCTTATTAAGGCTCATGCCGGGGCCAGAAAGGTCCAGGCCAGGAAGGCGGACATATTCAGGATCGCACAGGGTGAGTCTGAATTGCTGCGGGAGTTCGTGATTAGATTCCAAAAAGAAAGGATGCTGCTACCGGCCATACCAAACGAGTGGGCAGCAGAGGCATTCACAAAGGACTTGAATCCGAGGAGCTCAGACGCCTCCCGAAAGCTGAAGGAAAGCCTGCTCGAGTTCCAGGCGACCACATGGGTGGATGTTCATAACCGCTATGAGTCAAAGATAAGGATAGAAGATGATCAACTCTGGTTCCCGACATCGACCGAGACAAGAACTAGGATAAATTCAAAGGTTATTTTGATGCAGACCGGCGATCTTCTAAAGGTCATTTCTTGCCTTACGAGAGAGCCGAGGGACGTGGAAGGAAAGGATTATGGTCCTCAGATAGGTTCACTCCAGATAGAAGAACCTATCGTGGCCGAAGCAATAGAACATTACAAGAAAAAGAGGTACCGGGGACCCGAGACTCTACATATCCCAGGTTATCATATTATAATTTCAGCATCATCTAGTGGAGTTGGTATCGGCGATGAGGAATATTAAAGAAGCACGCTTCCTAAAGTTAATCAGATCTGATCCTAGCCAGAGGGATCCTAACCTATGGTGTGAATACCATGGGACTAATGGATAGATAACGGGAGACTGCCGATATCTGCGCGAGGAGGTCGCAACGCTGTTAAAAAACGGCCATCTCAGGGAGTTCTTGAGTGACCAGGCCAAGAACAATTTCAGACGCTGCCGAGACAATGCGGAACCCTAGAAGATAGGAGAAGACCCTCCTCGGTTGACTATCAACATGATTTCCATAGGGAATAAAATCAATGGGGTAAGGACTAATGGACAGATAACGGGAGACTGCCGATATCTGCGCGATGAGGTCGCAACGCTGTTAAAAAATGGCCATCTCAGGGAGTTCTTGAGTGACCAGGCCAAGAACAATTTCAGACGCTGCCGAGACAATGCGGAACCCTAGAAGATAGGAGAAGACCCTCCTCGGTTGACTATCAACATGATTTCCATAGGGAATAAAATCAATGGGGTAACTTTCTTGGTGGATAAGAAGACAAAAGTATCGGTGACCCACGGCAAGAGACTCCGGGAAGTCGCCGAAGAAAACATCACCTTCACAGAGGAAGACGCCGACGGACTTCTTCTGCCGTATGACGACGCCCTGGTAATCTCTCTTAATGTCCTAGATTTTATGATTAAGCCTGTTTTGGTTGACCCAGGAAGCTCAATCACCATTATTTAATGGAGAGTGCTGGAACAAGTCAAATTAACCGAAGTATCATTCCGATAACAAAGCTCCTCACCAGGTTCAACCTCGCAACTGTAACAACCCAAGGAGATATCCTGCTGCTCACAAACGCTGAAGGGGTAACAAAGACCACCTTATTTGAAGTGGTGGCCTGTGATATGGGCTACAACATAATTCTCGGTAGGACGTGGTTATATGAGATGAAGGTCGTACCATCGACGTATCACCAACTGCTGAAATTCCCGACTCCAGAGGGAATCAAGCAAATAAGAGGCCATCAACTGGCAGCAAGAGAAATGAATGCAGTGTCGATTTCTAGCAGTAAAGGGAAGGAACCCAGCAAATAGCAATTACAGAAACCGACGCCTACTCCCAATCCGGGTGAAGATGATAAAGGCGAGGAGTCGTCGGAATCCCACCAGGTACCGAGATACTTTCAGGTACTGGAAGAGACAGATGAGACCAAATCCATGCCAGAAGAACTCGGGCAAGTGGCTTTATTCGAAGAATTCTTGGAGAGGAAGTTTCACTTGGAAACAGGACTCAATCCCGAGCTCATGTCAGGATTTATTAATTTTCTTAAATCTAACGTTGATTGTTTTGCATGGTCGCTCTCGGATATGACAGGTATCCCACTAAAGTTGGTCGTCCACAAGCTAAGCCTGGACCCGAACTTCCCTCCAGTAAGGCAAAAGAAACTCCCAATAGCCGAGGTCAAAAACATGTTTGTTAAGAAAGAGGTAAATCGACTACTTGACATTGGTTCAATCCGGGAGGTAAAGTATCCCAAGTGGTTAGCTAATGTAGTTGTGGTTCCGAAAAAGAATAACAAATTTTGAATGTGCGTAGATTATACTGAAAAAGGTGTGCCCTAAAGACTAGTTCCCATTGCTAAATATTGATCAAATGATTGATGAAATGGCCGGGCACGAGTTAATGAGTTTTCTTGATGCCTATTTCGGGTACAACCAAATCAAGATGAACCCGGAGAATCGGGAAAAAACTCCGTTCACGATGAATTTTGGCACATATTGTTATAATATAATGCCCTTCGGGCTTAAAATGTCGGAGCCACTAACAAGATGTTCGAAAAGCAAATAGGTAAAACAATGGAAGTGCACAGAGATGACATGTTGGTCAAGTCTTTGAATGAAGATGATCATTTAAAGCACCTCCAAGAGACCTTTGATATCTTGAGGAAACATAACATGAAGCTTAACCCGGAAAAATGTGGTTCGGGGTTGGCTCCGGTAAGTATTTGGGTTTCTTGGTCTCACTGAGAGAGATCGTGGTAAATCCCTAAAAAATTAAATCCATCGAAGACATCCGGGCCCAGCTTACAAGCATAAAAGAAGTACAGAGATTAACCGAGAGATTGGCTATTTTAAAAAGGTTCATCTCTCGATCCTCGAAAATATATCATCACTTCTTCTCACTCCTGAAAAATAACAACAATTTTGAATGGACTCCGGTATATCAGCAGGCCTTAAAAGACCTGAAACATTATCTATCAAGCCCCCCGTTACTATCAAAATCGGGGGAAGGTGAACGATTGCTAATATACCTTGCGGTCTCAGAAGTAGTGGTAAGTGTCGTTCTAGTCCGGAAGGATAAAGGTACATAATTTCCTGTCTATTATGTTAGTAATTTTTTGTCGGGAGCAGAGACTCGTTATCCGCACCTCGAAAAGTTGGCCTTAACTCTCGTAGTCGCCTCTCGAAAGCTTAAACCCTACATTCAGTGCCACCCGATAGCCATTGAAATAATCTTTCCCTTGCGGAATGTTCTTCACAAGCCTAAATTGTCAGGCCAGTTGGCCAAATGTGCAGTTGAAGTTAGTGAATTTGATATTGAATACAAGCCTAGGACTTCCATCAAATCACAATTTTTGGGTGACTTTGTGGACGATTTCAGTCCTGGATTATTATCTTTGGCTGCTAAAGAAGCGGTAATGGTGTTAGAGATGACATCAGGAGTTTGGACCTTGTTTACAGACTGAGCTTCCAACGTGAAAGGGTTCGGGCTTAGGGTGGTCCTAATCATGCCCTCGGAGAAAACCTTGAGGCAGGCCATTACAACTGTTCTGTTAACTAACAATGAAGCCGAGTATAAGGCTTTGGTTACAGGACTCGAACTGGTCCGAGGACTTGGCTCTGAGGTCATAATCAAATGTGATTTCGAGCTGGTAGTAAACCAAGTATATGGGATTTTCTATGCAAAGGAGGAACGTATGCAACAGTATGTGATTAAAGTTCAAACTTTGCTTGCACAATTCAGGGAATGGTCAATCACACATCCTCAGAGAAGAGAAAGTAGAAGCAGATGCATTGACCAATTTATTAACAACCAAAATGCGAGAACAAGAATTGGGACTTGAAAAGCAAATAAAGAGAGGGAAGCAAGACACAAATATTGATGAGATATTATAAATAACTAGAATTAAAATTCTAATCACCCCTAATATAATCAACAAAAGCACCCATACTAATAGAATCCTCAAGAGGAAGACAAACCTCTTGCAAATTCTAGGGCTAGTTCAAAGGCAACCACAAGTCTACCTTCAAGCTCACAAAATACATAGGAATATTCAATATAGTCTAAGAAATGAAAGATGACCTAATACTTTCTATTTATACTAAGTTCTGCATAATGACTAAAAAGATCCTTAGGTGCTTGGGCTCTTCACGTGTAATTGGGCCTCTTCACATGAACTTGGGCCACCATCCTTGAATATCATTTGGATGAAATTGTAGACTCTATTAGGCTTTTTCAAAAGATCATTCAAATACTCCAACTTCATCAAATGCATCCCAATAATTTGAAGGTCCTTGGCTTGACTCCTAGTGAATTGTCTTGAAGGCATAGGCATAATATGATCATCTTCTCCTTCTTGAAAAATATTTGTCCTCGAATTTGTAACATCGCCTACATTAAAACGAGATAAGTCACTAACATTGAAAACATCATGCACTTGAAAATCATTAGGAAAATCAACTTTATAAGCATTTTCATTAATTCTTTCGAGAATTTGAAAAGGCCCATTTCCTCTTGGTAGAATCTTGTTCTTTCTCTTGTGAGGGAACCATTTTCTTTCTTCCTTTGTTGGCTTTGGTAGCCGCTTTTTGGTTCATCTTTTCCAGTTATTTTCTAGCATTCTCGTGAGTTTTCTTCATGGCTTCGGCTCTTGTCTTAGCATCTAAACTCACAACAACATCTTGAGACAAAGGAGTTAGATCCAAAAGAGTTAAAGGATTGAAACCATAAACACATTCAAAAGGAGACATGCTAATAGATGAATGAATAGTCCTATTATACACAAATTCTATCAATGGAATTGTTCCTCCCAAGAAGTAAGCTTTCCTTTAACCATGGCCCTAAGCATATTTTCTAATGACCTATTGACAACTTCGGTTTGACCATCGATTTAAGGGTGACAAGAAGTAAAAAATAATAATTTAGTGCCAAGCTTACCCCACAAACCCTTCCAAAAAAGACTAAGAAACTTAAAATCCCTATCACTAACAATAGTTTTTGGCATTCCATGCAACTTAAGCACATGATCAACAAATAAAGTATCAACATGGGTAGCATCATCACTTTTATGACATGGTATAAAATGTGTCATTTTAGAAAATCTATCAACTACCACAAAAATACTCTCTCTACATTTTCTAGTCCTAGGCAAACCAAGAACAAAATCCATAGAAACATCAAATAAAGGAGCATTAGGAATAGGACATGGAGTATACAAACTAAAAGGGTGTACCTTAGACTTAGCTTGCTTGAACTCAACATATTAACCACATACTTTATCTACGTCAACTTTCATCTTAGGCCAATAAAAGTGCTCTTTTAATATATCTAAAGTATTAGGTACTCCAAATTGTCCCATTAAACCACCACTATGTGACTCTATAACAAGTATTTCTCTTCAAGAGGACCTAGGCACACACAACCTACCATCTCTAAATAGGAATCCATCAAACTTATGAAATCTCTTTTATTTTTCTACTTTGGTTAATTCATTATCCTTGCTTATCAAGGTATGCATCATATAACCTATAAGGTTTCTTATATGCCTCAACTTGATTACTTTTAATATAAAGCTCATTAAATTCATGATCACTAGGATAAAGTTCTCTTCGGCTCTCAAATCCCATCAACTTAGAAGTCAAAGTGTTCATTAAAATAAACCTCCTAGAAAGAGCATCCGCGACCACATTATCTTTGCCTTTCTTAAAGTGAATCATATATGGAAATTTCTCAATAAACTCTGCCCATTTAGCATGTCTCTTGTTTAATTTACCTTGGCTCTTAAGGTGCTTCAAAGATTCATGGTCGGTTTTAATCATAAACTCCCTATGCCAAAGGTAATGTTGCCAATTTGATAAAGCTCTAACTAAGGCATACAACTCCTTGTCATATGTAGAATAGTTCAAGCTCGCTCCTCTAAGTTTCTCACTAAAGTAGGTTATGGGTTGTTGATCTTGCATTAAAACTGCTCCCATACCTACTCCACTAGCATAACACTCAATTTCAAAAGTCTTTTCAAAATTAGGAAGTTGAAGAAGTGGTGCCTTGCTAAGTTTATCTTTCAACTCCCTAAAAGATTCCTATTGTTCTTTTTTCCAAACAAAGGCCTTATCTTTCTTAATCACTTGGGTCAAGGGTGCGGCTATGGTGCTAAAGTTCCTAACAAACCTTCTATAGAAACTAGCCAACGCATGAAAGCTCCCTACGTCTCCAATAGACTTAGGTGTGGGCCAACTCCTAATGGCTTCTACTTTAGAATCATCAACTTTTACACCCTTAGCATTCACAACATAACCAAGAAAGACCACTTTATCAACAGAAAATGTACACTTTTTAAAATTAGCAAATAATCTTTCCTTTCTAAGAATATAAAAAATTTGTTTCAAGTGCTCAACATGCTCTTCAAATGACTTTGAATACATCAAAATATCATCAAAGTAAACTACAACAAACTTTCCAATAAAAGATTTCATCACATGGCTCATAAGCCTCATGAAAATTCTAGGTGCATTAGAAAGTCCAAAAGGCATAACCATCCATTCATACAATCCAAATTTAGTTTTAAAAGCGGTTTTCCACTCATCACCGGGTTTCATTCTTATTTGGTGATAACCACTTCTCAAGTCAATTTTATAAAAGATAAGAGAGTCACTCAATTCATTAAGTAAGTCATCAAGCCTAGGTATAGAATGACAATACTTTACCGTGATTTTATTAATAGCCCTACAATCTACGTACATTCTCCAGCTTCCATCTTTCTTTGGCACTAGGATCACGGGAACGGCACAAGGACTCAAGCTTTCCCTTACAAAACTCATATCAAGAAGGTCATCAACTTGCTTTTGCAACTCTTTTGTAGCCTCCGGATTGCTCCTATATGCCGCTTGATTTGGAAGTTGAGATCCCATAACAAAGTCAATTTGATGCTATATTCCCCTCAAAGGTGGTAGTTCCCTTGGTAGCTCTTCGGGAAAGACATCTTCATAACCTTGCAAAAGAGTAGAAACTTCACTAGGTACAAAAGGGGTTAGCTCATTAGTAGTCAAAAAATAATCTTTATTCCTAAGAAGTATAAGAGAACGGTTATCCTCAACCTCTCTCAAAGGATCTTGATGACTATTTAACAAACTCACTTTTTATTTCCCTCTAGGCTCACTCTTATTTTGTAAAAGTGAAACCTTTCCCTCATTTTCCCTATTTTTCACTTTTCTCTCTCTTGAAGTGCCACTATTCTAACTTTTTTCCTCTATTGAAGTATCACTCTTTTCTTTTTTCCTCAATTCTCTCATTTTTTTTGTAATCTTCACTCACTTGAAATGGTGTCAAAGGTAAAAGAGTATATTTATGTCCATCTTTAACAAGAGAGTACTTATTAGTTCTTCCATCATGCTTTGCTTCTCTATCATATTACCAAGGTCGGCCTAGAAGCAAATGACAAGCTTGCATTGGTACTTATCACACCAAACTTCATCACAATACTTTCCGATCTTGAACTTTATCAGTACTAGCTGTCACTTTGAACTCCCCACACTCATTTAACCATTGTAGTCTATATGGTGTAGGACGCTTCCTTGTAGGAAAATTCAATTGCTCTACCAAAGATGCACTTGCCACATTTGCACAACTTCCATAATCAATTATCATTGAGCAAACATCTCCCATAATCTTGCATCTAGCATGAAAAAGATTCTCCATTTGATCTAGTTCTTCCTTAGCAAGTGCACCCATAAGTCTTCTTACTACCAACTAGCGCTTCGGGTCTTCTTCTACACACTCTCCATGGTTACTTTCACTTTTCTCTTCAACATCTTTACCAGGGTCACTATCTCCCGTTTGATATCCTATATCTTTCATTGCAATGTTAAACTCTCTGGTTTGGACAATCTCTCATGTAATGACCAAGGCCATGGCACTTATGGCTTTTCCCTTGCTCCATGAAGAAGTAGTGCTCTTGGAATTGTATATTTTCTCACCATTAAGCCCCTTTTCAACTCTCAAAGCCGCATGGTAAGCATCCTCTAAGTAATCATACTTGTGCAATCTCATAGAAGAAGAAATTTCCTTGTTCAACCCCACAAGGAATCTTGAAACAATAATATTCTTTTTATCATAAAAGTTGGCTCACAACCTTGTCTTCTCAAAGAATTCATCAACATTCTTACTACCTTGCCTCAAAGTGTAGAATTTTGAAAGAATGTCTTCTTGAAAGTAATCCGGTACAAACCTTTTCTTCATAAAACCTTTCATTTCATCCCAAGTTGTAATAGGATCAAGTAGTCATTGTTCCCTTTGCCTCTTGTATGATTCCCACCAAGTAGAGGCAAATCCCTCAAATTGGGTGATGACATACTTGAACTTCATTGGGTTAGGCACATTGTTAACTTGGAAGATGCTTTCACTCTTGATTACCCAATCCAAGTATTCTTTTGGGTTACTACTTCCTTTGAAAGGTGGAAGAGTGATTTTGATGGTGTTCAACCCTCTTTCATGCTCATCATGGTTGTATCTTGGTTGTCGATAACCTTGCCAAGCTTGTTGCCTCATTGCATTTTGAGCATGATCTTATTCTTCCTCATGATTGATGTTCTCTTCTTGTGGTGGTTGGCGATTTTGTGGATTGACCCTCATTTATGCATAAGTAGATTGAACATGGATCCCTTGTTGCATTAGACTAGGATCCAAAGGAGTAGAAGGAGTTGATGGAGAAGCACTAGTTCCAATACCTTATTGATGTGGGAGATTTACACTCACCAAATTGTTGGACCTATTTCATTCATCTGAAAGTTGTAGTGCATCAGATTAGAGGCCTTGAAACCTGCTGAAAATTGCAGCTACTTTGCAATTGCATTTTAAGTGTTCTAACTTCATTTTTTTGTTCATTCTTGGCTAGATTAGCTTAATATTAGTCTATATAAAGTAATACCTAGTCTTTTGTGTTCTTAAGTTATTTCGTGCTATTTTTTTGTACTTTTTCTCTTTTATTTTGTTGTGAATTTTCTTAGCTCAAGTCCGAATTTGCTTAAATTGTCTATTCTTATTTAAACATCAATTCCACTCCATCACGAAGACGGAAGGGACTTGTTGTAAAGTCTTGGGTACTAGTTTTTTAGACAACTTTGAGTTTTAACTTTTGAGTTGAAAAAGGCTATAGTGAGTGAGATTAAAAGAGAGAATTAAAAGCCAATTTTCAAGAGTGAAACACGAGCGATTGAGTGACATACAACTTGAGTGCATACACTAAGGGAGCGATATGGTAAAGACTTTTATCACTAAATTGTTTGTTCATTTTGTAGGAAAGTTCAATATGGGGGAGGTATCTTCCAACAACATGAAAAAAATGTTTGAGGCCATGATGAAGAGATTTGATATGATTGATGTAAGGTTCAACAATTGCTGCTCCATTCCACAACTCACAACTTATTCAAGTTCAAGTTTAAGCATGTGAAGGAACGAAACTTTTGGTTTTCCATTCTTGATACTCTTTTTTTTTCAATCTCCAATTCAATGATATAACCAAGACAAGGTCTTCATCCAAGAGGTAAGATTCGAGAAATTTTCTCTCTAACACAAGGCGATTTTGTTCTACAGTACTATTACAGTACCTTTATGGCCTTCAATCCTCCATTAGGCAGAGGAATTCCCCCAGATTTGTCCCAAAGAATCACCTTCCTCATACGCATAACCCCCAGTTGGTTCCGTCCCAAAATTCTAAACATGAAGCTGCGATTTTACAACAGGGTGATGGGCTTACTATTGCAGCGAATCGCCTGGAATCCTCAATCAATGCCCAGATTAACGCTGGGCCTATCCGACCACAACAATTCATGGGAAATTCTTCTCCAACACAAACACTCCCTCCCAATAGAGATTTAGAGCTCTCACCAGTGGAAATTGGGGATTGGAAATGCTTTGTCACTGGTCGCAACCAAATATCTGATGAAATCGTCAATGAAGGTATCCACACGGATCCAAACCAATGTGAAATGGGTTCTGCGCATCTGGATAATATCTCCGACCAAGAAAATCACCAATACATCAACCAGACTCCCACATCTATCAAAGAATTAAAAGCTTTCACTCACTCCACTAAGCCTATTTGACAAAATGCCTCAACTAATTCAAACAAAAGCAACAGGATTCAATTGTCTGAAAAATTTCCAATTAATGCTGGTGAACATCATCGAGATGTCCTATCTCAATCACAGTTTGAGAACAATGGTGCTCGACCAAATTACACCCATATTGCAGCGCTGCTGAAGGAAAACATTGTTCCTGCACCTACACCTTGTCAACAACCAGTCGATGAGCTACCTGATGGTAAGGACAAGGCAATTGAACCTACTCCTTCTGATCAATGCCAACCAGTTCCAAAGTCATCAAATTTGTCACATTCAGGTATTCTCTCTACAGCTTCTTTGTCCAATGATCAACTAGCCCGCCAAAATGTTATAGTATCTCATGAACAGGCAAGAATAGCTACTACAGCATCTGATGTGTTAACCAATAATGTAAATATTCCCACAATGCCCCAGCTCACTCGCAGACCAACACCGTCGACCTTTCCTAAAATATCAACCAATTTTGATAAAATGCATACTGCTCACCATAAAAAACAAGGTACCTACCACCATATGAACACCCACATTCTTACCTCCTCTCTCAAAGAAACTCCTTCTCAAGCACAAAATCACAGTCAATCCCCTGCTTCAGCCCCTGCAGACACACAACCAACTGCTACAGCTCCTTCTAACAAACCAAAGCAACCAAACATTTTCAGTAGCCAAAACAACCAGCCTCAGAACATTAAAACAGCTACCCCATCATTACCAAGTGACAATAATAATCAACCAATTAAAATACCTTCCTATCCTACACCACCACCTCCTACTGTCACACAATCTCTAGCTACCGAGTTACGAGCAAGGCAGGCTGCAGAGCTTGCCCACAATAGAGTTCACAGGTCACAGAATAACTACCAAGTAGGGCCAGCCTGCAGTCATCTTCATTCGAAAGGATTACATGATCACCCTTGCAAGCAGGTGCCAGTATACAATTGTAGGCAAGTTTCTAAACACAATGCCAAGAATGGAGAAGATTAGGAGAAGTTTCATTGTCCAAACTGAATTTAGAGAAGGAGTTAAGATAGCTCATTTTAATGCTAGAACGGTTTACATAGAACTTTACAATGAGTATGATCACACCACTATCTGAACAAAAAGGTTCATGTACATTCAGGGGCAAAGAATGGACTTACAGGTTTGGACACATACCTTTAATCCAAATGAAGATAATCCTATTATCCCTGTTTAGATTGTCATCCTAGAGCTTCCATGGCATTTCTACTATAGAGAGGTCTTGTCAGTTTTGTTATCACCAGTTGGGATGATTCTGCACCTTGACCTTGCTTCAATTCAAAAGATCAGGGGCAGTGTTACCAAAGTAAGGATGCAAGTGGATTTAATACAAACAAGGCCTCATCATGTTTGGCTTGGCTTTGATGAGGATTAGGATGTCAATGGGGATGTCCAATGGTTAGAAGTTGTTTATGAAGACCTTCCACCTTACTGCTTTCACTGCAGACACTTGGGACATAAAGCCTACTACTGCTCCACAAGGAAAAAAGATGAGGAAGAAAAGAAGAAAATTGTTGCAGACTCCTCAAACAACAATGACAACCAAACTACAGTCAGGGATACTAATAACAATGGTTCACAGTAACACCAAGTACAACCCATAATACCCTAGAATAATCAAATTTCAAAACAAAATATGGGGGTACAACACCAAACTGAGGAACAAAAGCAAAGATAAGATCACAAGGCAACAAATCAGCAACAACTAAGGGATAACCATCCCAAGGATCAATGGCATACTCAAAGGAAAAGAAAATTCAGGGGTGTGAACCAAAGAAGCAAGAATCAGAAAGCCAAACTTCCAGCAACACAAGTACCTGATGCAAATATGACCAAGGCAGACAACACCACATGTACACAGACCCAAACAGATCTTCCAGTTGCTATAGTTCCTATGACAGTTCCCATTACAAACACTACAATAAAAGCTTGAGAAGTTACTGGTGGAATAGAGGGTCATCAGAATGCAACAAAGGCTGATCAAGCAGGCTTTTCAAAGGAGGTTGCTCTTCCTCCTACTGGGAATGACAATTCAAGTGATAACACCACTCAATAATGTTATTCAAATGGTCATGCAGCTGACATTGAATCCCCTGAATTTATCAGTCCTCAAGTCAAAGGAACTAACATAGTTCAAGATACAACCCACAATCAACAAGGATTGGAAGAAAAAAACAGACGGCATGAAATCCAAATTATGGACACTGTGGAGTTAGGGAAACTGCAGAATCAACAGATCTCGAATAATGAAAATTCTATCTCAAGTCCTTCACATAATAGGAGTGTTGTAAATAATGCAACTACTCAGGTTGGGACAAAAGGTGGGGCCACAAAGGAGAATATAATTGATTGGGTTCAAAGGAGCTTTGGAAAACAAAAGGAAACTCTTAATGTTACAATGAACCACTCATGCCGAGAAATACCCTCTTAGACTTTTTTGTCATCACCAACCACCACTAGAGATGCTGCAGAAATTTGGGATCATGCAGGTCAGGAGGGTATACATAACTCATAAACAAATAGAGCTAGACCCTCTAAAGATAAAAAATACCAAAACAATAATAGAACACACCAACAAATCACAAGCCACAATTAAAGAAAACAACAATGAAACAGGGCAGAACTTACCAAACACTGATATCGCTCTACTAGGCTCTCTACCTGGACAGCAGGACACTTATGCTACTGCAGAAGTTTCAAAAGATACAATGAGTTCTCAATTACAAACAGTAGGTGATAAGGTTACCAATATGAGGGATGAACAGATGGGCCTTACAGTAGTAGAGAATGCTTCAACAATAATTACACAAATACCAATTGCATGTGCTTCATCTACTGGATCTCCCCTTCAGATCCAACTAAATGTGCCATTGATTTCTCCAAATCAGGTTCTACATGATATCATCACACACAAGGAGCTCCCTATTGATATTCATCACACTCTGCTTGATAAGAAACATATGGAAGATGAAGCTGATAATGAATCAACTGCTGGGAACTTCAAAGTTGTTGCAAGAGAAGGAGATTTGTCACCTAGGCTATCAACCAGAAATGCAAAGAAAGACAAAAAGGAAACACAAGCTAAGGAAATACTACCACCAACAAGACTCCTTCCCAAGAAGGTAGCCTCAACAACTAGATGATGATTAAGACACTTATCTGGAACATAAGGTCTGTCAAGACTCAGCAGGCCTTTCAAAGAGTTATCAACATGCAAAAGCAACATGATTTTTTCATTATAGCACTGTTAGAGCCCTTTCAAAAATAAGGGTTCATACACAACTATAGGAGAAGGCTGGGTATGGAAAGTGCTTTATCAAATATCAATGGGAAGATTTGGTTATTCATTGATGCTATTGTGAAGTGGGAGCTACTGATAGATACTGATCAATAACTAACAATCAAAGTCTTTCATCAGGGAATTGGTAAGCATATCATGATGAGCTTTGTATATGCAAAATGCTCATCACTTGAAAGATTAGAGCTATGGGATAATCTGTATTACCTTGCTTCTGATATGGAACTACCTTGGGTTGTTAGAGGGGATTTTAATGTGATTCTTAATAAAGAAGAGAAGATAGGAGGACTACCGGTATACCCACCAGAGTATGAAGATTTTGCTTTCTGTGTCAATTCCTATGGATTGTTTGACACTGGATATACAGGCAGTCCCTTTACATGGTGGAATGGCAGATCCAATGAAGCATGCATATTCAAGAGATTAGACAGAATTTTTGTCAATCAACATTTCAATTCACATTTCCCGAGTATTGAAGTTGAACACCTCAGAAGGACTGGTCTAACCATGCACATTTGTTAATGAATTATGGGGAAGATACTGCTCACTTTGTTAAACCTTTTAGGTTTCTCAATTTTTGGACTACACATGACTCTTTCAATGAAGTGGTAAAGCAGAACTGGATTGCAGACTTTGTGGGTAACCCTTTTCTCATGTTCAAACAAATATTGAAGAGACTGAAAACTGCCCTATCACATTGGAGTAAAATTACCTTTGGAGATATATTCAAACAACTGGCAATTAGAGAAGATATTATCAGGATTAAGGAGATGCTTTTTGAAGAAGAACCAACAAAGGAAAATAGAATTGTCTTACAGCAGGCACAAGCTGAACTAAAGAGGTATCTTAGCATTGAAGAGCAGTATTAGAAACAAAAGGCAAGCATGAAGTGGTTTGCTGAAGGAGATAGAAACACCACATTCTTGCACAATCATGTTAATGGGAAGAGACAAAAACTGCAACTAAAAAGGATTCAGAATGCTGATGGTGATTGGCTTGAAAATCAAGAATGTATTACTAATGCTGCAGTTGCATTCTTTCAGGAGCAATTCACAGAAGAAGGACAGATCACCAGGTCTGCATTACTAAACAATATACCTACTATGATCTCTACTGCTCAAAACATGGAGCTCTGTAGATTTCCAACAATAGATGAAGTCAAGAATGCAGTATCTGCAATGAGTGAGGATAGTGCAAGTGGCCCGGATAGCTTTACTGGTCTGTTTTACTAACATTGCTGGGACACAGTGGGAGGAGACATCACATGCTATAGGAGTTCTACACCAGAGCACCATTGCCAAAGTCCATAACACATACAAATCTGGTGCTACTCCCTAAGGTTCAACAAGTACAAGCATTCTCATACCTAAGACCTATAAGTCTTAGCAATTTCATCAACAAAGTAATTTCAAGGGTGTTGCATGACAGAATGGAGAAGATACTACCATCACTAATTTCTCCCAACCAGTCTGGCTTTGTGAAAGGAAGGAGCATATTTGAAAACGTTTTACTCACTCAAGAGATAGTCACTGATATAAGACTAAAAGGCAAGCTAGCTAATGTGGTTATCAAGCTTGATATGGGAAAGGCATATGATAGGGTATCTTGGAGTTACTTACTTCATGTGCTAGGGAAAATGGGATTTGCTGAATACTTCATCAACATGGTCTGGAACTTATTGTCTAACAATTGGTATTCGATCCTAATCAATGGTCAGGCTTCAGGATTTTTTAAGTCCAACAGAGGGGTCAAGCAAAGTGATCCTTTGTCCCCATCACTATTTATTCTGTCAGCAGAGGTACTACTAAGATCACTGAATAAGTTATTTGAAGACAAGAAGTTTATAGGATTTGGAATGCCTAAGTGGACAAATCCTCTGAACCACTTGGCTTATGCTGATGATACAATAATATTTGCATCAACTGATCCATATTCCTTAGGGAAAGTTGTTGAGCATCTGGCCAGCTGATTAACAAGTCCAGCGGTTCTTACTACATACATGATAAAGTGGCAAGGAATCTAGTGGAATCAGTTGGTTGTGTCGCAGGTTTTAAAAAAGGTACCTTCCCTTTTAATTACCTTGGGTGTCAGATTTTCTACACAAATAGAAGGAAGTCTTACTACACTGATCTTATAAAGAAAGTAAAGGCAAAACTACACTCTTGGAAAGGCAAATTATTATTTTTTTGGAGGAAAAACAACTCTCATAACTAATGTGCTTCAGAGTTTAACTACTCACATTCTATCAGTTATGGACCCTCCTAAGAATGTCCTTAAGCATCTGCATAAGACTTTTGCCATATTCTTTTGGAGCACTAAGGAAGAAGGCAGAAGCAGACACTGGAGCAAGTGGATGAATATGTGTCTACCTAAGGAGGAAGGAGGAATAAGGTTAAAATCACTATTTGATATTTCCAAATCATTATTTACAAAACTGTGGTGGAGATTCAGGAGCAACAAATCATTGTGGCCCAATTTCATGTGGAACAAATATTGTGAGAAAGAGATGCATGTTGCGGTACAGTTCAGAGGAGGATCCCATGTGTGGAGGAAAATGTTAGAAGAAAGAGAAGAGGTCAAACATGAAATTCTGTGGGAGTTAAATAGTGGCTCCACACAATGTTTGGCATGAGAATTGGACTGGCATTGGAGCATTATATCATGTTCTTCCTCAAGAATTCAACATAAATGAAGAAATACATGAAGTGGCAGAATTGAGGAACGGTAATACCTGGGATGATCAACTTCTGGATCAAATTTTTCCAGAAGACATCTCTGAACACATCAGGCAGGATGTGCCCTTTGATTAGATTAATGACAATTGGGATACACCTAAAAGGATTCCAACTACCTCAGGCAAGTATTCAGTTAACAGTGCATGGAGGATTGTGAGACATAGAGCATCAACTAATCCAGAATTCTTTAATTTGTGGACAAAAGGCTTACCTTTCAAAATTTCCTTCTTCCTATGGAGATTGTGGAAAAGGAAGATCCCTACTGATGATCTGTGGAAAAGAAATGGATATATCATTATTTCTAAATGCTGGTGTTGCTTACCACCACAGGAAGAATGCTTTCAATATCTCTTCCTGAAGAATGAGATAACAGACAGAGTGTGGAACAACTTCATTCAACCAGCTGGAATAATAATAAGCATGGTGCAAGTTCATCAGGTTATCAGAGCATGGTGGAATGAACCCTGCTGCCCAAAACTAAAGCCATTGTACCAAGTATCACCTGCCATTATAATATGGGAACTTTGGAAGAGGAAAAACAAAATGAAGGATGAGGGAGCTGTCTCTGCCAACAGGGTGATACATAAAGTAAACAAGACTTTGTATCTTCTAGCAACGGTCAGGTATCTTTGACTGACAAACATTCCAGCATTGTGGCCGAATATGATCAAATATTTTGAGAACTACAAACCTTATGTAGTTAGCAGAAGAGTCATATAGCAGCTACCCTATGCAGGGTGGTTCAAATGCAACTCTAATGGGGCATCTAAAGGAAACCAAGGACCTAGTTCATATGGCTACTGTGTATGAGACAGTTCTAGGGATTTGTTACATGCAAAGGCAGCAGACATAGGAGAGACAACCAATATAGTTGCAGAAGCAAAAGGAATTCTATATGGCCTGTTATACTGTGTTGATAAGCAGTTGCATCCACTAATCATGGAAACTGACTATTTGGTGATGAAAACGATCATTGAAGGGGAATAGGAGTGCCCATGGGCTATAAGTGCAGATGTCAAAAAGATAAAAGAGAACAAGAACAACTACAATGTCCTGTTTCAGCATGTGTTCAGAGAAGGAAATATTGTTGCTGAATTTTTAGCTAACTTGCTTTATTCTTTTGTAGGTGATATCATATTTCACTTGTTTAAAAGCCTACCAACAGCAGCAAAGACACTCCTTAATATGGACAAATCACAAATCCCTAACATTAGGGTAAGGATTGCAAAAAGGAAAGCACCAGACTAATTTATCCATTCAGTGAATATTACCCTGATCCTAAATGTATATTGCACTCTACTACTGGAGGATCAAGACACTCTCTGAGCTTTTACATATTGCTACAAGGCACTTCATTATTGGTTATAGTTGATTGCTTAGTGGCAACTGTCTTTTCACAAACACAAAATAATGTGGTTGAGCTACTGCTGCTTCCTTGCTACTGGGATCACATCCCCCTGCTTCCTTGCTATGGGGATCACATCCCCCCTCATGACCTTCAACATAACAAACAAGATACTCTTATACACCTTGACTTTTGTTGTTGTGGCTAGGGAGGTATGGCATGGTTGTGTGCTTTCTTATTACTTCCCAGAGTTATTAGCATGGCATCATGCTCATTCTGGGGTGGTCTGAAGTCATACAACAATAATATACCAACCAGACAACATCCACAGCCCTCATACCTCATTCACAAATAAAGATTCATCAATGATCCCAGAATATGCAATATGCAGTTAGCATCTCTGTGTATTTATATATTACTTCACATTGAAGGCTTATCAAACGTGTACTGCAAGGTCCTCAGTAACTGGACTCTTTCTATGGTTAGTTCGTCAGTAAATGGACAGATACTGTCCAGATATTCCTTGAGGAATATGCCAAGTATCTTATCGTTTGGTAAAGATGATTGTGCACAAACACATAGCAATGTGTCACGACCCAAATTCTCTCTCCATGAATCGTCGTGATGGCACCTAGTCTCTACAATTAGGTAAGACTAAAACTTGCGGAAATGAAATGAAAAACATAAAAATTTAACAACTAAGGGTAACAGATATTTTAATAAGCAATTGAGATGCCGTTTGGCATATACAATAATCAACTCTCGAAATATACATGACACTCCCAAGACCCGGAACATCGTAAGTCACAAGCTTCTATGAAGTTCTAACTGTTCTATACATCGGTGTCTATAGAAATACTCCCGAGGTACCGCCTCGTAGTCTCAAAGTAAATGTGCAGGGGGATCTCCCGGGATACCGTCCCCTAGTCCCAAAAGTAAATATGCAGGGAGGGATCTCCTGGGATATCGTCTCGTAGTCCCAAAGTAAATACACATCGCAATCAATTACAAACAATAAGTACAACAAGAGAATCTACAGTCTAGACTAAGTACAAGTCGGGAAAGAAGCAGGAATTCAATAGGCATGCTGCAAAGAGTTCAATTAAGCAAATAAGGCACGTAGACATGTTATCCTAAACTAACAGGGTAACTACGCGTGCTAGTATATCCAATTAAGGTGGAAACAGGGAATTTCTTAGTAAAAATCAGGTTTTTCAACAAATAGCCCGTGTATGCACTCGTCACCTCGCGTACACGGCGCTCACATAGTAAAATCAGTACCAAATCCTAAGGGGATTTCCCCCACACAAGGTTAGGCAAGCCACTTATCTCGAACCAAGCTAAATCAGTCGGTAGCAATGCTCTTCCCAAAAATATCAGGCTCCGAATGGCCCAAATCTAGCCAAATTCAATTACATACCATAAATATAGCTATAAGAAACTAATCTAGTCAATGAAATCTAAGCTAAAGCGAGAAATTAGGAAATCGCCCCAAAAAGCCTCCATGGGCTCACGTCTTGGAATCGGGTAAAAGTCACAAAATATGAACACCCATTCACTCACGAGTCCAACCATATACAAATTACTCAAATACGACCACGAATCCCCTTTCAAAACTCGAAATCTTAGTTGAAGAACTTCTCCCAATTTTGTTTCCCAAATTTCAACCCCAAAATCCGAAATTAAAGATGCAATTAATGATAGATTAGTGGGATATAACCAAAATAGAGTGTAGAATCATTACCCAATTGATGTCACTGAAAATCCCCCAAACGCTCGTCCAAATCCGAGCTCCCAAACTCAAGTTTTGATAAAATAGGCCAAACCCTCATTTTTGAAATGTTTAATATTGCCCAGTGATTCCTTAATCGCGATCGCGGAAATAGCCTCGCGATCGCAAAGTACAACTTCGCTGCACCAGAATTTAACCCTACGCGAACATGAAAAACTCAACACGAACGTGATTCATTGGCTCTCATACTTACACGATCGCGAACAACCCCACGCATTCGCGAAGAACAACACTTGAATTCCACTCCAGCTTTACTTCCTCTTCGCGAACGCGGCCTAGCCCACGCATACGCGATGCACAGCCTGACCAACCTACGCGATCGCATCCCCATATTTACAAATGCGAAGAACAACTTCAGGTGGCATCTCAGATGCCTTGAGCGATCGCGAGACATCTCTCGCGAACGCGATGAAGAAAAGTCTGCAACAAAACACCAAAAAATCTGCTATCTTCCACAAGTCCAAAATGATCCGTTAATCATCCTAAATCAACCAGAGGCCCTCGGGACCTCAAACAAACATACTAACCAATACTAAAACACCATACGAACTTAGTCGAGCCCTCAAACCATATCAAACAACGCTAAAATCACGAATTGCCCTCCAATTCAAACTTAAAGTACTTGAAACTTCCAAATCCGACAACCGATGCCGAAACAAACTAAACCGCGTCTGATTAACCCCAAATTTTTCACATAGGTCATATTCAACCCTATGGACCTATTCCAACTTCCGGAATTGGAATCCAACCCCGGTATCAAATTTTCACTACCGGTCAAAATGTCCAAAACTTTGACTTTTTCCATTTCAAGCCTAACTGAGCTACAGACCTCCAAAATACTATCCGGGCATGCCCCTAAGTCCAAAATCACTTAATGGAGCTAACGGAACCGGCGAAACTCCATTCCAGAGTTGTCTTCACATATTTCCAATTACGGTCCAAATCCTAAGACTTAAGCCTCCATTTAGGAACTAAGTATCCCAAAACACTCCAAAAACCAAAACTTTACCTCCCGGCAAGTCATAATTAGCAAAAAAGGATACGGGGAAAACAATTAATAGGGGATCGGTACTCAACTAAGAGAAAAAAATAGGGCTAAGTGTAAAACTTGTGGCAAAGAGTTAGTTTTTCAATATGTTGGAAGTCAGGGGGGACGGGAAGTTTGACTAGACACATATTGCTACACCCTCAAGACAAAGCTAGATATTTTCGTATGAAAGCTTTGGCTGAGGGGACAAGTGCACCTAGTCAGGCTGACCTTAGTACCGGGTCAAATCAATTTCAACCAAAAATTAACACTGTTACCGGTGATATTTTATATTATGATTCAAAAAAAGATCGGGAAGAATTGGCAAAAATGGTTACTGTTATGTGCTTACCCTATAGTTTTTCTTCTAACCCCCACTTTGTGCATTATATTAGAAAAGTTTATAATCCTACTTATAATGCTACTAGTAACACAAATGTTGTAACCTTGCTTACCACTACACTAAGTCCTGTATTTAGTAACATTTTTCATGTTAGATGTATTTGTCATATTTACCATTTAATTGTGGGTGATGGTATGCGAATTTTAAATGTTGAAATTGAAAAGGTTAAAATGGCTCTTAATTGGCTTTTTTATTCAAACCGTAGAAGTAGACTTAGAGAATATTTTAAAAGATGCAATGAATTTGGCGTAAGAGAAAAAAAGGTTCCTAAACCTTGTCCAACTAGATGGAATTACATGTATGAAAGTTTAGTTGTTGCATATGAATATAGAAACCCCATAAACTCAACGTTTAATTCTCATGTAAGTGATGATGATGAGCACCTTACAAATGCGGATTGGGCTAATGTTAAAATGCTTGTAGATTTTTAGAAAAATTTTATATTGCTACAAATGAATTTTCTGGGCAATATTATCCTACTATTTCTAACTGTTTAGTTTATATTGCAGAACTTGCAAATTTGTTTGATCATTTTTCAGAGGGTGGGGAAATTTATCAACTTGCTATTGATTCCATGAGAAAAAAGTTTAAAAAATATTTTTTCCCTATTCCCCCTATTTATGGTATTGCTGCATTGTTAAATCCTACTATGAAATTAGGAGGTCCTCAATTTTGGTATGAAACTGTTTATAATGGTTTAGCACTTGAAGATGAGGAGTTGTCTAAACTTCCGAACGCAATAGCCTCAATTAAAATAAATGTTCAAACTATTTATAATGCTTATCAAGTTGCATTAAATCATGCTAGACCAAATGTTCCAACTCCTTCTTCTTCTAGTTCTCAATCATCTAAAAGAACTGCGGGAGTAAGAGCACTTAGTGCTTGGGCAGGGTTCAGGGGTTCTCAAGGTTCTAGTACTAGTGATTTTTCACAACTAAATGAGCTTGAAGTTTATTTGTCACAAGGAATTGAGAAAGTGAATCCCGACGGCTCCTTTAATATTTTGGAATGGTGGAAGGACAAAGAAAAATACTTTCCGATTCTTTCAAGGATGGCCCGAGATATTTTTTTTATTCAAGCTTCAACAGTGGCATCAGAGAGCGCTTTCAGTCAAGCAAGACTTCAAGTCGGTGATTATAGAGCGTCTATGAGGGAGAGCTTGGAAAAATCAGTACTTTTCAGAGTTTGGATCCGTTCGGAAAGAAGAAATTTTGGACTTGCTGAATCACAACCAGAGGTAGACGAAGCTTACAAAGAAATGCTAGCTGAACTTGCGGAGGATGATGCTTCGCCTGGAAGCGGTGATGACCAAGCTTCATTTCCGCCACCACCAATGGAAATTCCTCCGGACTTTGAAGGATTTATGAAATTTGTAAGAGATACCATGTAAATTAATATGTAACTTGTATTTTGGCACATCTTGATTAGTTTTTTTTCTTCTCAATGGTGGTATTAGCACCTTGTTGTGCTCATTCCATAGGGGGGAGGAAGACTAAGAAAGATATTGCCATGATTTTTAATACTATAATAAAAATATAACGCATTGATTTGAATATCTCTTTATAATATTTTTATCTTTTTATATATCTTAAGCTATACATATAGTATAATATAGTATAGTATAGTATAGTATATAATATACTATATATACAACTTAAGATATATAAGTTATATTTGATATACATATACATATATATATAAGCTTATATTTATACTATACTATAGTCTATACTATATATACATCTCATAAGATATATAAGCTATATTCGATATACATATATATATAAGCATATATATATACTATACTATATATACATCTTAAGATATTATATATATATATATATAGTATACTAGATATACTAGATATATATATATAGTATAGTATAGTAGATATACATGTATATATAGTATATCTTAAGATGTATACAATCGAATATGGCTTATATAGTATGTTTATATAGTATAGTATAGTATAGTATATATATACTATATATACAACTTAAGATATATAAGCTATATTCGATATACATATACATATATATATATATACTATACTATACTATACTATATATACATCTTATATATATATATATATATATATATATATATATACTTTAAAAAGAGAAATGATATTTCTCTTAGAAAACTCTGACATTCAGAGAAAAGAAGAACCATGGAAGATATTCCAAAGATATTTGATAAATGGGTTATACTATCCGGGTGAGTCATACAAAACCCGTTCCTACTATGAAACAATATTGACCAGTACTGGCAGTGCAGATTTTCAGCACTTGTCATACGAGAAAGTGTCAAAAAGAGAAATGATATTTCTCTTAGAAAACTCTGACATTCAGAGAAAAGAAGAACCATGGAAGATATTCCAAAGATATTTGATAAATGGGTTATACTATCTGGGTGAGTCATACAAAACCTGTTCCTACTATGAAACAATATTGACCAGTACTGGTAGTGCAGATTTTCAGCACTTTTCTGGGTATAGCACACACGAAAACGTTTATAACTTCTCGAAGATTATAATTAAACAGATTATATCTGTTGAAGACTGGGGTATATCCACAATGAAAGAAAGACAGATAAGCCTTAGCAAAAATAAAATGAATTTTACCTATTGGGATTATATCCAAGCTTTTGATAAAGTGTTATACTACAATAATGATAGACACAAACATACTTGGTTTATAAAAGTATGTGCAAAGATATTTACAGCAACTGTTCCTAATTGGTTTCTAAACTGGTGGTCATACCACGGTCCAACAATAAAAATTTTACCAGATCCATTTCTCATGTTATACAAAGAATGGATAAAAATTTCTCCTTTTATAAACAATTTATATCACGCAGATCATATCTGCTATCCAGAAAAAATTAACCAAATTTATTTCTTTCTGGAATTTTCTATTCCTTGGATACACAAGTGGAATCCAGAAGTCGGATTCACTGAAGAACAAGTCCCATGCTTATACAGGACTTTTTACAATAATTTTTGGGATAAGCTAATGAAGAAGGATCCCAAAACAAAAACCTTATATGGTCAAGAACTCTTGGATTCAATCGAGATGACAATCCAAGAATATTCTAGCAAACCTCAGAAAGAGGTAATTGATGACAGTTCAGTAAGGCATATTGCCAGAAGGATCTCCTTTCAAGAAGGAGATAAAGCAGAGATGATTAATAAATACTTGGAAGAGGTCAAAAGAAATTTACTTCATTCCATCAATCAATATGAAAAATCAGATACGTCAATGCAGAGTGAAACAAGCAACGATGATATAGCTGAAGATTCTCAGCCCATTGAAGCAGAAAGAATATTATCTGAAGAAGACTTAAATGAAATAGAAGAATTCATCCGCAGAATGAAAGAAGCGGAAAAGAGACCAGCACGGTGAAACAGCTGGACCCCACAAAACAGTGAAGCCGCCGGACCCACAGCAACAGTAAAGCCGCCGGACCCCACTCAAACAGTAAATACACTATTTCAACAGTAAATACACTGTTTTAACAGTAGATACACTGTTTCAACAGTAGAAACACTGTAACAGGGACCCACGGGACCCACTTTTTACTGTTCATAGATTCCTTTTCTTTTTCTATTTATAGAATTCATTCGTTCATTCTTCAGAGGCAGAACTGGAGACTCCCTCTCTCTAGAACTCTCTCTCTCTCTCTCTCTCTCTCTCTCTAAGTGTAAGTAAAGAGTTAGTTTGAAGTTTGTAGATTGTAATAGAAGATCAAGTAAATAAAAGTTTTTCAGTTCTTCATCTTCAGGGCCTTGCTTCTTGGCCACAAGGTACATATTTCTGTCTTTTCTTAGTTAGCTTTTCTTCTAGTCTCTCCTCTCTGGCCGTGACGATGTCCGGCTAAGAGACATCATATCTATGTTGAATATCTAACTTCTCTCCTATATACACCATGAAAGTGACGGCATCTATTAAAATATAAATGAGTTTTATATATAGAGTTTTGACTTGGTGTCAAGATGGTTGGTACAGTCTGATATAACACTGCTCTTATTGGCTTTGCCTTAGTGGCTTCGTCTAGCCAGCCGTGAACCTCAGCCCGATAAAGGAGTTAAAAGGGCATCTTCTTTCACGGTTAGAACTGCTAGACACATGGGCTCAATAAAAGTATGTATTATATTATGACAGACCCCTTGCTTGAGTAAAGGTTTTTAACCTTCCATACAGTCATTAAACTATATATAAAATTCAAGTATATTTCAATTCTTATCCTTACTGATTGTGCGGATTACCGCCAGTCTTTAAATATAAGGGTACTGAATTAGCTAGATTAAGAATTCTCAAATATGTTAAAATAGAAATCTTTAACTGGTGGAAACCTTCCAGGCATATAAAAGCCAGATGTGAGGTGTGAAACAAGTCCAATTCCCGGTCATAATTATAACCATGCGTTTTAATTTAATTTTAATGCATCAAGTATATTAACATCAGATAAAGATAATTGCAAATTGGGTTGAGTATTAAAATATACTGGGCCATAGGCGACAGTAGATTCAATAGAACCCATCAGAGACTGTCTAAAATTTAAATTTCTGGCATCTCTGAGAGCAGCCAAAAATGTCTCTGGTAACCCTTTAAGGATTAAAGGCTTAAAAATAATTTGAACCATACCAATATGCAAATAATTATACTGGTGTTTATAAACATCTACATCATGCTTGTTTAACAAACGTATAGTCTGTTCAGACGAATTTAAAGCTAAAGATTGCTCAGTTGTTTTAACAAGTTGTTTAGAAGAGAGTTTATCAAACCATCCATAATCATAGATTGTTCTAATAGGGACTTTAGGAATAGTCCATTTGTTTAACAAATCAAGGTTTTGAGGTATATCTACCTCTTCCAATCTAGTATTTTTCATACTAGTTTCTCCTAAATCCATATTTCAGAAATATATCTATGTCGAATATTTCATATCTATCTTATATATACCATGAAAGTACCTAGGCTCTGATACCATGAAAGTATAGACTATAGTAATATATATATATATATATATATATATATATATATATATAGATAAGCTTGAACATTGGAAAGCTATGTTTATAGATGGCCTTCCTTCTTTATTTGCTGAAAGAGTTAGGAAAATTTTAAGAGGTAGTTATGGTGAAATTCCATACAGAGACTATACCTATGGTAAGTTGATAGGAATTTGCACACAGGAAGGGTTAAACCTGTGCAATGAATTAAGATTGTCCAGACAGCTTAAAATGGATAAGCTTAAGGAAAGAAACCAATTAGGAGACTTTTGCACCCAGTTCGGTTTACCCGAGACTTCAACTCATAGGAAGAAGAAACATAAGTATCATAGATACCCCAACCAAGACAGTCCTTATAGGAGGAAGAGATCTAGATATAGATCCAAAGAAGAACGAGAAGCTAAGAAAGCCCATCGTAAGGCTACTAGATTTACCAAAAATAGGTCTAAGAGAGACCTAGCTGACATTAAGTGTTATAAGTGTGGTAAATTTGGCCATATAGCTCCGAATTGTAAGCTTCAAAAGCTGAAAACCTTAGGACTAGACGATGAGTTACGTGATAAGGTTTATGGTTTGTTATACACTTCTGGATCAGAATCGAATTATTATTCTGAGTCAGAATCCGAAGCTGAAATAGATTTACTTGATTTATCTGATAGTGATAAAAATATTGATAATACTTGTACAACTTGCAAAGGTGATACATGTGCTTGTGATGATGAATTTTATAAATTACAATCACAATTTGAAAATTTAAATATGAAAACTATTACATCTGATAATGTAATAGAACTTTTAAAAGAAGTTACTGATGAAAAACTTCGTGAAAAAATTATTAATTTGGCTGCTAGTTCAAGTTCTAATTCAAGTTCTAAATTTGCAAAACCTTTTGAAAAAGAATTTGAATATTCTCCGCCTTATTCTTTACTGGAGGTTAATAACCGTCTTTTAAATAAAAATGCAACTCCTGCAAGAAATTCTTCTTTTGATGATTTAAAAATTGAAGTTGAAAACTTGAAACGAGAGATTAAATCTCTTAAACAAAATTAAATGATTTGTGATCATAGGATTACTCAGATTGAGAAAATCAATTCTCCAGCTGAGAAATCTAATGATAAAAATAAAGGTATTTTTGAAAATAATATTGAAGAAAAACCTATTGGTTTTAATCATAAACATGATATGTTTATAGGAATGATGCAAATTATTACTGCTCACAAATGGTATATTAAATGTACTATTCTCATTGATAATAATTTTTCTATCACAAACATTGCCATGATTGATAGTGGAGCAGATGTCAGCTGCATTCAAGAAGGTTTAATACCTACGAAATATTTTCAAAAAACTACTCATATGGTTAGATCTGCATCCGGACATACTTTAGATATAAAGTATAAATTGCCTAATACGGGTATTTGTCAGAATAAAGTTTGTATTCCTCACTTCTTTTTCTTGATTAAAAATCAGTTATACCCTCCAATTATACTTGAAACACCATTTATTAACGCTATTTATCCTTTTACCAGCATTGACTCGAAAGGTTTTACTGCTACTTATAAGGATAAAGAGATTAGTTATACTTTTGTTACGGATCCAGTAACTAGAGATATTAATGCTTTAATTGATATGAAGCAAAAACATGTTGATTCTTTACAATTAGAATTGTTTAGTATGAATATATTTGATACTTTAAATTCTACTAAAGTACAGGAAAAAATCAAATTGATTTCCGAGCAGATTGCTATTGATATTTGTGCTGAGCATCCTAGTGCTCTTTGGAATCGAAAAAAGCATATTGTCACTCTTCCATATGAAGATAATTTCTCTGAGAATGATATTCCTACTAAATCTAGACCTTGTCAGATGAACGCAGAATTAGTAGAATTTTGCAAAAAAGAGATTGATAGTTTGCTATCAAAGGGTCTGATAAAACCCTCAAAATCTCCTTGGTCATGTACAGCCTTTTATGTTAATAACGCAGCTGAAAAGGAACGCGGTGTTCCTAGATTAGTCATAAATTATAAGCCCTTGAATAAATATTTAAAGTGGGTTAGGTATCCTATTCCTAATAAAAGAGATTTATTGTCTAGATTATATGATGCCAATATATTTTTAAAATTTGATTTAAAATTTGGATATTGGCAGATTCAAATATTTAAAGAGCATACTTATAGGACTGCTTTTAATGTTCCATTTGGGCAATATGAATGGAATGTTATGCCTTTTGGTTTGAAAAATGCCCCTTCAGAATTCCAAAAAATTATGAATGATATTTTCAACCCCTATCTAGACTTCGTCATTGTCTATATCGATGACATTTTGATATTTTCCAAAACACTTGAAATGCATATTAAGCATTTAGATATTTTCAAAAGAATTGTTATACAAAATGGTTTGGTAATCTCAAAATAAAAAATGAGTTTATTCCAAACTAACATTCGATTCTTAGGACATTATATTTGTCAGGGAAATATTACTCCTATTCAAAGATCGATTGATTTTGCTTCAAAATTTCCCGATGTTATTACTGATAGAACTCAGTTACAAAGATTTTTGGGAAGTTTAAATTATATTTCGCCATTTTATAAAGATCTATCACGTGATTTAGCCCCCTTATATGATAGGCTAAAAAAGAATTATAAAAATTCTTGGACTGATAGTCACACTATTTTGGTCAAAAATATTAAGCAACGTGTTAAATCTTTACCTTGCTTAACCCTTGCTAATCCTGCATGGCAAAAGATTATAGAAACTGATGCGTCTAATATTGGTTACGGAGTGATTTTGAAACAGATAAATCCCAATGATAAACATGAATATCTGATTAGATTCTACTCTGGTAAATGGTCTGAAGCCCAGAGAAAATACGCTACCGTGGCACATGAAATGTTAACCATAGTAAAATGTGTTTTAAAATTTCAAGACGACTTATACAATCAAAAGTTTTTGATAAAAACTGACGCACAATCTATTAAATATATGTTTAACAAAGATTTTAAATATGATGCCTCGAAAATGATATTTGCAAGGTGGCAGGCTCAATTAGCCCCTTTTGATTTTGAAATACAATATAAAAAGGGAATTGATAATTCTCTGCCAGATTTCTTATCCCGTGAATATTTACAGGATGGAACCCCCTGGGGTAGGGGAAGAGGTAGAGGTTGGGGAAGATCGTCCCCACAGTCCAGAGGAAGGTCATCACCTTCGGGATCGTCATACGGATCCTCATCAAACTCCCCAGTTATACAAATGGGAAGAAGGAGTTTAGTCAATGAGAGGATATCTCTCAGAGAAGAAGCATCAATCGGACCATCCGTCCATCTGGAAGATATTCCAGAAGATAGTCCATTATACGCACATTTGCAAGCATATTTGACTGCTCAAAAACAGAAAGATACTTCTGTTAAGCAAAGTGATACTTTTGCTTCCATTCCTAAAGATGACAATGATGATATCAAGTCATACGAGAAAGTGTCAAAAAGAGAAATGATATTTCTCTTAGAAAACTCTGAGATTCAGAGAAAAGAAGAACCATGGAAGATATTCCAAAGATATTTAATAAATGGGTTATATTATCCGGGTGAGTCATACAAAACCCGTTCCTACTATGAAACAATATTGACCAGTACTGGCAGTGCAGATTTTTAGCACTTTTCTGGGTATAGCACACACGAAAACGTTTATAACTTCTCGAAGATTATAATTAAACAGATTATATCTGTTGAAGACTGGGGTATATCCACAATGAAAGAAAGACAGATAAGCCTTAGCAAAAATAAAATGAATTTTACCTATTGGGATTATATCCAAGCTTTTGATAAAGTGTTATACTACAATAATGATAGACACAAACATACTTGGTTTATAAAAGTATGTGCAAAGATATTTACAGCAACTGTTCCTAATTGGTTTCTAAACTGGTGGTCATACCACGGTCCAACAATAAAAATTTTACCAGATCCATTTCTCATGTTATACAAAGAATGGATAAAAATTTCTCCTTTTATAAACAATTTATATCATGCAGATCATATCTGCTATCCAGAAAAAATTAACCAAATTTATTTCTTTCTGGAATTTTCTATACCTTGGATACACAAGTGGAATCCAGAAGTCTGATTCACTGAAGAACAAGTCCCATGCCTATACAGGACTTTTTACAATAATTTTTGGGATAAGCTAATGAAGAAGGATCCCAAAATAAAAACCTTATATGGTCAAGAACTCTTGGATTCAATCGAGATGACAATCCAAGAATATTCCAGCAAACCTCAGAAAGAGGTAATTGATGACAGTTCAGTAAGGCATATTGCCAGAAGGATCTCCTTTCAAGAAGGAGATAAAGCAGAGATGATTAATAAATACTTGGAAGAGGTCAAAAGAAATTTACTTCATTCCATCAATCAATATGAAAAATCAGATACGTCAATGCAGAGTGAAACAAGCAACGATGATATAGCTGAAGATTCTCAGCCCATTGAAGCAGAAAGAATATTATCTGAAGAAGACTTAAATGAAACAGAAGAATTCATCCGCAAAATGAAAGAAGCGGAAAAGAGACCAGCACGGTGAAACAGCTGGACCCCACAAAACAGTGAAGCCGCCGGACCCACAGCAACAGTAAAGCCGCCGGACCCCACTCAAACAGTAAATACACTATTTCAACAGTAAATACACTGTTTCAGCAGTAGATACACTGTTTCAACAGTAGAAACACTGTAACAGGGACCCACGGGACCCACTTTTTACTGTTCATAGATTCCTTTTCTTTTTCTATTTATAGAATTCATTCGTTCATTCTTCAGAGGCAGAACTCGAGACTCCCTCTCTCTAGAACTCTCTCTCTCTCTCTCTAAGTGTAAGTAAAGAGTTAGTTTGAAGTTTGTAGATTGTAATAGAAGATCAAGTAAATAAAAGTTTTTCAGTTCTTCATCTTCAGGGCCTTGCTTCTTGGCCACAAGTTACATATTTCTGTCTTTTCTTAGTTAGCTTTTCTTCTAGTCTCTCCTCTCTGGCCGTGACGATGTCCGGCTAAGAGACATCATATCTATGTTGAATATCTAACTTCTCTCCTATATACACCATGAAAGCGACGGCATCTATTAAAATATAAATGAGTTTTATAAAAACAGAAAGATACTTCTGTTAAGCAAAGTGATACTTTTGCTTCCATTTCTAAAGATGACAATGATGATATCAAGTCATACGAGAAAGTGTCAAAAAGAGAAATGATATTTCTCTTAGAAAACTCTGACATTCAGAGAAAAGAAGAACCATGGAAGATATTCCAAAGATATTTGATAAATGGGTTATACTATCCGGGTGAGTCATACAAAACCCGTTCCTACTATGAAACAATATTGACCAGTACTCCGCCATGCCTTCTCAATTAAATTAAAATAAAAATCACCGTTTGACCGGGAACTGGACTTGTTTCACACCTCACATCTGGCTTTTATATACCTGGAAGGTTTCCACCAGTTAAAGATTTCTATTTTAACATATTTGAGAATTCTTAATCTAGCTAATTCAGTACCCTTATATTTAAAGACTGGCGGTAATCCGCACAATCAGTAAGGATATAAGAATTGAAATATACTTGAATTTTATATATAGTTTAATGACTGTATGGAAGGTTAAAAACCTTTACTCAAGCAAGGGGTCTGTCATAATATAATACATACTTTTATTGAGCCCAT
Source organism: Nicotiana tomentosiformis (assembly GCF_000390325.3). Taxonomy (NCBI): domain Eukaryota; kingdom Viridiplantae; phylum Streptophyta; class Magnoliopsida; order Solanales; family Solanaceae; genus Nicotiana; species Nicotiana tomentosiformis. The sequence continues at coordinate 42,335,657 of NC_090821.1, read as the reverse complement.
GTGTCTAGCAGTTCTAACTGTGAAAGAAGATGCCCTTTTAACTCCTTTATCGGGCTGAGGTTCACGCCTGGCTAGACGAAGCCACTAAGGCAAAGCCAATAAGAGCAGTGTTATATCAGACTGTACCAACCATCTTGACACCAAGTCAAAACTCTATATATAAAACTCATTTATATTTTAATAGATGCCGTCGCTTTCATGGTGTATATAGGAGAGAAGTTAGATATTCAACATAGATATGATGTCTCTTAGCCGGACATCGTCACGGCCAGAGAGGAGAGACTAGAAGAAAAGCTAACTAAGAAAAGACAGAAATATGTACCTTGTGGCCAAGAAGCAAGGCCCTGAAGATGAAGAACTGAAAAACTTTTATTTACTTGATCTTCTATTACAATCTACAAACTTCAAACTAACTCTTTACTTACACTTAGAGAGAGAGAGAGAGAGAGAGAGAGTTCTAGAGAGAGGGAGTCTCCAGTTCTGCCTCTGAAGAATGAACGAATGAATTCTATAAATAGAAAAAGAAAAGGAATCTATGAACAGTAAAAAGTGGGTCCCGTGGGTCCCTGTTACAGTGTTTCTACTGTTGAAACAGTGTATCTACTGTTGAAACAGTGTATTTACTGTTGAAACAGTGTATTTACTGTTTGAGTGGGGTCCGGCGGCTTTACTGTTGCTGTGGGTCCGGCGGCTTCACTGTTTTATGGGGTCCAGCTGTTTCACCGTGCTGGTCTCTTTTCCGCTTCTTTCATTTTACGGATGATTTCTTCTGTTTCATTTAAGTCTTCTTCAGATAATATTCTTTCTGCTTCAATGGGCTGAGAATCTTCAGCTATATCATCGTTGCTTGTTTCACTCTGCATTGACGTATCTGATTTTTCATATTGATTGATGGAATGAAGTAAATTTCTTTTGACCTCTTCCAAGTATTTATTAATCATCTCTGCTTTATCTCCTTCTTGAAAGGAGATCCTTCTGGCAATATGCCTTACTGAACTGTCATCAATTACCTCTTTCTGAGGTTTGCTGGAATATTCTTGGATTGTCATCTCGATTGAATCCAAGAGTTCTTGACCATATAAGGTTTTTGTTTTGGGATCCTTTTTCATTAGCTTATCCCAAAAATTGTTGTAAAAAGTCCTGTATAAGCATGGGACTTGTTCTTCAGTGAATCAGACTTCTGGATTCCACTTGTGTATCCAAGGAATAGAAAATTCCAGAAAGAAATAAATTTGGTTAATTTTTTCTGGATAGCAGATATGATCTGCGTGATATAAATTGTTTATAAAAGGAGAAATTTTTATCCATTCTTTGTATAACATGAGAAATGGATCTGGTAAAATTTTTATTGTTGGACCGTGGTATGACCACCAGTTTAGAAACCAATTAGGAACAGTTGCTGTAAATATCTTTGCACATACTTTTATAAACCAAGTATGTTTGTGTCTATCATTATTGTAGTATAACACTTTATCAAAAGCTTGGATATAATCCCAATAGGTAAAATTCATTTTATTTTTGTTAAGGCTTATCTGTCTTTCTTTCATTGTGGATATACCCCAGTCTTCAACAGATATAATCTGTTTAATTATAATCTTCGAGAAGTTATAAACATTTTCGTATGTGCTATACCCAGAAAAGTGCTGAAAATCTGCACTGCCAGTACTGGTCAATATTGTTTCATAGTAGGAACGGGTTTTGTATGACTCACCCGGATAGTATAACCCATTTATCAAATATCTTTGGAATATCTTCCATGGTTCTTCTTTTCTCTGAATGTCAGAGTTTTCTAAGAGAACTATCATTTCTCTTTTTGACACTTTCTCGTATGACTTGATATCATCATTGTCATCTTTAGAAATGGAAGCAAAAGTATCACTTTGCTTAACAGAAGTATCTTTCTGTTTTTGAGCAGTCAAATATGCTTGCAAATGTGCGTATAACGGACTATCTTCTGAAATATCTTCCAGATGGACGGATGGTCCGATTGATGCTTCTTCTCTGAGAGATATCCTCTCATTGACTAAACTCCTTCTTCCCATTTGTATAACTGGGGAGTTTGATGAGGATCCGTATGACGATCCCGAAGGTGATGACCTTCCTCTGGACTGTGGGGACGATCTTCCCCAACCTCTACCTCTTCCCCTACCCCAGGGGGTTCCATCCTGTAAATATTCACGGGATAAGAAATCTGGCAGAGAATTATCAATTCCCTTTTTATATTGTATTTCAAAATCAAAAGGGGCTAATTGAGCCTGCCACCTTGCAAATATCATTTTCGAGGCATCATGTTTAAAATCTTTGTTAAACATATATTTAACAGATTGTGCGTCAGTTTTTATCAAAAACCTTTGATTGTATAAGTCGTCTTGAAATTTTAAAACACATTTTACTATGGTTAACATTTTATGTGCCACGGTAGCGTATTTTCTCTGGGCTTCAGACCATTTACCAGAGTAGAATCTAATCAGATATTCATGTTTATCATTGGGATTTATCTATTTCAAAATCCCTCCGTAACCAATATTAGACGCATCAGTTTCTATAATCTTTTGCCATGCAGGATTAGCAAGGGTTAAGCAAGGTAAAGATTTAACACGTTGCTTAATATTTTTGACCAAAATAGTGTGACTATCAGTCCAAGGATTTTTATAATTCTTTTTTAGCCTATCATATAAGGGGGCTAAATCACGTGATAGATCTTTATAAAACGGCGAAATATAATTTAAACTTCCCAAAAATCTTTGTAACTGAGTTCTATCAGTAATAACATCGGGAAATTTTGAAGCAAAATCAATCGATCTTTGAATAGGAGTAATATTTCCCTGACAAATATAATGTCCTAAGAATCGAATGTTAGTTTGGAATAAACTCATTTTTTGTTTTGAGATTACCAAACCATTTTGTATAACAATTCTTTTGAAAATATCTAAATGCTTAATATGCATTTCAAGTATTTTGGAAAATATCAAAATGTCATCGATATAGACAATGACGAAGTCTAGATAGGGGTTGAAAATATCATTCATAATTTTTTGGAATTCTGAAGGGGCATTTTTCAAACCAAAAGGCATAACATTCCATTCATATTGCCCAAATGGAACATTAAAAGCAGTCCTATAAGTATGCTCTTTAAATATTTGAATCTGCCAATATCCAGATTTTAAATCAAATTTTGAAAATATATTGGCGTCATATAATCTAGACAATAAATCTCTTTTATTAGGAATAGGATACCTAACCCACTTTAAATATTTATTCAAGGGCTTATAATTTATGACTAATCTAGGAACACCGCGTTCCTTTTCAGCTGCGTTATTAACATAAAAGGCTGTACATGACCAAGGAGATTTTGAGAGTTTTATCAGACCCTTTGATAGCAAACTATCAATCTCTTTTTTGCAAAATTCTACTAATTCTGCGTTCATCTGACAAGGTCTAGATTTAGTAGGAATATCATTTTCAGAGAAATTATCTTCATATGGAAGAGTGACAATATGCTTTTTTCGATTCCAAAAAGCACTAGGATGCTCAGCACAAATATCAATAGCAATCTGCTCGGAAATCAATTTAATTTTTTTCTGTACTTTAGTAGAATTTAAAGTATCAAATATATTGATACTAAACAATTCTAATTGTAAAGAATCAACATGTTTTTGCTTCATATCAATTAAAGCATTAATATCTCTAGTTACTGGATCCGTAACAAAAGTATAACTAATCTCTTTATCCTTATAAGTAGCAGTAAAACCTTTCGAGTCAATGCTGGTAAAAGGATAAATAGCGTTAATAAACGGTGTTCCAAGTATAATTGGAGGGTATAACTGATTTTTAACCAAGAAAAAGAAGTGAGGAATACAAACTTTATTCTGACAAATACCCGTATTAGGCAATTTATACTTTATATCTAAAGCATGTCCGGATGCAGATCTAACCATATGCGTAGTTTTTTGAAAATATTTCGTAGGTATTAAACCTTCTTGAATGCAGCTGACATCTGCTCCACTATCAATCATGGCAATGTTTGTGATAGAAAAATTATTATCAATGAGAATAGTACATTTAATATACCATTTGTGAGCAGTAATAATTTGCATCATTCCTAAAAACATATCATGTTTAGGATTAAAACTAATAGGTTTTTCTTCAATATTATTTTCAAAAATACCTTTATTTTTATCATTAGATTTCTCAGCTGGAGAATTGATTTTCTCAATCTGAGTAATCCTATGATCACAAATCATTTGATTTTGTTTAAGAGATTTAATCTCTCGTTTCAAGTTTTCAACTTCAATTTTTAAATCATCGAAAGAAGAATTTCTTGCAGGAGTTGTATTTTTATTTAAAAGACGGTTATTAACCTCCAGTAAATAATAAGGCGGAGAATATTCAAATTCTTTTTCAAAAGGTTTTGCAAATTTAGAACTTGAATTAGAACTTGAACTAGCAGCCAAATTAATAATTTTTTCACGAAGTTTTTCATCAGTAACTTCTTTTAAAAGTTCTATTACATTATCAGATGTAATAGTTTTCATATTTAAATTTTTAAATTGTGATTGTAATTTATAAAATTCATCATCACAAGCACATGTATCACCTTTGCAAGTTGTACAAGTATTATCAACATTTTTATCACTATCAGATAAATCAAGTAAATCTATTTCAGCTTCGGATTCTGACTCAGAATAATAATCCGATTCTGATCCAGAAGTGTATAACAAACCATAAACCTTATCACGTAACTCATCGTCTAGTCCTAAGGTTTTCAGCTTTTGAAGCTTACAATTCGGAGCTATATGGCCAAATTTACCACACTTATAACACTTAATGTCAGCTAGGTCTCTCTTAGACCTATTTTTGGTAAATCTAGTAGCCTTACGATGGGCTTTCTTAGCTTCTCGTTCTTCTTTGGATCTATATCTAGATCTCTTCCTCCTATAAGGACTGTCTTGGTTGGGGTATCTATGATACTTATGTTTCTTCTTCCTATGAGTTGAAGTCTCGGGTAAACCGAACTGGGTGCAAAAGTCTCCTAATTGGTTTCTTTCCTTAAGCTTATCCATTTTAAGCTGTATGGACAATCTTAATTCATTGCACAGGTTTAACCCTTCCTGTATGCAAATTCCTATCAACTTACCATAGGTATAGTCTCTGTATGGAATTTCACCATAACTACCTCTTAAAATTTTCCTAACTCTTTCAGCAAATAAAGAAGGAAGGCCATCTATAAACTTAGCTTTCCAATGTTCAAGCTTATTTTCTGGTAGTTCCATCACTCTACTCATAAAAGTGTCTTTATACCATCTAAACTCACTTAAAGTCTTACATCAAAGGCTATTAAGGAGAGTACGAACAGTCTCGTTCTGGTTGGTAAATCTACCATTAAAGTGTTCTAATATAGTAAGAATAAGGGTATAAACGGCATCTTCCCTATTTGCCACTAGGGCCATGCCTAAGTTATCAACTCCTTCGTCAGTGGCTTGAGCATTAATAACCATTGCTCTTTCTTCTATAGTCAAATAATTGTCCCACCAGCTATGCTGTTGGCCAGTAAAACCTGCAACAATCATTCTGCAAATATTCCTATCTGTATTTTTCACGCTTTTACAGATAGTTGCATACATAAGCATTCTATGTACAAGAATAGTTAATTGCCTATCAGTCAAACCATCAAGATTCCATTCATAGATTTCGGAACCACTATAAGACGTATTAGTCTGATTCCAATCACGTTCCTCTATTAAAACATCTTGAGGAGTAGGACGATTGTAATAATAAGTCTGCATTCTAGGTTTATCAGCATATCTGCTATCTGCAAACTTACTATTCTTTTTGGTGTAACTTCTGAGTTTATTAAACTCTGACAAAATATCCTTTTTATAGTCAAAAGTAGAATCTAATTTATCAGCAAAATCATTTGATAAATCAATGGGTTTGATATTCAAACCGGATAACTTTTTATCAAGAAGTTCTTCTAAGTCACCAAAAGATTTAAATTTAAAATCCTGAATATCAGGGGGTCTTTGAATATGAGTAAGAACAATTTGAGGTTCTGATTTGCTTCCTGAAGAAGAGGCAATATCAGTCAAAGTCTTTTTAGTATTCATATCCTTAATCAAGACTGTTAAATCATCAAGTTTTTTATTAAGAAAACTAACATTTTCACCCAAAACTTTAACATATAAACTCAAATAATTATTTTGAGAAATTAGTTTATTAATTTCTGTGATGCTGACTGCGGCAACATCTTCATCAATAAATTTTTGAAATGCAGTAAAAGTAATACCTGTATTATTAGGTAAAACAAAAGATGATTGAGGAGGGTAAATGGCTTTAGTAATATTGCCATTCCCGTCTTTATAAGATCTTTCTAAAACTTTTATAAAAAGTGGTAAATATGTGGTTATAAACCAAGGAACAAAATACATAATTTGATTATGTAA